>NW_027181826.1:23934415-24598254 GCF_029961685.1 Aristolochia californica
CGTTCTTGCTTCAAGTTAAAGAAACAATCCGGAATCTCCACCAGAAAAATTCCCCCCCAAAAAATTCATAACAGCATGAGTGAGAGTCAATTTTGTCGTCGTTCCTGACAGTGACACAGTAGCAGAAACACGTCTCCAACAGTTTCAAGTTAACAGTTGAACCATCGCTTACTCCAAAAGCAGGAACCCATGGCCGTTGAATCATGAAAGCTGAAATCTCCATTTCTTTCTAATACCATCACGACAATAACAAGAATCACATTTCATAGTAAGCTTGAAGCTTTTGAATATTCTTACCCACTTTGCATTTACAGACAGAATTCATTACAGAGTTCTTCCTCGTCCCGATCCTGCCATCTTGCATCGGCATGGAGTACTCAAGGGACTCGGTCATAATGAAAAAAAAAAAAAAAAGGATATACCTAATATGTATCTTAATCTTAATCCTCTTGTTTGTATCTCAATTCCCTTCTTTAAGGGGATCTCTGTGTTAGGGATGGTGCAGAACTTTCTCCGTCGGCGATGTTATCGACGGCAAGACATATTACTCAGGCGAAATCCACTATTTAGACTTCAGTTTGAAGCCACAATATATATTTTTTATTTCTATAAACTGAAAAGAGTCGGTGAAGGAGGTTGGATTTGAAAATAAGCAACGATCGGATCAAATTCAAATTCTAGGTTCCCATCATGAGAAGGAAAAGTCGGTTCTGCCTCAGCTGCGTCTTTTGTAAAGGCTAGGAGAGGTTCACCCTCTTGTGGTGACATCTGAAGTTCATACTCCAAGTCTGTAATCCACTGTTTGGTGTCTCCCTCTGTGGCTCCATTTTGCTGAGCTTCAAGAACGGTCATGGTTGATTCCAAGCAAACCAAGTTATCATCCAACATGTCCCAAATATCTGAATCGGCTTTGTTTGGAATCTCAAACATCCCCTCTGAGGGGTCTATAGTTTCCTCTTTGAATAGGGCATGCTGGTTGGGAGATGAAGTATAGGTGGAGGTGGAGGTGGTGGAGGAGAAGGATGATGAAGACCTGAGTGATGGTTTGGGCTTGTTTGCAGATGCTTTAGGCTGTTCACTTGAGCTCACCAGGTCACACATATCCCATAAGTCCAGGTTAGGTTCAAAAGGGATTTCAATGAGTTCCATTGAAGAATCCCGGTGCTCCATTGGTGCTTTATTGCTCACTTCATGGGTGCTCTCAAGGTCGAATTCAGGCTCAGCTGGTTCAGCTTTCTGTTTGATGCCATCACTTTGATTGCAACTTGACACAGTCGACTCCGACGATGAAAACGAGCTGGAAGTCTCTTTAAGCTCCTCTGAAGAAGGATTAGGTTCTTTTGGCACTAATCGCCTCTTTAAATGCGTGTTCCAAACGTTCTTAATCTCGTTATCGGTCCTTCCAGGAAGGCGAGACGCAATTTTTGACCACCTGTATGGCGATGAAGGTATTGTGAAGCATCAACAAGTGTAAGGTGTTATATAATCAAACTTAAGCCAGCGATTAGCTAGATCAGTAAGTTTCATTAACTAAAATAATTTACTTGTTTCCAAGTAATCCGTGTAGCTCGATTATGGTTTCTTCTTCCTCTGGAGTGAAATTTCCTCGTTTAATATCGGGTCGAAGGTAGTTAATCCATCTCAATCGACAACTCTTCCCGCATCGCAATAATCCTGAAACAAAACAAGGAAAAAAAAAAGAAACTTCAAGAACGATCAAATTTCTTCCACTCCTATATAATCTTAAGCAAACTACAACCATTTGAAACTGTTTGATTTTCAATGGTTTCTTGTTTGTCCACACCTACCTTACTACTTTCGATGCAATGCAAGTGTGAACATTAAGAAAAGCACTCCTAAATGACATCTTCAAGACAAGTTTGTTCAACTAAAAAACTGGACATTTGGTAGGAGACTAAGAGTCTCCTTGGACTTTCTGGTTACATGGGTCCATTAGTGCCGAGTTTGGTAATTCTTAACAGCCACAGAAGTGAGATAAGAAAGTAAAAACATTCCCACTAATGGGAAGCTTCACCTCATTAAAAACTCAGAATTCATGCAAAAACTGTACAAGACTTTCTTCATTTTGAGAAGTGAACCTCTTTATCTTCTCACAAAGACTGTAAACAAATCTAAATCATTATTGGAAAAGTCATGAACATGTTTCTTCGTGTAATCTCTGAAACAGTTTTTTCTGCTTCTGGGTTTTTCAGATCTCATAAACCATCAAGATGACAGTCATGAGATCTTACAGAGAGAGAGAGAGAGAGAGAGAGAGACCTGCTTGTTTGGGGAGAGCTCTCCAGTTACCATGGCCATGCTTCTGAATATAAGCCATGAGTCTCATGTCCTCTGATGGAGTCCAAGGACCCTTCTTCAGCCCAATCTTTTCACAGCAAGGAGCCCTCCCTCTTCCCATGTTTCTGTACTTATTCTCTGAGCTAAAAAACACCTCTGATGGAAGGCCTCCAGCATCTCCATCTCACTGCACTTTATATAGGGCAGAAGAGAGAGAACCTGAGGGTAAGATCCCCTCTTACCAAACTCTTTCAATTAATAAAGAAATAAAAAAAGACCATCTTCAAGTCTCTTTCACCTCACTATTCTTTATCACTTTGAGCTGCACAGTTCACCAATATAGAATAACTCTTGTAAACTACCCAAAACTACCCACTTAATCATCTATACACAAAGTCTTTAAAGTTAAATCCAAATGAATCATATAGGTTATGGCCTTTTGCTTAAAATTCAACGAACTCAAGGAGACAAGTTCAAGTGCTTAGTCAAATTTTGGAGCATTTGATTGATTGATGACGGCAAGAATCACATTAACTTAATCGTGCTTATGGGAAGCACTTCTTCCGTATACATAATCTCCTATTATCAGCGGCTTAATTACTTAATTCCAATGTTTGAGAGGATCAATTAGTGATATCAGTTATTAAGCTGGAGGAGAACTGAAGCTGGATGCCGACTAGCATTTCTGTCTTGGCTATGGTATGGTTTCTTTTATGGTAAGACATTGTTGTGGTTAACCTTCAACATCATTAGACATGGCATAACTTTCTTAATTTTTTTATTAATAAGATGATTTTTTTCATTTTTTTTACATAATCAAGTGGAGAGACATTTGTACCTAATTCTTTTTACAAATAATCATGTGAAGAACAAGAATAAGGTGTTGCCATTGATGGATCCATTCATGAATTCATTAAGAAAGACAGTTTTGGTAAGTTAGACACATGACAACACCATCCAAAGGTTCCAAAAGTTCCATACTTGAAGAATTAAATCATAGTTAATTAATCAAGCTTAATTAATTTCATACTTTTTGGGAATATCTAAAAATTCGATATATATATATATATATATATATGATATTGGTTGATACATATTATATTATCTTAAAATAAAATACTATTAAGCAAAAGCATGATATATATTAATGACACCCAAAAAAAATTCATTTGCTACGATTAAGTACCCAAAAAATTGATAAGTATTTGCTAAGATAAATTTTATCAGTCGATATTAGTCGATACATATTATACTATCTATCTTAAAATTAAATAATACTTATTGAATGCATAATACATTTTAATGGCATATGATTAAACTCATAATTTAATTATGGGTTCTTGTCCAACTATATTGAAACCCTAAAACTCAACCCAAACCCAAGCCAACATTTAGTGAGAGCAAAATTTCATGTCAAGGAAGCAACGTAATCACATGTCACAATTTTGTAGGTAACCAATCTTTGAAACCCAAAGATTATACAATCCCATGCGGTCTCCCTTCAACAAACACTCCCATGTTAGACCCCTTATGTTTTTTTTTTTCTTTTTAAAACCTTATCACAAGTGTTTGAGTTAGGGAAGCAAACATTAAATGATTTTGTTTTAGAAGTATGTGTGCCTAACTTTTGACTTGTTTCTGAGGTAAGTAGAGCTTTCACTTGCCTTAGAAGACTTTTGAGGACTACCCTCCAAGTCCAAATTTTTGAAATTCTTTTTTAGGGTTTCCACCTGCTTAAAAGACCCTAGGCTTCCTCCCTGGGGGCTCACACTTATTATGTTCTGACATCTCAGCTTCCATGCCTATCTCTTTTGTGTGAGATTCAAGGAGAAGAAAAAAAAAAGGGAGGGAATGAAAAGATGAAGTCATTTAAGTCAATAATGATATTGTATGAGAGAAATCTGAAGTAGTGCCATGAATTGAGTCAATATATAAATTATCTGATCAAGTGGGAATAGGCAAATATAAAGTCACATTGAATTTTCCAAGTTTGTTAAACATTAAAATGATTGAAACAATATCAAATATAGTTAAAAATGGATTGTGATCTTATAGTTAGTTGACATAGCTATTTCTTTAATTAAATTAAATTGTTGCAGTTGTTGTTTAATTTAACTCGTAATCAATGTATTTGTGGGTCTAGGAACGTGTTTTTTCTTCGATATTGAAGACTTTGATATGTATGGTCATCATAGAGATTCACAAAAATCAACCCTGCTTAACATGGTTAATCCGATTATTGTGTATTAGGAATTCAATCGATTATTATATGGGGTTGACAAAATCAAACCCAATTTTATAAAATAAATGATTTTTAAAAAAAATTCTTCGATAGACCCCATGAAGAATTTATTTATCGGATGACTTTGAATATTTTTTTATATTATATATCTTTTAAAAATTTCGTGATATTTCCTAAAATATGGCATAATTGTCAACACACCCTAAAGTCCCAAATTAATCCAAATTAATGCCTACATATCCCTTCAATGCTACCAAATTTGCTTCCATATATGGTAATTTAACTCCCTCTTAAAATAATAAAAAGATAAACTATCTCTTCACAATATGTCTATGTGATTGACTTTATGTAATTAAAACATATGTGTGTCTCATAATCTTATATTAAATTAATCCCATTTTACTTGAATGAGCTTATTTTGAACAAATCAACAAGATCATAAATGAGATATAGACAATTTTGATCATAGTACAGGGAATGTAGGCATCAATTGAAAATCAAGGGCATATAAACAATTATCTCATATTTTAGGGATTTTTGCATGGAATCAACCCTGTTATTCATATTTGAATATATATAAATTTAAGTGGAGTACAAACTGAGCCAAAACTATGGTCCCAAGTCACTTACAATCAACTATTCCTGATGTTTCCTCTGCCAAAAGATTGCCCATGTGAGCAAGCAGCCATGGATTGGGACTGCCCCTAATTGTTTAATTCAAGTGGGACTAATCCTTGGACTCATTTTCAAGCAAAGTTATAAAGAGACATGTGTCTTATATGAAGGAAAATCAGATTAATTATTTTGTGGGAGCAACACATTATTTGGGTTTTTTTTTTTTGTGTTTATCCTTCATCATGGTTAACACAATCATTTATTATATTTTGTAGTGACAAATATGTCTTTTTCTTCCCACATCACTTGTTTGAATATTAGTGAGTTTTTTCAATATCTAATGTAATTCTAATATTTTACATTACACTATTATGACAATTTCTTGATTTCCACTATGTCTTTCAAGGCAGGGAAACCTTTTTTTCCTAATCATTCAATCTATTTCTCAAAGGGTCTTTCTCCGCCCTCCCTTTCGTCTTCCATAGGAAAGAAGGTGGATGCCTCTCATTAAGGGTCTGTTTAGATTTCCATGGAAAATAAAATGAAAATTTGACCATTATTATTCTCAAAAACGGTTAATGAAAATAACATGATGATCGTACCTAATAATTAGATTTTCATGATAGTTTACCTAATGCATGTAACATGAATTGCAATCACACAACATCACCAATGTTTTGTTAGAGTTGGTTACATGAGTCCTCTCCTACTCTCCTCTTTCTTTCTAATTTATTACTATTTTCAGTTTCTCTCTCTTTTCTTCTCCCCAACTTAATCCATAACAACGAGATTCTCCTCGCCAACTGATATAATCCAAAAGCATGTCGATGTTGAGATAGTCAAGATTAGATTCTTGTGTGAAGAAAAGAAAAACAAGGTTAGCTCCAAGAAGTGTAATCTTAACTAACAACAGAGAAGCATATATAACATATGTTTTGTTAGAGTTGGTTACACGAGTCCTCTCCTCTTTCTTTCTAATTTATCATTCTTTCCTCAACACTTTTATTGGTGTTACTATTTTCAGTTTCTCTCTCTTTTCTTCTCCGCAACTTAACCCATGAAAACGAGATTCTCCTCGCCAACTGATATAATCCAAAAGCATGTCGATGCTGAGATAGTCAAGATTAGATTCTTGTGTGAAGAAAAGAAAAACAAGGTTAGCTCCAAGAAGTGTAATCTTAACTAACAACAGAGAAGCATATATAACATAAGTTATGCATGACATAATGATTTTTTAACCTCTTTTCCTCCTCCCAAAGAATATATCCTCATGGATAGAATCTATAAGTTCAATATTATGATGCTACTATTCATCTTGCATGATTTTCTAATATCTTGATTATTAATATAATATCCTCCTTGTCTTTGTTAATCTTTTCAATGTTTTTTCTTTCAAGTCTGAACCTAGTTTTCTTCTGATAACACGAAAGAGTCTCTATCTCTGAATAGTAGAACTGCACATTTAAATCAGAGGTGGGTGTCCCAGTCTCAGATATCATATTGAAACCCATAATATGTAGTGTATCAGGCTTTCTGTATCGGTCCATCTTGATCTTAAAAGATGATTACATAAATAAAAACAACAATATGGTACGAAATGCACTACAACTTCCTTTGAGTAGGCGGTGATAGAAATACGGATAAAGATCGGAATAGAAACTCAAACTCTGAACAGTTGTAATCTCTACCGTCACTATTGTAATTCTATAAATACCTGTCTCAACATCAATGAAAATCACGATAAATATTATTCTCAATTCCTAAATTCTATAGGTGAAACTGAATAGTGATTATTTCGTAATCCAATTACATGAAAAACGGATAAGGAGTTCTATAATTTTAATCTCTCCCTTGTAAGTGTAAGAAAAAGAAATCCTTTCATGACTTAATTTTAAAGAATTCTTACTTAGAGATAACTAACTTATTTTCATGTTTAATTCAGATTTTTACTTACTTTATTTATGTTATAATTTTCATGTATTGTTTTATTTATTTAATGCATCCATTAATTTACTCTTTACAGGAAAGTCTAATAGATAAAGTGATACTAGAATTACTCTAGAGTCTTACCCGTTTACAGCCTCTAACATTAGTCTTTTCGATGAAATGAAAGGGTCCAGCTTCTCCCTCGTTTTCTTTTCCACATAAATGTGAACCATTTCATCTGTACTTGGTGGGTTTGCGTCACCACTGATGCAAATCACTTGCAGAGGAAACGTCAGGCTTGACTCTGCATCAATCTTCAGTATTCAACCTGATGTCCCATCTGGGTTGGCAATGGTTGTTGACAAGGAGGCAGCCTATCAAACACACTGAAAGGCCCTCTGCAACAGGCTGACATTCTGGGTTCATGGACAAATCTTTAAACAAATCAGGTCTCATTCAGTTTCGATCATGGGTTCTTCTTCAAAGCATCTGGATGCTTTCAGTCTTTGGTTGTTGAAGGAACCCAGAAAGCAAGAACAAGAAAAAGATGGTGAGATTCTGAATCAGTTTGAACAGAAACACAAATAATAATAGTAAGAACAGGTCAGAATCTGAAAGCAGATCAACAAAGTCTGGGAACTGGAAATCTCCAGCTGAAAGAATTTTTCTCTCTGAAGGAAGGTGGACATGATGAAAGTGATTGAAGAAAAAAAAGTATAAAAATGGTGTTCAATGACTTTTGCAGTAATCTTTAACCTCAATCACACTCTGGGTTGCATGGAAAGGGATTTTTTTTTTTTTTTTTTTTTTTTTTTATCTTAGGGTAAATGTCATTGTTTTATTGAGATAATCAGGTCAGAGTCCTGAATTTCCATTTGCTTTAGGTGAGATGCTAACATATTTGAAAAGTTAACAATGAATATTGAAGTGATGCTTGAAAATAGGACCTTAAAATGGAAATAATTAGGTGCTTATAAATGCTTTCATTGGTCAAAGATTGGTTAGGATGCAAACCCATCAACCATTTACCTGAAATCATGAGGGGAAAATTCAATTCTTCTTGTAGAAACTTAAAGTTATCTTTGGTTCAATCATATTCAATAATACAAACTTGATTGAGCTTAGAAATTGAGCATTATATATCAATTTTACCCGATTATTTTTTATAGTAATAGTATTGTAGAATGAATCAAAAATACAGAATTTTACCCAATTATTTGGGTATACTTATAATAATAATTAAAAAAAATTATGATTAAAGCAATTATTGCCTTGTTATAAGAAATCATCTAATTTCTATTATTTATAAAAGATCTTTGAGTTCGACCTCACTCGACTTGGACCGTCCAACCATCTTGACCACTTGGTTTTTACAACGACAAATTTGAGATGAGTTCGAGCTCACTCGATTTCGACCTCGTTTATGTTTTTTTGGCCTTTTGAGGGTTTGGATTTGTCTCAAATTAATTGTCGATAAGTGAGACCACTTTGTACTTCACAAAAAAGAAGTAGGTGGGATTCATGTCTAGGTTAGTTGGTGCTTTGAAAGTGTGACCTAAGCTTTGGGTAAGCCTAACGCTTACATGAGGAATAATGAGGATTTAAATTTAGTGAGGCAAGAATTATTGTGAGAAGCATAGACGAGAAAATATCTTCATTTTGAGTAAATTGTTTAATTAAGTAATATTTTAATTTGTATTGAGTTATTTGTATTTCTTTACTACTTGTAATCAATAAAGAAGTTTCATTATCAAGTTATTTTTTGTAATTTTTTATTTCAGAAATTCGAATATATTTAATAATTATTTAAAAAATGATTAACTTATTAACCTATATTTATAAAAAAACAATATATATATTTTTTTAATTTTTGATTAACCTTATTAATATTTTATGTAAGTTGTTTGTTCTAAATCGTGGTGAGCGTGCACACGAACTCAAAACCTTTTGTCCCCCTCCTTCCCCTTGCCCTCATAAGCCTCTCACCTCCTACACCAAGAAGTGGTTTGTGCACTAATGGAATCAATGTGTGTAACTGTCCGATCATGATCAGATGGCTGAGATAATCGTTTCTTATGTTTTAAACCAAATGGCTTTTCGTATTGGATCAATCGTGCTAAAAAGTAAACCACATATTTAAAGCATAACATATATTGTATTTTCATGAGAAAAAGAAGATTGTGTTCAACTTAACACCTTTTATATAAATAAACATCGGTGCACTAGAAAAAATATCAAAAATATCAAAAACATAAAAAAGTAACATTCAATTGAAGCAACTTGTAAAATATAACACATGACTAAATTCTTTTTACCAAAAATTGCAGGGTGATCAACATTGTTTTAATTTGTTAGCCAATCAAACACGACAATCCAAATCCAACTCTTCCAAAATAACCTTAATGAAACTTTGGACAAATTTCGTCATAAAAACTCATAACTAGTAGACACCCTAGTCATAACTTTTTCACATATTACCTGATTAAAACCCCTACAATGAAAGCAATAGTTAACCAGTTTTTGTCCACCAGGAAAGACTTCATTAAAATTTCATTAGACATGAGCTGGTTGGAACCAAACACGGCATCTGCAATTGTGTTGACTCCTAGGATCTGACTGCTCAAAGGGGAAATGGTGATTGCATGGGTATGAGCTGCATTATACTCGTAGTGAATGAGATCAAAGTTGTAAATACTATAATTCAACTCACAAAACTTTAAATAAAATTAATTGCCTGGTGTCAATGCATACCTTTTACCGACCTGATTCAGCAATTAAACAAAAAATAATAAATAATTAAAAGATACCTCTATCAGGCCCAAAACGTGTATTCAGTGTCTCTGGAAGAGATTTGCCTCTTATAATGCACTCGATGTTGACGATCCTTTTCCAAATATACAATGGACATTTCCGCCCTCTTAGACGTGCACAATACTAAGGGGCCCATGAACTTTGCAAGACCTTTTCTAACTGCTTGAACAAAGAATATTTCTTCATTTTCTTTCAAGAACAGTTGAACTTTTCTCATGAAACATTTTTCTTCATTTTAGAACGCTTTTCAAAGCTCAGAATTTCTTATTTGTATCTCTCTCACGTATGTAGCTCTATTTATAGAGTTTTATAATCCTACTGGGAAAAGTCACCCCTTGATCTCTGGGCTTATCTGACCGTCCAAATTTGTAACTGCTTTGATATCATGGCTCTTGACCTCTTTATTTTCTTCATTTTGTAGCTTGACAGTTGTTGACTCCAATGCAAACATCTCCTTACATATAGATCAAATTGACATGAAATTTTCTCATTCTAAAAGTATAATTAGATACCTTTCATCGAAGTATAATATTTACCCATAAATTAAGCTTCTTTTGAGAAAAATAATTTGATAGATTTCAGACTTTAATTTGGCTAAACTGAGTATTTTTTCTTTTTTTGCAAGTATGATCATTGACTCTTCCAATATTGATGTTTCCCTCTAGAAAACTTAGATTGATAATTGGTTTGATAGGTAAGAAAACATACTTATATATATTTCTTTTGACATTTAATTTTTCATATAAAGTCTCGTTCTTAATGGCATCAAACGTCTAGAAAATTGAAGCTTTCTACGGCTACTCAAACCTCTCTTACTGTCTAACCTTTACTACTTCCAATATCGATTTCTCTTTATAGAAAACTATGGTTGCCAAAAAAAAATTGTGTTGGAAAGTAGATTCGAAGATATTTCTATCAATGTATAATTTTTAATATGGAGGTATTAATTCCAAGAAAGCAACGTGTACTGGAATATGAAAGAAATAAAAAAGATAGAATAAAACCTAAAATACTTGAGATGATAGATCAGAAAAGAATCACATGATCTATGTGGAAAACTTCTATTTGGACTTAGTTTTTGTTGACCATAGGTTTGTTAAGGAATAGTCCCACATGGATTAGTGAAAACAAATATGTTGAGTTTATTAGTTGGGAAAGAGGTTTCCTAAGATGGCTAGTTATTTTGGGATGAGCCTTGAACCCAACTTCACATGGTATAAGAGCAGGGACTCGTATGTGGGCCTCCACCCAAATTATCCACATGTAAGAACCCAGAGGGCCTACATGTGAGAGGGAGTGTTAAAGAATAATCCCACATGGATTAGTGAAAACAAATATGTTGAGCTTATTAATTGGGAAAGAGGTTTCCTAATATGGTTAGTTATTTTGGGATTGGCCTTGAACCAACTTCACAAGGTTGACTCTCACATTGCTTTTGATGATAACAAAGTTTAATTGAGCTAATAACTTACAAATCTAGTATTTCATATACTTAACCTTCAAGAGCATCTCAAGGTCTAAAACATCAAAGCCAAAATGAAGACCTAAAACACAAAATGAAGAATATCTTTTGAAGAAGCACCCACAAGGAAGAAATCAACGTATTCTCGAGTTCAAGCTTAAAAAGAGCAAATATTTGAATTCAATCAATTTATGTAGGAGAATATTTTAACTCTTATTCCTGAAGTACTTGTAAGATCAAAACTTTAGGATATAATTTGTATATAGACATGTTTAGAATCATCATACATAT
Organism: Aristolochia californica; assembly: GCF_029961685.1. Taxonomy (NCBI): domain Eukaryota; kingdom Viridiplantae; phylum Streptophyta; class Magnoliopsida; order Piperales; family Aristolochiaceae; genus Aristolochia; species Aristolochia californica. Next base: position 23,946,061 of record NW_027181826.1, read on the forward strand.
TAGTTAGAAACATGTTAGAGAGAGAAAGAGAGAGGGAGTGGAACCAAATGGTAGGCATCATGAAACTAGGGACTTGTAAACGAGTTAGTTTTATCATGGAAGCATTAGTTTTTTGCTCTTGATAGTCATTAAAAGACAATATGGCATAGACTTCATAACAAAAATGTTTCTTAGTCCTTTCAAATGAAATGATGATTGTTTCTTGTGACAAACCTCTCAATGAGATCTCTCTTGGACCCTTGCGACGAAGTGCCACAAAGAACTGTTTGCTCCCGCAACTCACGAATGCTCATTTCTCTAAGCCTTTTGACTGAATCCGTCTTCCCACACTTTGACGATTCCCCATTTCGATATTCTCTTTCGCTTTCTAGTCACTGAAGAGTCTGTCATCAGGTCAATGTTTGACTGGGTTTTTTCTTTTCGATTTGGGAAATTGATAGAAATTTAGGGTCGAAGGTTCAAAATAGGGGGTGACCAGGATGAGATGAGAGAAATTATGGGTAGAGAGGGGCGACGAGAGAAACCGAGAGGGACGACGGCTGGCAAAAACAGAGAAAGAGAGACACTGGGAAAAGAAGTCGGTTGAATTAGAGAGGAAGAGAAGCCAAGGAGGGATGAGCATGAAGATGAGAGGCGATCGATGGCGGGCAAATGGACGGAGAGCGCAGGTAGAGAAGAGCGGAGAATGGAGAGTGAAATTGTAGGTAAGATGAGAGTGGAAAGGCATAGCTAGAAAGAAGGACACATTCTCAATCGATCTAATTCTATCCAACCAAAACAACATAGTTCAAAAGTATTAGTAATCAGACTAAATTGGTTGGAATGGTAATTTTGCCTAGAGGTTGTAGCACGAAGAACGAAAGAACATGGAACCTTCCTTGTTTTCTTAAAGGAAGACAAAGTAGAAGACCATATCTGACCTCCATCTTATCTCCAATTTTTCATTTCTCACCTTAAGAAAAAATAATAATTCTTTGAACTATTACCACTCAAATACCTATATTTGATTGATCCCATGTCCCTGAGCCGCTTCTGCGCGACAGATCCTTCGCTTATCTCTACCGCCGCAAGATTGTTCATAGGGATATTAAACCCTCCAACCTTCTCATTAATAACCAAATCCAAGATCGCCGACTACGGGGTCAGTCGTATTTTGGCACAGACTATGGACCCCTGCAACTACTCTGTTGGGACAATAGCGTACATGAGTCCGGAGCGGAACAACACTGATCATAACCACGGCAGCGACGACGGATACGCAGGGGATATCTGGAGTCTTGGTTTAAGCATACTTGAGTGCTTCTTACCGCCGACGGCGTCAAAGGAGTTTCGAAGCTTCATCGGTTGTTGTCTCCAGAAAGATCCAGCCAAAACGTGGACTGCGGCGCAGCTACTAACCCACCCCTTCGTAACCCGGGCGGCCAGCACACAGCTGCCTGCCCCGCTGCCTCCTAATTCTTGCTCCGGCACTTCTTCCCATTCATTAGCTCTTGGGTGAGGAGGCATAGCAGAATGGATGTGTGTGCAGCAACAATCAAACTTTTCAAGTATGGAATTGACATGGATCTTCTGAAGCTTTTTTTTCTGGATAGTAAATAAAATAAAAAATGGATAGTTATAACCCATTGAGGATCATTTGTGGACACTTGTTGAGGCAATTGAAGGATTTTCCTTACATTTTGACCTTGAAACTGGACCACTTGTAGTTGAAAAAATGGTGAATTGTAAGGCATTAGAATCACTTGTCGACACTTGTGAGGCAGTTACTAGCTCATTATGCATCATTTGAATAATAACAATGGCCATGACTTCTTTTCAACTCCACCTCAGGTGGTCAAATAAATGAACCGAGTAGGCTCGCCCTTTACCAGGATTTCGACTTTTGAATAATGTTACCGACACCCAGGAAGCAACCCCGTAGCTAGACTGCACCCATCCTTTTTTTATGCTTGCAAAAGTATATTATGGGCAAAGAGAAATGGCTGATGTTTATTCCCACTTACATTAAAGTCAGTTCAAGAGAAACAATAAAATGAGCTCTTCTGACAGCAATGACATCGTTGTAGAGACTTGAAGGTCTTGCCACTAGCATTATGATTCATCCCGCTATCAACTTAGATCCCATGTTCTGCAGCTAGCTGGATTGTGCTGCTGTTGCTATGACCATCATTTGATAAAATTTCCTTGCTCTATTATTGACTACCTTCAGATCTTGATGTTTCTCCTAGTGTCTATGTCTGATTACAGAGCCGATTGGAAGATCATCTCAGCCAGTTCCTGCTCAAGAAAAGTTGACATTTTTATTGTGATTGCAGTGGCATATGCAACAAGTAGTAACAAAATAACTCTTGGAAGGATCCAAGTACCTGCTTCCCTGAAGGAACAATTGGTTCTCCCCATTCCATGGCCTTTTTCTCTAGATTCTCAAAATCTGCTTTTCCACCCTGCAGAGAAGATGACCAAATAAGAAATCAATTCTACCTGAGTTTACTTCTATATACATCTGTATCCTTGTCTTCTTAATTATCTGTAGCATTGAATCGAACCTCAATCATGGCTCCAATTTCTGAGTCAAAGCTTGCATATCGCTTCCGAACCAGCTCATCCAAATCACCCTCCTAGTAGTATATGCCAAAAAACAAAATGTCAGATGACAGATAACCCACTTGAAAGAGAAGAGTTCAGAAAATCCTGACCTCAATAAGTTTCGCAACACTGCGAAGTCCTCGAGCCAGGGTATCCATTCCGGATATATGAGCAATGAATAAATCTTCCGGATCTGTACTCTCTCTCCGACTGAGGAACAATTTGGCAAGAAGTTAAGAGTCAAGGGTCAGAACTAAAAGTTACAAGCATATACATTAGAACACATTTGCAAGGAAGAACTCACAGTTTTGCATCAAAGTTGAATCCACCAGGTGCAAGCCCTCCCTGTTCACCAGGAAAGCTAATTGAGTAACAAACTCTCCCTAAACTTTCAAGATCTGTAAGCTTATGGAGTTGAAACAGCTACATGAAGACTTACATTCCTAACCACACTTAGCATAACCAGAGTTGCCTCTCCAATGTCCACGAGGAATTGATCAGTGTCCCAACCTATAGTAATGCAATGTCTTCATTATTAATTAAAGCAGAAATCTATTCATTCCCTTTCAGAAATATAATACAACAATTTTTCACCAATCTGGGGGTCGCCGGTGTTTGCATCAACGTTTCCAAGCAACCCACTGATCCTTGCAGTTTCAAGCTCATGGAAACAGCTGGAAGAGCAAAAAAATTCAGTATGGAAGGCTCCACATTGCATAATCTGTAAACTCAACTGAACATTTAAATTCAAATGCAAAATATAAATCCACACCTGTGTTTGGATAGGGTAGCATGGTTACACTCAATGTTGAGTTTGAATTCCCCTGATAGATTCAAATCATTGATTTCAAGAATTTAAAAAATTTTAAAAAAATGTACTTTCAACAGACATCGACTCTTACTATAATTGAGCTCCTCTGTGAACTGAGAATTCAATAACTAAGTGGGCAATACCCCAGGGATCTTTACATCCAACTTAATCAAGTCTGTATTTCTGTTTCAGTGATTTCCTTCAGCAGTAATTTTGGCCTTTTGTTCATGAAAACGTCTTTGTTATATGTCATTACAGTATCTCTCAAAAGAAAGTATTGTGTGTGACTTGAGCTTTTGGTTAATGGTCACACCAGGGCTTTCTAGTATGATGTCTTGCATTAAAGTCTCACCATGGAAAGGGAGGATTTCACATTCAAGAAAAACATAATTGAAGTGTACAGTTTAAAATAACATTATAGACCCCAAATATCTCAGATGTACCCAAGGCAACTCCGATGGTTGAGACTACCTCCAGATTCATGTACACAATTATCTCAGAGGAATTGCAGTGGTCTGTGCCAAGATGCGACTATCCTCGAAGTTGACATTTTTCATTTGGTTTTGATCTGGTTTTGGTTGTTGAGATTCAATGGTTTAACAAATTGATGAACTATTTTACAGCGATGGACATAGGTCAATCTGTTTAAAGAATCTGACATAGCATGTTAGAGAGGGGCACCTGAAGAGGCTACCTCTTGCTGAAATTGAACTTTGAGAACAGATCCATGGGTAACCCCAGCCCAACTAGAGTTGGTGATGCAATTGGAAACTCATCTAGCCAAACACATGATTTTTTTGGCTCAAAGAGATCATTGCAGCACAACTGAAGCAAAAATGAAAGCACAACTCACGAGAATGAAGATTTCATTAGTCTAGTGGTGGTAGAAGGAGACTTAGCCTAGTAGTTAATTGGTTCTATATTTGGGGATTCCACTCTTCTTAATGAATGATTTCATCTTCTCTTCCTGATTGTATGTTGTATCTTACATTATATTAATAAACTCTGCTTCTCTTCATGTAGATGTCCAACCACTCATTAACGGCTTAATGTGGAAGGTGATTCCTATACTTTCATTAGCTGGTGTAGTAAGGGAACTGATCCCAATTGGATATTACTTCATCTGGTCAAGGAGATTATGAACAAAACAGAACCTCACCACTACATGGCACCATTCCCCAAGGTCATGCAACACAGCTGCAAACAGGCTTGCATGTGATTCCACTTCTCTTTTGGATCTTGCCATCAAGACCTTAATGTTTTTATTATTGTAGCCTTCCTTCTCCCTAGGTAAGGTCTGTTGTACTCTCTTCTCTCTCAATAAAAGCTCATTTAAAATTTATAAAAAAAATAAAAAAATTCTCAAGTTTAAAAAAGGAGATTACAGAAAAAGCAATTGTTGAAACAGATGATGCATACCTGAAAGACCATATTTTAGTAGAAAGCTTGCTGTAGTAGCAGCATCCCAATCATACCTGGTAAATATAGAAAGTTAAAAGGTTGAAACAACGCAACAAATTCTCTTACTGAAAAGATATCTTTTAACTTACTGGTGCTTCGTGGGTTCTTGAGGTTTAGGTTCAATCAAAAGAGTACCTGAAAGATAAAAGACAGATACTTATTTTGTGAAAGAGTGAAAAAGAGGGCCGCATCCTATACAGGAAATCAAATTGAGAGTTCAAGCCCTTCAGAGCAGGATTCCACAGAAGCTAAATACTTTCATACTTGTAGATCTTTTCTGAGAGATGATTCGTACTTGTAAATCTACTTGGAACAAACGTCCAAGACTCTCAGACCCCCTACAGAAGGATCGTACTTGTAATTTTAATTATGTACCAATACTTAACTAAAACTAACTTTGATGTAGAAATAAGCAGTCATAAACCTTCCATTGATTTTTTTTGCAATATCCCAAGCTTATCCATACGAGGTTTAACTTTTTTTTTTGGGGGGGGATAAATAAGAGGTTTATCAAGAAATGAGCAATCTGAGTCCCCAACTCGGACACTAAAAAGACTAATCTAAGTGATATAGCTACGCTTTTTAAAGTAAAAACAGAACGTACCATTAAATCCAATTTTCTTCTTCCAATCAGCGGCGGCTTTAAGAAAAGTTGCCTGCAAGGGACACTCTAGGAGTAAGGAAAACAACATGGATGCTATTGGATGAAATGAAACATGTAAAGAAACCAGAGAACATAAATGCAGTAACACAAATAAATAAGCAAAAAGTTAATAGAGAAAGATCAGTATACCCACCATATGATCCAACTCCCTTTTCATATCTGTGTTTAAGAGAGATTGATATCCTTCCCTTCCACCCCAAAAAACATAATTTTGTCCTCCGAGGTAATGAGTAACCTACAAAAATTGTTCAACTTAACTAAGCTTCAGAACCGTAAAATGAAAATAAGATAAATTATGGATCCTATTGGGAAAAATTATAAGATGCTAATGATATCTAATTCATATTGTTAGAAAAGAAAACATAAAGAACAATAGAGCTCATACAACTCTGAGAACATATCTAATATTTATTTTTTCTTTCAGAAAACTCCCTATTTGGTATTTTCTTAAATAGTGAGATAGACTGGAAAACTTTCTTCCCTTGTAATTTGAGACTTGTCCAACTAGAAAGAGCTCTTCCCTTGTAATTTGCAGTTTGTCCTACTGGAAAGAGCTCTTCTCTTGTAATTTGAGGCTTGTCCTAATGGAAAGAGTTCTTCCGTTGTAATTTGGGGCCTATTCCTCTCTCTCTCCTTAGTATTCTTTTCATTTGCTTTTCAATAAAAAAAACATCAACACAATGTTCAGCCTCTATGAGTATATGTCTGGTGAAAGAATCAATTGGAGCATCAATTTGTCTAAAGATCAGGATGGACTCAATAAGCATAGAGAAAGTGAATATGAAATGGCTTAAATACAGGTATGCAGCACTTTGTCTTCCAACAACATATTTGGGCTTACCTCTTTTTCATAGGCAGAGTAACTACGTACTTTTTCATAGGCAGAGCAACTAATAAATTACTGCAGCTGGTATTGGGAAGGTGTGAAAAAAATCAGCCACCCTATATTGGAAGAGCTACGCTAATTAAAGTCATGCAGGCCAGAATTCCCAATTACTTCTTATCACCCATACCATGCCCAACAAACATATAAGCTAAACTAAAGGACTACACCATAGGTGCATGAAGTTAAGGTATTCACTTGTGTGGATTGGGAATCCAGAGGGTAAAAAAAATTAACACAACCCTCTTAGCTAAATGGATGTGGAGATTCACCAGCAAACAACAAAAAAAGTTTGTTTTTTTTTTAAATAGTGAATGTTTTAATTTCTAAAATGACAAGTAATTAAAAAGAGAGCGGCAAAGCCCTACAATTCCAACGGGAAAGAGCTCCCAACAACTAGGTATTGGCAAGAGACACCTTGCTTCAAGAGCTGGTCCCTGAGAGGATTGCCTGATCAGTGGGTATGCTGCTAGTCTATGAATTTACCTGAGCATATATTAGATGTTCATGATGGACATGTAGTAGTTCCAAGAAGTATCCTTTTTCTTTATAAACCAAGAGATAATAACTGCTGAATCTCCTTCAAAAATTACTGGAATAGAAAATTTCTGGAAGAAAAGAAGAAGACCTTTCCATCATGATCTCTGACTGTGCCATCAATTCCTGCAGGCCCCTGATCACCTTCAGAACTGACATCAAAATTTAGTTTGAGCCAGCCACTCGAAGGGGAAACCAAGGGAGCAAAGCTAGAGGTGAAACTTCACTACTAGAGAGAATTTCCTCCCAATTCCACCAGGTATCAAGAATTATGAGTGATTGACAAGAAATATGAAGCTGAACCAAACTAACTGGCTGCCCATGGTTAGCCACCATGGCAAGGCATCAACCATCTGGAAGGGAATATTAAAAGAGAAGAGCAACTTCAAGTGGTCGTACTTTACATGGTCCCCACCCCCCTCCCAAAGCAGGTAGAAACTAAATTTAGATTGATCCTCTTTGGGCATCCCAAGACCATCTGGGGTTGGAGGAGAAATAAAAAACAAGCAGCGAAGAAATCCTTATGGCACTGCTAAGGCCAACAGACTATTGTAGTTCTAATCTAGCAGAAACAAAGGCATTGCCATCTCCATGGCAAATGTGATTGTACTTCAAGTGATTATACTTTATTACATGGGTATCCAACCCCCTCCTAAAGCAGGTAGAAACTAAATTTAGATCAATCCTCTTTGGGCATTCCCAGGGTTGAAGGTGAAAAAAAACAATCAGCGGAGAAACCCTTATGGCACTACTAGACTGTTGTAGTTCTAATCCAGTAGAAACAAGGGCCTTGCCATCTCCAATAAGGATTTTTGCATAACTGATCTGTTTGATAAAGTAGTAGATCTTTCTTCTTCATGGAAAATTGAGTGGACCAGGTCCCAAGTACAACAAACCCTTGTCTCAAAAAACCTTGCAAAATCAACGGTTTCTAAGGAGTGCCTTAGGGCCGTCTTTGCCTCTATAACTCATTAAGAATAAATCTGTATTCCATGTTGTACTTCACTGTTGTACCCTAGTTTACTACCAGTTGTCTGAATAAATGGCAATGAACACATTGCCATTTTCAAAAAATATATAAAAATAAAAATCACCATTTAAAAAAAAATTGAACAGAGATATAGTGACAATCACCTCCATGGCTTTCTTGACTTGGGCAGCAGCATATGCATATACACCTACTTCCGGACTGCAGAAGCAAATCATAAGCTTTTTGTGGTAAGTACACCCATAAAGAGAAAACAAGGTTATTTAACTGGGACTAAGGTTCCAGCTGTGTCGCCATAGAAAAATAAAATAACAGGAAAATCCTTTTCCCTCCCAATTTTCCTATTGTCTTCTTTGACAAGTTCTTCTTGCATTTGTGCCACTATGAGAACTGGCATGAAAATTAAATGTAGTATTTGTGCCTACACTAGATTTTTTTTTTAAAAAAAAGCCCAATATTATAACAATAAGCAGGATTGAGGTAAAGGGGATGAGTAGTCAAGGACTAGTTGTTTAATATTCTTGGCTTATTTTTCCATTGCTTCCTATTGAAGTAATAGAAAACTCAAGTTTCAGTTAACTCCAACTTTTTATGAGACGAGAAATTAGGAGGGAAATTTTCTCATCCCTTATAACCAGTACAAATGACAAAGTTTTGGATAAACAGAAAATTTTTCCACTTACAATTTTTTCTAATGTTTCCTGTAGGGGCCATAGGCCCCCTATTGCTTGTGCGCTAGTATGGCATGCGTGCTTACTCTTTGCAACCTGAGACCAATTTTTGGTACAAAAATATGTACTTTTTTAAGAAAAGCTACTCCACCCATAATTTACTTCCTCTTAAGGGGCTGTCTAATTATTTTTTATCATGTAATTGCTGAGGTGTAATTTTTTATATCATTGGTTTGAGAACTTCAACTACCATTTTCAGGAATGTTTTTTGTCTAGCCTTCCAACCATCTCTCCAATCAAGCCAATCTTAGTTTCCACCAGATTTGTTGGAGTACCATGAACCAACATCCTATCTATTGATTAATGTCTCACTGAATTGTCATACTATGAGCACATAAAGAATGAAGACAACAAACTTAAGGTGGGAAAAAAAAAGACACCTGGTAGCAGCTCCATGCATGTAGCGAGGATGGTGAAACAACTGAGCAGTACCCCACAAAGGTCGGATTTTAGTCCCCTGCTTCACATGAACGACTTATTTGAGCAAATAGATAAGAAAAGCAAGGAAAATCATTTCAAAAGTGCACAAACAAAATTTTTCCTCATAAGCTATGTCAAAAATTATTTGTAGATGAATCACACAAACTGCAACTCATGTAACTTTTCAAGTAAGCTTGCAAAAGATCTAATATAAAGAAGAATGGACGAAAAAGATAAATCATGAGTATATTCAATAAGCCTCTATTTGATGTGCCAGAAAGCATGAGGAGCACAATGACAAGAGAGAAAAAACATTTACCTGAAGTTCCTTTGCAAGGGCTACCACGTCATCCAGATTAGCATTTGTTTCCTGAGGCATGACAATGAAGCCATAGTATTTAAGAGAAAGAGAGACCACATCAAAAGTGGTATGATATTCACAACTAATCAAATTATCTGACTTACCTCTAAAGTTTTACCATCAGGAGCTATGTCTCTGTCATGAAAACACCACCATTCCACACCCAACTTTTTAATGAACTCAAAGTTGGCTCTCACTATTTTATTCAAAGGGTTAAAAAAATTAGTTTAACTTGACAAGGACTTCAAGAAGTTAAATAGATATTACAATTTCAGTGATGTAAAAATTCATAATAACCCCTACTTACTTCTTCTTTTAGCCATAGCTAGTGAGTTTGTACCATCCTCCCAAGGCCACTGCTTTGTTGGAGCACCAAAAGGGTCTCCTCCTGTTCCACGAAATGTATGCCAAAATGCCACACTAAATCTCATCCAATCCTACAATCAACACATATTCTTGTCAGTTGGCGAATTAGTTATCATGTTAAGACATATTTTTGTCTGGTAGAATCAGAAGGGCCCTTCTAATATTCAGGTTTTGTATCAATTTCAATATCTTGGAACGAAATACTCAACAGAGCAGAGAGGTTGGCCCATCAATTAAAAAATACGGGGGTTCCCCCTAAGTAACTGAGGGTGAGAGCCAAAAGACTACAAAAAAAAAAAGTTACAGTTATAACTGACCTTCATTTTTTTCCCGAGGATCACTTCATCAGCATTATACCATTTAAATGCAAGAGGGTGCTTGCTAGTAGGACCCTATATAAATAAACATTAATATGTATATATGCATATATGAAACTGAAGTTAAGAAAAGAGAAAAAAATATGCTTAACCTTTCTAGGAAAGCAGGTAGAACTAACTGATTAACCACATACCTCATACTTAATTTGGGGAACATTAGGGAAAAATTCACCTTCCCATTCATCCAAAGCTCCATCATCACATTTTGCATCAACATCAGCAGGGCACGTAGGTGGCCCCACTGCAATCTGCCCATGGGATAAGATACTCAAGACAAAATTAAGAAAAAAAGAAAAAAAAATGATAACACTAAAATCGTGTAGACATAACTTACAACGGCCAGGAAAGACAATTCCAAACAAAGGAGTAACAGAAGAATTTTTCTAGCCTCCATGTTTTATCTCATGCAAGTGATCTCTGCAATGCAGTAGGGGATCATAATGAAACAACACTACCAGATGCAAAGGAATTGAAGCATCAAACATGACCCAACCGAAAGGAAATATTTTAATTAATTTTTGCATAAAAAGGGACAAAAAAAGAGCATGCTCACAAAATAAAAATAAAAATCGCTGAAACAAGAACTGTAGAAACCGTGTGGCTATTGAAAATAATAGCAAATACACTGATCACGAGTAAAGTGTTAACTGCAAAATGCTAATGAAACCTGAACATGCATAACTGTGAGATTGTTATCAAACCAAAAGCATGATACATGGAGGAAAACAACGTCTTGTTGATATGAAAATTACTCTCATCAGCATCCACTTGGTTTCGCATAAAACCAGGAAAATTGCTACTTTTTCTTTTTCTTTTATTCCATTAGATAAAAAAGAGTAGTATGATATCTCACAGAAAAAATCAGAAGAAGAAAAAGATCGAACCAACTTGAACGAACAATCAGCATCAACTGTATTCAAACTTAATAGGATGTCTAAAACAACGAAGACGCAGAGGCTTCCGCCATTCGACAAACAGAGGAAATCCCAAAAAATTACAGCCGTAATAATGACTTCATGCATTTATACACATTACTCTCGAACGACAACACGGAGAAACAAAATCAGTTAAAAAAAAGTAACTTGCAATCAAAATAAACTATGGGAAAACAGAAGACTAGAACAACTGCGACCTTGCATTACCAGTAAAAATTTCACCAAGAACCGATGATCGAGGGAAGACGGTAGTCGAGCAGAGAACAAGGTTAAATATGTAGAAAATAAGAAGCTAATCGCAGGGAAGGAAACACTTAGGGTTTTAAATAACCGGCGGATAAAATTTTCAGAATAGAATAATACTAAAAAGATTTTCGGTCTAAATATAATATTTTCCTACTCTTACGTTAGAAGAAGAAAAACAGCTTAAGATGGTTGCTGATAAGCACTGAAAAGAGACTTCTCCTCTTGGACCATTTTAGCCTCAGAATTCTCAGTTTTTTCCACATGTGAAAAGGTTTCTGAATGGACGCTACTTTCTTTGCAGTCAGAGAAACAAGGAGACTCCGGGGGACTGAGATTTCCCAGCAACCCATCGCGTGAGCCTCTACAGTATAAAATCTGAAGTCCAAATGGAAAGCCTTCATCCTTCATCTTTTGTTTAAAGCCGAATTTATTAACCTGTCATCCGTTCCAGTTGAGCTAGTTCTAATTACCATATTCCCCTTACCACATTGCCCTTTATTTTTCTTGTGTTTACATTATTTAACAAAGTGACCCGATTTTCTATATATAAAACATGCTCTATTGTTTTATTCCTTTTGAATTTCTTTTTTTAGGTTTACCATGGTATTTCTTGGGTTTCTTCTTTATGAAATTAGTCTACTTTGATTTTATCAAATTTATTTTTTCACTAACTTCAAATCCGATACCCATGGTTTTCTCTATGTTGTTGTTATGATTTTCTTCTATATGAATTGACACCAACACTTTGTCTAATGTGGGAGTTCTCTTTTATGCTTCATCTGGATCTTATAGTCTGACCATGATGAAAGAAGTTTTTTTATGACGGCAAATGTTTGTATTCTATCATCTATTGGAATACCCTTGGCAATAATCTTAGCTACAATGTATTGAAGTTCATGTGATCGATTATCGATTTCCCATATGCTATCATGTAGGTGAAATAGTCTCCTTTGAAAAACTTTTATTTAGACTTAGTTTTGTTGACTATAGGTTGATTCTCACTTTCCTTCGGATGATAACAAAACTTAATTGAACTAATAACTTGTAAATCTAGTATTCTAGATATTTAACCTTCAAGAGCATCTCAAAGTCTAAAACATCAAAGCCACAATAAAAACCTCAAACACAAAATGAAGAACATCTTTTGAAAAACCACCCACGAGGAAGAAATCAACGTATTCTCGAGTTCTAGCGTCAATAGACAAATATTAAAACTCGGTAAATTTATGTAAGAGAGTATTTTAATTCTTATTCCTTATGTACTCGTGAGATCAGAGCTTTGTAATATAATTTGTATATAGAATGTTTAGAATCATCACACATAATAGTTAGAAACATGTTAGAGAGAGAGAGAGAGAGGGAGTGGAACCAAATGGTAGGTATCATGATACTAGCGACATGTAAACGAGTTAGTTTTGTCATGGAAGCATTACATGATGTGAAAATCTTTTGCTCTTGATATTCATTAAAAGACAATATGTCATAGACTTAGTCCTTTCAAATGAAATAATAATGTTTTTCATTTATTTACAATATTTTTTATGTAAAGTGAGGCTAAATTGTTCCTTTCTACTAGAGTTTGCATTATCCTTCCAATTGTTCTGTAAAAATAAATCAACAAATAATGGTGTCCCCTTATTAGGCCCATACTTAAAAATGATTCCAACAAAGGAAAATAATTCAAAAACTCTGAAAGCCTAGTCCCATAATCTTTTCAGTTCTTTTTTCCAAGAAAATATAAAATCATAGCATCTACCAGTAATTTACATTCTTGACTCTCCTCTTATAGCTTCCCCATACATGTGACAAACCTCTCAAGGAGTTCTCTCTTGGACCATTGCGATGAAGTACCACAAAGAACTGTAGTGGCAAGTGAAAGTGAAGATGAAATTAAATTACCTAGCGAAAGTGAATTATTTTTTTGGGTTAGTCAACAAACTTCAAATTCATTTTAATTTTGGAGAAGTCTAAGCAGGCAGTAGTTGAGTTTGGTAGGTTAAGGCTCTCTTGTACTTTTAGTTCAATAACATATTTTGGCCTTAATTTCGGTTATTTTTGTGCAATGAAGCCTATGGGAGGTTTGTTTTGGTGTGAGGTAGTTGCTTCAAGTTGCAGTGGGAGATATCGTATGCATCTGTTACCAACATTAAAAATTATTGTGGCTATTAAAAAAACTCAATTATTATCTATTTGTTGTTAGTTTGTGCTTACGCCAATTTATCAAACATTTTCTCCTAAAAATGTGTTCTACCTTATATCTATATTTCCTTGTCACTATCAACTTACCAAATTATATTCACTACAAGAAATCTGGCTTTGCCAACAAAACAAATAATGAAATTTTTTGAGATCTAAGGGAGCATGTACCTTCTCCCAGTGGATTACAAGAATTTGTTGAGAGTTTTTCCTCTTTTTCTTTTTCTTCATTCATTTTTCTCCTTCTTTCTTCTCTTTCTTTCTTCTTTTCCCTTGTAGAGGAGGAGGGAAATTTTGGAAATTAGAATTGGCTTTCTCTTGTTGCATTTCTCAAATTCAATGGGAGATTTTTTTGTCCCTTTTTCCTTTTTTCTTTCCTTCCTTCTTCTCCTTCTTTCCTCCTTCCCCTTCTTTCATTTGCCTTCTTTTCTTCCTTTCTTTCCTTTTCCCTCTTTTCTTCTTTTCTTCCATTTTTCTTCTCGTCCTATTTTTCTTTTTTTTCCTTAGGTTCCTCATTTTTTTCGTTTCCTCTTACTTCTTCCCATTATTTTCCTTTTTCTATTTTTTCTTTTCCTCCTATTTCTTTTTTTTTCTATTTCCCTTCCTTTTTTTCTTTTCCTTTTCCCCTTCCCTCTTCTTCCTTTTCTCTCTCATTTTCATCCCTCTTTTTACTTTTCTTTTCGCTCTCATTTTTTGTGCATAATATGAATTTTAATTTTTTCAATATGAGTCTTTTATTGTTGGTGTCATAGACTCCCACAAGTATCTAGTGTTTTGTATTCAAACTATTTAATGGAAATGTGCTTGCCCATTCAAGAGATTGTAATGTATATGCAAGTTTTGTGCAAAGTTTGGGAGCCCCATTCTGTCCAAGAAAATGCACAATTATTAATTATACTTGTACAATTGTTGAATTGTCCTATAAGACAGTTTAGGATTTGCAAATATATTTCCATTATAAGTATTGTAGTTTCAGACAGTTGTCCATGCATTTCTATGCATATCAAACAAATTCTTTGAGTGTTATACTGTGTACACAGTTGACTAGTATGCATTGTGCTCTAGAAATATAATATAAGTTACCTAATTATGTTGGTATAACATGAGTTGTATCGGGAAAAACAACCAAAATTTGGACAAATATCTTAAATTATAATCATATAATAATTGTGAGTCTTGAATGAGTGAGGTGGAATCACAAACACAAGTGAACATTGAAGTTGGATGTGATATGGGAACTAGGGTGGCATCAAACCGAAGCGGTTTGAGCTCGGCTCGGTTCGATTCTGTTTATTTGGAGTTCGAACTGAGTGTGAGATTCAAATCGGGCTCGTTTAAGTTAACGAGCTGAGTTTGAGTGAACCATGGTTCGATTCGAAAGCTTGTGAATCGACTTGTTAACTTAATGAGGGGCCAAGCAACTTCATCCATTGGGTTTCATTATTTGGGATAGTTGGGATTCGACAGTAGTTCGCGAGCGAGCGTAAATGGGGATTTAGGGCTCGGGAAGATCACAAAGAAATTGATTGTTGGCGAGAAAAATCGGAGTGCAATTTGCTCTTTTAGGTGAGAACAATGATTTTTTTTCATGTTTTATCTGCTATTGCCTATTGAAATGATTTTTTTGCCATAGGATGCTTGGGTAGTTTGTTGACCCCTCTCACCTCACGAATCAATATTAGTATAAAGTTGAAGCAAGCTATCTTCTTCTCATAAAGAGTACGCGAGGTTGCCAAGCTATGGATTCAAAAGTCGACGCTTCAAAATTGGGCAAGTTCAAAAGGAATTCCATAAGCTAGATCTATGATCCATGGCTATCAAGTAACAATAATAGCATAGTCTAATAGATAGTCTAGCACCTAATTCATAAAATATTTTGATGCCAAATCTATTTTTTTCTCTTATAAATTATGGCCCACATAAGTTAAAATATTTAATTTTCAAGATTCTAATTGTTCTTGAACTTTTTGTCTTAGGTTGTTGATGATGTGCTAAGGATTCATCAAATAGTGACCAATTTAATCAGGTAAATATTACTATTTTGCATTCTTATTGGATCTCCTAAGCAAAAAAATACATATTTATGCTTTTTGATTTGTTACATCATATGCTTTCTTACATGAGAACATTCTATACCTTATTTAACCCAGATGAATAATCTTTCTTCATATTAGACAGAATTGAAAAGTTCAATTCTTTTTTTTTAGTTGAATAACGGACCTGGGAATTTTGAATGTCAGTAATTTCTGAGAGAGAGGAAATGTAAAACTGTTCCTTCTTGACAGATGAATTATTTTTTTTAGCATCAAAGAAATTATTTTTCATTTACAATCCTAAGAAACTTTGTACTACCTTTCAGTAATGCAATAAAGTTCATGCATCAAGGGAGGGTTGGAATCAACCTTCAAGTGGTGTAAGGAAAAAAATAGGGATGGGCATCTTTCTACAGTTTTAGGAAACAATGCAATAAAAGAGAACTAGCTAGAGAGCACCTCCATCCAATTGGGGAGAATCATGATCATTTGGAACTCAAGATTTGCAAAGAATGGATGAAGATCAAGAGAAGCATCAACATGACTAACAAGATGGTTGAATTGCTTCACTGATTAAAAAGTTGATAAAACAGGCTTTTGGTGGTAGTTCATCAGTCAATTGGCTCTATTTAGATGATTATGATAAATAGTTGGATTTTGGAATAGTGGCCATCAATAAAAAATCATAGTCCTTCAACTTATTAAATAGAGTAATTCCCAATATATACGTAGGATTCCAATTATATATACTTCAGTTAAATTATAACCAAATCCTGAAGTTAGAGCTCGAATTTAGTTAAAATTATTGGACTCGAGTTTGATTACAATTTTAGGCTCGAGACTGAGTTGGGTTCAACTTGAGTTCGAGTTTATAATATTTAAATCAAACTCAACTCAAACATATGTAGATTCGGGTTTGGCTCGATTCAATGCCACCCCTAATGGGAGTTATAGTTTGAGACCTCTCGGTTATAGAATTAAGTGTCTTAAAGTATTATCCCATATAGTTAATTTGTGAGTTTATATATTTTGGTGTTATAAAAAAAATTATATTTAACCACTAAATTATATTATTTTAAGACAAAAATCCTTCATTTTTTAGTTTGTGGGTAAATCCGTCTCTAGAGA
Organism: Aristolochia californica; assembly: GCF_029961685.1. NCBI lineage: Eukaryota > Viridiplantae > Streptophyta > Magnoliopsida > Piperales > Aristolochiaceae > Aristolochia > Aristolochia californica. The sequence goes on from NW_027181826.1 coordinate 23,962,784, forward strand.
CATCAAGAAAGTTCTACTGGAATCTAGAAAACTCCCCTAAGGCCCTTACCGCTGCTAGGGCTCGGATTGATTGTGAACTCGGCTGAGTGAACGAACTAGTCAAAAAGTAAGCAGTCTAGCTAGGGACCCCACGCGCTGAATGCCAAAGGGAAAGCAGGAAGCAACAGAGGAACTTACCGAATAGTACTTCAAGTGCCCGAGTTGATTGTGAACGCTGCCGAGTCAACAGTGTACTCAAGCTAGTGAACTCAGCGATAGAGAAGTTAGTTCCTTGGCGGAGAATCCTTATTCCTTGGGCCGCAAGCATGGACGTATACTTACCTCGTCACGCGCTAACTAATGACGGAATCTGGCTCTCACTTTCGGTCAGAAGATTCCTAGTTATTGATGACTTATCTGGCCCACCTCAGTCAAAGCCGGATGGGAAGCTGATGGCCGTTTGGCAGGTCCAGAGGGGATGAACTAATTCGATTGGTCGGGTCGACTTGTGATTTGGAGGGGACGAGAACTCCTGTGACCTGTCTGGTTATTCCCCATACACGAGGTGACCCGACCCAGATTTCTTGATCCCAACTCCCGAGTCTCGGACACATAAAACTGTGCGGTTTGAAGTATCTCGAACCCGATGCAGACCCTGACCAGACCGGTTGTCACCTCTAAGCGGCTTCGCGGAGGACGGGTACGATAGAGACGTGAAACGGACTGTACGGATAGATGAAAAAAGCAACCAATGGAAAGCCCCTGGCTTTTGTTAGTCGGCGCGTTCTTTATCGTTTACTCGAAACACCGGGGTATTTACCTGCTCAACGGACCTGGGAATCGGACCGCTATAAATAGCAGAGGCTTCTACCCTCTCCAGACACGGAGCACACATATAGCAAGAGTGAGGAGAGTGAGGTTGTTACGCATAAAGTTTTGATGGAGAGTCAGGCTCACAGAGGGAGATCGTCAGGGTACTCGATGGGCAGAGATAGGGGGAGAGGCGTTGGAAGTGGAGGTGGAGGTGGAAGTGGTGGTAATCGGAATGAGCGGTTGGATGTTCAGCAGAATGATGGGCTTGATCAGGGGAATGGGAGTGAGTTTCGGTGTAGCCGTGGCGGAGGACGGTCTGGTTCGGGTGGTGGGGGAGGGTACCTGGCTGCGCTGAAACGAGGAATTGAGCAAGATAATCTAGGGAGGCCGCAGAATGCGGTCTCCAGTGGCCGGAATAGTAGCGAAGGTGGCGGAGGTTCTTCTCCGGCTATCGACGACGGTAAGTGGTTAATTTCCTGAACTGTTTCTTGTTCTTTTCTCGAATTGGTATTCGACTGTCGTCGGTCGGTTCCGGGAGAGTCGTTTGTTCGGTTGAGCTCGGGTAAATGACGTCGGAACTGAGCTCGGACGTTCAGAGACGGCCGAGGTACCCTGATGGGTCCAAGTTTTTTTATTTCTTTGGCGTGTTCTCTATTCTGCTCACTCTGCTCTTTTTTGTCAAAATCGTTCTCGAGGTCCAACGACCAGAGCCGATATTAAAATGAACAGCAATAAGAAAAATGTCGTCGACATATAATTTTCCATTTCTCCGATCTGCAGTCGATCAAAATCGTCTTTCGTCTAGAATTAGTGATCAACCCACTATCATCATCGAGTTACTTAAAGTTCCATTTTACCCGGTCTGGACACGATCAAAATCATTTTGTTTTTTGTTTTTTTGGTTTTGGTAGTATCAGTGACTAATCCACTTTCATCATCGAGTTATTCACAGGAAAAAACGTTGATTTCGATTTTCACTCTTGCATATGCTCTTGTTCGTTTATTTTCACTGATTAGTGTGACTTCAAAGTTTTACTTTTGAGACGAAAGACAGTGTGTAACTTCAAAGTTTTTACTTTTGAGACGAAAGACTAACTTCGAAGTATCTAATGCAGTTAATCAGGTAGCTGCGGATGTCAGCCGAAAAGTGGAGGTTTCTCAGCCACCAAAGAGCTCACAAGGGCAAAACAGAGGGAGGGTACCCATTAATCGACCGGATGGTGGTGGGCGTCTAAGTGAAAAGCAACGGAGCCTTCTGGTTAATCACTTTCTTGTCAAGTTTGATCCAGACGTTGTAATTCTGCAGTATGACATCGACATAATACGCAAGATCGAATCGAAGCCTAATGCGAATTCTAAAGTCTCAAAACCTGAGAAGCTTTTAGTGAAGAACGAGTATTTGCGCCGTCAATTTCCGACGGGAATGTCAGCAACGGCCTATGATGGTGACAAGAACATTTACTCTGCGATCCGGCTTCCTGATGGAGTTTTTGAACTTGCTGTATCCAAGGGAGAAGATGACAGACCTCAGACCTACATTTGCACCATAAAGTTAGTGAAACGGTTGGAACTAAAGGAGCTCCAAGATTATCTCCAGAGCTCCAACTCTGCACTTCCTCGTCCCCGAGACATCTTACAAGCACTGGATGTTATCTTCAAAGAAAATCTGAGCAGGACTCGGATACAGATTGGGAAGTCGTTTTATCCTAAGACGGAGGAAGAGAAATGTTATCTGGGAAGAGGAATCGTGGCCTTAAGAGGACTACAACAGAGCTTAAAGCCCACTTCTCAGGGCCTGGCACTCTGTGTGGACTACTCTGTTAACACTTTTCTTGAACAGCTCCCAGTTATCAATTTCCTTGGAGAACGCTTTGGAATGTCATTTGGGGACAAGAAGATGTCATTGACCCCGGATGGAAAAAGGAATATCGAAGATGCAATGAAAAATTTGAAGGTAACGGTTAAACATAGGAAGACTAGCCAGAAGTTCGTGGTGGTGGGGCTTAGGGAACTCTCTGCAAAAAATGAGAAGTTCCCCATCGATGATCCAAAGGACCCAAATGGAAAGAAGGAGATTGGAATGCAAAAATATTATGATTCGAAATATGGAAAGAAGATTGCTTATGAGAACCTACCTTGCTTGGATCTAAGCAGAAATGGTAAAACGAATTATGTACCAATGGAGTTCTGTGAGCTGGTGGAAGCACAGAAGTATCCTAAAGAAGAGTTGGACAAGGAACAGCAAAAAATGGTTAGGGGTTTGGCTCTGGCTAAACCATATGAGAGGAAGAATTATATCTGTCTGTCTGTGAAAGCGAAGGATGGGCCTTACAGGTATTGTTCTACTTTACCTAATTGCTTGCATTTTGTGTTTGATATTTTTTTGTTTTTGAAATTAGACCTAGATGTGCCATTAGATGATGATTTATTTATCTTTGCTTCTGTTAAACTTCAGAAATTCTAGTCGTGAAATTCTGCAAATCCTCCTTTTTTCCCCCTCATATGCTCATTCATCTTGCAGTGCCTTGATTTTGTCATAAATGATATGAAATTGTAACTGCATTGTTCTTCCTGTATTTAACAGCTCTGAGATATTTAAGCATTTCAAACTTGGGATAGATTTTAATATGACCAAAGCAACCGGAGGGGTGCTCAATCCACCAGGCTTGAAGATCCGTGACCAACATGGTAATGAGACCCATCTCACTCCTGAAAACAATTGCCAATGGAATTTTTCGAACAAGAAAGTTTTGGAAGGTAAGAAAGTTGATGGATGGGGAATCCTTGACTTCTCGGGATCTCTTAGGGATATAAGAAGATCATACGAACTGAGTGCATTTATCAAGTGCCTTGTTCAAAGATCCAGAGAGCTTGGAATCCACATGAAAGAAGAGCCACTTTTCATTGAACGGTCCAACATGCAAGTCCTTGAAAATCCGCATAGAGTTCGCTCTATCCTGGAAAAAATTCACAAGGAAAGAAAGGAGGAGCTACAAGTTCTTTTATGTCCAGTGAAAGAATGCCGCCCAGGTTACCACCCAGGTTACAAGAGTTTGAAAAGAATTTGTGAAACAGAACTGGGAATTGTCACGCAGTGTTGCCGGAGTAACATTGCAAGCAAGTTAGATGACCACTATGTTGTCAACATGGCTCTCCAGATTAACCTGAAGATGGGAGGCTCCAATTTTGTGCTCTTCAACAGGCTTCCCGGTCTGGCTGACAATCGCCATGTCATGTTCATTGGTGCTGATGTCAACCATCCCACTGGCAAAGATTGGGAGAGCCGCCAAGATTTGGAGAGCCCATCTATTGCTGCTGTCACAGCTTCCATGAACTGGCCTGCTGCTAACAAGTATTCTTCACGGATACGGCCACAGAAACGTAGAACTGAAAGGATACTAGAGTTTGGCAGTATGTGTTTGGAGCTCATTCAAACTTACGCTCGGATTAACAAAGTTAAACCAGAGAAAATTATATTGTTTCGAGATGGAGTGGGCAAAAGCCAGTTTGACATGGTCCTCAATGAAGAGCTTGCAGATATCAAGAGTGCTATTTGTTCGGAAGGATACTCACCCACCATTACCCTAGTTGTGGCCCAAAAACGCCACCAAACTCGATTCTTCCTTCAAAATCGAAATGTGGAACCTGGGACTGTGGTTGACAGAAAAATTGTTCATCCATTTGAGTTTGATTTCTACTTGTGCAGTCACCATGGGATTTTAGGTACCAGCAAGGCAACACATTATCATGTTCTCTGGGATGAACACTCGTTCACTTCTGATCAGCTTCAGCAAATGATATATAACCTGTGCTACACTTTTGCTCCCTCGACGAAGCCGGTCTCATTGGTCCCACCAGTATATTATGCTGACACTGTTGCTTATAGAGGGAGGCAATACTATGAAGATTGGGTTAAATCTGGCTCGCCAGCCTCGTCTGCATCATCTGGGTTTTCTTCTCATGCTTCCTTTGATCTCAGTCGCTTCCCTAAGGTGCACAGCAAGTTGGAGGATCTTACGTTCTTTGCGTAGAAGTCTCTGGTGCATTTCTTCTCCTTCATCTGGGTGTTTTTTCTCTCCGACAGCAAGCTGGAGAATCTTATGTTCTTTGCATAGAAGTAAATTTTTCGTTGAGCATTGTGAGTAGCTTTACCAGATTTGAAAGTTTTAGTTCTAAGTTTGATTTATAGTTATAAAGATTGTGAAAAAAGATGTCTTATATGTACATAACTGGCTTTAACTTTATCGACTAATATTTCCTTTTGTTATATTATATTATATTATATTATATTATTTTATCATATATATAAATTTTAGAGCCTTATCCATAATAAATATCCAAGTAAACATATTAATATATGAATTAATTAAGTATAAATTATAAGTTCATAATTGGTAAATAAAATAAACATAGACATTATTTACTCTTCCTTATTCATTAAGGTAGTTAATAAACTAAAAGATAGATTTTAACTTGTTATAAAATTAATAAACTATTTTAAATTAAAGTAAAGTTATTTAATTAATTAAATATAAAATAACTGAACATATATTTACTTTTATAATATCAAGATAATTAATCAAATTATTATTTTTCAAATTTTAACCTTTCACTCTTAAACTAATAATTAAATATAATATTAACCATCATCAATTTAGATAAAAAGATACTTTATTATATAAAATTAGTCTATTAACTCTTATAAGATTGTTGCACTTAATTTTTTTTATTAATAAACTAATATAGATTTTAACTTGTGATAAATTAATATATTATTTTTTTATTAATTAAATATATAAGAATAAAATAATTAAATAAACACTTACTTTATAATTGTTAATCAAATTTTTATTTTGCAGTATCTAAATTCTCATTCTTAAACTAGTAATTAAATATAATATCAACCTTCCTTAATTTATTATATAAAATTAATCTATTAATTCTTATAAGAGAGTTGTATTTAAATCTTTTTTTATTAATAAACTAAGATAGATTTTAACTCGATAAATTAATATATAACTTAAAATTAAATTAAAATTTTAATTAATTAAATAGATAAAAATAAAATAATTAAACAAAAGGAAATGCAAATAGAAAGGTCCCTTCTCTTAAGTGGAAACCAGAAAATAAATGAAAGAAGAGTTTGGAGTTAGGAAAATCTGAGGACAGATAAAAACTCAAAAGAAATATTTTCTTTCTTTTCTAGCGAACAAATGGAAACATCAACCTATCAAGACATCAATGCAAAATAAAAAATATCAAAAGTTGAAGTTATATATTTCTATCTCATCCCGAAGCCCTCAAACATAACCTACAAGGGACATTTTTTTCACAATGGGTAACAAAGGCTTGAAGAAAAGAAACTACTATTCAACTTGCAACAGAATTGCCAGACCAAACTGCAGTTACAAAATTGAATATATGGCTTGAGAAACATCCTAACATGATTGAGCAAACTCTCACTCAGCACTGCTATTTGATGAACCTTCCTCACAGCCGCTTTCCAAATCAGCCGATGGGCTTGTTTCTTCAGCTGGCTTTGTAGGGCCACAGCTAGGTTACACCTTCACCATTGAGGCTCGTAGTAGCCGGTTCCCTAGTTTGAAACCCTTGCAATATTCTTCAATTATAACACCCTCTTCATAGTGGGTCTACTCTTCCTGCTTGATAGCCTCATAAAGCTGCATCCACAAATAACGTTAGTAAGGTTTAGAGGATGTAGATATATTTAGGTTAAATTCCTAGAGTCTAAGATAATCCCAACTCATGGAACATTAACTTCTTTTGAGTTAAAAATGATGAAAAAGAAATGACTAGCATGCATGTTTAATAATGACACATATGGTGAAACTACAAGAATTTGGTAAACAACTAAAAAGGTGAATTTCTTACTTCAAAAATATTAGTTGTCCCTCTACACCCAGCAGCTTCCTAAGGTCAGATGTCACAAATGGCACTAGCTCATCCCTAATAAACATTTATGATTAGAAGTAATTTGATATAAAGACAAGGGCAAAAGAAAATGAAAAGGCATAACAAAATTAATTGGAAAAAAAAGGCACAAAGACAGGTGTGGGAAGCTCCCATACAATGGAGCTCTTGCTAGATCCCTGTTCTGACTTCCTCCAATGAATGTCGTGAAAAGATAGTGGCCCTTAGGTGCTCAATCAGGAAACATCGTGGAAGAAAAGAGAGTACCTGCTTAGCATTCACAGGAAATTGAACTCCAAGACATTTTTTGAAAAAAACCTAATAGAAGTCCAAGATATGAATCATTAGAATCTCCACACAATACTAATTCATTCATTGCAAAAGCATACCAGGAGTGTTCAAACCATTTCCTTGCTCTTTGGAAGGAACAAGAACCCCAATTCCTTCTAGAGGATTTTTAACCTTCTCCTTCTCAAAAGAAGTAATAATAACAGATAAAGGCAAGTAGCTTAAAAATCTTGAGATGCTGCAACAGAATTCAAAACAAGAGCCAAAAGATCTTTCTGATGGAAAGGCCAACAAAAAATTATGTGGAAAGAGAATAAAAGCGGGTAATCCAATGTTGCCTCCTTCTAAAATGCAGAAAGATTTGCCAACAATAATCCTAATCCAGCAACAGAAACTATTTGGAAACTCCATTGTCTTTGGCTGGTATGGAGAGAAAAACGAAATTCTAACTGCAGGCAACTTGATCCAAAAAGGAGTGCTGGTGGTTAATTTTCTCAACTTGAGCAAAACAGTTGATCATCTCCTCATCCAATGTCACCTCTCCATCCAGATTTGGCACAAAATCCTCCTAACTCTACAGCATCGGCTTTTGCATGACCCCTCACTTTCAACCAATTCATCCAGCAATGCACCTTCCTTCTCTTGATAAAATCTTATACCGGTGCCACCCTGGCCATTGTTCTAAGGTGAATTTGGGGAGAGTGGTAAAATAGATCCTTTAGAGGGAAAGCTGAAACTATAGAAAAAATCTTCAACAGCTGCATTCACCAAGTTTTCTTGCGGACCCGCCAACCAAAGGAATTTACACAGTACCACAGTTCTTTCTTTAGATAAAATTGGCATAATTTACAGCTTGGCATAATAAGAAACAAGTTCTCCAATCTCCTCAGTTTCCTCCAAATCCAGAGACCATAAAACATAATTTCGATGGTAGCTCTCTTTCATGAACCTGGGACCAGCGGATTTTGGTTGCCTATTTTGTCTGCATAACAGCAGTTCTTGGCTTGCCTGTGCTGGCCCATTAGGCTCGGCAGACTCTATCACTGCTGAATCAAGTGCAGTCCTAAACAGGATCACACTGGCCGCCACAAATTTTCGCTCCCCCTTGCTAAAGGGGACTATTCATCAGCCAACAGCTGGTGCAGCAAAAGCAGCCAATCCTCCCTGGTGTTTGTTGGCCGACTTTGAGGATATCCAGGATGCTGCAAGCACTCTCACAATTGTCTGGAATCAAGTTCTTTCGTCGGCCAACGCTTCCGCTGATAAATATATGCCAGAGAAAGGATTTTGCTTCATGGCTTACTTGTGATTGATTAGCTCATTCTACTTACTTTTCTCTCGTTTTTTTTTTCTCATGTTTTATGATTGTTGTAATTGGTGGCTCCCCCATTTCACTCTCCTTTGCTATTCAAGCTTCATTCCGCTTCTTAAAAAATAACTAACTTGATTTAAAAAACAACATCAAATGACTAAACCAAAACCAAAGGAATCCAAAGATTGTGTGCACAGATAAATATAAATAAACAAACAAATAGTACAGTCGCATCCAAAACCTATAAGAACAAAAATAAAATAGTTAACATAACCTGCAACCAAGGAGTTCCAGGAAAGCAGTTTTCTACTGTGATCAAGCTCCTGACATTTAGCATACATGTGCACTAGAGAAGCATTAAGATAACCCTTAATCTGAAATCCATTTCTTATTATGTACTCATGAATTTCTTTACCATGTCTATGAGCTTCTAGACCTGTACATGCTTTAAGAGCCGCTGATATTATAAGCTCATCTAAAGCAACATTGTAGCAGTGTACACTCGAGAACAATCCTAGTGCCTCTGTGAAACAGCCTAAGTTCACATATCCTTTAATAAGGTTTGTCCATGAGACAAGATAAGGTTGCAAGCCTACCGTTTGCATTTGCCGAACAAGCTCCAATGTTTCAACAACATGCCCATTTTTAATCAAAGCAGAAATAGGGAATTACAAGAGACTAATCCGACTTCACACCCACAGACTGCATTTCATAGAAAAAATTCAATGCTTTCTTGGCATGGTCATGACCCACATACCCAAAAATCATAGTATCCCAGGTAATCAGATTTGGCTCTACTACTTTCATTTGCATTTTCGAAACCAATCCAGCAAACGCATCAAAGTTCTTTTGCTGGACATAAAAATTGAATTCCATGAGATAATGTCTCTTACAAGCATTTGGTCAAACCACTGACAAACATCACTTAGACAGTCACATTCCCCGTACATATTAGTCAAGCAGTTCCCCACAAAGACATTGTTCCCGTAACCATTTCTGTAAATGAACCGATAAACTTATCTCCCCAATTGTGCTCTTCAACCCACCGCAAGCTCTGAGAAGACTGGTAAGAACAAAGACTTCTGGTCTTAATGAGTCTCATTGACATCACAAAAAATTTCACAAAGTGCATCCCAGACATTAGACAGTGATGGTAATTTCTTTGAGCAAAACCACACAAAGTAAAGACTCATGGAGTGAATTCACTTTCACTCCCACTTACAGAGTGCACTAACGATTTTTGGGACACTTTCCCTAGTGAAAGTAAATTAGCTAAGGAATGTTCCGCAGAGGATGGGGAGCAGAGGAACGAGTATGGGTATGGTCATGGCAAGGTCCAGTTTAGGGGAACAGGCAGGTTCGGAGCCGGAGAGGGTTCCAGGAGATGGTGATCAAGCAAAGCCGTAGAATGTGATCTCCAGATAGTGAGTGTTTCTTTTCTTGGAAAGTTTGGTCTTTTAGGTTTCTTCAGCCCTGCGTCGAATTTCCTCGGTTGGCATTCGCCTGAACATCTCCGTTTAGCGACAGCCAGTGAACGAACTCACGCAGGAGTACAAAAATATTAAGGAAGAGTAGCATTTCCAGATGTTCTAGTTCCAAGTTGGATTTATGCTTACAAAGAATGTGAACAGTCACCAAGCAAGCATGTGCCAAACATGGGATTCCGTTGGCAATAGCTTTTGAAAGACCTGCCAAGAACTTTTTCTTCCCGCTTGAAAGCAAGACAGTTGCTGCTTTCTGAATCCAACTCTCCATTGTGCCTTCCTCTTGATCCTTTAAAAAAGATCATGTAAATGCAATATCATTTTTCAAGAGAATCTCTTTATTTGAGTGAATATGAGTCTGGTGCATATTTGTTTTGATTTTTTAGCTTAAAATTGTATTAAACATATCATTTATATCTACTTTTGTTTCTGGAAGCTAGTAATCTGTGTAGCAGAAAAGCATTCTCTGTAAAGACTCACCAATCTTGTAGTTTCGTCCACAACTATTTATTTTCCAGTGAATTCGTAGTTAGTGGCTACTTTCTTCAGGAGCCATGATTCTAGTGAAGAAGCCTCCCCTGTATAAAAGAATTTTCCTCCCAAGAGTGAGAGAGCTTTACTCGTCTGTTCTTGAACCGTTGTGCTATTGGACTCACAATCCAAAGCTTTCACAATTGCTTTCACAATCCAAAGGAGTTCTATCAGTAAACATAGAGCAGAAGCACCAAATTTCCATCGTTCATTTAAGAAAAATTCAATAAGAGGAGCCTTCTTTATATTCTTTCCTAGGTAATTTCTACACTTCCCATCAGCTTGAATGAATGAAGACAAAAGTGAAACCGCTGTTTTCCTCTCATGGATACCTCCTACGTAAAGCCTCTCAACAAGAAACTTTAAACCTCCAAGCATAATGACTAGTTTCACATTCTCCACATTTCTTTCTGCATTGAAACCAGTCATAAGTTTATTCAAGAAATAAAGAGCAGCTGCTTGTGGACTACATCGAATTGTAAACAAGGTCTGTAACTTGTCCCCATACTCCAAAACCTTGAGAACCAGAAGAATCCAAATCGGAGAGAACAACTGCTTAGTCTGTGGTTTCAATAAATATAAAAAGACTATGGTCTTTAGAAAAATAGTAAACTTTTTTAACAATCTCATAAAGATTTCCACTTCTGCATCCAATCTAGTATAACTTGTCTATTGGTGTCATTACGAACCATAAGTTCTGCTAGAACTGAGATGAGCAGCTCTAGGATCTCATCGTCTTCAGAAGAAAATAAAACCTCAAGAAACCCCTCAATCACTGGTTTTTTTTATACAGCAGTTTCAACTATGCTATTTCCCTGTGAGTCCAACCATGCTTGAGCAACAAACCTGACTGCTACAGCTACTTCGTCAATAGCAGGCTCTGCTCCCTCTGTGTCCCTCTATGGCCAGAGATACCCGCCTCTTAGAATTTGAAAATCCCGACTTGGAAGCAACCCTTTTGGAGGATTCTCTGGGAAATGACTTCAGCAAAGAACCCTTATGGTTGAATCCCTTTTCTGACCTTTCTTTAAAGAGACCCACACTCTTACCGTCGCGGCAGATGTTAATTGGGAGAGAAATTGAATCTTCGCGGATGGTTTCTGCCTTCTACCTTGCGGCTTTTTTGGGATTCCGGCGCCGAAATCCTTCTTCATTGAGTAAGTCTTGCAGAGAGGCCATCGCATGCGGATAGAATCAGATTCCCGAACGGAATAAAGGTGGAGCTGCGGATTCATTTCTCAGAAAGGAAGAGAAACAGAAAGAAACAAAATTCTTTTTGACAAAGGAAGATGAGAGAGAAAAAGAGAGCCTGGAACATATCTGATAAAGGGAAACGCAGTCAAAGAAAGAGGCGAATTTCCCCGCTTCTTTTAACTGCTTCTCTAGGAAATCAAAAGAGCCTTCACTCTCGAAACCGCCCACACGTACGAAAAGTAATATGGACACGAGAGCCCAACGGAGATCGTGTCACACTTATATATTTATATATATATTTTTAAATAATTTTAATAATTTATTAATAATTTATAATAAGTTATTAAACCGAGTTTAATGGATTGTACTAAAATAAGAAAAATATATTGGAGCGGGTGATATAAGAAAAATGGATTAAATAAGATACGAATCTATGAAGTGGGTGGAACATGTATCTTGTGCATCATGGAGAGTTAAGTGACCTCATTGGTGGGCCCAGAGGCGAGTGGAACCTATGGTCATTATATATCCAAAAAGAAGAATCAGAACGATCTTGAATAGGAAGCTTCGTTGCATATCTTTTTCTACTAGCTTCAGACTAAAAGTGAAGCCGGTCGGTCAAGTCTAATGGTTGTAACATCAGTTTATTTAATCACCGGTTGCCATCGTCTTTCCCTTTTTATCTATATCGCAGGAAATTTCCTGATATGGGGGAGCATGGCATTTGATACGACTCACATGTAGTGGACGTATAATAGATTTTTCTTTTGTGTTAATAAATTTAATTTTTATAAGATATTTTATATTAATAAGTTAAGATAGATTTTAACTTGTTAGAATTAATAAATAAATTTATTTTATTTTATAATTAAACAAAATTTAATTTTATAATTTCCAAATGTTTAATAAAAAAATTACTTTTTAATATCTAAAATATCACTATTAGAATATTAACTAAATATAATATTATAAATTATAAATTTATGTAAATGAAAAAAGAGGGTATTTATTATACAAAATATTCTATAGATTTAATTTTATAATATAGTTTTATTTAATTAAACTAAAATATATTTTAAAATTTTTAAAGTAAAAAATAATTTAAAATAAATTAAGATGATTTATTTAATTAAATATAAAAATAAAATAATTAAACAAATTCTTACTTTTTACAATGTCAAATTGTTACTTTATAATATCTAAATTCTTAATCATAAAACAGTCATTAAATATAATATTAAAAATAAGGAATTTATATTAATATAAAATGGTCTTTTAATAGATTTAAATTTATTTTAGATAGTTCTATTTGACAAAACTAAACTAAATTTTAATTTGTTTAAAAATAATAATTAATTAAATAACGGTGCTTTAAAGTAAGACACGACAGGACGGCCCCGTCATTGTGTGACACGAAACGGCTTGTCCTTCCCGTCAAAGCCAGTTTCCCAGAAAAAGACAAAGGCGAGAATCAAGCTTCGTGGGGAAGCCAAAAACCACTAATGAGGAAAGCCACCGGAAACTTCCTGGTTTTGGATTCATTCACTCACACGTAACAAATTCTTTTCAATTTTTTCATTTTTCTCTATTTTTTAATAAATTATTCTAACCATACGAATTTAACCATGGTTCAAAATTGATATGACCATGGTTCAATTTTGAACCATGGTTCAAAATTGATATGACCCTGTGTACCATGGTCAAAATCAGGTTGAACTCCTATGATGCAATTCGGTTCTTTTTTAAAATAAGGATTTGATTTTTTTATTTTTAAAGTATTTAAACAAATATTATAAAAATCGCATTAATTATTAATTTAATGTAATCACAAGATTTGACCGAATCCACCTTCTCTCCTCCTATTATTATTGCATGCAAAGGTCCCCTCGCCTTTTATTATTATCTTGACAACGAAACCCCGAACATTATTCCAAATTCCATTCCGATCCCTACCCGCTTCTCCTCTTTTTAAGAAGACCAAGCTAAATTCGCTTGCTGAAAACGGACGATCTTGATTGCCCGATCTTAAACTTTTACGGACATCACTAACCGTGCCTTACTCGGACAAGCAATCTCTTCGTCGGATCCACCCGTTGGCCCACCACCGTGTCACGCGGTAATGAGCCGTTTCCGAACGAGGAGTCAAAAAAGACTCTCAGTGGGTACCACTGCTACAGTTGTCGCGCAGACTTGGGTGGCCATGACGCAACCTTCCCCGTCAGCAAACCCTAGCGACGAAGATGACCACTCCGACGACGTCAGCACAAGACTTCAGCATCTGCAACGGCAGATAACCCAGAAAAAACTAGAGAAAGAAAGAAAGAAAAGAAAAAAAGAAATCGACGACTACACTTCTCTCTGATTCTGCTTTCTGTCTCCGGGAAGAAGCGAGGAAGTTCGGTTCAATTGCTGTGGAGAACGTACACCTTCTTACAGTTAAAAAGTTGTTCTTGCTTTGATTCCGTCTCTTGCCGGAAATCTTTTTTCTTTCTTTCGACGGACTGGCTTTTTCTCTCTGGTTCTTCTTTTTTCTTTTATGGGGTAAGATTGATGTGTTGCGCGGTGGTCATTGATAGATCTGGGAGGAATTTGGAATTTTGAAGTTTGAATTTGTTGTGTTTGGTTGGGGATAACTTCGAGGAGCAACGAACGGTTTTTACTGCTTGCTCGTGTAATTTGGACTGCGTTTGGATCAAGTTTGATACGGATGCCTGGTCTGTGAAATTATACTGTTTTGTGACGGAGTTTTGGAATTCGATTGTTGATTTTGTGTTGCTGGTGGGTTTTTTTTTTTATTTTCCTCCGCTAAACATTTGTCATTTGGGAGGTTTTTTGGTTAAAATCTGTGCTCTGTTTCGGTGTAATTGTTCTTGTGGCAGGGTCTCAGGTTGCAGTCGGTGCTAATTCTGGAAAAAGGAGCACTACTCCTTATTGTTTTTCCTTTTTCTTTTCCTCGTTTCATTGGGCATTTTGTCTAGCTATTCAGAAAGTTCAATTGAAATACTTCATTTTTGGGGATGGTGGACGGGAGCATGACAGTTCAAGCTATGAAAGTCAATCTCTTGACATAAGGAAGCCTGTCTTTTGTTTCTATCCGGGGCATTCGATGAAAGTTTCTTTTCTGATTTCCACCAAACGCCTTTGTGGATATTTTCGTGGCTTGAATAATACTGAACTCCAAACTCAATCCTTGTTTCTATTTGCTTGGTGACCACTAGTCCGTTCTTCAAGAATTTCTTCTAGTTTTCCATGTTTCTCTTCATGGCGTTGAGTTGATTCTGGCGTGAAAACAATCTTTTGGACCTCTGGTTTTGGGACTTCCATGTTCCTTGGTTGGGTTCCTTTTGTCGCATCCAGATCGTCTTCCAAATCTCTGCTGCTTCCAAGTTGACTGTTTTCATTGCTGCTATCCTTTGGAGCAAATTAGACGGTAGAATAAAGTCAACTAATGGAAAATCTGCTTGAACCATCAACTGCTTTTAGTTTCACGTCATCCTCCTACCTATCCAATGGTACCGGTAGCTGCAACATATCTGCCTCCAGCAGTCGTGAAGCAGGGTCCAATACAGAAATAGTCAGCCTGAGTAGACTCAGCTCTAATCTGGAAAAGCTCTTGCTTAATTCTGAATTTGACTGTACTGATGCGGAGATAATTGTTGAAGGAGTCTCGGTGGGTGTTCATAGATGTATTTTATCTGCTCGGAGTAAATTCTTCCACGAACTCTTTTCACGGGAGAATGGGTCATCTTCTCGTCAAGAACGGAGACCCAAATATGACATAAACGATTTGGTGCCTAACGGAAAGGTTGGACATGAAGCGTTCAAGATTTTCCTGAGTTATGTGTACACCGGCAAGCTAAAGTCATCCCCACCTGAGGTTTCAACATGTGTTGATCCTGGATGTGCCCATGATGCATGCCGGCCTGCTGTTATTTTTGCTGTGGAATTAATGTATGCGTCTTCGGTTTTCCAGATAACAGAATTAGTTTCTCTTTTCCAGGTCAGTAATTCATTGATCTTGTGATTTCTTTTGATAAGTTTCTTGCATAACATACCAGTTAGTAACATCAAGAAATTGGCAAAGTTTATCGATGCTGGACATACAGGGATGGCTATTGTTTTCACTAAGCAACAGTCTAAAACCAAAATATTTCCAGACCAGCTATTTGACTCTCATGATTCAAATATTAAGGATCTATCTTACTAGAATCTTTGTCGTTTAGATGTAAACATTAACTTCTACATCTGTAGTTCTACTTGGCTGTGATAGTGTTCAAGTAACTCGTCAAATACTAAACAGTATGCCTGTGAAGGAGTTGAATCTGGCCAATCTAGTGAAATAAGCTTTCGGAAGCTGACAGGTTGTTTCATTCCCTTTCAGCGCCGACTTCTCAACTTTGTCGACAAGGCTCTTGTGGAAGATGTAATTCCAATTCTCCAGGTTGCCTATTACTGCAAACTAAGTCAGCTACTCAACCACTGTATCCAGAGAGTTGCACGGTCTGATCTTGACTCTGTTTCGATAGAGAAGGAGGTGCCACAAGAAGCATCAGAAGAAATCAAAGGACTCCGTGTCAAAGTTCAGCCAGATGAAGCTATGTCAGCACCCATGGATCCTGTGCGTGAAAAACAGATTGGGAGAATTCATAAGGCACTCGATTCAGATGATGTTGAACTTGTGAAGCTGCTTCTATCTGAGTCAGACATAACATTAGATGATGCTAATGCTCTTCATTATGCTTCTGCGTACTGCGACTCCAAGATAGTGGCCGAGTTGCTTGAACTTGATTTGGCCAACATAAATCTCAAGAATGCAAGGGGCTATACTGCTCTTCACGTTGCTGCCATTAGAAGGGAGCCAACAGTAATTGTGTCACTTCTCAGTAAAGGTGCCTCTGTGTCTGAGATGACGGCTGATGGTCAATGTGCTGTCAGTATATGTAGAAGACTGACAAGAGCAAAAGATTATTATGCCAAAACAGAGCACGGGCAGGAATCAAACAAAGATAGGGTATGTATTGATATATTGGAGAGGGAGATGAGGAGGAACCCAATGATAGGGGAGGAATACATCTGCTCACCAATTATGGCAGACGATCTTAATATGAAACTATTGTACCTGGAAAACAGGGGTAAGAACCTATATTCATATCTTTTCTTGTTTGAGTGTTTGTTGGTAAAAACCTATATTCATATCTTTTCTTGCATGATTGTTAATTGACGCTCAATAGAGGTAAACCATGTCTCTCAACCATAAATCCTATGATATTCATATTTTGAGCCTGTCAATCTCTGTCAATCTCCTATACATGTCTATTTGTATTCAAAGATGTTTCTCTGAAAAATGTTGTTATAAAAAATGGGACGTGCCCAGCCTGAATCTTGTATTAGCATGCTGGATCCTTCTTTATTTTCCTTTTGTGCTAAAATCATGTATGCTGATCAAGCTCTCCAACTGGCAAAAGAAAGTTATGGATGTAAATGTTGAGCTGGATGAAAGATCCATTGGTTAGTTGGTGGCTGTCATCAGTTACAGCATGTTATTTGTGCTGTAGGACATCCTAGGTTTGGATTGATGTTTGTATCCACATTCATTGTGGAATGTTTGAACACTTGCATGTTAATACTGGTCCGATTTTTTAGTCTCTAATGCTGGCATTAAGTTTGAAATCTGAATTGAACCTTCATATGTCTGTTGGTGGTTTCTTGATTCATTATTGGTTGTTTTCAGTTAATCATCAATAATTGTCTCACTCATAGATGTTAAGGAGCTTACAGCTCGTATTATCTTGTACCAGTGGCATTTGCCAAATTGCTCTTCCCCACAGAAGCTAAGGTAGCCATGAAAATAGCTCACGCAGAAGCAACATCTGAATTTGCTGGTCTTTCTGCACCGGACAACATCAATGGTACCTTAAGAGAGGTTGATTTGAATGAAACTCCGTCAGGGCAGCACAAAAGATTGCGTTCAAGGATGGATGCCCTAATAAAAACAGGTCCCTTTTTTAATTATTTATTTATTTTGTCATTTTCTGATAGAGTACTTTACACTGGATTTCTCTACCTGTACAAACAATTTTTTTGTCATTGTGATTGCATGGTTTCACATAAAAATCTATCAATATCTATGAATATTAAAGTGTCTGCCTGCCTTTGGGTACCTGGGATGACTCTATTCACCTAGGCTGGCTGCATAAGACTGCCTGTTTATCCTCAGATATTTCTTTCCTGATGAGTAAAGGCTTTTGTTCTGGTTCTAGAGTCGTGATGAGATATCCATACTCTTTTACTGAACAGAAGTGATCACCTCACCTTCCACGAAATCAAAATTTCATTTATTTTCTGTAATTGACCCAAAATGACTCTGGTTTAGCTCCTAATGAGCTAGGTAACAGTAACCTCTTAATATTCATTCAGGAAAATCAGATGCAGGTCCCACCTATCAGATTGGATTGGCATGCTGTTTGCACCTATATAAGATGCCTTAAATCTAAATCGTGGATGTAGACTAGTTGCTTAGCTAAGAAGTCACACTTTAGAAAGTGACTTGCTGAGGTAAGAAAGAACACTGCGACAGATGCGTTGTGAAACTATGAAGACCAATCTGGAAATGAACTTATTGGAGAGCAATGAGGGGTACCAAAATTTGAGAAAATAGAAGTTGCTTGATATGGTTGAACTTTGTTTCATAGTAACTTACTAGTGCACCACTGCAAAGGGTTCTGTGAACATTGAATGATGCACTGGCAAGAAGTGGAGGAAGACAATACATATGGAAGTAGAGAGGAAACCCATCATATGTTAACAAATGATAAATCCAAATGGTGCCAATGGACTTGTATACATCCCTCAAACAAAGTTGGGATGACAACAATGTTGAGGTGGTTATATGGGAGGTGCTTTTAACATCCAAGATGGAACCCACAGGATAGAGCCCGTATAATTTGGACAAAAATGAGTTGGCCTGTAAAGAAAGTGGGAAGGGAATAAAGAGAACTCACTTTTTCTTTGTTA
The DNA here is from genome assembly GCF_029961685.1 of Aristolochia californica. Lineage (NCBI taxonomy): Eukaryota > Viridiplantae > Streptophyta > Magnoliopsida > Piperales > Aristolochiaceae > Aristolochia > Aristolochia californica. Next base: position 23,981,330 of record NW_027181826.1, read on the forward strand.
GGCCTAAATGAGAGAGTGAATAAATGATGCCACCTAACATTTCAGCTTATAATTTAAATAAAAGCTTAAGTGCCCTAACTTTCCCATTACACATTGTGTGTTTGCGCAAGAGCTAAGAAACGACACATCTTTTAGGCAATGTAGGTCACCTGGAAATTTATTGTGTCCAAGTCCTTCTCAAGATGACTAACCAAATTTAGGGGGTCATTTTCCAACTAATAATCATAAGACTCTTCTTAAAATTAGTTCATGTGCGATTATTCTTACTAACTTTATCCCTCATGTCAAACTTACACAAGTAGACAGCTTGCCTGCTATGTCAATAGCACATATGAAGAAAACTAAATGGGGCTCCAATTGGGATTCATAGAACAGATTTCTTGCTTGGATATCATGTTAAAATTGGCTCTAGGTCTATTCCAAAATGACTTGCCGAAGTTGGGAGGCCTTTTTTTAACTGATAACCACAAATTTTTCTTGAAAGTAGTATATGTATTGGATTATTTCCACTAGCACAAATAAACACTATTATCTTTGCCTAGCGCCTGATTAGGTGATGTTACTCTTGAGTGCACTAACCCTATCTGGTGATTAAAAGGCAGCATCTCTCTTTACAAAGGCGTTACTAGCCTCTGGTTTTGCATGTTATGATTTGCATTATCAAGTTTTGAAAGAACAAATTTTGATCGTTACCATACTTTCGATCCTCTTGATGTAATTTCTTGGTTTATTAACCTCTTTATTCATGGAACCGTTTGTCACTTTCAATTCTTATTCTGGTTATGGCTGCAGTGGAATTGGGTCATCGGTATTTCCCCCTCTGCTCCCAAGTACTAGACAAGTTCCTTGAAGACGATCTGCCGGATCTGTTCTACCTCCAGAGGGGCACTCCTGAAGAGCAGAGGGTCAAACGGCTGAGGTTTTGTGAGCTGAAAGTTGAAGTCCATAAAGCCTTTACCAAGGACAAAGCTGAATCAACCACACGATCAGGATTTTCTTCTTCATCATCATCCTCTACTTCTTTGATGGAGGGTGTGAAACAGAAAGCCTCAAGAAAGTCATAACTATATCAACTATAACGTACTGATTGCAAAGTGTATTTAAAATCCCTAAAGAGATATGTAGAAAATTTTGTTGTTTATTTGTTGTAATTTTTTTCTTTCTGAGTTCTGTAAAATTTTGTTGTAAAAGTTTCCTCTGTTAGATCCAAATTTAGCTTGTCTTGTTGAGAACAAACTGAAAAGAAGGAAGCTTTTATTCGTTTTCTTTGCTTTGAATTGCCTCCATATGGGCGTTGGAGGCTCCACTTCATTGAATCTTTCATTTATGAGTTGAGTTGTAATTGAAAGAGAAACTGCCGACAAAATCTCAACCACTGAGTTGCTTTCAGTGTACTAAAAATTTCAGTCTCAATTTAAAGAGAATTCAAGTTTCGTTTGTTTCTCAAAAAAATTTAAAAAAGGGATTTCTTTGATAGCCACCAAAAAATTGGTCACTTGAGCAATTTACTGTAACATAATAAAATTCTATTTTTATTAAGTAAATTTGTGAAGAATTTTCAAAAAAATTTATCATATTTTTGAGTTTGGTAAGAAAAAAAATCTGAGAATATGACCTATAAGTGAAATTGATTTGAATTTGAATTTGAATTTTTGGTTAAAGTTATAAAAAAAAAATTGGAGTTGAAATGGAACTTAATCAGATAAGACAAATATATTTTTTGAGATTTCAATTTTTATATGCATATTCGATAGCCACAATTGATCCAATATGAAAAATGTACGAAACATGAGAATCGGTTGAGATAGTCATTGATCATGATCGGGTGGCTGACATAGCGTTTCGCACCAAATGGTTTTTCGTATTGGATCAGTCCTCTTCGATAACACATAATTAGTTGATAGAAGTTAAAAAAAATTCAATCCGTGTTTCTTTTTCTTTTCGGTTGAACAAGTTAGGTTTTTGGATATTAATGGATGGAGTCGAAACTTTGTACGAAATACTTAAAAAAATCCAAGATGTAGAAGATGTCTAAGCAAAGTAATGGAATTCTAAAAGGTGTGTCAATTATTGAGGGTCAAAGACAATTGACTATTTAATGAAGATTAGAACATAAAACTAATACCAAACTAGTAATAAATTAGGTGATAGGAAAAGATTGTGACTAATCATGCGAGAATGAATAATAATTTATGTACTTTAAATACGCACATTTGGTATGTGATGATGTGAAGGTTAGTCTCATCACTCATTCGAATTTGAGTAAATAATTCCGTTATATTCAACTCAAACTTGGTATTTTTCAGCATCAAGGTTTAACTTTTTTTTGGCTGCATACCATTTTTTTTTTATAAGACAAATGATACTGTTTATAATAATATTATTTACTTTAGTATATCTGTAATGATAGTATATGAAACATGAATGTACCGTCGTTAAGATCTATATTTTTTTTTTTTCTGTTACATACTAAATTTACAAAGAAAATTCCATTATAGACTACATAGAAACAAAACTATGGCAAAATGCTGTGAAGAATGCATGCTAAATTAGCCAGGCTTTGTCTTTTCTCTCTGTATCCCCTCTCTTTCTCTATCATCCTTCGTCGGCTTTGGAGCTTTGGATGGAGATGGTGATTTTGTTTTTCTCGTCTTTCTCGATTTCTAGTTCTTCTTTCAGTCATGGATAGACTCGTATTGCGTCGCAACCAATCCCAACCACCAAGCAACTTCCATTAATCGACCCAGGTAACGTGGTTACTACCCTGTTCGCCATTAATGTGATCTTCGTTTGTTTCTCATCTTTTAAGTGGCTAAACGTAAGGTGTTCGATCTGGGCATCGCGATTCCGTCACCTGGGTTGTTGCTGTTTTAGTTTCAATTGTTTAATGCAATCGGTTTCTTTTCTTGTTGGCTTCTGTTATTTGCCCGAATACGGTTTTCCTTTCGCAGCATTTGGTGTGTTTCCATTGTTGACTTCTAGGTGTTGATTGTTGGTTTCTGGGGGATGCGGTCGAGTTGTCGGTTGTGCACATCGAGGTATTGGCTAGATTTGAGTATCAGTGTGGTTCCTTCTGGGTTTTTCTTCTTCTGTTGATCTTGGTATTATTTTTATCACAATTCACGGCTTGGTTTTTAATTTCCTCTCTTGTTGCTTCTCTTGGCTGTTCTCTGGATTCGTGTCATCTGATTATTATTGATTCACCTGAATAACTTGTTTTTGTTGATTCTTACCTTCTTGCCTGTAACCTTTCCTGCGTCATACTTGTTATGATCATCTTCTATTTTTTCTTAACGAACTTGGGAATTTGTTGTTTGATGTATGTCATTAACTATACCCTTTTCCTTGAAAGCTCTTGGTAATAGGCGGAGATGTACTTGTGACAGAACTCTCTGGTTAGATTTCAGTACCAGTGTATATGCTGCTGGCGGAGAAAGCTCTTCTAGCTTCTCTTCGTTCTGTTTCTTTTTTTTGGGAACTGAAATTGCTTCTGGCATTCTAATTTTTAAGGTAGTCCACTATTTTTCTTTCAGAGTATTTGAATTTAGAACTTGTTGCGTTAGCAATTTTTAAATAGAAGATAATGCCTTATTTTTTTTAGCAAATAGATCTATTTATTAAGCCTTCAGTAGATCTTAGTATTATTGGAACATTGCAATAGTAATTACCCCTCAAAATTTTATAATCATAATTCAATCTAATTCTCTTCTCATGAGGAAGTTTTCTCTTGGTGTCTTTGTCATCAGGGTGTTGTCTCTTGTACCCAGTGAATATGAACCTTCTGATTTTATTGGTTTTCTTCCCATATACATTTTTCATCCCATTCTCATATGTTGCATAATACATCATTATAAGGGAAAATTAGCCATTGTTTGCAGTACAAATATGTTTCTTGGTACACATGCACATGTAGGCAAAGATTTTTGCTTTTACAGTCAATGCTTCGGTTCTTTATGAGGATTTCACTGTCTAAGATCCAAGACTTATCTTCGTCTTGTTCTTCTTCCTCTTCATATTCTTCTTTTAGGGTTATATCTGTGATTGTTCTAGTTAGATCACAATGTTTCCCTATTTAATGATTAAACTATTACCTAATTGAAGTTTCCATGTGTAAATTTGGTTTGCAGTCCAAATCCTGCAGGTAGTCTGACCAAAATGGAGTAAATTTGGATGTTAACAGCTCTAATTTTGTCGTACTTAAAATGGAGTAATAATTGAATCAGTATGACTTGCTGCAAAGGTCTTTAACTGGGCATTAAATGGCAGAAAGGCAATAAGTTTTTATCACTGAAGTTTCAAGAGAATATAAAATTTGATTTTACATGTATATCATTGGTTTATAAAGTGGACTAGCTTCAATTGGAAGTTGCTACCACTTGGCTTTGAACTTGTTAATTACGGACTTGCGTGCTTCATCTTGTATTCATTATTACATTTTTTTTATAGTTTTCCAAACTTCTTTCCTTACATTAAGTTACATAACTTATGAAATGCTCAAAATTTCTGTCCATGAGGACTATTGCAAGAATAAATATAAATGAATACTTTGTACACATTAGAGTCTAATTTAGAGCATTCAAGAGACATGTTTTGCTGCTTTTTTTTTTCTTTTTTGGTTGCTTTTGGTGGTTTGCTAATTATTTCCATTGTATTACAGTGTATGTCATGATGCAAGTACATGAGATAACACTTATGGCGATGAAATCATATGGTAGCCAGGCTGAGGTCCTGGTCAAGAACTACCTACTATCAGATCCTTTTATTCCCTACACATCCATCATTTGTGGCATTTTCTTGTGCAAGATGGTATGTTCCTTCTGTTCTACAGTTGCATGGCTCTTTCAGATTGTAATCTTCTTCCATCTATTACATAAATCAAAAAATGTTTTACCCAATTAACTTTTTCAAAAGCATTTGTGGTTATTTTGTTTTCACTTTTTACCCATGAAAATTTAAAGAATGAAGACTCTTACTACAGTTAAAGGATTGGTGGGGAGATGTGTGAACTTAGAAATGCAACTAATTGCTGCTTTTAAAGCGTTCAGGTAGATTAGTGAAGCAGTTAGATGAACTTAGTGTGACGCTAATCAAATGGAGTATATCCTAATAGGAATATTGTGTTGCTGATTTGTGTTACAAAATGTAGCCTGCTATTTCAAATTTACATTTCAATTTTTTTTCCTCCTCTTGTGGTCAAATTAATATTGTCACTATCAGCACATCCTTTTCCAATTTGTTGGGGTTGGCTACAAGTGTCATACTCCTCTATTCTGCTGTATTATTTTCTGCATCCTATATGTGGTCAACTTTCTTCAAGTCTTCCTCATTATTTTCATCAATGATGTTCTTGGTACATCACTTTCTAGCTGGTCCATTTTTTTTAAATTAATCCCATACAAAGTCAACGGAACTGCATTTCTATGGAGAAAGAGCTGAGAACCTGTAATTTTCTCGTTAGCTTTGTGAGTAATTTTCTCGTTAGCTTTGTGATTTTAATTTCAGTAAAAGAATATAAACCAATGCACTGTAGCAAAGCTCCAAGTATTTCTTTGGATGATGACTTCATGATAATTATTCATAAAATGAGAAATTGAGTTATTTTGAGACATATTCTAAATAATAAGAGGAAGACTCACACCATTTGTCTGAGAGGCTACTCACTAGGATCTTGTTGTTCATCCTTGTGAAACAACATAATGTTCATGCAAGTCAAATCTTTCTAAAGTCTGACATGTTAAGTATTTGTCAGTCAAATGGTTGTAGCATTTGGATGAATAAATGAGGATAGCTTCTAATCAACTGTTCTTGAGCTATCTTTATCTAGAATACATTTTGCATGAATATTTGTTTTCCCAACCAGATATATGCACAAATTGTATGAGGCATAGATGAAATTCTATACTCATTTTGTTAATTAGAAATATATTTAGGAAAGGGAGAATAACACTTTTGGATGCTGTCACAACAAATTGATTTCATTTAGAGAAACTTATGCTGGTGGCTCGCTTATCTCCTCCTTATATTTTCTTTTGGACTTAATCTCTTCCTTATTTCACTGACCTGAAAGGGTCTTGTAATTTTTGTTATGGTTTTCCATATGGTGTTTTTGTTGTTTTGAATTTTTTGTTCTTTCTGCAGGCATATGATTTTACGCACTTGATCAGTTCCTTCTATTTTATGAGCTATGCTGCCCTGAACAAAATTCAGCGAATAGAATGGAACAACCGGTGAGAGGAAAATGTCCTTTTAAAACTTATCTCCTTCTTATTTGTTTCTGTCTCAATTCTCTTATTTTCTCTTTTTCTGAAATGTTCTGTAGGGGTATATCCACTCTTCATGCCATTTTCATCACAATTACCGCTTTATACTTAGTTTTCTTCTCCGATCTCTTCTCCGACAATAGATTAGCTGGTCTTGTGACTTTCCGAAGGTCTACTCTTTCCAATTTTGCATTGGGGGTAAGCTTTCTTTCCTTTTTTGAAGTCTTATAGGATGTCCATTTCATGTATATTCTATGAAGATTTTGAATATACCAAAAGATTCGTCCCAACTCCATATGTATCATTTACCTGAACCAAGCTTTGACTCATAGGTCAGCGTAAACATTTAGGTCTTGTGCTACAGACGAGGTTTCAATTTTTGACAGGTCTCTGTGGGGTATTTTGTTGCTGACATTGGAATGATAATGTGGATGTACCCATCTTTAGGTGGCATAGAATATGTGAGTATACTCTATTGCAAGTCCTTAGTTCTGTTTTTATCAAACCAATTTTTTAACTATTTTATGGAATCGCTTTAGAGTTTTTAATGGGTTTCCACAAAGTGCAAATGTTTTGTTTCAGATTGTTCACCACTTTCTTTCTGTAATTTCTGTTGCGTACTCACTTTTTACTGGGGAAGGGCAACTTTATACATACATGGTTCTGATATCTGAGACGACAACTCCTGGAATCAATTTGAGATGGTAACGAGAAATCAATTACTACATGTTGCTCAAAAAAAAATAAAAAAAATTACTACATGTTACTCCTGAACATATTTAATATATCTTTTTCCCTGATGTGAAACATCTTTCTGTTTGTACAGGTATCTCGATGCTGCAGGAATGAAGAGATCCAATGCATATGTTATGAATGGAATTGTTATGTTTTTCACTTGGCTGGTAGGTGAATTGTTCTTTTCTCTCTTTTTTTGTTCATTCAGCATTTTTTAAAACCTAGACGTCAATTATAGAGCAGCACCTTGTTTTAGAAAAAAAGTACGTATATGGAGCAGCAGTACTTGTATTAAAGTGAGCCTCTGTTATTAGTTGCTCAATGGCAGTCTTAAACAACAGTCTTACACCGACTAATTATGCCATACAAGCATTGTGGTTGAAGATAATCAGCAGAGATCAGACACTAGAATTTCTCCTTGGATATGTCATTCAGGTCTGTAGACTAAGTAGTCTTTGAGATCTGACACAGTAACTTAGCCTATAGAGTGACATCTTGTGCACGAAAAATCTATAACATTCCACTCGAATAACCCACATAGGCTGCCTGCTGCCGGAAATTTGCAGAAGGCCTTCCCTATTTTAATGATTGAAAAAGTTTTATCAAACGAAAATTTAACCTTCTTTCTTAGTTTGATCCCCTATCCAACATTGACCATCCTTTAGTTGTGGAACCATTACCCTTTTGCTACTCTATGCAGATAGCTAGAGTTCTCTTGTTCGTCTACTTGTTCTACCACGTCTATCTGCACTACAATCAGGTAAGACTCCAATATCTGCACTATGCTCAGTCTATTATTCTTCTGTGCACCCGATTCAATCAATTACGTGTTGCTTTCATTTTTTTCTGTTTAATCAGGTTGAGCAGTTACACCCATTTGGTTACCTCTTAGTGTTCGGAGTGCCTGCGGTGTTGGCAATAATGAACTTGATATGGTTTATGAAAATTGTGAAGGGATTAAAGAAGCAATTAGCAAAGAGGCAGTGAAGGGAACAGCATATGAATGTGCAGTTATTCTGCAATTCTAATCCTATTTTCTGCTTGTCCCTTTGTTAGAGGAAAAGGGAGACAAATTGTAGGAAGAGAAGGCTGAGGGTTGTCTGGTTTGAATGGGAAGATTGTATCATTCACCACAAGGGATGGTATATGGATGGAAACTGCAAATTTCACTTGTATGATAAAGAGTAAAATCGTTCTGTTTTTTTTTTTTTTATATATATAAAGGAGTAAAATCAGCTATTCAGGCGAGTACCGTTCTTTCATTGGAGAATTTTCTCACCTTTTATTGGGTTTTCTTTATTTTATAACTTGATCTGTGAAGATGATCAGGTTGTGTTCATCTTCTTCCCCATCACTTTTTGTCTTTCAATTTTTGAAATAAATTCCTTCACCAGTATCTGATTTTCTTCTCTAAATTGCTTCAAGAACAACTTGAAAATCAATAAATGTAAATAAAGGAATATGGTAATACTAATCAAAATCTCTTTGCTCGGACATGCTCTTCATAATCATTCTTTCTTTCTTTTTTTCAATTTTTACATAATTTTCTTCACTCATTTTTTCGTGACCAACTTCTTGCAAAATTGGAAAAATTAACTTTAAAAAAAATTTGTAATATTAAAATGGCTAGAGTGGCCTACCATTAAAACTATTTCTGCGGTGGGATCTCTCTCTTCCTCTCCAGATGCCTTTGATGCATCCAGGGTTTCTATTAATCTAATGAAAAGACTCTTGTTGTTATCAACCCTTTTGCTTCCTTCTTTCTCCAATCCCTTGCATTAAGAGCTCTGCCCTTCATGCAGAAATATTCCTACACCAGTTCTCTCTCTCTCTCTCTCTCTCATCTTACTACTCACGAATCACCAACTTCACAATCAATCACAGAGCCTGAACATGTCTATAAATAGTCTTGCTTATGTTCTGAACATCAGCCACTTCCTCCAATCTCTCTCTCTCTCTCTCTCTCTCTCTCTCTCTCTCTCTCCCCTTGTTTCTGCAATGTTGTCATCCTTGATGATCATCATCCCTCCTTATCTGTTTCTGCTGCTCAGCAGCTTCTCAAATCCTTCCCATGCAAAACCCAAAGAGAGTCATGGATCTCTGGTTTTGGGTCTATCTCCTTCTAGACCTTCGGTACCCTTTCTGGGTTCTAAGGTTTCAATGCCACAAGAAGTATTGGACATGTTGGAGCCACTCAGGTCTTACAGGAATGGATACCTTATCTCCTTGAATCTGGGGACACCCTAGCAGGTCATTCAGGTTTATATGGACACCGGGAGTGACATCACATGGGTTCCCTGTGGCCGCTTTTCTTTTGATTGCATGGATTGTGACAACTTCAGAGACTACAAGCTGGTTGCCACTTACTCTCCTTCTTTCTCATCTTCTTCCTTCAGAGACATTTGTTCCAGTCCTTACTGTCTTGACGTCCACAGCTCTGATAACTCCTATGACCCATGCACGGGAGCCGGATGCTCACTGACCACCTCTTTGCCCCAGGCCGTGTCCTCCATTTTCATACACTTATGGTGCAGGAGGGTTGGTCATTGGGGCTCTCACCAGGGACAGTCTCTGGGTTCATGGGAGTAGCAGCCCTGGAGACACCAGGGAGGTGTCAAATTTCGCGTTTGGTTGTGTGACTGCTGCCTATAGGGAACCTGTGGGGATTGCTGGGTATGGAAAGGGGCCTCTGTCACTCCCTTCTCAACTGGGTTTCTTGCAAAAGGGCTTCTCCCATTGCTTCCTGGGATTTAAATTTGCTAGAAATCCCAACATAACTAGTCTTCTGATCGTTGGAGACCTTGCCATCTCTTCCAAAGAGTATTTGCAGTTCACCACCATGTTATCAAACCCCTTGTACCCAAACTACTATTACATTGGCCTTCACTGTGGGCAACACCTCCATTACAGTGCCATCAAGCTTAAGGTCATTCGATTCAGAAGGTTATGGTGGGATGCTAATCGACTCAGGCACCACGTACACTGATCTCCCAGGCACACTTTATCCACAGCTCCTCTCAGTCATCGGATCGATGGTAAACTACGCTCGGTCGACTGAACACGAGTGAAGAACTGGATATGATCTCTGCTACAAGGTTCCTTATCTAAACAACTCATTCTCTGAGGACAATCTTCCTTCCATCTCTTTCCAGTTCCTGAACAATGCGAACCTCACGTTACCCAAGGAGAATTACTTTTATCCCGTCATTGCTCCAAGCAATTCCACAACAGTCTAGTGTTTGCTGTTTCAAAGCATGGAAGATGGAGACAACGGACCTGCAAGGATATTTGGCAACTTCCAGCAGCAGAATGTGGACTGTGCTTCTTCTGCAACTTCTCATGGTCTTCGTGGGCACTAAGGCGAAGAGCCATGAATTTGCATGAAGAAGGGGAAACAATAAAAATAAAGCAGAGTTCAGGTAATCTAGTTGGGCGGCGAAGAACCATGTGTTTGATGAATCAGCCATGGAATGTTTAGACCCACTGACCTGTAATTCTCGTATCTATTGTCTGATAACCAATAGTTCAATGTGGACATGGAACTTCAATGAAACCAGTGTTAATGGGAATAAATTATAATGTGCGTGCATGTTAGGAAGATAAAGAATCACTTTTTAAACATAGTTTGAGTTCTTTATAAGCAATTGATATCATCTAGTTAAGATTTGATCTGATTATGAAAATGGTGATTAGCTTTTAGAAATGCTAAGGAGATCAGTCAGACTATTGATTGATGTCGTTAACGGCTTGTTTGTTCTTCTCAGAACATCCAAGTGTTTAATGTTCGATCAGATGATTCGGTGAAAATTATAAATAATCACTTGTTACATTCAGAACCCACTTCAGATTCCTCCCTTTTCTCATTCCACACACTTCTGAAGTATATTTTATTTTATATCACATATAAGATGCTAGAAAAATACTAAGTGACAAGGCCTGAGGTGAAGAGACTAGCGACAATGGAACCATGTTAAAGGTATATAACTATGAATAAGCAATTATCTTTTACAATATATGAAACATAAAAATCAAATTTAACAAGTAAAGATCAAAAGCAGAGGCGATACTGTGTCCATGCCTAGAGAGGGAGATGGCCAGCGTGCAGATTACTAAGTACATTGTAGGCGAAATGGCTGAGACGAAGGAAACTTAAGCACAACAAGATGAAGTGGTTCTTTCTGCTGGTGTAGCCGTGAGAAGGGCCGATGATTTGTTGGCTGGTTGGGCTCTGGGTAGCCTCTTTGCTGCAGAGGAAGAGTCAGCAGATCCTCAATAACCAGTAAAAACTGGAGATACACGTAAATAGCAAAAAGAACTGAAGATTACAGCTTGTCAAAAAATTTGCATCATCAACATTGGATTGCATATGCAATCAGTTCATAAATTGAATCAAACCAATAAACATAATTAAGTAGATCACCGCGCACAACGAAACTCACAAATAGTATCTAAATATGCTTGTCTAGAATGAATAGAAACATTCTGGTCAGCAGTCACAAGCGTCAACACTGTTCTCAATATTGTTGTCACATAATGGAACACCATATAGAAGAAAAGAGAAGAGAGGGAAAAAGAAAAAATACCAATCTCATAGAATATTTCGTTGACATTTGTTGCGGCTTTAGCAGAAGTTTCCATGAAAAAAAGGCCATTTTCTTGGGCATACATTTGTCCTTCCTGCAACAATCATAAAGATTCGGAAGACACAGCTATACTATCTTTATTTATCAAATAAAAGGTTTTGAGGTCAACCAATCAGATGCAGCAACCCATCTGCCAAAAAGGAGCCATCAATATTCCAAGTCCCCCCAGACAACTAAATAACTCACCTCTGTTGTCACTTGCCTTGCCTCCAACAAATCTGCTTTATTTCCAGCAACTGCGATGACTGTGCTCGAACTACCTTCAAATAAACCCAGCATAAGCAACATACCCTGATTGTTTGCAACATAAATAACAAAAAGCACACAAATGTAGAGGTATAACAATTATATGATAATCATCTAGACAGGAACTCGTAGGTTTCCTGTCTTATGCAATTAATGTTCCCTAGCATCAATGTTTTCAGAAAACAGACTGACTAGTTTTAACATAAATACCATGGTCAGTTTAAATAATTTAATTCAGTTGTTAACTTTGTAATCAAAGAATGGTGTTTCATCCATGTATAAATATTAACACGAGCTGAAAAAGAAGCCTGACACTACCTTGTGCTTGAATTTCTTGCACCCATTTCTTTGCACGAGTAAATGAAGCCAGCAAGATAAACAAGATATACGTTTTATATGCAGTAGCATGATTGGAAACAAGACTCAATCATAATAAAAAGCAGAAGATTACTGAACCTGTTGGAGTAATTAAAAAAAATCTAATTTAGTTCTGTTATTTTTTACTCTTAAGAAACATGATACAATTTGTTCCAGAACAAAGTGAAGGTCCTTGATATGGAGAAACCCAGTCAAGTGAATAGCATACAGATCTCTTTCTTACATTGAACTTACTACATGGCCTTCTACATTTCTAAAATAGCTCAAACTACTAGGGCAATCATGCCCTATCAATGAATGAAGAGTGTTTAATCAATGGCCTGATTATAATTTAAATCAAGAAAATTTGATTAAATCCCATAACCCTTTTTCACTCAGAAAAGAAATTACTTTTAGAGACACGATATGATGGTTGAAAGCAATTATTGATGTTCACTCCAGTCTTACCATCCAATGAGAAAAATCTTGCCGAAAAGCAGAACATCCAAATCTAGAAAAAACACAGCTAAATCACATTCAATAGCACATTGAACATAACTTCAATAGAAGATAAAATCTATATTGACGATTTGTAGCTATTTCTATGCTTAATACATCAGAATAAATTCCTGATGAAAGCACATCCCCAACATCCAACAACCTCAAGAACAGTGTAAAAAGCAAAAAGTCCATTATAAATAAGAAAAAGGGAACAGATTGCTTACTGCATTTGTTATATCATATACAATTATTGCAGCTCCGGCTCCCCTATAATACATTGGTGCCAGGCTATGGTACCTCTCTTGTCCTGCTGTATCCCATATCTCAAACTTTACACTTTCGTCATTAATAGCTAAGGTTTGTGAAAAAAAGGCAGCTCCTATGGTGGATTCCTGCAGCACCAAAGCACAACAATAATCACGACCAAATTAAGACAAACCAAATCCTAAACTTCCAAGTCAATACTCTGCACTCCAAGGAGACTACCAACCTGAAAATCGACAAACTGGCCTTTAACAAACCGCAAAACCAAGCTGGACTTTCCAGTTCCTACATCTCCAAGAAGAACCTAAGTTATCCAGTTAAAACATATTGTCAGAGTTCAAACAGTGGCATCATGATATTGTTGAAATGAGACATGAAGATAAACCAAAAAATAGGGAAATCAAATAATAATAAGAAGAAGAAGAAAAAAAAAATGAATACATTTGATTAAAAACTTAGAGAAAAAAAAAACCCTCTACTTAAAAATTGCAATAGACTCTGCGAACCATTGCACCTCGCCAGATTTTTATAGGTGGTCGAAGAAGTGAGTTAGAACAGTCAGAAGTTCAAAAGAAAAACAATGCGGATCAGAGGTTCATAAACCGACAGGGAAGAGCTCAAATTTTTATTCTGAAAGCATAAATGCACATAATAAAAAATTCAATATCAACTAGTCATTAAAACAACATAATAAATAAATTACAATAGATATCATCAGGCATCTAAACAAAGAAAAAAATTAGAAAATATTTAAGACAAAAGAAAATCTGTTTCCAAGACCGGATTACAAAGCCAATAAAAATTACAAACAAGACAAACTTTCAATAATCCAATCCAAACAATTAACCTCCTAACTCCTGCAGTCATCTATAAAGATAAAATAAAATACTATAATTGTTGAATTATCAGAGGAGAACAAAAAAAGTGAACAAATACACACCAATTTTGCGTTGAGATTCTTGTTACCAGTAGTCGACATTGATCAAATTCGATCGCCTCCAATTAGCTAATAAAAATCCTTCCGGTTTGCCAACGAGGAACAGTGAGCAGCAAACGCGAGAGTTGTCTCTCTCGTATTATTTCAACGACTCGTCTCCTCCACGGGCTTCATGAAGATGATGAAATCATGCGTCTTTCAGTATAATCCTTTTACGGTTTCTCTATAACAGAAAAATATTTAAAATCCACGTGGCGGTCGCGCAACGTAGAATACCAGATAAAACTTAAAAGGAGGCGTGCCGTGCGGGCTTCAACGCAATTGGGCTTCAAGTCAAATGGGCCTCCATTTGAAAATATAAAGAGTTCTGGTCTCTTCTCTATGGTTAATAGGAGGAAGAGGAGAGAGGCCATTCGGGTGAACTTTTAAAAAAAAAAATTAAATATAAAAAAATATTTTATTTTATATTATTTCCCGTTTAGATTCAAAGTTATAAGGCGTATTGATAATTATAATATCTCGTTGGCTAATTTAGAATTTGAGATCTAAGATTTTTGTATTTAGAAATTCGCAAGCGGGTTTCACCTTCTTTGGGCTTTAATTTAAGTGGGCCTCCATTTAAAATTCCAAAAGTCCAGTCACTCATTATTATTACTAGCCTCTGCGAAAGTGTCAATGTGACATATCTGATTTCTCAGATCCCAAATGGCGGACGCTTCGCATATCTCCACCCAAGAAGATCGAACCACGGACGAACGGCGGCCGGCGCCATCCTCTGCCCCTCTCTGCCGCTCGTGCGGCGGACCCACCGCCTGTCCGCCGCCGACTGTCGAGTCATGTCCCCCGCCCGTCTATCGTCCTCTCAGAGCTCCGGCCTTGAATGCTCCGCCGCCAAATACCCAATCCATCATCCTCACTCCGGTGCCTCAGCCGCTCCCAGTGCCGCCTCTCTCCCCGCCCTTTTCCTTCCAAGAGCCCTCCAAACGCATCTCCTCGCCGGACGATGCGCACCGCTTCCTCTCCTCCCCGTCCGGCGTTCATTTCCTCGGGTTTGTAGCGGCGCTATCCCACTCCGTCCGTGGCCATAAGCTCTCTGACCCGTGCCACTCGTCGCCGAACGTCGCTGCCATCGTTGCTCTCCTCCAGACGCTTGTTGATTGGGTGGATGAGATCCCTCCGGCGCAGCAGACCTCCCGTTATGGCAACGTCTCCTACCGTACATGGCATGAGCGCCTGGAGAAATCGGCCGAGTCACTCCATATGGGAATCCTCCCGGAAGAACTCGCATCTGCAACTGTCGAACTCGTCCCTTTCTTTCTCGACAGCTTCGGTAACTCCTCGCGTATAGATTACGGCACTGGTCACGAGACCAATTTCGCCGCTTGGCTCTACTGCCTGGCCCGCTTTGGCCTGCTCAAGGAGGAGGACTACCCCGCCGTGGTGGCTCGCATCTTCGTCAAGTACCTGGACTTGATGAGGAAGCTTCAAACTGTCTACTCCCTCGAGCCCGCCGGGTCGCATGGAGTCTGGGGGCTGGATGACTACCACTTCTTACCTTTCATTTTTGGGTCGGCTCAGCTGATCGATCACAAATATATGAAGCCGAAATCGATACATAATCAGGACATTTTGGATAACTTTTCGAACGAGTATTTGTATCTCTCGTGCGTGGCGTTTGTGAAGAAGGTGAAGAAGGGGATCTTTGCAGAGCATTCGCCAATGCTGGATGACATAAGCGGCGTTCCGAGTTGGAATAAAGTTAACAGCGGGTTGCTGAAAATGTACAAGGCGGAGGTGTTAGAGAAGGTGCCCATCATGCAACATTTTCTTTTTGGATCCATCATCAAATGGTACGCACATATAGTCTTTTTTGCTTATTCTGATTGTTATTTTCTCTTTGTTGTTTTCTAGATTCTGATGATTTGAGATTTTGTTGTCTATCCTGTAAGTTCTGGTTGATAAGAAGGTTAAAAGAAAATCCGATATTTTTCATAGTTCCGATTAATTTAGGCATGCCAACCCTATTGAGTAACATTTCAATCCTAAAAAGTAATGGCACGTATTTGGTTTTTTAACTGATCTATCAGCAAATGGAGAAAAGATGGAGCAATACATAATGAACATTTGACAACATGGTTCAAAGTTGTCAGTTTCCATTCACTTTATTACAACATAGAGTTCAAATATAATTTTCAAAAATGAATAAAAGATATTGTAATGCTTAAACAAGTAAAATAAAAGGATGATCATCGTGTTCAAGAGAGCAATGAATTGTCAAGAGAAGTTAACGTCCATGCAGTTGTCTCTAGAGACAGGATGTTATTCTTTCAGGTTCACCCATATGTTATACATGTGTTATTACTTTGCACCTGTAGACTTCAACAGATAGCTTTTGGCATTTGTAAATTTAGGAACTTTCTGTATATTGAACTGTAGCCATAATAAAATCATGGTAGAGTTAGTTATAATCATTTCCCTGCTGTTATGGACTAGCACTTTTTTGCTTCTAGAAGTTAAAATTGAGGCGTAAGAGAATTCTCTTTCCCTTCCATTATTATCTAATGATAGTTTGCATATGCTTTGAACCACATGTTTCTTTTTCACGTAATATGACTATCTCCTGACAACAGGCTATTTGCATAATTTTGTAAGCCAAATCATTGCCATATGGCTGAAACCAAATGACCTAGTTCTGCTGTGCAGCGGATAAACTAAATGAAGAAACAACAATCCGTGTTCTTTATTAAGTACATATATGAGTCAAAGGTTGATATTCTTTTATTTTGAAATGGAAAATAATTTCAAAGTTTTATTTGCCAAGCTAACGGGAGACCATTAATTCTAGTCGTGTGCTTTTTGACTCATGGATTCCGTGTTATTTATTAAGTACATATATGAGTCAAAGGTTGATATTCTTTTATATTGAAATGGCAAATAATTTCAAAGTTTTATTTGCCAAGCTAACGGGAGACCATTAATTCTAGTCGTGTGCTTTTTGACTCATGGATCACTTGTTAAGATTTTATTGTGGATGGCATATGAGTCAAGAGCCACTCTCTTTCATATCTCAAAAATGTTATCTATAGCTAGTGTGTAGTCCCCTAGAAGGAGAAAGATTTCTGTGGTGGAAGAGACCAGCTCTCTGCTTTTGAGGCATGAATGGTAACATGACACAGTAAAGAAGCGGTTGATATCTGAAAAAGTGTGATGGGCATTGATAGTGCAAAAGCTTTGAGGTAAAACATTTCTGACAATTAGATTTAGTCCTCACTTGTCATATTTTTGCTAAGGTGGATCTTGTTAAATTTATGGAAAAGAAAAATACTTCATTGACTTAATGTAATCAGAGTACATGAACCCCTATTTATAATAGAGGAAAGAAGTAGATTCCATTTACAATTAAACTACCCTTGTCCTAATTACACCCAAACTCTAACATTTAAAGATAAGTCCTTGCTTAATTAAATAACTCAACATAAATAAAAGACTAACATAACTAAAACACCTTTAAACTGAAACTCTTTTGTGAGACCTCCTTCCATAATAATTTTGGCTCTGTAAGACTTCTTACTGTGAGAGTTGTGTAAGAGGCTTCCATATGTCCTCTTCAACCTTTGGTTCGCATGACCAAAAAGTTATTCGAGGGATCTCCAGGAAGATGAAAAAATAAGAGATTGTATCAAGAATTATGTACAAAAAAATAGGAGAATATCCTCAGGTTTCGAAGGAATTGCACACATAGAGATTCAAAAAAAAAAAATTGATCTGATCCAGGTCATAATCCATATTGGATTCCCAAATTTGTTAATCGAGGGTCGAACACGAGGAATCCATGAATTACAGACCGATATAAAGAAAGGATTTCATTCTATAAACCGGAGATCCCCCTCAAGCTGGAGTTTATAATTTCAGCTTGCAATGAAAATGATTTTTGGTTTTCAATTTTCTTTGTTGCAAAAATTTCTACTTAGGTGCAAAAACTTCTTCTTTTGTGCTCCCCCTTTCTTGAATATTTTAGTCACATAAAACTTACCACAACATATGGAATAAAATATCTCTTTCTTGTACTTCTTCTTCTACGTTTCTACTTTTCTCCCTCAAGCTAGGAGGTAATGGCAGTGATCTCAGCTTCAAATAACATAGATGTAGTAATAAGTTTCTCCATCACGATGTCCCAACCCTGGCATTGACTATCAAAGGTTCAAATGGGTGATAAGTGGGTAATGTCTGTCATTCACAAGACAACAATAAAAGTCCCACGGATACATATAAAAAGTCTCAAAGGACTTAAAACACCCAATATATATATATATATGTGTGTGTGTGTGTGTGTGTGTGTGTGTGTGTATAAAGGTAAACCAATCGAAGCAACACACAAGAGGTTGGCCCAAAGGGGTATGTGAGAGTCAAATAAAGGATGGTAGGAGAAAGGTTGCCAAATAACCAATGGGTAATAGGTAAAGAGGAAGATAAGATGTTGAGGCCACCATGTGTTTTATTTTTTTAAGAAATTCAAATTCGGCATCAGACGAACCAATGCTGACAATAGTCAGCAAATAATGAACCCAAGGCAAGCAATCGAGTTCTTCTTCAGAAATAATGTCTCAATCAAAGAGACACAATAGCAGTAGCGGAAATGGGCCAATGCCCAAATAACATGTACCAAATGTGCAATTGTATAACAGTGGATAACCGGTAAATAATGGAAGTCCTTAAGAGTAATAAGGACACATGAAATAGTCCGCAGCGAATCCATCAGTAAATAAGGAAATTGCACCAAATAGTATGTTGGAACCGAGTAATCCAAGTATAACTTATCTTTATAAAATATACTTTTTTTAAATAAATAATCTGATAGATTTCGGTCTCTGTAATCTGGCCGAACTAAGTACTTTTTCTCCTTTTGCTAGCATAACCATTGACTCTTTCAAGATCAATATCTCCATATAAAAAACTTAGATCGAGAATTGGTTGAATAGGTAAGAAAATAGACTTATAGATCTTTTTTTTATATATAATTCTTCATATAATGTCTTGTTGTTGATAGCATAAAATAGCTCAGAAGTTGAAGCTTTCTGCTATTGCTCAAACCATTCTTGTAGTCTGACCTCTGTTGCTTAAAATATCAATTTCTTTTTTTAGAAAACTCCGATTGCCAATATTAGTTTTGAGTTGGAAAGTAGACTTGAATATCTTTCCGTTAATATATAATATGCAAAATGAAAAGCTCAGTATAGAATTGAAAACGCAAAGCAAACAACGGGTATAGAGATTAAAAAGAAGAAAAAAAGTATGTACTAAACTGCTAGAGATAATAGATCAAACAAGGATCACATTATCTTTGTGGGTTGACCGTGTCAACTCACAAAACCTGCTCTGATACCATGTTGAATTTATGGAAAATAAAAATACTTCATTGACTTGATGTAATCAGAGTACATGAACCCCTAATTATAATAGAGAAAAGTAGTAGAGTCTAATTACAATTAAACTACCCTTGTCCCAATTACACCTAAACTCTAACACTTAAAGATAAGTCCTAGCTTAATTAAATAACTCAACATAAATAGAAGACTAACATAACTAAAACACCTTTAAACTGAAACTCTTTTGTGAGACCTCCTTCCATAATAATTTTGGTTCTGTAAGACTTCTTACTGTGAGAGTCATGTAAGAAGCCTTCTATATCTTCTCTTTAACAAATCTGAAATGGTCATGGCCCACTGCCCGGATCATTGAAAAGTAACTTACCTGTTGAAAGAAATAAAGATTTGGTCACTTGCTTAGAAAAGAATCTAGGCTTAGATCGTATCTGAATTTGGCTTGTATCCAAGTTTTCAATTTTGCGTGACAAAAGTAAAGCTGAAACTTCATTAGAGCCATTTTAAAAGACATCAGTTCTTATTATCCTTTTAAGTTCTTACCAACATGAGGCTAACTTAAGCATTCTGTATGGCATCTGAAGTAATGTTAGCAAAGACAATCCTTTAAATACCCAGGGGACTGACCTAGCCCCAAATACTAAGCTGTATTTGATTTGCAAAAGCTTGGGTTATCACTAATGATTGGATGGCTTTTGGCACTCAATATAACCTCCAACGGTGTATTTTTTTCTTTTAAATTGGCATTCAACAATATGACTTTCCTTTTCTCTTTTGTATTTTTCTTTCTTTCCATTTCCATGATATTGTTTTCCTTTTCTTTAATAGTTTTCTTTATTTCCACTTCAATTAGTTTTTCTTTCCATATTGTTCTGGGGTATAGGTTAGAGATTGGATCACTAAGGCGTGAAAGGTCTTGATCACCAAAGTGTTCTAACACATCCCCCCCACCCAACTCCCCTGAATGTTTGATTACATACACATTTCTTTGCATACACTTATCTACAGTTTATGTACGTAACTCACAGTAAGTTACACTTGAATAAATAACTTGAGGTAAAAAATAACCTCTGTTAATCTGTTTTTTTGGAATGATTGTTTGCTATATTATTTGGGAAGTTTTTCTATTCTTGAGCGGGAAGAACCCTCAATTATTGATCACTGATGTTCAGAATCATGAATTTCAATCTGAAAATCAAGTTGAGTTGACTCTGAGGCTTGAATGGTCCTTGATCGAATTAAAAAAGTTAAAATTCTATGAAATATATATTTGACACTTCTAACTTAACTAATGTTCTAAAAGTATGGAATAAATCTTGGCCTATTTAAATCAACTATTTTGATGTATGAAATATCCAACCATCGCTATGTCAGGCATCATTTCTTACCAGCATTTAAGACAGATTGTTTCTCTTCTGGTTTAGGCCATTATTTAGGGCACTAAACCACAGTCCACCTCTTAGTGGAGATTTAAGATGGTTGTTTCTGGGGTAATAGGGAGAAAAAGATAAGTGCTGTAGCTATTGACAATTCCCTTCTCAGTTCATAGAAAACAAAATTTGAATCTTGTCTCAAGTTGATGGATCTGACTTTGAACCCATTGTGCATCTTTTTTTTTATCCATATATGGGCACTTTGTCATGAGTCTATAAAGACACATCAAATATGGTGTAAGGTAATCTTGTGTTTATGACGAGAGAAATTTTATTATGGTCCCGGATCTAACACAGCGATTCGTAGGGAAGAAGAAGAGAAGAAAGAAAATCAAGTCAAAGTAAAGCTTGAAAACCCTAGGTTCGTTAAGGGGAACACACACCCCCGAGCTCGTTTAGGAAAACTCAAACCCTCCGTTTAACCTAAATTCAGACTTCTCTTTTTCCATTCTATTTCCCCTCTAAATAGGGTTCATGTCCACAAGGTTCAAGAGAAAATTACAGATTTGCCCCTCCACGGCATTTAACTTGAAAAGTAAAAGGTTCAAGGAAAATTAAAAATTTGCTCCTCCATGGCATTTAACTTGAAAAGCAAACTTAATGACTCAGTAACTGACTCCGCCAGAGTAATTAACTCAGTCCAGCGTCTCTGCATGACTCGGCCCATTATTGGGTTCAAAACATTACACCCCCTCGGAGAACGAGCTTGTCCTCAAGCTCGAAAGTAGGGAGGCATGCCGATACGTCGCCACAGCTTCCCAAGTAGCCTCTGTGGCAGCCGCGTCAACCCACTGGACGACACAAGCAGCATAGTCAGGCCTTGCTCTTCCCTCCATCAGTCCTGGAATTGCGTCAAACAGCCTCCTCACTTCGGCCCAATTGCAAGGCTGCATTTCCTACACTTTTCATGGTCATGGCAGAGAACCAGTATGGAAGCATTGCACCCACCATCAACCCAACGAAGATTTTAGGTGTTAAACCCTCCCCTGTGGAAAATTCAGCACGACTCAGCAAGGCACCCAAGAGAGCCAAAGACACTAGGGCGGCTGAACCCATGGCAAACCCCCTTCCATGAGCAGCAGTAGTGGTTCCAGCGGCAGCAAGGTTATCCGTTCTTTTGCGTATCCTGTGATTCATGCCAGCCATCTCAGCAAAACCTCCAGCCTTGTCACTAATGGGACCATATGCCTCAATGACCAAACCAGTAGCAGTGGTGCTCAGCATTGCAAGAGCTGTCGCCGCAGTGCCATACATGGCAGCAAGGTTAAAGTTGACAAAAATGCTGACAGCAATAGCAGAAATGGGAATAATGACAGACTTATATCCCAGATCAAGCCCGAAGATCACATTTGTGGCAGTGACTGTCCGATAGGAATTAGCAACACCGTGCACAGGGCTGTGAGCATCGCTAGTGTAATACGCTGTTGTGTATCCATTAAGGAGTCCAGCCCACAATCCAATAGCAACACAGAAGAAGAAGTGCCAATTCTGAACTGGTTTCGCAACTCCAACTGCTGCCATATGTCTTACTTCCTCATAAATGTTTGGTGCCCTCACTACACTCCCAGCCAAACGATAGGCATTTAGGAGGATGGTATATGTCGCCATATCAGCAGGGACATGTATTATTGACCTTTGCTTGTAGATATGTATTGTATAGCTCGAAGGACGGTCGTGTTCATTTATGGGGCTTAACTTAATAAAATCTTGAACAAGGATTCCATATCTGATGATGGTCTCACAAACAGCAATATAATTTTTCTGTTGAAGTATTTTCTCCATCTGCAGACCACTATGGTTTGGGACCGAGTTGGCAGCAGCAACGTCATTATACTTCTGCTGAGAGGATTCACGGAGAGCAATTAGTGCTCTCTGGTGACTTGCTGTAGCAGCAGCAGAGAAGTTGGCATTTATTGCCTCTGCCAGTGTAAGCTTCCTATTGAGATAGAGTGCAACCTTGCCCCTTCTCTGCATGTCATGCTATCAACTACTTGGTTGGCCTCTCCTGCCCCACCCAACTTCTTCATCTCCCTTACCAGCTTCAGCCCATGGCCTGGGTGTCTGCCCTGTAAATATCCAGCAATCATCACATTTCCCTTTTTAACAGACCCTCTTAGTGTAGAATTCCAGGACTCCACCGCTGTTGTAGACCTGTCATTAGGTATAAGATTTGCCCACTGCAAGAGATTGGTTAACTGAGCTGTGGGCAGATTGACCTTCAATACTGCTGGAACAGAATAACCTTTAATACTGCTGGACCAGTTTGCAGTGTTGAAAAACAAAATTGACTGTAGGCTCTAATGTTCCACTGGCAGCACCCAGATTATTTGTTTTGACAGCTGACAAAATTTCAGCTGCCCCTCCCATATCAATTGGCACCATTTAAAATCTGCACCCAACACTTGTCTGTATCCTTCTAAGCAGTTCAACATATATCTGGCAGGCTACATCACCCCCAACACTAGGTGGATCTCTGCATAACCCCTGTGCAGCCAAACCAGCAGGTTCCTCTCTGGATCCGCTCTTGTCCTTGTCAAAATTTTCAAAAGCCGTATACAAGTGATCTTCTTTTTCCACTCTATTCAGATGCATCGTTGATGTTATGAATTCAATATAATCAATTGTACCGTTTCCCTCCACCTCAGCTGCTTCCATCAGTTGCCTAACTTCAGATTCTGAAAGCTTAGTCCTCCACTTTGGCAGACCACTTTTCAGTTCTTCAAAAATGATGGTGCCATTGTTATCTATATCCATAGATGTGAACATCTCTTTCAAGCTCATGATTTTTTCCTCAGAAAGATTCTCAGCAATTACCTTTAAGGCAACTTTTTTAAGCTTATTCATTGCCCTGAACTGCTTCCTTCTAGTTAAAACTGCACTGTCAATTGGTTTGTCAGGTGCATCCCCACCCTCACGGACCCATGTATGATTTAGAACTTCAATTGCAGAAAGTCACTCTCTAGGGGCTGCTCTCAGCATCGTTTTTACTAGTTCTTTTGCACCACTGGAAATTGATGGCCATGGATCAGACACAAATGCAATATACCCACGCAAAACCGCATCAAATATACCCTGTTCAGTCTCCGCCCAGAATTTGGTTCTGTTCTCATGAACAGCAATATAAGTCATCATTACAGTCTTCATGTGTCCTCTTGAAATTTCTTTGAGAGTAATTTTCCCTTCATCATTTGGCCTTACAGAAACCATTTGTTTTCTGTTGACATCTACACTACCTTTATGGGCAGAAGCTTGACAACAGTGTTCAGTAGTGGGAAACATGTTGCATAGAGTAATTGCATCTTCTCTCATGTTATCAATTGCTTGCAGTCCCTCGTGACTGGCAATTTCACATCCCCCATAGACAAAACCCTTTACCTCAATCTCCCCCTTATCTCGCACCTCGGCCACACTATCAAAAAGCTCCTCATTATCATGAATTAGGAAATTGAACATACCTGTCCGTCCTGATAAATCCAAAGTTTCCTCAGCACCTTCATTTGGATGGTTTTGAACACGTTTGGTCTTTCAGTGATCTTCTTTGTGGCCCTCAAGAACAAGATTGAAATCCTCGGACTCATCACACAATCCAGGGTTACCAGCGAACTCACCAGCGGAAGCACAGAATTCTTTTGAATCGGCATCAACGATTCCAACACCAAGCTTCATTTTCGGATTATTATGGAAAACAGAGTCCACGTTCCAGGAATTTTCGTCTTCCTCAACAGTATCGTCCTCCTCCGCTTTCGGAACTGACGTGGCCAGGCTCTTCTTGCCAATAACCTTAGTGGTGAATGTCGTGCCGTCAACGATGGCCTTGGCGTAATAACCTTTGGTGCAGGATCCCTGGCCGATGAGCCTACTGAGCTCGTATTTTCCGAACAAATTGGTTGTGCCGGCGTCAAGGATATGAGGGGTCTCCATGGGTCGCGGAATCAATCGACCCCCAGGAGAGTCCCGAGGTTCTTCGCCTCGAGCTCGCTTCAGATTCCCAGAGTCTAGGCTTCGGTTTAGGTTGCTGCGAGCAGAGGAGGCACTCGGTGAAACCCAATTCGGCTGCTCTGGAGAAATTTGAGGTCGGCCGATGAACAACAACACCTGTTCAATTTCCAGAATGGCGACTTTCCTCTTTAAAATTTTTTTACGACGCTTCTTGAATTCTAGCAATCTCTCTTCTATTTTAATGGAAGACTGACATAGCATTGCTAAAAACTCTGCACGCAGTACTGCACATAATTCATCTACAATCAACGAATCGCTCATCGTGTTTCTGCTCTGATACCACGTTGTTACGGTCCCGGATCTAACATAGTGATTCGTAAGGAAGAAGAAGTGAAGAAAGAAAATCAAGCCAAAAGGAAGTTTGAAAACCCTAGGTTCGTTAAGGGGAACGCACACCCCCAAGCTCGTTTAGGAAAACTCAAACCCTCTGTTTAACCTAAATTCAGACTTCTCTTTTTCCCTTTCATTTCCCCTCTAAATAGGGTTCATGTCCACAAGGTTCAAGAGATAATTACAGATTTGCCCCTCCACCGCATTTAATTTGAAAAACAAAAGGTTCAAGGGAAAATTACAGATTTGCCCCTCCACGGCATTTAACTTGAAAAGCAAACTTAATGACTTCGTAACTGACTCCGCCAGAGTAATTGACTCAGCCTGGCATCTCTGCATGACTCGGCCCGTTATTGGGTTCATAACAAAATGCTAGTGTAAATATAGACTCTGCCTATCTATGTCAAAAGTTTAGAATGTAAATTCAGTGAAGGTAAGCCTGTGGTTAGCAAATCAAACTAATAAATTTCTGCATGTGGATTCTAATATATTTTAGTTTATATGTAAACCTAGTGGTGGCCAACAGTATTTTTACATTTTGCACTTCATGAAGTAACTTCAAAACTAAAGGTCCAAGATATTTGAAAGGTGATAATTCCGATAGAAACCAATTTGATAAACTTTGTGACAGGTATTCTTTACGATTCCCTATCAATTCTGGCATCTGGTTTTAATCTCAACTCTTACCTCTTAGATGTATGTAAGATGGAGAAAGTAAATGAAAATATTGTCTTTAATTTAACCGGCAACTGGTAATGCTGTGGGACACATCACAATCGTAACTGAAATTACTTTTTGTTAGTCGTAGTAATCTTTCTTTCAAAAAATTTTGCAGCACTATGATTTTGCACTTCTTGCCATTCAAAGGGAACGTGTTATTGTAATCTTTTCAGTTAGTTTCCTGCCTCAATATATTGAAAGTCAGCATGCTATGTTTATATATTTTATACTAACAACATGTACCCTTCTTTTTGGTAGGGAGTGAGTTGAGGAAGATGCATGCTTCTATCTTCTGTGGTACAAGGGAAAAAGCAACGACTTGCTTGGAACAATAGCCCACATGCTTCAATGTAGTTGTATATTGGTTTAGTCATACATGTTCCTGAGAACTCTTACATTGATCCAATTACTGTTTGTTGAAGGAATTGATTTTTGTAGTGCTGCTCATAGTACCTTTTACATTCTCAGCTAAAATTCGAGTTCCTGGGTGTAGCTGCTACCATTCGTCATTTTTGAAGCCAAACCAGTTACCACCCTCTCCATTAGCTTTGTGTCTTTTGTGATATTTGAAATTTTCTGGAACAGTACTACAAAAACTGTTTTAGGATTTAGGTACCTGCTTTGAAACAATCCAAATAAACGTTGCTTTTAAGTATTTCCCAATTCTTGAGCGGATGAAGGTGAACTAGTGAAGCAAGTAGAGCATGTAGGTGAGCAGTACCCAAAAGAAGGCTTTTTTCAGCAGCTTCTTTAAATAACTCTTGATGATAAATGCCCTCAATTATTCTATAAAATGGTAATCTCTTTATCTTCTATTGCCTATCTATTTAGGTCTTGCAGGTCGGTGGCCCTCATGGCAGCATCCCCAACCCCATGTGTTTGTCATAAATGTTGAATGTATAAGGTAGCAGTCTTGGATGTTTCTGGCAATTAATGGCTAGACTGGACAAATAGGAATGGGGAAAGTGTGCAGCATGGTTTTATTAGGTTTTCCCCTTTCCCTTCAGCAGGATGTGATAGCTCTATGGCTCATTCAGAATAGAAGGAAAGGAAACAGCCTTACAGCCTAAGCTAATGTTTCTTATGCGGTGGACAGGCCTTGCCATGAGCAGAACATCAGAGTCTTGCATTCAATGATGTACCAGCCCGGAAGATGGTCTAAATTCTCTTCCTTGAGATTGAAAGAAAGGGTCCCAACAGAAGTTGGGATGCCAACGTCACGATCTAGACATGGGTGGGTTGTTGGCAAAGACCCACCGAAAATAGACCATGTCTTATAAATCAAAATAAATTATTAGTTCTCCACAGGATTATCATAAGATACAGAAGAAAATTTAACCCCCCAAACGAAAGTTACAAAATAAATGATTAATATTTTATATCAATGGAAGAAATCGTCCATGCAAAGGAAATGATGGATGACCTTCACCTTCCTCGTCATTTTGGACCTGTTTGATTCTTTTCTGAAACCAGGGCAAAGATTGAATTTGCAAGCTGGTTGATAGCACCAGTGAGTCCACTAATGGCTTGAAGGTTGATCTCAGCTTTTGATTCTTCAATCTTCAGCTTTCTCTCTTCCATACTCAGAAGTTCTCTCTGTCTTTTCTCTTCCTTCTCTTCACACTCCAGCAGAGTCTTCTCTATGATGGAAGCACTCTTACAGATTGCTGAGCGGAGCTCATGAGTGGTGTTGGAGCTGGTGCTGGTCTCCTCCATTCTTCTTCTCTTTGTGGGGGAGCTCGAAAACTCGCTTCCATCAGAGTCTGAGCTATCAGCACCTCTCCAACATAAAATATAGAATCAAACGAATCAATACAAGTTGTAGCAGATGCGAAAGATACATAAAAAGGAATCAAAAGCAGAATGAGAAAGCTCAGTCAACTGTTACTTTTCCAGAGAAGGAACCAATTAAAGAAGTGAGGCAGAAAGGGGAAAGAGGAAGGGACCCGGACAAGTAGTGGGTAAACCGAAGAAACAGCAAACCAATAAAAACTTTGAGGAAAAAGGGTCTGTGGACTGTAGCGAAAGCAGATGAATAAAAAAGAAAGAGCACTATTAAAATTGAAAAAGAGAAAGAGAAAAGGCTGCAGAGGGGTAACTGGAAACCATTGGTAAGTGTAAAACTGGGGAGAAAGATTGGATCACAGTGAATGGAAAAGGAAGACGAAGATGCCACCCATCATCTCAACAAAGAATCGGCAACAGTAACCAAATGACCAAGAACTCCTCAAGGGAAAGATCAATGAAAGAAGCCTAAAAGGACAAAGATCCATTTTGGTGTTATTCTTGTATACAGTTGAAGGGAAAGGAGGAGAAAAACGACATAAACTAGAGCATTCTCTAAGAGATTTGAGTAACAGCAGTCAAATGATAAGAAACCCACGAAATACTGTTGGAAGAATAACTGAAAAACTGAATGCTCACGGAATAGCACTAGTAGCAGCAACGGTTATGAACGTCAGATTTGGAACAATACCCCGGGAAAAGGACTAATTCGAATTAACGAATCCTCGCTTTCACAAACACCAGAAGATAAATAATTCTACCCGTGAAAATAATGAAGAAATCACAGAAAGAATCCAACTGATTGAACTAATTAGCTTGGATTTATAAATTCATTCAATGAACTCGGCAGTTCCTGACAACGGATTATTGAAATCGAAGATAACATCCCAACTCAGTGGAACACCTTCCAGTCTGAAATATTCCACTGGACCTCTAGTGGAGAAAAAATAGCCATATTGTAATAGTTAACAAGAAAGAGTGTACCTAATGGAGGCAAAGCTTGATCAGTTGAAAAGGGGGCATGCATGACAGGTGGTGTTGGGCAAGGGAGAGGAAGAAGACTTGGATTTGATTTGTGTTGCTGCAAAGCGGGAGGAACTGAAGATGATGGGTTGCTGCTACTCATGGGGGTCCCCACTTCGCGTTCCTTGTTAACAGCAAGACCCGTGGGGACTCTCTGGAAGCCTCTCCTCTCCACCACCTCAATAAGAGCTTCAAATATCTGAGGGAAAAGATTCGTGGGCAGATTTCTCTCCTTCCTCTCATGCTTCTCCATCTTCCAGTATGAGATCCCTCCTCCTTCACTCACCCTCCTCTCATATTCCCTTACCTTCTTGTAATCCCTCATGAGGTTATCCCACTTGTCATTGCATTGGTTTTGGCTCCTGAAGCACCCATTTTTCCAACAATAGTCCTCCACCCATTTCCATCTCTGCTCTGTTGGTTTGCTCCTTCCCTCTCTCTCACTCCCTCTGTTCAGTCTCCTCTCATCGTCCATCTTCTTCGCACTGATCAAAACAAGAGTCTCATGAAGGGTCCAATTCCCTTTTCTGTACTCTCTCTCTAGGCTCCTCTCCCCTCCTACTTCCATCATCATATCTGGATTGCTTTGCTCAGCCATTGGAAACTTCATGAAATGAGTAGCAGAGAAGCGAAGAACGAGGAAAGAAGAAAGCTGCTATGATGGTCTTTGTCTCACCTTGACCCCTTATCTGTTCAAAACTACCTGTCTCCCAGCTGCTATTTCCTGAAAACGACCGACTCCACTCAGGCTACATTTAATTCCAGCTCATTCTGCAAACATGGACAAGAGACTCCAGGATTGTAAAGTCGGCATGGAAGAGATGGGAAATATGTAAACCTTGTCTCTTCCATGAAACTTCATACATGAAATAATACAGCAGAAGAAGAAAACAAGAGAAACACTCCCCTGGCTCTTCTTTTATCTTTTCTTTACTCGTCTTTGCATTTTGTTGCTCTCCTTCTCATTTCCTTTGAATCCACTGATATGACCAGGGTCCCCAGACAAAAAAGCCTCCAAAACATCAAAGCTCCAAACCTTCAAGTGTGATTCGGGCCTACTACCTCCATGAAGAAGAAGCAAAGCGGAACAAGGGAGAGGGAGGTAGGGAACATCATCAGCTTGTAGAACATCAGGCCCCCATTATAAGAAAACGCCAACCAAATCCATTCAAACTGACAGTTTCAACAAACCCCAAAAATCTCATGGAGTGACAGCACTCAGTAAGAGAATCACCGATCACAGAGCAACAAAGCGAGCGAAAGAGAGAGGCTTGTCTCTCTGAGACCCGATCAAAGACAGACCCATTAAAGAAATGCTTAAACGGGAAGAAAGGAAGAAATTAAACTCTCAAGTACCCTACTCATTTCCTTAAGTCTTCCATTATTTTACTTTTTAGGAATCTCTGCTCGGTTCGAACATCAACCCTTTTACATGGGCGGGCAAGAACTCAAAAACCTTTCTGAGAAAGTTGCAAGAGCTTCCGCCAAAATGATTTTTTCCGACGTCAGTGTCCCTTTGCTCATGTGGGCCACCGTCTTCCATCAATATCAGCCGTCAGATCAAATCTCGCTCACGTGGCCTGCACATCATTAGGTCATTTTTTCCATGCAGCTTTTAGGGCAAAACAAATCGCAAGCCTTAAACATGAGAAGCCCAAGAGGATTTCCCTTACCGGCTAACAGAGCGTCTTACGGGCTTCTAACTTTAGGCGAATGACAGGTTAACAGGTCAGAGAAGTTCCATCCATCACCCCACGGGCCCCACGTCAGCCAGTGGAGCTCTGCCATTTTTCATATCTCGCCAGCTCGGCGTACGATCGAAAAAGCGAGTTTGACCGAGGTTTGACCGGGGCAAGCCACGATACGTCGCTTTCTGGTCTGGGGTTTTTTTCTGGACGCTAGCCTGCGCGCCTCTTCCCGGTAACTCGAGTACAAAAATTGGGGCGTCTTCGTCATTTCGTTGTTACTGAGCTGTCGTCGTCGCTCATTTATGTGACCGCAGACTTGGCGGGTACGGTGGGTGGTCCTTACTGAATCTCGCGACCACGCAAAATGGTATTCCTCGCATACGGGTGATTCGCCGAAAGGAATCGAGTTGTTCCGGTGGTTCCCCGAAGCGATACAAATCTCCGCCGATCCGAATCTGCATTGGGTTCGAGTTTATTTAAATATTTTGAACTGAACATAACTTAAAATTATTATCGAATTTGAGTCCAAAAATTTTAACTTAGTTCGAGCCGAGTTTTTAGCTGAGCTCGAGCTTTAACATAAATTTTAAAATTTTAAAAAAATATAAATCAAATAAATTGTATGTAAAATTATGCATATATTTTACATAAAATTGGGCATATCTTCTATATAAATTTGGGCATAACCTATATATATAATAACTGTATAAAATTGAGCATGACCTCTACTTAAAATTGGGCATAATCTATATATATAATACCTGTATAAAATTTGGCATGACCTCCACTTAAAATTGGGCATAATCTATGTACATAATACCTGCATAAACACTCCATAAAATTGTCTATACATTTCATAAACACTCCATGAAATTGTTTATATACTCCATGCACTCCATAAAATAATCTAAACACTTCATACACTGCATAACATTATGAATAAACTCCATACAATCAAACACAACAAAATTAAATTAAATGAAATATCACTATCAATTTACAATCACCCAAATAAAAACTATAAATCCATTATAAATTTACAAACTATAGTTGTTTCTCTTCATGCTATAAAATAATATACGTCCATGTATGAGCAAAATCTCCACATATGACAAAAAAAAAATTAGTTATTATCAGATAAAAAAATACTCTTCCACTACTAGTTACTTAATGTCGTTAAAAATATTAAAATTACCGTGATGATAAAAACATGAAAAGTTATGTAGCTGGTAGTATTATATCTACACTCTTTTTCTCAGGTTGTAATCATAAAATAATATTTTAATAAATAAAACTAAAAAATATCATAATAAATAATTAATCAAATAAATTCACTTTTTGATTTTATTTACTCTGTGAAGAGCCCGAACCCAATCACTGCCACAAATCAAAGTTTGAACTGTATTTGATGTCAAGGAAGAACGATATGAGTCTATTACTCTACCACCAGCACTAAATGTAGACTTTTAAGCTACTATGGATATGGGAATTATAAGGATGTTTGTTATCGTCTAAGATGATACCCAAAATTTCATATGATTCACTTGCACCATTCTAAAACATCAAAATCATATTGTGAAGTTTCCTCACAACTATATACACCTTCAAGATAAATTTCCAATTCTGACCTTAGTGAATTAACTACTTCCACTTATTTCACATAATTCTTTAACTTTGACCAACCAGAACTTGATGAAGAATATGACCTACGACTTGTGGAAACACCCATAGAACTAGTACTTGAAGCAATCTCTTCATTTATAATATCCACTTTATATAAGGATACATATTCATCGCAGATCTTTTATAAGGTGTGTCGAACTAAATTTATATTCATCGTAGCGTCCTCCTTAGAATATATTTCTGGAAAACACATTTCGATCAACCTTAATTTGACCCTTGGATCCAAACTGAAGCAACAACCATCGATAAATTGCATTCACCTCAGTACTTCTCAAATTTCTCTTGCATTCTACTAACCATTGTCCTAATGAAAATATTTTCATTTGTATAATAAAAATTCAAAACTTCTTTTACCCTCTATACCTTACTAAGGTACAAATTAGAAGTAGGGTAGTCACTCTCATAAATTATATTAGTAACTACATTAAAAAATTTTAGAATCTCACACACCATGTCAACCTTTTCCCATTCATCAAGACTTGGCAACAATCATAAGTTGGTTCTCTAACTTTAAATATAGATAATGCCTCTTTGAATTTTAATATAGAAGACAACATGTCATAAGTGGAGTTCCAACGAGTTGGACAATCAATAACCAACCTCTTTTCACCAAGTTATAGTTGTTGTACAATTTCAGAAAAAGTGTGAAGTATAACCTCAGACAAATTTATGAATTTGACACTCTCACGCACATTCTCAATGATATCCTTAATCTGAGCAAAACCATTTTGGACTATTAAATTCAGAATATGAACACAACAATGCACATGAAATAACTTCCCACCACAAACCAATTTTTTTTCCTTGAAAAATCTTTGTTCAAAACTCTCATGCAAACGTCATATATGCAGCATTATCAACTGAAATACTAAAAATTTTATTTTCGATCTCCCACTCTTTCAAACACTTGTAAATAGCATATGTTATATCAATGCCACGAGGAGGAAGAGGAACATGCACAAAACTCAAGACTCATTTTTGTAGCTTCCAATTTCTGTCAATAAATTGCCTAGTAATAACCATGTATTCAATCTTTTGATTTTCCAAATATCTGTGGTAAGACTAATCTTGTTAATCTCTTTTAATAAAATTTTCAATTTTTTTTTCTCTACCTCGTACACCTCCATGGTCTTACGATATATTTTCTCATAATTCATATTTGCCATCTTTATTCAAAAATTAAATGAGCAAGGAGTACTCTCATTTTAGCTTGATCATATTTGCCTCCAAAATCCATAAAAAGAAGTCCAAATGGACTCTGATTAACATTAGACCCCACTCCCACTGGTTGAAAGTTTAAGGTTTTTTGTTTTTTCATTACCTCTTTTTTACTAGGGCAACGTTTCAAATGTCGACTCATATGTGTGGTCACTCCACTACTAATAACACTCAAATTGATTTTACAATGAACACACCGAGCCTTTTTTATACCATTAAGTGATATTTTTTTGAATTCCAATCACACATGAGACTTTTTCTGTCTTTTTGAAGTATGGGTAGAGTCACCTTCATAATCATTTATGGTAATTTCATCTGGGCTCACTTCTATGACTTTTTGTACTTAAACGACTAGTCTTTTAGGTTGCATTGGCCATGCTCTTGACATGGTATCAGAGCCAGGTCCAACATGTCCCGCCTTCGAATCCCACGGGGAGTGGTAAGGTGCGAGGTGGGTGTCAAAGGTGGTTCTGGTCCACCTCTCTTGATTAGTTGGTTTTTCGCACTTAAATGACTAGTCTTTTAGGTTGTATTGGGCGCCCTCTTTACATGGTATAAGAGCCAGGTCCGTCACGACCCGCCTTTGAATCTCACGGGGAGCGGTAAGGGGCGGGGTGGGTGTCAGAGGTGGTTCCGGTCCACCTTTCTTGATAAGGTTGGTTTTCCACACTTAAATGACCAGTCTTTTAGGTTGCATTGGCCAGCCTCTTGACATAGTATCAGAGCTAGGTCTGGCACATCCCGCCTTCGAATCCCACGGGGAGCGGTAAGTGGCGGGGTGGGTGTCAGAGGTGGTTCTGGTCCACTTCTCTTGATTACGTTGGCTTTCCGCACTTAAACGACTAGTTTTTTAGGTTGCATTGGCCAACCTCTTGAGATGGTATCAGAGCCAGACTAGTCTATTGAGTTGTATTGGCTAAGCATTTGACATGGTATCAGAGCTGGACACCATGTTCCGCATTCGAATCCCGACGAAAGCAGTAGAGAACGAGAACGGTGGGTGTCAAAGCTAGGTGGTTCCGGTCCACCTGGGTTAGGTTTCGTCCACCCCTGGTCCAATTGGGTTAGGTACTTGGCTTTCCGCACTTAACAAACCAGTCTTTTGAGTTGTATTGACTAGGTGTTTGATAGAGTCACTATTTATTGCCACACTATAACTAGTGTTAATTATTGATGTCAATTGAGGAGGTGTTGACATTCTTACTTCTACAACAAAATAAAATTATAAATAAAAAACATAAAAAATAAAGCAATTCAAACAACAAAGATCCTACATATAATTTAAGACGTTTATCAACAATAAGGAGAATAATGCCTACGAAGATTAACAATTCTAGGGGGAACACTTTAATGACATTGATAGGAAAAGACAAAGCAAAATTATCAAAATTATCAAAAGATTCAAAATTGCTAAAGTAGGAACTTGTATGTACCTCCTTAGGGAGGTTTCTACATTAACAATAACTTCATAACACAATATCCTAAAATAAAATTACCCAAATACCCCTGACCTTTAACATTCTTATAAAATTACCCAAATACCCCTAACCTTTAACATTTTTATATCTCTAAAAAAAACATATGAGGTAGTCATTATTCTGTTATATGTGGATTATTTATTTTTCAATGACTGTTTCTCTCTCTCTCTCTCTCTCTCTCTCTCTCTCAAATAAAAGTGCTTCGGAATTGATCTCATCCCTTATATTGCTTGATATGGAACATGTATTGGGGGTACCCTTGCTGAAAGGACAATCCTTTTGATATGGAACATATATTGGCGGTAAGGGTACCCTTGCTAAAAGGACAATGCTTCAAGCAGGGAGCAAGAAACACCTTAGGTTCACTACTCTTCTAATATTCTGATGAAATTCAACCTCAATACCAAGAAAATAATGATTTACAGAAAGTTATAGGTCATGTGCAGAGTGATTGAAGATATTTTCACACTGGATAATACATAAGATAAAAAAAAAAAAACCAACACGTACAGAAACAGAAAGAGTGTTTGTTGTTCGGGGATATCTCCAAAAGTCTTTCCAATAATGAAGGAGCACTGCTGAAACGAAGCGAGAGTTAGAGATTTTGTAGGGTTAGGTCGGTGACAAAAAAAAACAAAACATTAAATAAAAATCTTACCTCCCGTCGGACCGTCGCTTTCGTCTCGTCGATGAAGAAGAACTTTAGATGAAGAAATTGAAGAAGAAGAAGATAAAATAGGAAGAAATCGTACATAAGATTAAAATGAAAAAAAAAATCAACACTTACAGAAACAAAGAGTGTTCGCCGTTCGGGGATATCTCCAAAACTTTTCCCAGAATGAAGTAACACTGCTGAAACGAAGCGAGAGTTAGAAATTTTTTAGGGTTAGGTCGGCGACAAAAAAAAAATAGAACATTAAATAAAAATCTTACCTCTTGTTGGATCGTTGCTTTCGTCTTGTCGGCAAGGAAGAACTTCGGATGAAGAAACCATAGACGAAGATATCGAAGTCTGAGATAGAGAGTGGGGAATCGAAGAGGGAGAAGGAGACCGAGGAATATGAAGACCAAAATCCCCCATTTCCCATTAATCCCCGCTGACGAACAACGATTTCTGCAAGAAAATCGTGCTGAAACGGCATGGAAATGGTAGAGAAACATGGGAAATGGCAGAGAAGGCATGAGAATCATAGAGCCGGAATGGAAGAGAGCCCCGCGATGCGACTCTCTTCCGGTCCCGAGACAGACTCCCGAAAATTTTCCAAATCCCCTTGATTCCCAAATCCCGCTCGTTAAATTAATAAGCCGGCTCATGAGCCGTCGAGCCGAACCTAGATTCAGTCGAGCTCGAGAGATACCGAATTGAACCGAGCTGGCACCGAGCCGAACTCGAGCCGCTCGCGAGATGACTTGGTTCGAAGCCACCTCTAGTTCTCTATTCGGGTGGAATGACCTTATATAAAGGTTTTGTTTAGATTTAATTTCAATGGTCCAAATTGAACTCTGCATAAATTCGACTAAGATTTTAATTTATATTTTTATTATTTAAATAAAGAATATATTAAAAAAACTATATATAAAATCTAGATTGGACCAAATAGATTGAACACAATTCAACTAGACCTAATTATTTGTCTCAATTATAGATTTACAAACTAAGAACGACAGATAAAACCATTCAACTGGTAAACCTTCTAACTCGATTGGACTGACTAATCGTTTAAGGGGCTTCCAGATCGAAGAAATTGGAAGGGGTTTATATCGATTTAGTTAATATTAATTCAAAAAATCAAACAATTAGAAGAAAAAAATCTGTGGGGGTACAGAAATTCACTTTATAATTCTTTTTTTTATTTTTTATTTGTGATTCTTAAGAAAAAAAAGTATAGATCTATGTTCACATAAATCAGGTGGTCTCTTTCTTTAAATGAACTGTCACATTTGAAATAAATTTAAATTATTTAAATTATATTATCTTATTTTGGATAATTTTTTATTTAAAAATATATTACAATATAATATAGATATAATATAGTATCTAAATAACCAAAAATTAACTCATCTTGGTCCATAATAGGTGACCTCATCGGCCCAAGGCCCATCTGTAAAAGTCCAGTATAGTCATTCCGGTCCAGGTTCAAATAGAAAAGGCGAAAAGGCGGCTTCTACGAGAGCGCAGGAGTGAACTTCCCCGGAGACGTGATAACCGAAAGTCGCATGAAACCTACCAGCCCTCACAACCCCTGCTCCAGATTCCGACCAACTGCGAGGACCTATTCTTCTTCCTTTTATTTCCGATTTATTCATTTTAATCGGTTTTCATTTTTTATTTATTTCTCCAATCCTCGATTTCTGGATCCATGGCCTCTAATGGAGCTGCACCGGTATTCTTCTTGACACACTCCTATCATCTCTCCTTGTCTGAATTTGGATGGATGCTCTCGCTGAGTTTCTGTTGAAGATTTCTGATTGTGTTTTTCGTACCGATATTTAGGAGGGAAAGTTCTCCACTCACTCCTAACACCTCTCTATGTATGAATTTGAATGGATGCTCTCGATGAGTTTCTGTTGAGGATTTTTAATTGTGTTATTTATTCGGACACTTAATGTAGCTAAAATAATGCTTTAATTTTAGGAGGGAAAGATACTGATTTGTTTTCCTCATTTTAATTGATCGTCCGGCAGAGCCTGGGGGATACGGAGAACAGTCTCGAGAAGATAAAGAGACAGCTGACGGCGGGATCGGGAAGGAATATATTGCAGGGGCCGCTTCTAAAACGGTCGGAAACGGTACGTATATTTAACTAGCTTCATTTTCGTGTCTAAGTTGTGATACACTGTTGATATTTACAGTTTTGTGGATAATTAGGTGTTTCAGATGGTTTGGATTTATAATTTGATCTTTTTTGAAGTCCATGCTGCCCAGATCATGTCCGCGACGAATTTACTGAATCGTGATGGACTTTTTATGCTAAACTCTTTCTTTCTCTCTTTCTGTCTTTCTCTCTCTAGGAAAGGAATCTCTGTCAGATAATTACATTTAGGTATGCATGAATTTTCCTCGCTCGTTGCTACCCCCAAAGGCATTTCATTTCCAATTCGATGATGCATCTAATCCGTAGAACACGGTCTATATGAATGGAACAGTACACGAGCAACATAAGGTGCCTTAATTAGAAGCTTTTCTTGAAATTTAGTCATGCCATCTACCTTTTTTGTCGCATAGGTTCTGACAGTAAACAGATTTGTATGACGGACCAAGTCTTTGTTTTTCTTGGTTTCGCTGTTTGTTTCTAGGATATATGAAAGGAGACTTCTTTAATTTTATCAATTTGTCATGCCTCTATAAACTACCCATGACTAGTCAAAGTGGGTTGGTTAGTACTGTTTCAGATTATCCACTCACGGTGCATCGCTAATATGAAAATACATTGTGGCTCTCCATTTTTACTGTGTCGTTTCTTTCTTTCTTTCTTTTTTTCTTTCTAAAATGTTGATTACACATGACATACACCCCTTTTACCCTTACTGAGGCTTGAATGTAGGACCTCACACTATAAATCTCCCATGTGTGCTGTTTCTTATTGGTGATTTATTTTCCAAACAGCTGAGGAAATGGAATGAGCGATGGGTGATATTAGATCCTACCACTGGAAAGATGGAATACAAGTATGAGTATTCACATTCCTAAACCTTTGCTCCTTAAATACACCTTCATTAGTTTTTGGATTTTTTCAACTCTGTATCTTTAATGGCTTAGACTTCGAAGAAATGAGTCAGTTGTAAAGGGCAGTATCTTGTTCGATTCAAACAGCACAATCACCATCTCTCCAGTGAATTTTCAGTGAGCCTCTTACTTATGATGCTACTTTTTGAATTCTTGTAATAGCTTTGATATTGTTCCTTACTACACTCGTGTTATTGGTGCAGTGGACTGCCAAAATATGATGGGTGCTGTTTTTGTATCCTTGAGTTTGAGAATGTAATTTTTTGCTTTATATATGGAACTGGTGTTCCCGAGGTTAGCAGTAATTCTTAACTTTGTCCCGAGTCCTGATACATGCATGTTTCTTTACGACATCCACAAGATATTGGGACCCCACAAAAAAAAGAGTACTTCCTTTGTGCAGAAACTCCAGGTGCTGCTGGAGCTTGGGTATCCACCTTACTGTAAGCCTATATGCTTAACTTCTGTATCCTGTTCTAAAATATATTCTAGGAGCGATGATGAAGTATCTCAAGCAGCGTAAAAGCACATATGGATCCTGATTTAAAACACTATTATATATCCTGGTTATATGGTTATTAGGTTAGAGTACAGAATGGTCTACATTCAGTTACCAATATTGATTGATTGGGTTTATTCAATGGTCAGTTTTTGCTATGGTACTCTGTGCTGGGACCATTCACTTAGTGAGTCTACTTAGTACCCATACATGCTGTCCATAGGATTAAGCTTTATGCTGGTAAAGAGGTTCATTGAGAAAACTTTCCAGTAGCTCCCTGTATTACAAGCTGTGTTACAGTCTAGTTTATTATTAGTTTACTGAGTGTTGGTGTATCATGCTTTTTCCAAACAACCAGTGCAGCGCAGCTAGTACTAAAGGCTCATAAGGAAGCTGTCAATTCCCTTAGCGGAAATGGTTCTGCTACATTAGGAACGGTTGCAACTGTGGTTGCAGCTGCCAATTCCACAGCCGTGGAGGCTTCCAAAGAAATTGAAGCAGCCATGAGAATATCTATGAGAGCTGCACTTGGCTTTGTAACAAACAACAAGGCAAACGAAACAAATAAGTCAAATGCAGGTCAAATGGACGACCTAACCATTATGAAGGTATCAACTTCTATCCTGCTATCTTTATTCTTTTGTGTCATTGTGTATGAAGAGATTTTTTGATTTAATGAACCTAGTGAATTCTCAAGTATCATCTTATTTTTTGTACAATGATCCTCTTGCTATGGTACTTCAGGAAACTTTAAGGGTGAAGGATGAAGAGTTACAACAGTTGGCTAGGGAGCTTCGTGCTCGTGATGCGACAATAAAAGAGATTGCTGAGAAATTAACTGACACTGCTGAAGCTGCTGAGGCTGCAGCTTCTGCTGCTTATGCAATTGAAGAAGACAGAAGAATTGCTTGTGCAGAAATTGAGCGCTTGAGCAAGGAAAGCAAGAAGCAGCTGGAGCTTTCCATGTATAAGGTTATATTCTTTTCATTTCTATGAATTTTGTTTTCATTCTGCTGTGGTGCTTGAGGAGAAGGCCTTAAAAACATGTTCGACTGAAAAGACATTGATCTCCTTCTTGTTGATGTTTTTGGATTGTTTCTCAATTTGTTAGAACGAAGAAGCTGCCTTTAGTTGACCTCACTAATGTGGCAGGTGAGAACTGTAGAAGAACAAACATTGGTTTTAAACAATGAGAAGAATCAGGTGCTGAAGCAAAGAGACTCTGCTTTTCAAGAAGCGCTTATGTGGCGCTCTGAGCTTGCAAAAGCTAGAGAGCATGTGGTAATATTAGAAGCTGCAGTTCTAAGAGCTGAAGAGCGGGCACGGGTTGCTGAGGCAGATGCTGATACTCTGAGGAAGGATGCTGCAGTGAAAGAGTCTGTTGCTTCCAAAGAAAAGGAAGAGCTTCTTGCATATATCAATGTTTTGCAATCACAAGTTCAGAGGTTTTACTTTTTCCCTGTCCCCATTTCTCTTTACTTAATCAGCTTGCCTTTGTTATCAATTCCGTGAGTCTAGTGCAAGAGTTTTGTATTCATTTATTTTTTGTTGTTGAATAGTATCATTTAGTCACTTTATTCAATACTACTCCTCTCAGAGAAAATTTCAACAAGGCCTTGGACTTGTCCGATTAAATATGTGCTTGCAAACAAAACTGTTTTCTTGTCTCCAGGCAGCAAAACACAGGGAAGCAAATTTTTGAAGAGAAAGCAGAGTCCTGCTCAGACGGGAATGTGGACAAAGCCTGTCTAAGTGTCTCAAGATCAGTTCCACTCTCTGAGGATGGAGATGCTGTAGATAAAATAGAAGCTGATGTGAAGGAGATCTCTCTTGAGGCAGAGAGGGGCAGTCTGGATATTCCTGTTGTGAGCCCACCGGTTGACGTCAATGATCATGCAGATGGCTCTCCTGAACCTTGAAGAAACCTTTTACTGGTCCTTGGTGTTTCTACAAATTTCTGTATGACAAAAGCCAATATCAGAGTTGCTTTTCATTCGTCCGTATTTTTCATAGAAGGTAAATATTAAAAGTTCCAGATTGCATTGGTTGCCATTTGGTTTGTGTGGTCA
Organism: Aristolochia californica; assembly: GCF_029961685.1. Taxonomy (NCBI): domain Eukaryota; kingdom Viridiplantae; phylum Streptophyta; class Magnoliopsida; order Piperales; family Aristolochiaceae; genus Aristolochia; species Aristolochia californica. Next base: position 24,022,306 of record NW_027181826.1, read on the forward strand.
AATAATATTCTTAGGTTCATTTCTTATTTTCATACTTCATTTTTGCATTTTCATACTGGCGATACCTCATGCCTCACCGTTTATTTTGAGGTTACAAAAACAAAACAATGGTGGGATTGGTTTCTAATTCTCGTTGTTCAGGTTTAAAGGGTAGTTTGATCATATTTCCCAGACCTGCTATGACTGACAAAAGTAAGTTGCCCGCCCAAATGAATTATATGACCATCGAGTTTGAGGATAGAAATGACAGCCATGTGAGATCCATATCTATGGTCTCAACTCTATCGTCTCCCTTCCTGCTGGTTATTGTAGTGATGATAATGGAAGCTTTCAGAATATTAATCTTACACACGGAGAGCATTTGCAGGTTTGGGTAGAATATAGCGATTTTCACAAGAAGTAAAATATACCCTCTTGACTTTAGGCTAAAACGATTTTAAAAAGGGTTTTCATTTAAAGTTTTTAATCAATGTCCATCGATATAATGCAATCTTCTCTCTTATGCTTCAGGGATTCATGGTCTTCACAGATGACCAAACATTCGGCTTCACATATAAAAATTTTAAATGTATAAAACTTGAACGAAATTATATAAACAAGAGATTATATGAATCATTAATGACATGGGCAACGTCTTTGCCAGTTATTCTCCTTTCAGTTTCTGCTTTGATTGCTTGCAGTGAGGAGATGAATCCAGTTCTGCTCCCCCATCGCAGCTCGCTCCTTCGTCTCCTGATTCCAACTCTAGATCCCAAGCAACATCGTTCCAGTCCTGGCTCCAGGCTTCTTCTGGGCACGGAGCTTTGATGTTCAATGAAAACTCGCCTTCGTCTTTTTCCACTGATTCCATCTTGCTGTCGCGTCTCCCTAGCGAATCCTGCCAAAGCAGTAAATAAAGCGCAATTCAAATTCAAGCAAGCAGTCATGAATGAGGTGAACTTACGGTGTCGCTTAAATCAACCTTCTCCAACTCCATGGAAGAACCGACTTCGTCTTCTGGGCTTTGTTCAGTGTCCTTCTCAGAAAAGATTTCTTTGTGGTTTTCCATTCAGCCACCCTTGTTTGATTGAAAGGTGGACAAGTTTCGTCGTGAACGAACCGCAGACCCAAAGAGCAGGTATAAGTGATTTGCTGAGGAGGAAAGAGTAATGCGATGGAGATCAGACATGAATTTATTCCTTTCTTAGTTCCACCAAAGAAACAAATTCTGTTCCCTGCGTTTTGTGAAGAATCCAAACAAACATAATATCATATTATATAATAAAATCTGACAAAATACCTTTCTTGCATTCTTTAAATTGATACTAGTACGTTTGCTTGCTTCATATGTACACATTATATAACATCATGACTAAGAAAATCGAAATCTCACTAGTTTAAATGTGACCAGACCAACATATCAACGGTCAATGACAAGGAGTGAATCCGACTCCAGGGAAGGAGATGACACGAAGGGGGGGTTCGTTGGTAGCCATGGAGAGATCCTAGGAGGGAATCCCGTGGGTACCGATCGCGTTCCCAATTTTCAAGAATTTCTTTGTATCTCACTCTTTTTCTAAACAATTAAACAATTAAACAACTAACATGCATAGAAGATTAACACCGGTAAAACACCTTTAAATTGAACCTCTACGGTGATACCTCTTTCTCGTGAGACTCTTCTAAGGTTCGACCATATTAATCCTGGCTTTGTGATATTTCTTGCTATAAGAGTCATATAAGACTCTTCCATATCTACTATTCAATAACTTTTTAATTGTCAATGGAGAGATATAATAGAGATTACCAAATATAATTAGTTTCTAGGCAAAATTTTCCAAGGAAGAGACTAATGAGAGACCGAAGCTAAATATGCCTCACTTCAAAAAATCTTTTACTTTTCTCTTAGTGGGACATATTGACCAAGCCCTCATGGATTCGGTGCAGGAATTGGACCACATGCATTTATTAAATAAAAATGAGTACTTGTTTCTATTATTTTGTTCACGAATTTATTCATTATTTCCATTAGAGCAATATATCGAATTAGACAATTACCAAGTTAGACATAGAAAAAACATTTTGATGAGGTGAAATGGAATTTCTTGGATCATATCATATCATAGGTAACGATGGATTTAGGGACACATGGTAATTTTAGCCGATCATGATATAGCCGTTGATGACGGCTGAGATAGTCATTAATTGGATGACTAAGATAACAGTTTGATTGGTTGGCTGAGATAACCGTTTTCACATCGGATCTACAAGATATTTATGTCTTTTCATGGATTTAGCATATAATTCTACAAGAAAATTTGATGATATTAAGAAAGTAAAAAGGGCATTAATTCGAAAAAGAGGAGTGAATAGGTGTTTTTGTCATCTTTCAATGGCATGTAAATCATTTAACGATACTGAACCAGTAATGGATGATCAATACATAAATACCGCCATGGTGTACAATTACTAAATCCATTGAAAGTCCTTGGATTTGTAATAGTCCATGAACTTGTAAAATCTTGGACTTTAAAAGTCCAATCTTTAGCACCCGCCCTCCCTCAAGTTTCACATATAGCTTCTTGACGTTCCGTCTTCCGACTCTTCTCCAATATCAGCAGTCAAAGGACGGAAATAGGGTTTCTCCGAATCAAACTCCTCTGTACTTGTGTTCTATGAATTCCAGTTTTAACGTCTCCGCAGGAGCTAGTTGAGGGACTGTGAATTTTGTGGAGAGGCCGTTGTCTCAATGTATGTATTTGTTTCTTTTATTTTTGGTCGCGTCACTTGTTTATCCATGTTGTTTTCACTATTCTTACTGTTTTTATTTTTATTTTTAGGGCCTTATTTTTTTTTATTTGTTTACTTCTATGTGTGTTGCATCGTCCTGTCGGACATTTTTGGAACGGATGCTGATGGTTAGGACTAGGAAGATCACTATTTGCAATTCGGAGTAGCACGTTTCATTCGTGTAGGAAAGTCTGTTCTTTGCATTCCTGGGTTTGGTTGCCCGTGCCTGAGTCGTTGTGAAATCTTTGTTTGGCCTCATTCTACTTTTAGTGGGTTGAAGCTGCAGAGGCTTCGGTGGAGCTATTTTCATATTGGGGCGTAAAGCATATTGGTGCGCTGTTATTTTATTAGAATAGGTCCTCATTCTTTCCTCTTGTGTTCAACTAGGATTTGTTAAGTCCTCTTTTTGCTGCATTAAGGATACAGGGAGTAAGAAATGTGTTTGCCCTTCAGATGAAGAAACCTTTAAGTATCTGAGTTCTGGTACCAAGTTTTAGAGTCTTTTCTGATTTATTGAAGTTTGAGCAGATTTTCTCCACCTTCTTGTTTGCAAATTGTTACCTGCTTACCTCATCTTCTTTTCCTTAGTATTTTTCTTGTCTCAATTTTAAGTATGCCTTTTTCTATATATAAACTATTAGAATCTTATCAAATCCTTAGTGTTGAAAAAATGGCATTGTTGTTTTGAGAATGTAGAATCAATTACGAAGTGATGGCCCCGGTGGTATTAGTTATACAATATATTTTTTTGTGAAAAGTTAGAGCATGTTCAGCTCGGTCTGTTATGCTAATATTTTTGGGTGGTATGAGAATCAATTGTTTATTGTTATCTGGTATCCACTATAACCAGCCCTGTATAGCATTTTATGTTAATGACAACTGATTCTTTGATAGGTTAATGGTTTCCTGTTGACCTACAACTGTTTTTTGTTTATATGTAATTTCTCATCTATTTCTCTACCATGCAGCTTGAGAAATTTCCTCAGCATGTCGTGGTGCACAATTGAATCTGATCCCGGTATACTTATATCTCTTTTTTCAAATTTATTATTATTATTTATTTGAACATTGGTTAGATACATACTGAATGTCCCCATGGATTGGTGGGAATTGGACTTGAACTCAATTCTCACATCAAGAATATGTTTAAAAAAAAAGAATATGTTTGTCTGCTAGAGACTGGTTATGAGTTAGATTTTTTTTTTCCTGTTTTGGCTCCAAAAGGACCATAAGCACAAAATGAAATTAAGTACCATATATATAAAAAAGAAGAAAGTAAATACCATGGAACAGATTTTTGTTTTCTATGGTAAACAGCTTAAACCACCTAGAACCAACTTCATTGCAACTACCGTAACTTTTTCATTTTTTGGTTTATTATTTGAGAGCAAAAGAGTTTTTATTCATTGCCTAGAAAAAATTATGTTGGGTTCTAAATATTATGAAGAAACAACTGAAATAATTATTACTTTTTTTATGCCACTTGGCATGACTAGGCCTCAAATCATGTTTATATTTGTCCTTAACCATCCAATCTTTCAATTACTTGTTAAATGAGAAACTCAGTAGTCCTCTTTAACAACTAAAGACAGGAGACTGATACCCTGTTGGTCTCTCATTGACAGTATTGATCAATTTGCCAAGGTATCTTTTTTTAACTTTAGAAGTCTTCCCTTGTGTGGCTGCTCATTTCATCTTTCTCCCTGGCTTAATCTTCTCATCTGTTCAACATTTAGAAAGAACCAAAATGGTGTTGAAACATGTCATAAACTAGACACCTGTCTATCCTTGCTCTTTTCAGTGAAAAAGAATGGAAAATTATCATTATTTTTTTCTGTCCAGAAGCCTTTTTTTCTTTTAAACTTAAATTTGACATGTAAGGAGATGGAAGTGGAGTTTACTATTTATACCCAGCTGGCAGATGGTGTACGATCACTGTCAGGTGGCTAGTTGTCTAGGTGCATACATTCATCATGGCAAAGAGTGGTGATGTCTTTGAAATATGACATTCTAGAATAGTTAAGCATACATGATGAAAAAAGAAGTTAAACGGAGAGTGCTATCTGATATTGAAAACAGACTGGAATACATGATGTTGGTTATAAGCAAGAAGCAGAGGAGATCCTTGGATGTAAGCAAGAAAAAGAGGGAGGTCCTCTGTACAGCAACTGCACGAGCAGGCTAAAACACTTGTAAGAAGGATGTACTGTGAAGATACTGCATTGGTAAAAACTGTCTAACTTTAGTTGATAATGTCGCGAGGACAGAGAGGATAGTTGAAAAAATTGAAAGTACAGTAGAGGAGATTTGAGAGGGAGAAAACAAGGAGATGAATGTAGTGAATACTCTTGCTAGAGAAGGGACCAATAGCCAACTTTTGGTGTAAGCAGCTCTTTTCTTTGCCCTCTTTATCTCTTTGCTTTCTGTTTGTTGTATTTTTTGGGTTTAGAGTCTTTTCTGCCTTTGACCTTGTTTCTTTTTTCTTGCTTTATCAAATTCATCTTTATTAAAAAGAAAAGTTCTGTAAGAGAATTACTCACTGCTGCATTCGCTAACTGGTCTTTTTAATGAGATAATTTCTGAGCACAATTCTGAACTTTATATGTTACTTAACTAAATGGCTCGGTTTTTGAACTTCAAGTTTGACATCTGCTTTTATTTATTGGTTTGTTTCTCTCTTGAAAAGAATGCATTCTTAAGAAGTAATTGCTGACAATGCCTGATTCGCATTGACAGGTGTTTTTACTGAACTTATACAACAAATGCTAGTAAAAGGCGTCCAGGTAATTTGTGTTCATTTGTTGCAAGTGCTTGAGAAACGTTTTCTGCTGCTGTAGCTTTTAGTATAAGGACTTTTGTTGTCAGTTGATATGATCAAGGATGTGGGTCATGTGTGCATTGCACAGGGGTATCTGGAAAATAGGATCTTATCTGCACAATTACTCAGTCATATAGCCATTTAAATTCCATATAAACTAGAGGGAACATGTGAGTTCACCATTTTGTTATGCATAGTATTTCTTGTTTATTTCATTTTCATATGCCTGGTTAACACACGCAGCAATGTTTTTGTAGTGTTTCAGGAATAAGAGTTGCTTATCTGTTCCTTACCATGTCACACTGTTTCTGGTCAGGGTTTCCTTTTTTTTATGTTTGAACTTCATATATTTTGAAGCAGACCCTTGATATGTTACTCTAAAAAACATTATCAGCTAAATCTGGAGAAGTCCCCATAGCCTCCAAGGGGGAGTCTTCTTTTTATTGCACTTTCTCTTATGTTACTAGATGTTGATGATTTCCATTGTTTGACACGGTTTTCTTTTTCTTTTCTTATTATAGGAATTTTCTGTGGCATACTCTATTATTTTCACATACTTTTCCTAGTGGCAGAATCTGAGAGTTTTTTCACTGTTGGATTTGAACATCTTGTGATGTTTCAGTGGGATGATTAAGTTTTTTTTGTTGATAAACATGTATGTTCTTGTTAATTTTTAATGAAAGAAAATAATAAACTCATAGTATGTGTTTCCTTTGGTCTTATAACTATGTGTTATAAACTCCTTGTTTATTGTTTCTTTTAAGTTGGCTTAACTAGTTTTTTGCCATGGCATTAAAGAACTGCACTTCAGTTGATCAAAACAAACACCTTATTAGAGTGTGTGAGTAGGGGTGGCATCGAACTGAGCCGGTTTGCGAGCGGCTCAAGCTCGGCTCGGTTCTGGCTCGGTTCGATTTGATTTAGATAAGGCTCGTTTGAGTTAACGAGCCGAGCTCGACCGAACCATGGTTTGGTTCAAAAGCTCGCGAGCCGGCTCGTTAACTTAACGAGGGTTCGGGAGTTGGGACTGGGAGGCGCGAGCCGAGAGCAGGAGCGGGGGGGGGGGGCGGAATTCTTCCTCCTCTCTTCACCGCCGAGCCCCTCCCATCTGCTTCTGTGGCTGCGTTCGTCGCCGTCGATAGCTGCTCGTTGGCCGCATTTGCCGCTGCTCCGTTCGATTTCTTCCTCCCTTCATCTTCCTTCACCGCTGCTTCGGTCGCCGCCGCCTTCGTTGCAACCGTCAGCCCTGAGGATAGCTCCTCGCTGGCGCCGCTAGACCCCCTTGCCCCCCCGCGTCGTCTCGGTGGAAAACTAGAGACCTAAGTTAGGGGAGAAATAATTTTTCCCCTGCGCGTGAAGGCATCGTGCGATTTCACACGTGTGAGATCATAAGCACATAAAAAAAAATTGTTTCTTGAACTCCGACTGTCTCTTCCTCACGGCTCTTAAAGAGACTCAAATTGTTTGATGTACTCTCTTAATGCTAACCCCACTCAAGTTTTTCTGAAGAACATATTGGTAGCATTTCAGAACTGCTCTTGTATGAATCTATGTTCCGAAGAAAAAACAAAAATGGGCATACAATTAAGTCGTTCAAAACCATTTTTCTTAAAAAAATTCATTGTCTCCATGATCTAGTTTTCTAGTCCTTGAATCAAAACGATCTGGTTGAGTACAAGTGGACAAACCTAGTGTTGCTTTTCAAAGGAATGTTTTTGTGTTTGATTATTGAATAAAGTTTATGCATAATTATGCAGTTTTAATGAATAATTTTATGCATAGTGTATAGATAATTTTATACAGGGTTAATATACAAAGGTTATAGGTTATGTCCAATTAGTAGAGGTTATGCCCAATTTTATGTAAAATATATGCATAATTTTATATACAACTTATTTGACTTGTATTTTATGCAAAGTTTTAAATGTAGGTTGGAGTTCGAACTCGGCTCAAGCTTGAGGTCTATTATAATTTTAGGCTCGAGGCTAGCCTCGGCTTGAGCTCGAGTTCAAAATATTTAAATCAAACTTGGCTCGAACATAGGCAAGATCGGGCTCGGGTCAGCTAGATGCCACCCCTATGTGTGAGGCAATTGGTTGATATGTCAAAGATAGTGCAATAATTTTGCTGAAACTGTGATTTCAGCATTTTTGTGCTTTATGCGGAAGATCATTATTATCTAGTATTTTATTATCTTTTTCATTCTTTCTTGAAAAGGAAGAGAAACTAACAGCTTACTGCTTGGACTCAGGTGGAAGAATTGTATTCATTGGACTTGGACTCACTAAACAATCTCCGGTAATTTTAATCTTTTGCTAGCCTTTCTATTGCTTTAGCACTTTGTTTCTTCATGTTTTAATGACATTTACTCTCTTTAACAGACCAGTATATGGGCTGATATTCCTTTTCAAGTGGCGTCCTGGAGAGAAGGATGACCGCCCTGTACTTAAGGATCCTAATCCTAATTTATTTTTTGCTAGTCAGGTTAGTCTTTTCTGAGAATGTTAATTCTACTATCTCAACCTATCATTTAATAGTAAGTGGAAAAGGAAAACCCTTTTTGGCTCCCTTTAATCAAATAATGATCATTGCAGGTTATTAATAATGCATGTGCAACTCAGGCCATACTTTCTATACTTATGAACTGTCCAGAGGTGGACATAGGGCCAGAACTCTCCATGTTGAGAGAATTCACAAAAAATTTTCCACCTGATCTAAAGGGCTTGGCAATCAACAACAGTGAAGCTATCCGTACAGCCCACAATAGTTTTGCTAGGCCAGAGCCCTTTGTTCCTGATGAGCAGAAAGTAGCAATAAAGGATGATGATGTTTACCATTTCATCAGCTACATACCTGTTGATGGTGTTCTTTATGAGCTGGATGGACTGAAGGAGGGCCCTATTAGCCTAGGAGATTGTCCAGGAGGGCCTGGTGACTTGGATTGGTTACAGTTGGTTCAACCTGTGATTCAGGAAAGAATTGAGAGGTACTCCAGAAGTGAGATTCGATTCAATCTGATGGCTATTATAAAAAACAGGAAGGAGATGTATACTGCTGAACTCAGGGAGCTACAAAGGAAGAGGGATGTAATATTGCAGCAGTCAACAATAGCACAAGCTGAAAGAGCAACAGACACTATTAATGCAATGAACAAATCTCTTTTAGAGGTGAATGCAGGGATTGAGGCTGCGACTGAGAAGATATTAATAGAGGAGGAGAAGTGCAAGAAATGGAGGACGGAAAATATAAGGAGGAAGCACAACTACATTCCTTTCCTCTTCAACTTTCTGAAGATATTGGCAGAAAAGAAGCAGTTGAAGCCGTTGATCGAGAAAGCTCGGGAGAAGGCAGGCAGCCCCAAGTAAGAAAAAGGATGAGCCCACCATGATTGGTTCTTGATACTGTTGATAGGAATGCTAGCGGTGATCTTTTTGTGTAACTTAGTCTCTCAACTTCCTAGAAAGCAGCATTATAGCTCTCCCTGCCATGAGGAGAAGATTGATTTATTTATGATCCTGTTTTCTAGTGCCTGTTGCTGAAATGTTTCAAGAGACGCATTTCCAGTATCAGAAGTCTGGTTAAAAAGATATCAGTTTTCTTCGAACTTGAGAGTGGGATCTGGGCCGCGCCGCCCGGCTGATTATCATGAATTTCTACTCTTATTCTAGGAATTTGTCGTGGTATAATCAAAATAACAAAAAGTTTGAAACTATTACAGTATACACTTTGTCATTAAAATTCAAAAATTTAAAATTTTATAATAATATTTTATTCTTTTATCTGCGAAACATTAAAAGTAGTAAAAAGTTATTTAAAGTGCACTTTTCATTAAGTACACTAATAAAAAAAGTAATTCACCGATATTTTTGGTACTTTTTATCATTTTAAAGACAAACAAAACTATAAATAGGCACCCTTAATTGTCATAGTTCTTTCTGCTGTTACTACTTACCAGCATGGCGGCGGATCCGAAATAGATTCTTACCGAGAGCTTATGTGTCGTGTTTTTTATTCTCAGTGTCAGAATCTTCTCACAGAAATTTGCAGGGTGATGCTTCAAAGCCTTTAGGACTTTCGCCTTGAGTTTCTTCAATTACTACTTCGTCTAGAGAGTTTGAGTACGATGGAGCAAGTAAAGGACGAGTTTGTGAAGGAATTCGCCCAAGATTACGGATATCCGAACGCCCCGAAGAACATCGACGAAATAAGAAATTCGGAGTTCAGAAGATTAGATGGTCCGACTGGCTCTTTCTTATAGAAATTAATTCTGCTATTTCCGTCGGTTTTAGTTTAGTTTTTTTCCCCTCCTATTGTTTGCGTTTCTGTAATTTCAGGTCTTGTTTACTTGGACCACGCCGGCGCTTCTCTATATTCGGAATCGCAATTGGAATCTATATTTAGAGACTTCAAAGGCAACGTTTATGGCAATCCTCGTATCCCGTTTATAATGCAAGAGGCTATCATATTATAGAATTACCGAAAATTAATTCAATTTGATAGTTCTTCTTGTGTTATAGTTGGATTAGTTGTTTACCTTTCGCTTATGTTTTACTTTTTCTTTCCCTAGTATTTTATTTTGAGCTTTAATTTCTAGTAAATCAAGCTTTACTTTATAGTTTTGAGGACAACTTGGAGTTTTCTGTTGAGACATTGAATGTTGCTAATGTGCTTTTGGTTGCTTCAAAGCTACTGTTGTGGTAAAATGTTTTCATTAAATTGGGGAATTTAGATAGCCAAAGTGACACCAGCTCGGCTACTTCTGATATCGTAAGAGCAGCGAGACAACAGGTACTAGAATATGTCTTTTGTCACGCTTTTGGATTCCATCAGCTTATTGTGAATTTTTTGGTAATAGTAGTTGGCATGTGATATATATTTGAAGATCCGGATTGCTGACAATAGTAATGATGTGGGAACTGTCTTTTATGATAACAAATAGTTTGTGGCGGGATTTACCTGTTCTATATGTTTTATTTGTTGCTGCAACTAACAATTTTTCTGCCAGGTCCTTGACTATTGCAATGCTCCTTCAGATGCTTATAGATGCATATTTACCTCTGGGGCAACAGCTGCTCTCAAGATAGTGGGTGAGGCCTTCCCTTGGAGCAGGGAAAGCTGTTACATGTATTCGATGGAGAACCACAATAGTGTGCTAGGCATCAGGGAGTATCCTTCTGTGACAAGCCTCAATTCCTACAAGTTCATTGAGTTATGTGAGTTTCATGAGTGGGGTTTATGTAGGAGTACATCCTATTTGATATTTCTCTCACTGCTGTTGGTCTCTGATGTCTAGAAATCCTTAATTAAGAAATAATAGATATGCTCTGAACCATGGAGCAACAGCTCTTGCTGTAGATATTGAAGAGGTTGAGGAGCGTAGTGCATCAAATACTCATCTTAATCCAACTTCTGTTAAAATAATACAACACCCAGTCCAGAGGAGAGCTTTCTCAAGAGAAGTGCAAAACAGTACTCAGTCTGGTATCTTAAGCAATTTTTTATTTATTTGAAACATTAGTGTTATTGTATAGAAGCTATATTTGCACTGTGTTTTCTGAATGAAATTTCTTTTGCAGGTACTATATACAACTTATTTGCCTTTCCTTCAGAATGCAATTTCTCTGGCACAAAATTTGACCTCAATTTGGTGAATGTTATCAAGAAATATCCTGGAAGAGTTTTGGAAGGTTCACCTTATTGTAGGTATATAAAAGTTATATGAGTTCTTGCTATAGTTTCTTTGTAATTTCACTGTAGCATCAGTAACTGTTGAATGTTTCATGATTACTCGTTCCCATACATGCTACTTGGATCCAATAGAATAATTCTACTGTGTAAGAGTCAGAGATGCCATTTTATCATGTTGAATTCTCAAAACTAGGTCTGCTAGTTAGAGTCTCCCACTTAACTGGCAGTTTATTACTTTGATCTCATAACCATTATGTTGAATTGGTATATTAATCAAGTACTCTAGCAGTTGGTTCTCTTACTGTTTTTTTTTTTTTTGAAAACTTCAATTCTATAAATGTGTCAATCCTAAGCCTTGTTCTTGAACTGTTTGAGAGGCAGGGGTCAGTGGATGGTTTTGTTAGATGCTGCGAAAGGATGCGGAACCCAACCACCGGATCTGACTCATTTTCCTGCTGATTTTGTGGTTATTTCTTTTTACAAGGTATGGAGGAGGTTGGCTCTAACAATTTTACTTATGGAAGAGTGACCCATTTATCATCTTGTTTTCTTGGTTAGATATTTGGCTATCCTACTGGACTTGGTGCTCTTGTTGTTCGAACCGGTACACACATTAGTACTTTTTCCACTTTCTATTCTAATTAATCTGTGTGTGTAAGTTTTTTGGATTTATTGAGTAGCACATATTTTTTATAACGGGTTTCTTTGTGCAATCACAGAAGCTGCTGGTTTACTAAAGAAGATATATTTTAGTGGAGGTTAGTAGTATCATAAAAGCATGACATACATACTTATATTTCATTTGGAAGCTAATATGGCTTCATAAATTTTGAAATTCTAAGGTACTGTAGCTGCATCAGTTGCTGATATTGACTTTGTAAAGAGAAGGGAAGGTATTGAAGAATGGTTTGAAGATGGAACTCTGTCATTCCTCAGCATAGCTTCCCTTCATCATGGGTTCAAAATAGTTAACATGTTATCAATTTCTGCAATTTCTCGGTAAGGATACAGTGCAATAAACATTTTCCTCTATTTCTATATTAAGGATGATGACCATGTGACTACTGCATCTACTCTATCATTTATTCATGTAAAATAATGAAGAAAAGGATTATGAGAGAGGGGAGAAGAAAGACGGAAGGAGGAGGAAGGGTTGTGAAGAGAGTGTGAGCTGCTCTTGATAGGGAAAACTCGCAAGCCCCATCTCTCTTTTATTCATTTAAGTGTATGGAGAGAAAATAATTTCTCTATGCCTCCTACATGCATCTCCTTACATCCTTCATAATTACATGTCCAAAAACTATGAAACTTGGACCATAGACTATATACACATATTGAATCTAATGACACTTTCACTGAAATATACAGACTCTGTAAAATAACCAAACTATCCCTTAAATTATATCTAACAATTAACATATGGTGACATTAGTTACAGAGGTTTTATTATGATCAGCTAGCCTCATGCTATTAGGTTAATGTTGTTTTTTATTTGTTTCCTGATAAGGCATACAAAATCCCTTGCCACTTATACGAGGAGAATACTGTTGGCCTTAAGACATGCAAATGGAGCCCCTGTTTGTGTTATTTATGAAAGAAGCTTTTCCAAGGTCAGTTCTTTATGAGCTTAGAAATTGCACCATCATATGCTAAAAAATTTGTTCTTAGTACTTTGCTGCCAGATATTGATGGACTGTTCCCTCCTACATTTAGTCTTCTATTATTTTTAGATGGACAACTTCAAAATTTGTGGCTTTTGCATTAAGAACGTGTGCCCCCCCCCCCCCCCAAGTTGGGAAAATCTTGCAATGATCCCCAGCTTGATCATAATAAAACTTTAGATAATGCAAAATGTTTCTTACACCTTCTCCCTCTGATAGCAAACCATCTCTTGATGTCCAAAGTAGACAAGGACTCTCACAACCTAATTAGAGGGCAAACCCAGGAAGGTGTAAAAGAAATACAGGTGAGAAAATAAGAAAATTTGAAACTAACATAAATGATTTCAATTATAAAATAGTAATAATAATCACTAGAGGACGCCAATAGAAAACCCACTTAAGGGTAACAACAAAAGTCACCTGTATATAAAAAAATAAAAAGACCAACATAAGGAACTCTTAACCAAGGGATTGACACAAGCAATTCCCTAGACAAAGTTTGAATCATACAAAAGTTTTAAGGTCCAAATTGAAAAAAGGAGTTCCAGAACAAATTATGAGGAATTGATCTTATTGAATGAGAAAGAGTCTACATTATACAAGATGCAATGGGGACAAGTAAAAGAAAAAGAAATTTAAAAAATACACAAAAAAGGGGGATATACTGGCTTAAATGCAATCAATAAGAAACAAGGATGATAGACTCACCAAAGATAACCATCAGACTGATTGGAAAATTGACCAAGACCATCAATTTCACCAAGATCTCATAGTAAGTATTTCTCAAGAGGGATAGAAAAGAATAGTTTTGAACAAAAGGCAGCACCAAGTAAATCTTCAACAGCTTCAGCATGTTTATAACAAAACCAGCAGCAAGACCAATAGGGTCCAGCCATGAGATGCCGTAGACACAGTCAAGATCGCAACCTCCTTTTGATTCTAAGTGTGAAATTAAACAAGATAAAGTAGGCTCCATGTGCTCCTTATGTTCCTCCATTGATGTTTGATAGTTTGTGGGGCCAGTTCCTTGTAGGGATATATGGTACATCATGAACCTCTGAGGTTTAAAATTTTTCTCCAGCATCTGGCAATGGAGGCAGCAGCATTCTGCTGCATATTTCATACACTAAAAACTTTGCGAACTGCTTCAGATTATTGCTAGGTTTCATTACATTGATCAAACTGATGAGCACTCATGCACCAGCTCGCTCAGAACAGGGGCTGAGTATGATCCAAAATCCCCTGATGAAATTGAAAACATCCATGAAATATCCCCACTCCATTAGCAGAAACTACTAAAAAACAAAAAAAAAAACCAAATGACCCAGAAATTAAATTTGATCTGATTTGGGCCAATTGCTGATTCTCCAACTAAATCCTCCAGCACAACATTCGTATAGAAATCTGAATGTTTGTGGCTGCTGGTGGAGAAGCTGAATATGCAGAACTCGACATCTCGCTGAAAAGAAAAGAGAAACAGTTGAACAACAGAGTTTTCTTGAAATAACTCCAGAGCTTTTCATTAATGAAGACTTTCAAGAACTCATTTAAGACGCCCAATCATACTTTGAAACTCCAAATGGAAGATCTCCACAAATGAATTCCTGCAGTTCGATCACCATATCAACTAGTGCTGCTTGATAGACCTCATCGATCTTCGTTGATTGAGGAGGTGGTTATGAATTTATCAAGATCAGTACCAAAACACAGCATGTGAGGGAAAAAAAATGACGCCATCATGTGATTGAACAATAGGTTCTCTTTTACCAGCACCAAAAAGATAGATCTTGTGGGAATGTTAATATAGCCAACAATCAAGTACCGTGTTGCCAAGTGGCTTGTGCAATGAGAAATGAGTGTGCTACCAAGAAAGAAAACACAAAACAGAGTTCCCCAAGAGAAGGAGGTTTGTAATAAAAGCTAGGAAGGCTTATTACTGCTGGGTATGGTGAAAGATTCATCGAGTGTGGACTAAAAAAATTGCTCTCATAAAGTGGGAGAAGCTGCTAGTATGTTCTCTGTTAAACTTCTCCTAACCAAAGTACGCTCATCATATAATCTAAGGCTAAAACAGTTTCTACAGACGGTTGACAAAAACAACCAAACAATAAATTGGAACGAACACAATTTTCACCTGAATTTCCTCACTCCATAAGAAGTGTCTTCTCTTTTATCCATTTTGCTTCAATCTTCAACCCTATATTCAAAACACGGGATACCTCAAAGAACCTCTTGATGCTGAAGCACAGTTAAGGGGAAAAGCAGAAAAGTACAAAAGAAAATGGGTTTACAGAAAACAACAATGTTCTAGGATGAAGAGTAGCTAATACAAGAATAAGGAATAGGATTAAAAACATCACCTCTGTGAATTGATGAAATCAACCTACAAATAAGCATATATGACATGCTCTAATACCATGTTGCAATTTTAAGATTAAAGAGACGGGAGGGATTAGGGTTTACAGACGCCTCTCCCCCTATTTATGACTTAAACAATATAAAAAATTACAATCGGTTTGATCTCCCTTCCCTAGAAAATGACGTTTTGCAGGAAACAAAGTAAACTAAATAAACCTTAATTATATCTTCCAACTCACTTCTACTGAGTATGAAAATTATCACTGATCAAGATATCTAGCTTGTCAGGATATCCAGTGGCTTGAGCCAGAGTGTTTTAAATCTTTTAAAATGCTTTTTCCCTTCCCCCTTTGTTATATTTCTTCCCCTGAATGTTAGCTTGATCTATACCATTTTTTTTAATAGAAAAAACAGGGATACTATCAATCTTCTGCTACTATACAGGTAATATAATTTTTTTTTATATGTGTATTTTTCTCTTCTAGTTATTTAATCTTGGATATTGTTTATTGCTTTTGTAATATGCATGTAGTAGTGTATGAGATGTTTGTCTTGTGTTTCATGGGTCCTTATTCGGGAAGATTTTGACAACATTTACTCCAATTTACTTTTTCCAGGTATCATCTTGGGACAAGGGTCCTACTATAGCATTCAATCTGAAAAGACCTGATGGATCTTGGTTCGGACATAGGGAGGTGGAAAAGTTGGCTTCCTTGTCTGAGATACAATTGCGGGTAGGCCTTCATGATTCTTATCTACATGAGAGGCCTTAGCTTTTTTCTTGGTTTGGAGAAAGTTTGCATAAACACAATCTTGTTGAGGCATTTGGACATAGTGATGTTTTAAATAACTGGATATAGGGATGGCTACAAGGCCTGCTTGAGGATTATTTTTCAAAACTAGAATATTGTGGACTAATACTGTCTTGGGAGCAATTTTGGCCGTGTTATACCAATTTATATTTGCGGTTAGCAATATTAGTTTTTAAATTTTCTTTAAAAGCATAAGTCTGTGTATTTTATGTGGATTGGGCCTTCCTCTCAATTGTCACATGGGGCATTTCTAGTGTCTGGTCTCGGGTTCAAGTTTCACTGGGGAAAGGGGTGTAATATGTGTGTGTAATCAATATTTCAAAAGGAAAAATGATGGGGTCTTTTTGCTCAATTTGGTCCCTCCAAACAAGTCAGTGTGGGGGTAACTCCATCCCGCTGCCATCCTAGTCTCCATTTTTTACTTGAATGATTGAACAGGACACCTGACTGTCTATTGATCAATGTCAATTTTCTATATCATCCTGTCGTAGCATCTGCTATATTCTTCTTGTTTCCTTTTTTCTTTAGACAGGATGCTTTTGCAACCCAGGTGCATGCTCAAAATTTCTCGGCTTAGCCCACTCTGATCTACTTTCTAACATTGAGGTGCTACCCTTGTCACCCACTCCCTGTTGTTTGTGGTTGTTCTCTTGTTACTTAGTTTAGATCATGTCTTCTATTCCTTTATATTTCTTAAATTCTATTACCTATGCATCTTTTTCAGGCTGGGCATGTTTGCTGGGATGATTTTGACATTATACATGGGAAACCAACAGGAGCTGTTCGGATATCCTTTGGTTATATGTCAACATTTGAAGATGCTAAGGTGAATATTCTTGTTATTCATGTTATTCTTGTAAAAAAACTGATTTTCTTGAAGATTTTGCTACATTGATAAGCATACTATAGGAGAAAGGAACAGTAAAAAGAACAAAAAAGTTTACAAGAGTTAAGAAATGACATTTTCTGTAACACAGTCAAATGTATGATATGCTCTTCATCTCTACAATTCATTTCTGTTAGGTGGCGGAAATTCTGGACCATGTAACTTAATGAGATATTTTTAAATCCTGACTTATGAGGGGTAATCCTTGCTGTGGGTAAAAAGTTCCACTGAGACTGTACTTGTGCTGCACATATCATACTAATTCTTGGAGTGAGTTATTGTGGAAGAATAATCCCACGTATACTTGGACTTAGAAAGATCCCATGCTTGATCATTGTGAAAAATTCTCCTAACGTTCTGTAGCGATTTTATGAAGAACTAGCTAACGTCAACATGGTACACAGCAAATTCAAGCCTTTATATTTCTATTTAGTAGTTCATGTATGTGTTCTGCATTGCATTTGTGTATATTGTTATCCATGTTGTGGGCTATTTTGTTTAAGCCTTGATGTGAGAGGGGGTGTTAGTGGGTAAAAAACCGCAATTTTTAATGGCTATACCTTTGCCCCAACCCTCCAGCTAGCTGTTTGATAGAGAGAATTGTTGTGGAAGAATAATCCCATATTGGTTTGGGCATGGAGGGGAAGAAGCCGCTTAACTTCAGTTGGTGATTTTGCAAGGAACTTCTAGAAGTTCATCTGCAGTGGCTTTCTGTTCGCTGTGGTTGTGTCGAATTGTGTTACTTCAACTTGTTCCATGAACTGTTTCATAGAAGTTTGAGCCTTTCATATGATTTTGGTCTACAGATTCATTTTGCTTAATTGTCAATTCCTATAAATTTGTATCATTGTTGGACATTATGTTTTACAATTAGTCTTTTCATCTAATATTGCAGATGTTTATCAATTTTATTGTGAGTGCATTTGTCTCAAAGCAAAGCCAATCTAGGGAAGATTATCTGCTGCCAACAAAGATGACACCATTACAAAAAGAAGAAGGTTACTCTCCATGTGTTGACATGCTTTTTTGGGTTTCCAGATTCTTATTCCATCTTTCTTGTCATCTTGACTTCGTTTGTCATATAATTGGAGGAAAGTCTAATATTGCGTAAGAGTTGGACAAAATGAATGCATTGTTGGTAAAGGAAGGATTGCAAATAAGCCATCTTTTCTTATTTTGGATCATGGGTTTTTTTTTTTCATGGCTTTCTCACATCTAACGTTGCTTTAAGTTTGTTGGATTTAGGATTCCATGATAATCAATGTTAACCGATTAGTCAAAGGGAAGAAGAAACCCAAAAACTAGAGGAAAAGAGAAGTGAGAAGAGAGAAGGAAGAATTTTGTTGTAGACGGTTGTGCTAAGCAGGGGGTCTCCCTCCATGCTCCTCTTGTAAGGAGGAGGCCTACCTAATCTTGTTTTTGTTTCTGGTTTATAGAATTCATCACTTTCTCAAAAACAAACAAAACAAAAGAGAGAGAAGGAAGAGAGAAAGAGAAGGAGAGAGAGACGAAAGTCTTGGAGAGAGTTTGAGAAAGGAAGAAAGAGGATCAGGAATAAGTAACGTGCCTAATCCTTCCCCTTAGCATCTATTTATAATAGTAAAAATGTCAAAAATTACATTAATGCCCTTTACCCTAAGAAGGGAAATGGACAAGAAAGGAAGAGATTTTACATCATTGCCACTATACTCTAATTACATCTTCTAACACTCCACCTCAAGCTGGGTGAGAGAAAACATCATATATACTTAGGTTGGCACATATAGTGGTTTGAATCTTGGATGCCACTAGCTTTGTAAGAATATCTGCAACCTGTTCCTGAGATGAAACATGTCTGAGAGATATAATGCCTGCTTGTAATTTTTCACATATGAAATAGCAGTCTACCTCAATATGTTTTGTTCTCTTGTGGAAGACTGGTTGGAAGCAATGTGGATGACAACTTAGTTGTCACAATGAAGTTCCATAGATGATTCTTTGTGGAACCCTAATTTAGTCAGGAGGGACTTGATCCATAGAAACTCACTCACCGCATGCGGCATAGCCTTGTATTCTGCCTCAGCATTGGATCTTGCAACAACATTTTGTTTTTTACTCTTCTATATAACCAAGTTACCTCTAACTAATGTGCAATAACCAAAAGTGGATTTTCTATCATCAGGTGATCCAGCCCAATCAGCATCTGCAAAACCTTCAATGTTGAAATGACCATGACACTTATATAGGAGTTCCTTGCTTGAAGCTCTTTTTAAATATATGAGAATCCTCTCTAAAGCTTGCCAATGAGTAAGTTGTGGTTTATGCATGTACTGACTAACCACACTTACTACATGTGATATATTTGATCTGATCACAGTAAGATAAATAAGTTTTCCCACCAGTCTCTAATATTTACCTACATCAACATCTTCACCGGAGCCTACACATAACTTTGTATTAGCATCCATAGGGGTGTTGGCCGATCGACATCCTATCATTCTTGTATCCTCAAGTAGATCAATAACGTATTTCCTTTGAGATAGGACGATGTCATGCTTGGACTGAAAGACCTCAATGCCCAAAAAATATTTAAGAAGTCCAAAGTCTTTTGTTTTGAATTCACTGCATATCTTCTATTTGACTTCTTTTATGCTATCTGTATCACTATCAGTATCACTATCAGTCAAAGCAATATCGTTCACATAAACTACCAGTAATACGATTCCCTTTGAGGTATTTTTTACAAAGACAAAATGATCTACTGAACACCTGGTAAATCCAAATCGAAGCATCGCTTGGTTAAATTTATCAAACCAAGCTCGAGGAGACTGTTTTAAACCATACAAATTTTTTTTCAATATGTATACCAACTCCCTCTCAACCTCAAATCGTGGTGGTTGATACGTATAGATCTCCTCCTTAATGTCTCCATTTAGGAAAACATTCTTCACATCAAGTTGATATACAGACCAAGAAAAAATTACAGCGAGAGAATGAAATTTAGACCGAATTTAACTTGGCCACAAGGTAAAAAGTTTCTTCGTAATCAACTCCATAACATTGAGTGTACCCCTTTGCTACTAGATGGGCTTTGAGACGGGCTATGGAACCATCCAAATTATGCTTAACAACAAATACCCATTTACTGCCCACGGGTCTCTTCCCGGAAGGAAGTGGAACCAAGGTCCAAGTCTTATTCTCATATAAAACATATATTTCCTCTTCCATCACTGCCTTCCATCCTCGATGTCTCAGGGCCTTTTGATATGACTGTGGGACAAATACAAAAGAAATAGATACAAGGAAATGACAACAAGAAGGAGACAAACGATGGTGAGAAACAAAATTAGATATAGGATGAGAGGTACCAAACCTAGTACAAGTCCTAGGTTCCTTACGGAGAGCAATGGTCCATATCATAAGGTGGACCAAAAATAGGAGGAGAAGATGAAGGACTTACCTCGGAATGATCCGTAGACTCCATAGGTATGATATCAGCGGATACATCAGGGGGTTGAAGAGAGATGTCCACATCAATGGTCACAACAGGCTTAGGGGCTCTAGGAATTGAAGAAAGACCTGGAGGAGCATCCTTGGAGGAGGAAAAAGGTTTATCTTCAAAGAATGTCACATCCTTGGATATAAACAATTTACGAAGACAGGGATTATTACAATCGTATCATTTTTGGGTGCAAGAGTAACCCAAAAAGATACACTTAAAAGCCATCGGATCTAGCTTACTTTCTGTGAGGATGTGACATATACAAAACAAATACAACCAAATACTTTCAAGGGAAGAGAAAACTGGTCCTCACCTGGAAATAATAAGGAATATGGAGACTTATGATTAAGTACAGAGGATGGCTGGCAGCAGGCAGTGAGAATTGCATGTAGCCGATAAAAGTAGGGCACATTCATGAAGTAAAGAAGGCAACGAGCTACTTCAAGAATATGTCGATTCTTTCTTTCAGTTATACCATTCTGTTGAGGCATGTTGGCACATGGGATTTGACGCATAATGCCATTATCCTTACAGAAGTTTTGAAAGTCTCCTGACATATATTCCTTGGCATTATCGGAGTGAAGTACTTGTAATTTGTGACTAAATTGATTTGAGACCATGGTGTAAAAAGATTTAAATATGGGAAGAATTTAGGATTTATCCTTGAATAAAACAACCATGTTACTCTAGTGAAATCATTGACAAATCTAATATAAGTACTTAACTTGAGAAACATTTGAAATACTCAAGGGTCCCCATACATCAGAATGAACCAAAGAAAAAAGAGCAACACATTTAACTTCTACTTGAGGAGAGTAAGTAGTTCTTTGGTGTTTGCTTAATTCATACACCTCACAGTTCAAACGGGAGAGAGACTTTAAAGAAAGAAACATTTGTTGAAGTGACAATGACAGATGCCCTAATCTGTTGTACTATTGTTGTGCTTATATCTGAGAATTAGAAGCCGCAGTCACTTGAGGCAAATTTAAGTAGTAGAGACCCCCTTTTTCATGGCCTTCACCAATCACCTATTTTGTAACTAGACCTTGGAAAATACAAGAAGAAGAGGAAAAAGTGACAAAACAATTAAACTTTTTGGTTAACTGGCTTACAAATAATAAATTTAACGGAAACTGAGGAACAAATAAAATATCATTAAGCTGAAGTGTAGGAGTAGTAGAGGAGGATCTCATCCCAAGGACCATGGTTTGGGATCCATCTACTGTGGTAACAAATTTATCTAGTAGACATGGAGACAAAGAATGTAAAAGACTTTTATTACCTATGAGATGCTCGAAGGCTCCAAAATCAATTATCCAAGATGAAGAAGAAGAAATGGCAGAAATCATACCTAAAACAGTAGTAGCAGCAACAATAGTGGAGGAAGATGTGGATGTGATACCATCAAAGTTTTCAACCTCTGCAATAGTTCAAAGTCATCATCTGAGACTGTTTTCTTCTCTTTCTATGACTTGGTTTTCTCATCATTTTATCAATATTATTGACCGATGCCTGATTACCAATAGCCCAATCCGGCTTGCCATGAAGTTTCCAACAAGAATCAACCAGATGATTTAATCCTCCACAATAAGTACTCAATCAATTATTAGTCCTTGAGGAGCTTGAACGAGCTCTACCACTCCTAGGATTTCTATCGTGACCTTTGTTGGTTGAATTTGTACCCCTATTACTAGAATACATAGCTGAAGATATCTCAACTTGAGGTGTGAAAGAGGGGTATGGAATGCACTTAATCAAAGAGTAAATTATTCCACGTGCTAGTCATACTATCTAGGATAGATTTCATATCTTTCTTAATCAATAAAGAATCTTAAAACCAAATCAAACCTCAAAAGATCATGGACAAAATCAGAATATCTCTAATGAAAGAAACTTTCCTTCTAGAAAATATGCACCAACTAGTATAAAAGATCACAACCTTTGACTTCCTTTTTCTCTTGAATAATTTAGGTAAGAAATCTCAGAGTATAAACCAATATAGAAAGCCTTCAACATAACAAAACACAAAAACTTCCTTTCCAAAAAGAAAAAACTTTCCTCTCAACTATCAACGAGCTCTATATAGAGCAAACCAGAAAAACAGTAACATGCAATAGTCCTCTAGGAAAACCACTGATCTCAAACATGCTTTTGATCATGATAATCCACTGTTACAACAGAGAACTAATAAAGTTTGATCCAAAATATAATTTTCCAAGGATTCAAACCAACAACAGTGCATAAACTGCTCCTTTATCGAACTTGCATGAGTTTGAGCAAACTGAGTACAAAAATCTTATGCTAAAACATAAGACATAGAAACACTTAACCTTCTATCCAAATAGGACGAGAAAACTCATTCATCAACCTTCTTTTCGAGATCAAAGATCAGTATAACATCTCAACAAAGGAGGGAGAAAAAAAACTTATCTTTGAATAATCTGAATGCTTCAACTTGGTCCTTGCTTCACCAACAAAAATTCCATGTGAAGCTTGATAAAAAAAATCAATTTATCACCACCTTAACCTCAGGATCCTAAATCCATAGCTCTGATACCATGTTGGATTTAAGATCCCATGATAATCAATGTAAACTGATCAGTCAAAGGGAAGAAGAAACCAAAGAGAACGAGGAAAAGAGAAGTGAGAAGAGAGAAGGACTAGAAAAAGAGAAGGAGAGAGGGACGGATGTCTTGGAGAGAGTTTGAGAAAGGGGGAAAGAGGATTACGGTTAAGTGATGTGCCTAATCCTCCCCCTTATCATCTATTTATAATAGTAAAAGTGTAAAAAATTACAACAATGCCCTTTACCCTAAGAATGGGGGAAAGGGACAAGAAAGGAAGAGATTTTACATCGTTGCCACTAAAATCGAATTATATCTTCCAACAAAGTTTAATGAGAATCTGAAAATTGCTGATGTCTTAATACTGGATGAATTACGCTTTCTCACATCTAATCCTGCTTTAAGTTTAATGAGAATCTAAAAGTTGCTGATGTTTTAACGATGGATGAATTACAGGAATGAAAAGGAGCCACTCAGTGGCAGGCACATATCTAGAGTCCATCATAATCTATCCTATAAAATCATGTGGTGGATTCACTGTGGACAGTTGGCCTCTTGACAGTAATGGTACGACTCTATGGACTAACTAAAGAATAATTTCTTTGTTGTTTGTTTGGCTTTCTTCATTTGAATAGTCATTAATAAGAATGAAATGGATTACTGTTGATAGTTGATACTCAAAAATTAGCTTACACGTGATAGTTTTGTTTATTTCTTTGTCAGATTAATGAACCTTCTGCTCTTTGGCCTTTTTTTGGGACCAATTTACAACCACTTTTTCTATATATATATTATGCTTGATATGGTTGCAGAAGCGAGAAGTCCAGTTTGTAAGAAACCATTATTTAGCAGCGAAGTTCCTTTTTTTTAAAATTTATTTTCTCTTGGCTCATTTCTTTACTCCTTTCTCTCTTCTTGCAAGGAGCTATTATTTTATACTCTATTTTCACTGAAAAAGTAGAAAATTACTTTTGAAAACAGAAAACAATAGCTATAATTAAGCTACTACTAATGAAAGAACTGGTACGGCTGTAAGTTCTGTTTTTATCTGTTGTGAATTGGATTTCTGTTCGCTGAGCTGTTTGCCTAGATAAAAACATTTAATCTGGTTGATCAGCCCAGAAATTCCAGATTTTCTAGAGAGATTGATTTGATTGTGGCTAACAGAAAGAACGCTAGGCATATGACTTTGACTACATTTTTGAATTTTTTGTGTAATATGAATTTTGACATGTACATTATGTCACTGATATCTGATATGAGATTTTGACTTTTTATTCTCTGATGGTGTTATTTTTAAATAATTTGTCTTGGTCAGCTCATGTAGTATTTATAGTGTTTCCAAAAGATTGAAACAGCAATGAAACGCATGATATCATTATGGTTTTGGTCTTTCCTCTCTAGGCCTGCGGTATGATCGGGAGTGGCTCCTCAAAAGCCCAAGTGGTGAAATACTTACACAGAAAAAGGTGGGGGTGCAGTATTGCATCTCTCTCTCTCTCTCTCTTCGCGCCTCCCCCCCCCCCCCCTACCCATATGTTGTACCATGAATGAGCTTAATAGAACTATCTCATATTAACTCCCATTCTCTTACAGGTGCCAGAGATGTCTCTGATCAATACTTCAATAAATCTCATTGAGAGAACACTAATTGTGGAATCAAAAATTTGTGAAGCAAAACTGCAGATTTCTATTCAACAGAATTCATGTAGCGGTATGAGGGAAGAAGTTGATCTTTATGGCCATAGGTATGAGATTGTTGGGAGTCATTGTAAAATTACTTGTTGCAAAAGGTCAACAAAAATAGGTTATTTTAAAGTTTTATTGTAAAATAGATGACAAAGAACTTCAGTTTTTATTTCAATTTTTAATTTTAGTTTGACTTAGGTTTAAAGTTAAAGCCAATTTGATCTGATTAGGTATGAAGTGTCGGGGTACAATAATGAAATCAACATCTGGTTTTCCAAAGCTGTTGCTCGTCCTTGTACCTTACTGAGATGTTTGGGTCCTGCCTCCCATCAACATGTGAACAAGAATTACAGAATAAGAGATTGCAGAGATGTTCAGAGCCAATTGAATTTTGTTAATGAGGCTCAATTATTACTAATATCTAAGGAGAGTGTTGCAGACCTTACTCACAAGGTAGATTCAAGTATGTCCTACTAGTTCGTTGTTTCTTACTTTTTCTTGTATAACTTTTTTTTATTCTCATTCTTTTTTATATACCCTAAACGCTTGAAAAATAAGTAATACACAAAAAAGTAAATTACCGTAAGAGATTACCAAGAATAAGACATGAGAATTCTGAAAAATATCAAAAACATTAGGTCATTTGACTTTTTAACTTCTTAATCTGAAAAAAAGATTTCATGAGTTTGATTTGTGTGCTAGTGTAGTGACTTTTTTTTCTGGTTATTTGTGTTTCTACTTAACCATTTGCACTCATATAAATTGTCTTTGATGGCAGACATACATGGGAGGAATCATGAGGCAAAAAATCTTTCTCATGTATATCCCATGAGGTTTCGTCCAAACTTCATCATTTCAGGATCAGAACCTTATGCTGAAGACAGTTGGCGAAGTCTTTATATCGGGAATGTGTATTTTACGGTAAGCTTCTAGAGGCTGGTAAAAATAGCTGCTATAACCACCCCACGGTTGAGTTCAGGCTTTCCATGGTGTCAGTAGGCTTAACAAATGTAGATGTTAGTATATTTATTTGTGTTATAGCTCAAACTTCTGTATGAGATATCATTCTTTTTGCAGTCTTTAGGTGGTTGCAACCGTTGTCAGATGGTAAATCTTGATGTACAAGCTGGCCAACTTGAGAGGTCAAAGGAACCATTGGCAACTTTAGCATCATACAGGCGATTTCAGGTAGGTTGCTATTTTGCACGACTAACTTGGTGGCTTTTAGGTTATCTTGTAAGTCTCAGTTGGTTTTGAAGTTCTTTCTCAGTATGAACCAACTTTGTGTTGCCTTAGAATCAAGATGCCTCTGTTCATATAATCTAAATTCAGAATCTATAAAAAAAAGAGGGATGTGTGTGTGTGTGTGTGTGTGTGTGTGTATGGGTGGGGTGGGTGTGACACTTATTAACAAACGTAATTGTTATAGTTGCTCTAATTCCTCTCAAAATGACTAGCTCAAGTTAAGGTACCTCTTTCCTACTTATAAGCATTAGACCTTTTTTAAGTTCAAAGTAATGTGGTCTTCTCAAACAATTAGCTTGAGTTATAGAACACATGTACAACCATATACAAGTGGACTTTTTTACCCATCAAAACTCCCCCTTGCATCCAAGACTCGAGACATTGAAAACATACACACATAGGCCGTAGAAAAGAGACAAAGAGGCTACACTAAACACAAACACGTGTTTGGGTTGGTCATGCTATCATGTTGAAGTTGGATTAGTTTTTCCTAATGACCAAGTGAATTTAGGAGGTCTCTTCTTTATGAGCATAGGATCTTTTGAAGTCACACCAATGTGGGACTATTCTTTTGCACTCAATAACTCCCACACAAACAACTGGCCTGAGCGTGAAGTACATGTATTACTGTAGAGTAATGGACTCTTTTACTCTCCAACAATATTTATATACAAGAATGATAGAAAGCAAGAATTCTCTTATGTTATATATTCAATGTGACAGATTTGAAATTCTAAATATCCATGTTAGGTTTGACAAATGCATTTATTGGAACCACTAACTCTTTTGTTTTTTTGGAAATAGTGAACTTTATTAAGCAAGAAAGATTAATAAAGTGGCAGAGATTATGTGTCATTGGAACAACTAGAGATTGAAGGGAGACTCCTTATGTTGCAAGAGAATCAGACCAGAGATTGGAACCACTAACTGAGCCACTCAAACCACAAGGATGGGAAGAACCGAGAAATAGAAGAGTGAGAGAAGAGAAAAAGAAGAAGAAAGGGAGAAGAAAGTGGCTGAAAGTGAGCGTTGGAGAGAGCTCTCATAAGGGTAAAAAATCGACCCTCTTCCTCCTTACTAACTTAAGTATTTTGAGAGACAATTACATATTTACCCCCTTACACATAACTCTTCATAACTTCCTAACCACGTTTCTAAACAACATAAAATCTGGACCATAGACACTTAACATCATAAACATGACTGTACACTGATCAAAGATCACAAACAATGTAAACTGACCAAATTGCCCCTTACACTACATTTAATACTCTTCCTTAAGCTGGAGCATATATGTTTAGAAGCCTCGACTTGTTACAAAATGGCCCAAATTCACATCTAGCCAAGGCTTTAGTAAAAATATCACCAACTTGATCACTAGATCAAAAGTAGGGGGAAGCAACTTCTTTTCGCATTACAACATCTCGAATAAAGTGGCAATCAACTTCTATATGTTTGATCCTTTTATTAAACACTAGATAGCCTACAAACCTGGTTATCACAATACTGGTTATAAGTTGTGCAACCCACAAGTTTAACTTCTGAGGAACAAAACTCACCCACATCAACTCACTTCGAGTATGAGTCATAACTCCATACTCAACTTCTGCACTAGAACATGCAACCACATTCTTCTTTTTACTCTTCCAACTTACCAAGTTTCCACCTACAAATACACAATAACAAGTGGTGGATTTACTACCAAGTGGAGCCAGCATTGTCTGCATCTAAAAAGGCTTATATCTTCAAGTGATTGTAAGGTTAAAAACAACCCTTTTCCAGGTGACCCTTTTAAATACCTCAGTATCCTCGTAGCAACCTCTAGATGAACCTTGCATGGATGTTCTATGAATTGGCTTAACGCACTTATAGAAAAGGACTCTGTTTAAGTCCATAAATTGCCTTGTTTAGTCTTCACACCTTTTTCCAATCTCCTCCTGAGCAATATACCCATGAGGTTGCTCCATATAAACCACTTCTTCTAAATTTTATTTAAGAAAGTATTTTTAATGTCTAACTAAAATAAGAATCATCCATGGTTAACTGCAACAAACACAAGAAAATAGAGAGAAGTCAATCTGAAAATAGGTGAGAACGTCTCAAAAACATGGATGTCCTAGGTTTTGAGTATACCCCTTAAGAACCAAACGAGGTTTATATCTTTCAATAGGACCATCCGCTTTGTACTTCACAGTGTATACTCAACGATATCCTACAACTGTAAAACCTGAAGGTGGATCACATAAATTCCATGTACCTCTGTCACATAAAACCTTCATCTCAATATCCATAGCACGCTTCCACTGAGGAGACCGGAGAGCATCCTACATAGAAGAAGGAATGATATAGGAAGACAATGACATAGCATATTGTTTGTATTGAATAGACAACGAATCAAATGACACATAATGAGGCAACTGGAGTCGAGTGGACATATGTACACCCTTACGAATAGCAACTAGAAGATGCAAATCAATTACCTCAGGAGCTATAGACAAAGAGGATTCTAGAACAGACGAGATAGAGGGAACCTTGGCCCGTTTCTAAATGATTTGTCGTTGTTGGCAGATTAGGAACATCTTCCACAGGATAAGGAGAAATTATACCTGTATTTGTGAAGGACGAAGTAGACACCTTATCAATAAGTAGAGAAGAAAGGAACATCTTTAAAAAAAAGTCATATTAGCCGATACAAATGTCTTCCAAGTGGATGGGCAAAAAAATTTGTATCCCTTTTGTGTATGAGAATACCCCAGAAAAACACACTTGATTGCATGATAGGACAATTTATTTGTAGAAGAACCAAACACATGTACAAAACAGACACCCAAAAATACAAGGTGATACAGGAAATATAGTACTAGAGGAGAGAGCTCTTGTTAGGATAAAAAACTCGACCCCTCTTCCTTCTTATTAACTTAAGTGGTTTTATGAGACAATTACTTATTTACCCCTCTTAGACATAACTCCTCATGACTTCCTAACCATAGCTCTAAACAACATGAAATCTGGACTATAGACACACCTTAACATCCTAAACATGGCAGTACTCTCATCGAAGAATATAGACCATGTAAAATGACCAAACTACCCCTTACACTACATTTAGCAAAGGACTTATTTTAATCTGTCTTTATTGATTTTCATTTTTGTTATGTTGTTTCTTGAATGTTTACAAAGAGCTGTGGATATTTGATATGTATAGGTAGCCTCTCATTTCAAGTTGCAAGTATGGGTTGTATCCATTTTTCAGCCCCTATAAAGTTTTTTTTTTTTTTTTTATGTTTTTGAAAAGGATGGGATTTTATTAGGCAAAGCCAGAGAACAAACTATAAAGGAAGAGGGAAGGGCTCTAAAACAACAAGGTGTTGATGGGTAATCCCCTCCTTGGCAAGGGAGTCAACAACTGAATTGGCTGATTGAGGAACATGAAACCAGACACCATCAAGAGGAGAGTTAAGATTCATAATCCTATGATACATCTGCTAGTGCCTTCAAAGAGGTCTGGAAAAAGA
This sequence comes from Aristolochia californica, assembly GCF_029961685.1. Lineage (NCBI taxonomy): Eukaryota > Viridiplantae > Streptophyta > Magnoliopsida > Piperales > Aristolochiaceae > Aristolochia > Aristolochia californica. The sequence continues at coordinate 24,051,792 of NW_027181826.1, forward strand.
AGAAGACCACCCAATAATGACTTTAGAATCGCCTTCAATCCAAAGACGCTACTGAAGGAGAGCATCGAACACACGAAGTGAAGGTGAGGATTCCCAGCCTGAGAGCAGACAATTAGTCGTGATGGAGTCAACCCTTCCAATTGGCCCTGAGAAAGTAGCGAGCACCAAACCATCATGACTTCTAATAACACCACCAATTCCTGTTGGACAAGAGCATCCAAGAGCACTTCTATCAGAATTCAGGTTTGATGACCCCAAGAGGGGAAGGTGACCTCTCAAGATATTTAAGCAAGAAGTTTCCAATTTTCCCGAAGAGAGGTGTCTAGAAAGCTTTCAAACTCTCTATGAATCGTAAGGCCAGAGACCATGGAACCAGGGATTTTGTGGATGACCTCATTTTCAGAGCTATGCTTGAGGTCGAAGAGCCTATTGTTGCATTCAAGCCAAAGCTCCAAGGGATATGGACTAAAGCTATTGAGAGGAGCATTTTGCCCAGCCTTGGAAGGTAGATTACCATCCCGAGTTGACAAAGGTGAGTGAGGGAACTAGGAATCCAGATCTAGATGCCAATTTTCTCAAAGCAATGGACCTAAACACTCAAGTGAAATGACATGGCTGATACTTTCCTCCTCAAAACCATAGAAATCACAGAGAGCATTTGGGATAGAGTTACCTCTTCTTCTTAGGTTGTCTACAATGAGAATCTTTCCCATCAAACCACTGTAAAGAAAAAGCGAGCCTTGGGGGGGGGGCGGAGAGTCTCCAGCTAATGGCTGCAGCATTATGAGGCTAACCTGCTTGCCTTTCAGGTTGAAATAGGGTGATGAGACTGAGTAAATCCTGCTGCTGTCAGGGGTCCATATTAATTTGCCATTCATGCCTTCTCTTAGTTTGACATTTTGCAAAGGAAGGGTGAAGTGGCAGGCTTTTCAGCTTCTTCATCTTTTAGACTCCTTTGGAATTGAAGATCCCAGCTTTCATTGATCCCCGTCCCATGTCTAGAATTAGCCATCGAGATGGTTTGGTCTCTAACTAGTTGGTAGAGAAGGGGATAAGTGTGCATTAGGGGAGCGTTGTCTCTCCATTGATCTTTCCAAAAGGATAGGCTAACTCCATTTCCAGCATAGTGGCAAATCCCCTCAGCAAATTTCGATCGAAATACCATGAGGGAGCGTCAGAGGGGTGAGAGATTTCTGTGAGAGCCACCACGTTTCCTGCCAATTAAGTTTTGCAGCAATGATCTGTCTCCAAACCAGCTTCAGGACAGTGTTGAAACGCCAAAACCATTTTAGTAGGAGAACAACATTCATTTCTTTAATTGATCTAATTCCCAAACTACACCCATCACTAGAGCTAGTTCCATCATCTGAGTCCAGGATTCCTCATCATATTTACGTTTTTTTCTGATTGAAGAGCATCCATAAGTTTCTATGATGTGGGGCCCTATATAGTAATTGGTGAAAATCGAGTGAATCAGCTAGTATATGTTCGTTTGCACTCTTTGCTGTTTAAGCATAGATCATTCACTGACCGCTTTCCATGTAGTCAATGATACTATTATCAGTTTAACAAATTTGTGATTCTAAAGTGGTTCTATGAACATATGCATGATTTCTAATAGCCTGGAAAACTCCTCAGATATGTGCCACTGTTCGCTTCCTCTTTGACTCATATTTTGATTGATCTCTGTGGAAACAGGGAAGAATTTTATTTGGCATATTGCTAAAGTATGAAGAGAGCATAAAGCAGGGCGAGGAGGAAGTTCTGGAGACAAGGGTTCAAGTAGGTCAAAGAATACATCCCAAAACAGATTAGTCTCACAAAAGACAGAGCAGAAGTTTTGCTTCTCCACAGCTCTGACGGAAGGCTTAGAACAGATATCATTTGCTTAGGATACAGATTATCTTCTCGGCTGTATCAAAGTTATGCGACGCAACTATGAAGCTTACAGCTTGATGGAGGAATAAAATTTTAATAATTTTTAAAAATTATTAAAATTTATTTGATTCAAATTCTTTTTTTTTTAAAATATAGGGTATAACATTAAATTAAAATGAATTTTAATATTAATATTAATATTAATTAATTAATGTATAGATCTTTTAATATATTATTAATATTAATTTAATGTATAGATCGCAGGATTTTGTTTACCGGGGAGACACGGTTGAGTTCTGAGTTTAGTTCGCGAAGAAATCGATGACAGAGTGGGCCCAGATCCTTTTAAGCTCGACTTAGAGTTTGGATCTTCTAGTTCAAATGTTGTTCGTCCAATGTATGGGTCTTGGGGAAGAAGACCTAGCAAAAACCCTTCCCATGTGATAACATAATAGACACAGGAGGGGAAGGCCCCCGCTCCCATTCTTCAGTTCAAATGATACTGGAAGTGGGGGAGAGGGAACCCTACCTCTTTTTTGTCAGCAGTGGGAGGCCCTACTGAAGAAAAAAAAAAAAAAACTTCACCTACCCCTTACCGTCATAAGGGAAGTCCTCCATTCTCCTTTCATTTATTGACTATAGAAGTTTCTATTGTCCCCCAAGAATTAGTCTTGTAAACGGAAAGAAGAAGAAGAAGTTTCTATTGTCCCGCAAGAATTAGTCTTGTAAACGGAAAGAAGAAGAAGAAAGAAGAGAGTTCCTTCCAGAACTAGGGATTTGCTGGTTCGAGATATAGGATAAAAATATATCCTAGCAAAATTAATTTCAAAGACAGTAATGACTGTCATTGTTGATCATTAAATAAACTCTGACCGTGCTTCTATATTATGAGAAAGAGACATACTTGACTCCTTACCTGCCTTCACTAACAACTCTTCCTTGCCAACACAAGAAACAATTGTTTTTTTTAAAGAAAAAAGGTTCTTTTCATGCTATTCAAAGGAAGCGACTGCAAACTCATTGGTCATGAACACTCTTTACTTTGTTAAGCATGAATTCATTATCCAAATTCTACAGTAAGGAACCTTGTATATCTTCTAAAATATACTGCGTTTTGGGTAAGTTTCAAATCTTCGATCGTCTTAGGGAGAAAAGCAGTCTTCCCATGACTTGAAAAACTTGGGACCCATATTAAGGAACTCTACTTCAAATGTATATTCACACTTAGAAAAGATGTGGGTTTATTATTTTTCTTTCATTTGGGACGAATCTAGGGGTAAATATCATGTTATACTTCTCTTAGATCTTGAACTATCAACATAATATATAATTTTTTTACCAGGATTTTTTTTTTTTTTTTTTTTTTTTGCCGCTTATATTCTATTGCATGCATATGGACCCAGACTCATAGTGTGTTATGGTCCTATGGGACTCAACCTAACCATAACCAAGTGACATGAAAGTTCTTCCCCTTTTTTCCCCAGGATATAATACAAATTCAAGCATTTCATAATGTGGAGAAGGTAATTGCTAGATTATAGCTCATTTTAATTTTTTTTACAATATTTGTTATTGAGTGTAGCATTTGAAATTTTATGATTTATTTTTTCTGATTAAACTAAAAATACTCCTTGAGTGCAAATTTGATTTTTAGATGACTTTAGATATTCTAATTTATTGGTTTTTGCTTTCCTTTACAATAGTTATTTTTATTTTTTTTTAAAAAGGTTTATGAGCAGCAAAAGTCAAGGTAGGGATGGGTTTGCATTATTGAGGTAGGGTTCAACTTTTTAAGAACTTATCTTTAACCTTTTTTGTTGTCACTCCATTGTCAATTTCCTTGCAAATGATGGTAGTGTTAAAGTTGATCCAAGTCCATTTTAAAATGACTAACTAAAGTTAATTAAGTAAGAAACGAAGGAGGATGGAAATATAGAGCAATCAGAGAATTTTTGTAAACATAAGTTGATGAACTTCATAAAACATGTGGAAGAAGCTCAAGTGTTTCAAGCATATGGGATTAATTTGGGAGTAACATTCAAAAATGCACATAATATATTGAAAAGTATTGGCCCTTCTCATTTATGATGGATTTGCAGCCTTTAATGAATCAAGAGTTTGTTGCAATATAAAGTCAAGGTTCTTGCAATTACTATGGTGAGTTTATTAAAATTTGACTTCACTTGGGTCAAAAGGGACAACCCAAAGAGGAAGCCTAAGAGTAAGTCCTTCAAGAGAGACTAGTCCATATGTCAAACTTGGGTCTATATCTTATCCCAAAAATGACTAGTTAAGTTAAGAAAGTAAGCCTCTTGCTCAATTAATAAACCCAATATCTTCTACTTATTAACCCATGTGGAGCTATTCTTTAGCTATTCTTTAATACACTTCCTTGTATGTAAGCATTCTTTGTGGCTCCTGGGCGGTGGTTTAGGTATGAGCACCTACTCAGATACTACATAAAAATTGGATCTAAAGTTCATTAAAAAATGACCAACCACATTGTAGAGGAATTTTTTTCTCAACTAATAAACCCAAAATCTTTATTGATCCATGTGAGATATTACTTAGCAGTATTCATGAAAAAAAAAAAAAGTTTACTCGCGATGATAGAAATGATTGAGCCAAAAATGTGTGTCATTAGACATGAATGCCAAATAAGTAAGTTGGTAGGTAACCAATAAACCAAAATTTATAGAAATAGGTTTAAATAACTTAAAATCCTAAAGAATTTATGAAAGAGGAATTTGATATTATGCTCGAATGCAAACCTGACCTTCAGATGGAAGCTACAATCTCATAGAACTAGCAATTAGTGTATTACCCTTCTTAATTAGATTCATGGAGGGCTTTGAACACATTAATTTAGCTAAACTCACGATTGAAGCCAACCTATAAGATAGAATAAGATGATTTTCAATTAATTAAGCATGGCCTACTCTTCACCCAGGGACATTGCCTCTTTGTCTCAAAGGTATAACAATTTGAGGAATCTCATGATATTCATTGGAAAAATGAACCTTTGTATTGCTTAGACAAGGACTATTATTTAACTAGGATGATTGATAATGAGGATTAAAATGTGTGAACTAGTTTGATGTGTCGATAAGAGATGATTGAGCCAAGGAAGTCAATGCATGTTTCATGCCACTACTTCATCTCTGAGAGAACTTGGGAAAGTGGTTTGACAGATTTCATCTTGGTGTCATCCAAGGTAGATGGATCATGGTATTAGAGATAGTGAACAAATTCTCTAAATGTATCATGTTTATTCTAGCATTCGCTTATTATGTTAAAAAAGGAAACAACCCGACCTTGTAGTACAAATATTATAAAGCGTTAAATGTGCCAAAATCTTATGGATATTGGGATCAAAGCTAAGTATCAAATGTTCATGACTAATATGTTTTCAGTATTCATACTTCTTAGTTCAAAGCTAAGTATGGACTAAAGCATCTAAACTTCTTAGTTTAGAGCTATGCTTTTCAACAACTTTCACCAGCAAAAAGATTAGTAAACAATGCGCATATACTCCCTTATAGTTCATCACTTAAGACTAGGATGAAATTACATCACTAAGGTCTTATTTGAAAAAAGGTTACAAATGAAATGAGAACATAGGTTGACAAGAATGGGGTCCAATTGAAGACTTCAAGGTGGGTGTACCTCATATATAGGAATATTTCACCCTAGGAATTCGAAGTTGTAAGGGAAGGGCATAAGGGTTTGGTTCAATCAATAAGAATATATATTTTCTAGGCAAAAACCTACCAATAGGAAATGAACAGGTGGTTAATAAGGTTTTGCGATCAGAACTTGAAATTTTACTTGAACCTTACGAAAATTTAGATTGTGTCGGATCACTCCAAATCAAAAGGCTAGACACAAGTCAATTTGGGAATAATAGGAGAGACTAGTCTATCCTAAACTGCATAGTCCCCTTTCAAATCCATGTTGATTAGGCAAGTCGATGACTACATGAGGGAGTAGTACCACTTATATGAGTTGCAAAACCATGTTGATTAGGCAAGTCGATGACTACATGAGGGAGTAGTACCACTTATATGAAGGGATTTAGCCATGCATCTAGTAGATGAACAAGGTTCAATATATACATCAAACATTCATTGGATGATGCATTGGAAAGCAACAGTTGGAATATTTGTACGCAGCCTCTAATACTTTCTCTAGTGCTCAATCATGTGTAGGGTGAGGTTGTGAAAAGTGGGTGATGTATTAGAGTGTACCTTATTATTGACCAATATAAATTTTATTGTGAAGATCATGATATGATAGAGATATTGGCATAATACTAGTGTTATGTGGAAGTCGATACTTATTTAAATAAATGTAACAATCAAACAATATACAACATTGATGGTGGTGTGAACATATGTATATTTGAGGCAGAATCTTGGAGTATTTTTTTGTTGGTTTGGACCATGGTGTTACAACTCATGTGTCAACCCCCAAATAGGCCAGGTCAACTTGGATTTGAGATAGGGTGGATTGGATCATGGGGTCATATTTGACTCTTCTACAATGAGCGAGTCCCCCTTGACCCACCTCGATTCTAAGCCGAGGGAATCTCTAGGGTCCAATACAGGTTCCAATTCCAAGTTGTAACATTTTACTTTAAACAAGATAGTTCTAGGAATGATTAATTCCAGGTTCATACTAATGCTAAAGGTCATAAACTTGCTATACTAAGAGGTGTAAGTTGGATATATAAAAAGGGGGCTGAGTATGGGTGTTACCCAAATGTTGTTCACTTACTCCTTGACAAAAGATTCTTCTTTAGGTGTATTTGTGTCCATGGTAGTCCATAGAACAAAATGCAAGTACAAAAAATTTCCTTTGATCAAAATATTTTTTCCATTCGTGCATGTTGTAGAGAATGTAAAGGTAACTAGGACCATATCAATCCATAGAGGGGGATGAAGAGGGAAACTTGGACTGAACCATTTGATAAAAAAATGTGGTCATATTGTGTAGGTCTGATAGGTAAAACTTTGAGAGGGAGCACAAACTCCCCCATCTAAATGGAATTGGAAAAGAGAGGATAGAGGAGGGGTTGCACCCTCCCTCCTATCAATCAGGGAGGGGTTGTGTCCGTCCTCCCTATCGATGTGTGAAGCTTCCTCATGTTGACAAGGAGGACAATTGCCACTCCCATGTCCACATGAGAGGGACAAGGGCTCCACCACGACCCCCTCCAATATCTTGAGCATGGAAGAATTTTCTCCTCTAATATTTTCTTATTTCTTACAAAGTTATTAGAAATATGATCATATAACTTTATTTGGATTCAATCGGTAGTTAAACCCATTGAACTCAGTTTGATCAAACTCGGTTACTTCATTAGCTTCGTGATTTGATCGACTTTTACGATATTCAAAGGACAAGATAACTTTTATTGAAATTCCTCTTATCGAAAATTAATTAAAGTGGATTGGAAAATGGGTTTCGTGTTATTCTAATAAAAAATTACAAAAAAAAAAAATTTAAAGGCTCAAATGCAAGAAAACCTTCACTGCAAGAAAATCGATTTTTGAAAACAAATATTTATGCATAGAAATGCTTATCCCACCAAATTTTATGATCTGTTGGAAAAAATATTATCTTTCACAATGAATTATAGATTTGCTCCCACAATTCAATTTATGCCACTGAATTTTTAAATTCGTTGAGAAAAGGAATTCTCAAAAAATTCTGCACTCACAAGAAACACTTTTCTAGTGACTTTAAAAATTTGTTGGGAAAGGGTTCCAAAGAAAATCGAACTATACACTTTCCGGTGGGAAAGGTGCTACTAATTTAAATTAAATTTAGAATACAGTTTCTTTGTTTCCAAGCATAAACTCTTATTAATATATTAAATGAAAATTTGACATCTTAAATTGGTTTATTTATATTTATATAATAATATTTAAAAAAATTCTAAATGTTAACTAAAAATAAAAATAAATTCATAAATAAGATACACATAAATTGATTTTATATAAAAAATTACTAATTAAATTATCAAAATTAAACTCTAAAATATTTAATTAAATAAATAATTAGAAACTATTGAATTAGTTATATAATTATTTATCACATTAAGTTGTTTAACTAATAAATAATTATCTAATTATATATTTATATTTTAATTTATTGCTTAATTGTTCTATTAATTGGTTTATTAGTAGTTTAATTAGTTATTTTTCATTTATGAAAAGACACAATAGGATTCAACAAGAAATCAAGTTTGATAATTTAACTTGAACTGAACCCAATTATTAATTGTATCACTTCCTTGAAATCAACGTCGAGTTAATTGGTCAAATTGAATAGATGAGTATTCTTTGCCTTATTTAAAGACAAACTTTGCATTCTTAAGCAGAAGATTTTTGAGTAACAATCAATATCAAGCAAACACTCAAATAATTGAACTTCAAATTTTAATTCTTGAGGATGCAGATGACTCCTTCATAACATGACTCATTTATAGCTATCGGTTGCTTACTTTTAAAGTTGCGTTTTGCAATTTATTTAGAACACAATGACATAATGAACCGACTTCAAAAACTAACTTCAAGAATCTCTTCTTCCTCTTCAAGAAATGAGCTTTAGGTTTAATCTTCAACAATATTTCTTAAGCTATGTTCATCTTTTTTATTAAGATAAGATACATTGTTTACAAGTGCATAAGCGTGATTAACTTGCATACAACAATACCGAGAGATGACAAAACAAAATTGTAGAACCTCTTAAGCACAAGAGGTTGTGATTGGTCTTTTTGAGTTCAAAGAACCAATTTCAACTTTCTAATTCTAACAAAACATAGGAGAGAGAGAGAGAGAGAGAGAGAGAGAGGAATCAAGTCAAATTAATCTTTGTTAGACCCATTTTTATTATTTATAATATGTAATTCATCAAATTTATAATAATGCTATTATCTCTATTTATAATTAAAATTAATAAAAAAATAAACTCATATCAATAATAATAAAAGTATAAGATAAGAAATAACTAAAAATAAAAAATCAAATTTTAATTTAATTAATTAATATTTAAAAATTAAGCTAAAATATAGATGTACCTAGGTTTAAATTTTATAAAATTGCTTGCCTGCTGATAGAGCTTCACTTCAACGTCACACATTATTATTGATCAACGTGAAGGTTCTGAAGGCCCTCGTTCTAAGTTCTAACTTCCAAGTCAAATTTGCTTCGTCCAAAGACGCAGCGTCACCCTGACGACTTCTTCTTCCTCCTTTGTTCGTATCTTCAGTTACGGGCCATTAATTATTCTCCACAGCCCTCTTTTTTCTTCCAACGGTTGACCGGAGAAAGTCCAGTCGTCTCTTCAAAGTCGTCTCCGGCCGCTCTCACCACCACCATCCGTTCTTTGAAAAATGATAGCAGATGGTTTGAATTTTGAACGCTTCCTGTGACAAAAACACAATAATCTTCCCTTTTTGTTTTGAATTTTTCTCCCAGATATTAATGAAACTTTTTCTTTTATTTCTTTCGCTTTCTGTTTTTAAATCAAATGTGGTTCAGAGCTAGGACTCGGCTCCGGTCAACCAGGGATTATATCAGAAGGTCGATACCCTGTTTTTTGAAAGACAAGACTCTGTGAGCCACTTCTCATGATGAGTCAACTCGAATTCTGGAGAGGGCAGGTTGTCAAGTTAAGGAGTCAGACTTACCCCTACTGTGATTCTCCCTAACTCACTCTGAGTCCAGCTTTTAAACTCAAGACCTCGCGAGTCTGTATCACCATTCCATGATATAGAGTCCTAAAATGACTAGCTGTTTCAAACCTTGCGATCTGGTCAGGCGATGGAGACAACCCCGACAGACTTTGCATTTAAGAAACAACGACACCATGAACTTATTTTGAAAAATACTCAATTTTGACCGATCAAAGTGATATTTAAGCTTTGACTAGTTATGTTTTACCACGTCAGTAATACAGTGTTAGTAGATGAACACATCGTCTGCCAATGTAATCTACCACGTCATTATATGATAAGCCCTATTTTTGCCCTGTCATCACTGGAAGGAGATTGTCTGCACTTGCGACCCCCAGAATACATGATGAAGACGAATTTCGCTAACTTCGACAAAGGCCCCAACTTCGTTGAGATATTCGACTTCCTGGGTGCCGGGATATTTAACGCCGATGGGGAGTGTTGGTTTATGCAAAGGAAGATGGCGATCTCGCGATTCATCTCCAAGAGGTTTCAGAGCTTCTATGTGGAGAAGAACCATGAGGTGGTGAGGGAAGGCCTCTTGCCTGTGCTGCAAAATGCTGTCTCTAGGGGTTTGACGCTGGATTTTCAGGAAGTGTTCAAGAGACTTTCTTTTGATTCTACTTGTGCCTCTGTATTAGGAACGAATCCTGGCTTTCTGTCTGTGACTTTCATGGAGAATGGATTTTCGACGGCACTAGATACAGCGACTCGACTTACTTTCTTGCGACACTCCCTACCGAGCTTCTTGTGGAAGACGATGCGGTTACTGGGATTTGGATGGGAGAAGAAATACAGCCAAGCATAGCAGGATTTAGATGATCACTTGGCAAGGTTTATCTCTGTCAAGAAACAAGATCTAGCTGTTGTTTATTAGATTTTTTAATAATTTATTATTTTTTTTATAGAAGGTAATAAAAAGTGTATTCATAAATTTGATTTTTTAAAATAAAAAAAATTATTCAAATTTTTATCATTTAATGATGTGGTAGCTTACATGGCAGATGGCGTGTTGGAATAGTGACATAGCAGTTGATGTGTTCATCTACTCACACTATACTGATGACGTGGTAACACATGTACAGTGGACCGGTCAAAGTTGGGTATTTTTCAAAATAAATTCATGGCATCGTTGTTTCTCAAAATATGTTTTTGAAATTGGGTATTTAACTGAAATTGTCATCCACAGAATTTGGGTCTTCTTCTAGTTTGTCTTTGATCGTTACGAAATCTCATACCCAAATATTATCACAGTTGGAAGTCAACAACGGGGGGATAGTGACAATGATCTAGATCAAAAAAACCTAAACAAGATGGGTAACGCCTCCAGAGATTAAACTATTTGAGGAATCGGAATCATTCTAGATGATCACGACAACTGAGATAAATTAACAAATCAATCCACATGTTTTTTTTCTCGTCCTTTCTCTCCTTCATTTTTCTACTTTACTTCATTTTAAGCTTATATGATGGTATGTCCATTAAAAATGTGACATTGATTAATGATTAAAATAATTAAAATTTTAAAATAAGAATAAAGAAGTATCTTATTTATTATTAATAATTATTATTATATTATAATTTATAATTTATAATAAACTAAAGTACTTATAATACATCATTATTATTATAAATATATTAATATATATAGGTTTATGACTAATATACTTACTTTTATTAATTATAATATAATAGAGTGAATAATTAAATTAAATTAAATAATAATAAATACATTGATATAATTCATAAATATCTATTTAATTTGAATGAGGTAGAACAACATGTACTTGAATACCTAATAATTGTACTATGGAGGTAATTATGGGTACAGGCCGATACTTATACAATGTATATAGTGCCTTGGAAATCTTGTAGTGATCCTTCTTAAGTGTATAGAGAAGACTTGTTTTTTGTTCGATCCACAAGTTAATGATAATGCATATCATTTTTTCTTTCTCCTTGAAGTAGGTCGACATAAAAGTACCTATTTTATGAATCAGACACCCAATAACCTTATAATAGTGAGCAATCGTGTGACTCTGCTTTTGATCTACAATCTAACTCTTTATTTATTAAGTTATTAAATTTTTAAGTTTACATATTGATTATTGGAGTGACTTATTTTTATTTTTGTTCATCAATTTCAACTATATCACTCATTTGACCATTATTGTTCTACATTGAGTTCAGTTTTTTTCCCCTAGATCTTGTAGATTGATATGGTAACTAAATAAACTATTCAAGTTCATATTCTATTATTAAAACTATTATTAATATTTTATTATATTTATTTGAATTAAGACCATGTCCTATATTAGAACATATTATTTTATGCTCCCAAAAATATTTATAATAAGTATTTCTTAGTGTGATAATAAATTTATGATACTTAACTTATCACTTGTTCCTAATTTTCCTTTTTAAATAAATCATATGACTTGTCCCTTAATCCAAACATACCTTAAGTTGTTAATATTACAAAATGGGATTTTTTTCTATTTTATATATATATATATATATATACAAGGGTGATCCAATAGGAAAAACTATTTGGTGAGAAACATGCGAAACAGCTGAGATATTCGTTTGATCGAACAGCTGAGATAGCGTTTCGCATGTTTCGCACAAAATAGATTTTCGTATTAGATCACCCTTGTATATATATATATATATATATATATATATACAAATTTCTGAGAGCATCTTTTATCAAAGGACGTTTAGCTAATTAAATAAGTTTGAAACTTCAATTTTTGGCTAATTAAAATTTTTTATTCTGGTATTTTCCTAAATATCCCTTATAAAAAGGGATGTTGTGGAAACTTTGAATGAGGGAGGAAATGTCAACAACAATGATGGATTTTTGCTTTCACAACAATTATTTTTTTATAAACGAAATCTACGGAAAGTCCAACTTGGAGTTCAGTCAAATCCATGCTGCAAGAACTTCTTCCTCATCTTCGGCAATAGTATTATTCATTTATAAAATATTTTCCTGTGTCACAGGTGGCTTTTAACAGTGGAAACATCTCTTTTCATCGATTTAGCCGAGTCTTCTCTGAATCATTAAAGACCCATTAGTTTCAAAGACAAAAAAATCGGCCTTCGCGGCTTGACCAGACGAACCGTCTTCACACTTATAAGAAGCCCGTGACGGAAGGTCCTTAGTTGCTTCAGAAACTGGCGACGGAGATGGAGATGGAGATGGAGATGGAGATGGAGGTGGCGAACAAGTGCAGCTCGGACACCAGAGAGGAAGAAGTGACACTTCCGGGATTCAGATTTCATCCGACAGATGAGGAGCTTGTTGGGTTTTATCTCCGTCGTAAAGTGGAGAAGAAACCTCTCAGTATTGAGCTCATCAAACAGATTGATATCTACAAATATAACCCATGGGATCTTCCAAGTGAGTAATTTGTTTCTGCTCTTTTATCATCGTCTTCTTTACTTCCGGTACTTAATTTTGGCCAAGTTTTAAAGCTTCTGCATGGCTTTGAAGAGTTCCTCTTTGCACCACAGAGTTCGATTTCTTTTTCCTCATAAAATTTATGATCAGAATCTCTTTATAATCCTTGAAAACGAAAATCAGAAAAAAAAAAAAAAAGTACCATTATTCATCTTCTCAACAAGTATAGGTTATTCGATGAAAGTTCCAGAAGTCAAAACCTACCATGGATTTAAGTTAGTTGAGCTTTACCAAAACCAGAGTAGCAGCAGGTTGTCTTTCACGTCACCGTTCAAACATCTCTATGACTTGTACGGGAATTGGTTTTAGCACAGCCCTTAAAAAGTAAAACCAGTAAAGAAGAGCATGAACCTGGTTTTCTGGAATGTCAAATCCATCTGGTTTTGATTTTGTTATGGGGGAACTAACATTCAAATCATAGTTGTTATCATCAGCACCATTAAGAGCTACAGAAATCTAACTCATGTTTGCTTTTTTTGTCTGTTAAAGGGGTCAGCAATGTAGGAGACAAAGAATGTTATTTCTTTTGCTTGAGGGGGAGGAAGTACAGGAACAGCATAAGACCAAACAGGGTGACTGGGTCTGGTTTCTGGAAAGCTACAGGCATCGACAGACCAATCTACTCTTCTCAAGCCAACAACTGCGTTGGCCTGAAGAAGTCCCTGGTGTACTACAGAGGAAGTGCTGGAAAAGGTTCAAAGACTGACTGGATGATGCATGAATTTCGTCTTCCTCCTGCTGATGCGGAGAAGAACATCAATACCAGTGTCAAGAACACCCAAGAAGCTGTAAGATTTAAAATTTCTCCTTCAAGTTTTATCTCCCTTAGCAACAGAAGATAGGAATTGATTTGTTGTTGTTGAGATGAAAGTGTCCGTAAGGGATAGAATGAGCAAGAGAAATTCCCTTTGTTCGTACCGATTACCCCTAACCTGTTCTCTTATCTGCGTTATTCGGAAGGGCAAAAGGGTGTTTCATTAACCAGTGAATAAAACTTTCAAAATATAACGCATAAAATCATAACAAAATTATAAAACCTTTGAGATATTAATTATACATATGATTAAATTACTTTTATTCAAACATCTATATATTAGAAGTTAGGTTTCTCTTACTGGGTAATAGGGTAATCGATTTTTTGTTTTTTTTTTTTAAACAAAAAAGCCAGGTAGAATGATAGAACAAATAATCGAGTAAAGTTGCTGTGCTAGTTGTTATCTTCTTCACTCGATCTTTTCTTGTTGGTGATGGCAGGAAGTATGGACTCTGTGCAGAATCTTCAAGAGGACAGCCACACCCAGAAAATTTGCACCAGATAATTGGCGTGCCTCACAATTGATCAAACAAAACCCAACTGACTCAAGCTCCAAAACCTGCAGTATGGAGTCTGATGCAAGAAAGGAAATAAGCTATTATCGAGCCTTCCATACTAACCAGACTCAGATGAAACCAGTGATCATCACCCACAGTGAAGAGCAAAGCCAGTTATTATCAGGCCAGGTGAGCACAGTAGCACAATCTATTGTGACTACTCCATGTACGAGCATCCCAGATACAGCTGAGAGTTCATTTTACTCAAACGGAAGCTGGGATGAGCTCGGCGCCGTTGTCGAATTCGCCTTAGATCGTACACTTGTATATGGTTGTAGATACTAGTAGAATTTTTTTAGCTCCTTTTAGATTTTAACATGGATTATAGATCGTGTTTCAGAGTATGAAATAAATGGTATGATGGACTTGGTTATATTATGCTCTATGTTGTGTTTGTCACTAAAGAAATATATAGAGAAATATTTCATAATTTCTCTATGTTAGTGCCTAATCAAAATGAAATAAAACATGGAAGAGTTGATGCTAGTGTTAAAACTGGTTCTCTCTCCACTTTTTCACACAATGGCATATACTATATATATAAGATATGAAATAAGAGAGATCAAGAGATATGCTAGAATTGTCTCACATCAATTAATTAGGAAGAGGTCTCTAACTTTGGCTAATCGTTTTAAGATAAAGTTTGACCTAATTTAACATGGTATCACAATAAATATTATAAAAATAACCTGCGTAACTAGAAAGAGGGTTTACACGTGAGAGAGTGTATTAGAATAGTCCCGCATATATCAAACATTAGAATAATTGTGTCTTTAGTCTAAGGGAATGAAGTCTCCTGACTTCAGTTAGTTTTTTTTTAGTTTTTTTATGAATATTTTCATAGGAAAAGTGCAAATGATTAAAATAATAACTTTATAAAACCAATTCACATGTACAGAGAAAGAAGAATAAAGAATCAATAAATCAACTCAAAGACATAAACTGATCTATCTATTGAGTGTGAAACAAATGGAGGTTTCTAGAAGAGAAGACTTATCCCAGTCCAAAGAAAAAGATAATGGTTAGAGAGGAGAAATGACAATATCAGTTCAAGAAAATGGTAGTAGTAGTAGTAGTAGATGAATACGAAGAAAAACAGAAAAGAAAAGAAAAGAAAAACTTATGAATTATGAAGTCCACTTAATCTTTGAATTCGGGCATGAATGACAAAAGATCCCCACCATGTATAAAATCCATTCACACCCTATCACATGCTTGGCTAAGTCTAGGGCACGGTCCAGCGAGTCTGATCTTCCACAAGTGCATCTCATTCCAAGGTGACCCAGTTAATGCATGGACCAGCATGCTCAGCTGAGGACATTTTCACGTCCACCCACTGCCCTCTTTGTTTATTAGATCCGACGCCCACATGAATAGACTCAAACTGCTTTCTCCTTTTTGTCAAGACCCAAGTCTACCTTCTCTTTTCTGTGTGTGTAAAGTCTAACAAGGAGTTCGGATCACGAAAAAATAAGATTTTTGAGTGAGATAGAGAGAGACTTTTGATGCCTGAGTGTTGGTTCGGGGAAGAGAAGGACCAAGGGTGGGCAAGGGGGCATGTCAATGTACGTAATATCTAGCATCTAATAGAATAATCTTACAATCTTGAATTTATTACTTGTAACAAGGCTTTCAGATTATTTGATTACTTATTTTTAGAGTTAACCATGACTGAAATTTGATATATGTTTAATATAAGTTTTATATAAAAAATAGATATCTTATTTCATTCAGGAAATTGAAAGATGGCGAAGGAGGGATAAGTGTCAAGAGTTTAGACATGCCATGTTCTATACTTATAAATGCAACAATTAAATGGATAAATAAATAAGTTTGGAGAAATAAATGCATAGCATTAAGGAAGATGCATGAGGGTATTAATAAATTAAAATAATGAAACTAACTCGTCAAGTTTAAACCGTAATGTATTACTTATAGGTACACTTAAAATATGACAAAATTATTTACATACTATTTGTAATATTAAGAAAATGATGTTACGATTATGGCTATGAATTTGTTGAATTAAGGATCCCCTGACATAGTCTTTGACCAAGGTAGTGAGACAGGAGAGGAAGAAGAAGAGGAAAATAAAGGAAGAGGAAGAAAGAAGAAGAGATGTAAAGGGAAGAGACAACTAGAGAGATGGAGAGAGAGAGCTTGGGAGAAGAGAGAAAGCTAAGGATAAATTTGAGAGAAAGGAGAGAGACTTAATGATCTATCTCATGCCTTGAGCATCTATTTATACTTGTGTAACGAGGTTCATAATGATTACAATGTCCTTAGGGCTACAATCTTTGAAAATAAAAGACATAAGTAGACATACATTTTTTTTAATTACACATTTGTGTCATCCTTACGAGAAGATCTATTAATTACCTCGTTTGCCATCTCTTTGACATGGGAGAGGTATTTACATTGATGTCATTTCGAGATGTCTTCCAACACTTCCCCTCAAGCTGGGGGAGAGAAAACATCGTAGATACCTTGCTTGCCACATAGAGTAGTTAAAATCTTGAATATGACTGGTTTCGTAAGAATGTCTGCCACCTGCCCTTGTAATGAAACATGTTTGAGAGATAAGATATCAGCCTGAAATTTCTCCTGTATAAAGTCACATTTTACTTCAATGTGTTTTGTCCTCTCGTAGAAGACCGGAATTGAAGTGATATAATAACCACCTGGTTGTCACAATATAATTCCATAGAAGCTCCTTTATATAAATCCAATTCAGTAAGAAGGGATTTGATCCATAGAAACTCACTAATTGTGTGGGTCATAGCTTTGTACTCTACTTCAACACTAGATCTGGCAACAATATTTTGTTTTTTGCTTCTCTATGTAACCAACTTACCTCCAACTAAGGTATAGTACCCAAAAATGGACTTCCCGACATCAGGTGATCCATCCCAATCTGCATTCGAAAAACTTCAACGTTGAAGTGGTCATGATTCTTATAGATAAGCCGTTTCCTTCTATGTTTTAGGCACCAACTATCATCCAAAAGACAACCTCTAATTTCCTTTTTTTCTTGATTAGGTAAGTCAATTCACCCTTTATCTCAAAGTGAAACACTTTCCAATAAGAGGAAAAACACCAGCATGCATCCTCTATTAATCAAAACAAATTTGGTACTTCCAAAGAAAACTTCACAAGTTCAATTTTGAATATCAACTTATCATCATCAAACAATGAAACATCAAGAGATCTTAATCAAGTATGCATGGCTTCTTTATACTCATGAAAACAATGATAAACAAGCCTAGCTTCAATCAAATATCATTCAACATTCCATAATCATGAAACAAAAAAATGATATCAACCTTCGAGGGTCTCGGCATCCCTCTTTTTTAGCAAACTGAGTTCTTCATGGATGAACAACATATAACAAAATCAAAAACTAAAAAACACACCAGATCAATGAGCTTTAGTTATGTTAATCATAAGAGCTCCTTCACAAGTATTTTCCCAGCAACCAAATCAACTTTTCATGCACAAAAATAACAGCATAACCGAGCTTGATCAATTGAACTAGATTTTAAAAATCGAGTATAAAAAAGTCATGAAACAGTTACCATTGAAGCAACAGATGTAACTTTTAAGCTTTCTATCTAGATTAAACGAGAATCACCATCCCTTGCTCAGCTTTCAGAGATGAAAGCCTCGGTGCCAATGATATTAGAGGGAAAAAACAAGGATAAAGAACTTTTCTTTGGTGAAGCCTAATCCTTGCTTCTTCAAAAGAACTTTACATAAAGCTTGATAATTTTAATCACTATCTTAATATTGGTATCTTAAATCCACTTATCTGATACCATGTTGGATTTAGGATCTCATGACAAGGCCCTTGGCCAAGGTGGTGATAGAGGAGAGGAAGAAAAAGAGAAAAAGAAAGGAAGAGAAAGAAAGAAGATGAGAGGTAAAGGGAAGAGACGACTAGAGATATAGAAAGAGAGAGCTTGGGAGAAGAGAAAAAGCTAGAGAGGAATTTGAGAGAAAGGGGAGAGACTTAATGATCTACCCCATTCATTGAGACTCTATTTATAGTTGTGCAAAGAGGTTCATAATGACTATAATGCTCTTAGGGCTACAAGCTTTAAAAAAAAAAGACATAAGTACACATACATCATCTTCCTTAACTACACCCTTGTACCATCCTTATGAGAAGACATTTTAATTACCTCTTTTGCCTTCTCTTTGATGTGGGAGAGGTATTTACATTAATGCCATTTTGATATGGCTTCCAAAAGAGTTACTTAATGTTATGATTCCAGATCTAACAAGATCTAACACAACGATTCGTAGAGAGGAAGAAGAGAAAGACGAAATCAAGCCGAAGGGAAGCTTGAAAACCCTAGGTTCTTTGAGGAGAACGCACACCCCTGAGCTCGTTGAGGAGAACTCAAAACCCTTGTTTACGCTAAATCAATGTTTGTCCTTCTCATTACTCTTACCCCTTAAATAGGGTTCACCCTTACAAAGTTTAAGATAAAATATTATAAAAATACCCTTGTGGCCTATTAATCCTTTAACTGAAATAAAATAAAGTAAATTAATGTAAATAAAATAATAATGTTATTGCATGCATAACATTACATCCCCTTGGAAGAAAGAGTTTGTCCTCAAGTTCGAAGATAGGGTCTGCTAGCCGACGTTTCCACCTGCTCCCAAGTAGTATCCACGGTATCTGGGACAGCCCTCTGGATGACAAAACTAGAGCATTCTACCAGAGAAGTAATTATTTTTTTTGCCGACACTGCAAGCATCACTTGTTGTAGCATACCCCAATATGGATAAACAACCAAACAACAAGTTGAACTATCACTTGCTCCAAATTGGCAACTTCTGGTTTGATATTAACAACCCTTGTGTGATCTGCCACAACGTTTGCCTCATGGGCAAAATGTAGCATGTCCCCAACAAAAATATGTTGGAGGTCTGACTTGTCAGCAACAATGTTGCTGGAATTTGGCAGAGAAGTTGGTGAAAAGATACCCAGGGATGTAGATAAATGTGTGCTCCATTTGTAGACAAAGCATTCGTCATATTGTTCATTATCATGTTGACCACAAGTTTTCTTTTAGCTCCTTTACCAACCTCCCCCAAATAGAAAGAGTTATGCCCAAATAGAAAGCAAGGCATGTGTCCTCATACAGTGCCTTCACAGCAGTAGGAATTGCAACAGCTACAACCTATGCCCATTACAGAAGGGTCCACCCCAACAATAGCTAAATTCCTAGATATACCAAGAATTGGTAATGTTGTTTGCTCTGCAATATTTTTCTCCACAGAAATCACAACACTATGTCGACACACATGCTCCACAGGAATCACAACATAGAATGCTTGTAGCCTACAAACCCGCATGCCAACATGGGCTAGAATAAGTATCCATGACGATCCAAACCCAAAACTACGGCTGTCAATGACCAAAAAAATTTCTGGAGCATCTACTCAATTACAGCCAACAACTATCAAAATTTCCAAAATTAATCGCACCTTTATCATTTTGCACTGCCACTGGTTTTAACACTGGTTGTTGGCTGCCTAGCAACAATATTTTTTGCACTACAACAACAACACTGTGTCCTTGGCTGTCTAGCAACAATGTTTTCTGGACTACCACAACAACATTGTTTCCTTGGCTGTCTGGCAGCCCTGTGTCCTGCACTGGCATCAGAGACATCATTTGGTGGAAGAACCCATTAGTCTCCCCATTCTTTCTCACTTCACCCACCCAATAATTTTCAGCAAGTATAACAGTCCCCTTTTCATCATAACCTCTGATTATATAATTCCAGAACTCTCCCTCTATCGTAGTCATTTCAACCAGTATAGGATGAGCCCACTGCAAGAGATTGGGAATTTTAACTGTGGGCAGATTGACCTTCAATTCTGTTGGAACAGAGTGACCTTCCATACCGTTGGAAGAGTGTTCAGTGCTAAAAAAAATTTGATTGTATTCCTCCCATAGTTTGTATATACCACCATCAACATTACCCCATTATCCTGGTTAGCAGAGCCTATTGTTCCACTAGCAGCACCCAGATTTTCCATCGATGAAATAAATTCCTTACTCTCAGTTTGCATTTTCTGCTATTTTGCACCTTTCTTCACTGCAACAGCAACAACAATTTTAAATTTCCGCACTGGTTTTTGCAGTGCCACTGTAGTCAGCACTGGTTGCTGTAGTGCCACAGCAGCAGCACAAAAAAAATGTTGAAGAATCCATGAGCCTCTTCAAGGGACCTATTATGTGCATACCCAACTGTATTGAGAACAACCACCCTGCAGTCACCCAATGGAGCCAGTCCAATGTCCTCAAATTGGCCAGGAAGCTGTACTACTTGACCCATTTTCACCTTCCTTAACAGTGAACATATAGAAAGAAGGCCAGTTATAGTTACAGAATTGGGATCATTAGTTTTCCACTTCTTTTCTGGAAAGAGCTCTATGGCCTCGCTAGGATGACCTCTTTATGTAGAGCCCAACAGCAGTGTTGTCCATGAGATTGTCCAGAATTTGATTTGTTTTCTATCCACAATATGAAAAATCATCCCCCACAGCCCTTTCTCTACAATTCCCAAAAACATCAAACTCCTTAGCATAGTATTCCAGTATGCCACCTTTATTTCAGACATTACATCAAGCTCATTGAATGCCTCGAGAATAATTCCATGATCTACTAAACCATCGAGAAAATGTGTTAGTGACTCTATTTCAATCTCATTCCCTGCTTTATCTATCAACTCTGTTATATATGGACTTTGGAGCATCTCTTTCATAATGGTTTTTGCATCTTCCATTCTACCCTTAATAAACAGTCCCCTCACCAAAATAAGAAAACCCAAAAAGTCAGGTAAAAGTCCCCGGTTGTGGTACTCACAAAAAAATGCAAGTGCACCGTTGGCTCTCATCCTCTCACAGAAATCTAAAGCCTCTTTCAGACATCCTTCTTTACAGAGTCTATCAACCACAACAGAGTAGACAACAACATCCAAAACCATTCCCATTTCAATCCAGTGAAGCAACTCGAAGATACCCTCTTCACCAACTTCATTAAACTTGGCATCCATCAATTTCATAGAAATAAAATCATGTCGTGCCAACCCATTTTTTTTTAGTTCAAAAAATAGGGCAGTTGCTATTTCCACCATACCTTCTCTGCAGAGCACTCCAATGATGAAGTTAGAACCAGTAACACCCAAAAATCCTATCGAAGTCTTTTTATTCTCATCAAATATCTCCTCTGGATTAGTGCCACCCCGGCTATCTACTGGAGCCCCTTTCTGCACTGTAATAGCAGTAACTAGTGGACAATTCGTCTCACTGTCCAACCCAGCCACATAAAAATAATGCATCCACAAGACCATTCCCAACACACCTAAAAAAAATTTATCTCCATTTTTTCCACATTGGCTCCCTTCTCATATTCAGAACTCCCACCGAATAGAAAATTTTCTACTAACAGGGCCCGAGCATCATACATGGGACCCAAAACTTTCAGCACAACATTGTCAATTTGACCAAGAACAAACTCACTGTTGTTGTTCTCATCAATAGAAAAATCATTCATCCCCCATAGAATTGTTACTATCAATCCCGGAATCCCCAAAAAAATCCCAACTCGCATTTCAGACACAAAAATAGGAATTCTGTCAAAATGGTTATATTTCTCTGCTTGACAAAATAGAAAATCACCAAGCTAAAAATTCGAGCAGCGTCGTTGCTGCTCAGCCACTTGGAGCCCCTTCACCCCCATGGAAGAATTGTTTAGACATACCAATTGAGCGTGTTCCATAAACTTACCCCAAAATACGTTGAAGTTAGCTCCCCGTTGGGCTACCAAGAGCGAGATTGAGAGGGAGAGTGAGAGTCCGGAAGCCAAAGCCCACCGGAATTTTGTCCAATGAAGCCGACGGAGCCTCTTCTTTTTTCGATGGCGAACAACGCCCTTTGGGGCTTCGCCGCTTAGAGATTTTTCGAAATAGAGGGCTCTCATATTTTTTGTGTCTCCTGTACTAGGAGATGTTTTGCGTCCCGTGAGAAGGGGATTGTTGATGCCAAACCCAAATCAGCCCTTCCTGTGAGAATCATATCTCGAAAACATTTCCTGGTTGGAAGAGTCACTGGAAATTTTTCCTTCTCATGTTTGGGAAGGAGTTTTGCTTGCCGTGAGCAAAGGTGATTTGATTTTTCGTTCTCCTATTCGAGAAGGTGGGTGTGATGTTTTGGATTTTCTAGGTCTCATTGCCATGCTCAGGATTTTTGTGCATGACTTCCCTGCTCAGAATTTGTGAAATTTCTGGCACTTGGCCTTTCTGCCCGTCTGTTACAGCATCTCGAGCGAGTTTAGGTCGACTAACCTTTTCTGCGGCAGCGGGATGCCTCTCCATTGCAGAAATTTTATTGGAATTTTTACGCTTTCCGTCCCGCAAGGCTTCTTCCCATACTATAAGTCCACGTATTTCTTCCAATAGATCAAGCACGGCAATCCATTTTCCTTTGGACGAAGAATCGCTCATTGTATTCCTACTCTGATACCAGTTGTTATGATCCCGAATCTGAGGAAGTAGAGAAAAACAAAAATCAAGCCAAAGGGAAGCTTGAAAACCCTAAGTTCTTTGAGAAGAACGTACACCCCTAAGCTTGTTGAGGAAAACTCAAAACTCTTGTTTACGCTAAATCAATGTTTGTCCTTCTCATTACTCTTACCCCATAAATAGGGTTCACCCTTACAAGGTTTAACATAAAATATTACAACAATACCCTTGTGGTCTATTAATCCTTTAACATAAATAAATAAAATTAATTAGACTATAAATAAAATAATAATGTTATTGCATGCATAACACTTAATGTGGACTCATTAGGGTTCTTTTAGACCTAAAGGTCTTGATTAATTTGATGAAGAGTATAATTATTGAGTAAGTCTTATATCATCGTGAAGGCCATAACGAATAACTTACATGCCCTCATGGGAGAAAAAAGTCAAACAATATGGAAGCTTTTTTTTTTGCCAAAGTTAAATTTCGATATCAGGGCATTTGGTATTTTTGTAAATATTACAATGGTTTTATAAGCATTAGTTTGATTATATATTTATGTTATATATTAGGGGTATATAGGTAACTAATCCTGATGATTAAGAGGAGCCATGTAAGATACCAATGACTAAAAAGTCACACAATGATTTATAAGTGAATATGTATGCCTACAATGAGATGTTACATTCAAATTTATATATTATGTTGTATCGATTGATCCAATCAATGAATATAATAATTATATATTATACATGGTTTTCTTACTTATCGAGTCGATTGCGACTTGGGTGAGTCGAGTTATAGGGAGGGATTCGACTCTTCTATTCTACTTGAATCCCTTCCAACTCGTTCCAAGTCCAATCACCGAACTAGTGAGTCCCAATCCAACCCCGATTTTCATGTGTCTAAATTGAGTCTTGAGTCTGAGTTAACAAAAACCCTGTAGATTTATGAAATTAGTATCTAAATCAGATTCGGCATGCAACATAATATATGTACAATATTTCCCATAAAAATACCGAAAGAGGGACCATGTGATGACTATGAAATCCTTGACTAGTGCTGGGTAGCTAGGCATGAAAACGTCAATGAAGGCATTTTCTTTGGGAGAAATGATGGTTAGTTAGGAAGGCTACGTCAATTTGAAAGTTCTTTGGCTTAATTTTCAAAAGACTCGAGATATTTCTTGTGATTTTATTAATGAATCTAGAAGAAGCTTTCTCTTTCACATTGACTCCACAGAATTTGGAATGTCTATAGCAGGAAGACCGCAAATCCAGACTTGCTCTCATCCATACGTCAACACTTCGTTGCAAGTTTGCAACCTGAACCATGAATAAAGAAAGACAGAAATAAATAATTCGTTTAATTCGTGAATTGGATTCGTCACTCACTGGGTTGATTCGTGAGTTGGTCAAGTCAACCTGGAGTTTGCAACCCTGACTTGGATTTTACTGGGGCGGAGTCAGATTCCATGTCCCCATTAGGATACCATCATCTACTTGGACTCGTTCCATCTCGTTCCTGTTGACAGACAGATGCAGGTTTTCACCATTTCTCCTGTTTTACTCGGGGAAGGGGGGCAAGTCTCCACTCCCTTTCCGTCCAGAGAAAACTTCTGGCATGGACAAAAAGTAGGGGGTCCCCTTCCCTCTTCTGGTACTGCTTCCTCCCACTATTTCTTGTCACCCTAAGAACTCAATTTACGGATAGAGAAGGGGGAGGGGAAGAGTTCCCCCCTCCTCCCACTTCCCTTACAAACTATTAGATCTAAACCCCTCTTCCACTAAGTTGAATCAGAACTGGAGTCTTCTCTAACTCTTCCGAGAGACAAACCTCACTTGGAGAGCCCTACCCTTGAAGGCTTTCCAAAAGAAGAATTACTTCTCCTCAATGGACAACCCTGGAGAATCCAATGGACTCGTGATTTTTTATTTGACAAGAGACTTTCAAATTTTCTTGAAGTGTTAAAGTTGGGCCTAGAATATTTGCTTTTAAGTGATTGATTGCCCAACATTCAACAAAGAGTATAATTTCCATAAATCTTTGTGCCTCGTTTGTCAATACTCCGTGCTTCATATTTTCCTTTCTTGTACCCTCTAGAAGTACCATGCATGTATGAAACAGTTCAGACTTGATCAGTTTAATTTTGAATTACCTGAGTTCATAGAAAAATTATTGAATGGTTATTAGAGAAAAAAAATCTTTCAATTCTATCTAAAAGAATATTGCAATGTTTAGTTTCAATTTGTCGAAATTGTAAGGGTTCCCATGGAGAAGAAAAAAAATAAGAATTTGACCATTATTATTCCCAAAAATAGTTAGTAAAAAAGAGAATGTGATCATTATCTCATTTTCATATTGCAGCCTGGGTCAAGGGTCCAATAAGGTGTCTCTACTTCAAAGGAACCTAGGACTCTCAATAACTTAATGACCATGAGATTTTCTTAGACATGTCTCAATCTGAGGCAGTAATTTGGACCATCCATTCATATGGGACCCACTGAAAAAAGACAACCTCTATATCGACTTCTAATTAGAGGGGTCTCAGGAAAACCCAATGTGGATTGAAATTGAATGACACTAACCCTTGTTGAAACATTTAATCATAGACCTTTTTTAGTTTTATAAGACCTACAAACAATCTAGTTTTGGCTCTTTTTAAGTAATCCAAATCTTGAAGCTCAACTTCCTTGAAGATTGACTACTAGCTCATACCAAGTTGGCTATGAGTTCTCATCAATAATCATGTATTATCTATAAACCACTATTATAGTAGATTCATTACATCAAAACTAAAAAGAAGTTGCTAAATAAGGCATGTTCTCCATGATAAATAAATAAATAAACAACTTAACATAAAACCTATTTTGTCAAAATCAACTTGATCCAAGTTATTACTCAATAACGACACAAAATTATGTTAATTAAATCTTATTTTGCCCTATTTTTATGTCTATATTAGATGAGTTATTCCAATAATTGAACTTTAAAACATGCCCCATCGATCCGTATTACTATAAGTTGTTTTTGTATTGAATACCACTCGGATTTTCAATTTTCGCTATGGAAAATGCCACAACAAGTCATGAATGGGTAGGATTATAAACACAAAAGAATCTAAAGGAGTAAAGGTTATTTTGGTTTTTTTTTTTTGTATATTTAGTTGATCATTTCATCTGAAATAAATTAAAAGTGTTTTTTACTTAATTATTTAACCCAATTACCTGAAAGTTATAGGCTAAATGGGTAAATTAAAAGATTAAGAATTAAATGTGAAAATAATAATTCTAATATGAATAACATAAAAAAGATATAAAATACTATAAAATATAACACTATAGTATATATTATCTTTAAATGAATTATATTTAGATTAAGTTATTTATGACATGAGGAAAGGTTCATTGATTACAAATACACAAGGAGTGATTATAAAGCACCAAACCATTGCATTTAATAAATAGTAACAGGATCATAGGTAGGGTAACACTTTTTGTTCTTCATCTATTCATAAACAAACTGGCAAAAACATAAATAGAAACGATAATTGGGTAAAATTATCAGTCAATAGTCATTAAAAAAAAAGAAAAAAAGACCATGACTATATAACCAAAAAAATAAAATTGAAGACAGAAACAAAGACTATTCAACCTTGTCTCAAAGAGAAAAGAAGAAAAAAAAAAAAAAAGGAAATTCAAACTAAAATTCAAGCCAAGAGAGAAGCTCTCCCATGAGCATGACAGACGAGGAATGAGATATCTTCAAAAAGTCAAACATTTAGGAGGTTTTGTTCAAATTGTCACAATCCTCAGCAAAGTCTTGCCTGTCCTCCACAGCAGTTTCTTCAATCTGATCGAAGTATGTTGTCCTTTCCTTAACAAGCTCCTTCTGAATTCCACATTGCCTCTTTCTGAAAAGTCTTGCGAGGAATACTGTAAAAGGTGCTTTGGGCCCAGAACTCCAACGAAACGAACGTTTATTCATCACCCCCGACGCTACCTGGACCTAACTGAGACTACCTTCAAGTTTATAACTCTGCTGCTCTTGATGTTTTTCGACGGCTGAGGAAGATGGAGATCGGGATGGAGATGGTGATGGAGGAGGAGATGACGAAGATGAGTGAAGAGGATGTGATTCTTCCGGGGTTCAGGTTTCATCCCACAGATGAAGAACTCGTTGGGTTTTATCTACGTCGTAAGGTGGAGAAGAAACCTATTATCATGGAAGTGATCAAACAGATTGATATCTATAAGTATGATCCATGGGATCTTCCCAGTAAGTATGATTCACCCTTCATGATTTGTTCCTCCAGCTAGCGCCGTGCTTACATAATTTCTAGCAGAAGTATCTGCTCATAAATCTTTTACCAGTACTGCTACCATTCATCTTACCAGTTTATCTATAATAGAATTGAAGAATCTGGGTTTCAGTTAATTATCTCAGGCTGTGGAGTCATGAACAGTGAGATCATGGTTGCCTCAGATGAATAATAACATATAAAACTTCATTCTCAGTTTCAAGCTCTTGTCACATATTGTACCAGAATGAATATCAACAGACTGAACTTAAATTCGTTTATCTTTTGTGTCCCTTCTTGTTTGTGATTGAAATGAAGGAGTTAGCAGTGTTGGGGAGAAGGAATGGTATTTCTTTTGCTTGAGAGGAAGAAAATACAGAAACAGTATCAGACCCAACAGGGTGACAAGATCTGGTTTCTGGAAGGCAACAGGAATTGATCGACCCATCTATTATCACGGAGAGAAGACCCAAAACTGCATTGGGCTAAAGAAATCCTTGGTTTACTACAAGGGGAGTGCAGGAAAAGGCACCAAAACTGAATGGATGATGCATGAGTTTCGCCTTCCCTCAGCCACCAAAAATACCAGTGTCTTCACTGCGAAAGACACCCAAGATGCTGTAAGTTCTCTCCTTTCATGGAGTATAATTCTTATTCCTCTCTATGTTTCAGTTCGAATCACTAATTGTTCTTCAACCCAGATATTAACAACTTCACTGTGGGGGTTTCAGGAAGTCTGGACAATCTGTCGGATCTTCAGAAGAACTGCTTCCAACAGGAAATTCACACCAGGATGCAATACTGAGATTTATTTGAACAAGCGAAAACCATCTGGTTCGAGTCCGAAAATATCCATCCAAGACGAACCAGGTGGTCGTGATGAAAGAGAAGGTTGTTCAGTCGTAGGAGGTTCGACCATCAACCCAGTTAAGAAGCAGCAAGTACCCCAACTCAACCATGACGAAGACAGGAACCAGTTCTTGTCAGGACAGTGGAGCCCTATAACTCAAACACCTTCGATTACTGCTCCATATTCCAGTTTTTCGAGCTCAGACAGTACTGAAAAGGTCTGCAAATACGGCGGCTGGGATGAGCTCGGCGTCGTGGTCGATTGCGCCTTGGATCCAAACCTCTACTACAGCTACAGATAACTTGTAGAAATGGTGTAATAATTTCGTCTGGTAAAACAACTTAAAGAGCCACAGGATTCATAAACTGAGTTACTGTGTACTCTACATTCAAGCCAAAAAAATTTACAGTAATCTCGGGTAGAGGATGAAGTGGTTTGATGCTATGAGATGTTCTTTAATTTCCTTCTTCTTCTTCTTCTTCTCCTTCTTTGAGACGTGCAGAACTGATCAGTTTCTCATTTTGAGGGACATCCCAGGATTTAATCTTAGAAATTAATCCAAGTGATTCTGGTCTGAATAAGCTTATTAAAAGTAGTGATCAGGCCTGTTATATGAAAAGTCAGGTGCTTGAATTTGCTATAGAAGACAGTCGATCAGATTAAATTTAAAATATTAAAAAAAAATTGCAAGAGTTTTATTTTTTTTAAAACTCATTTTTAAAAATTATTGCTTAAACCCCTAATAACTCACACTAAGTCCTTTGTATCCTAAATGGGCCATGAAGGTTACAATGACCAATAGGGCCTATGGGCCCTGAATGTCCGTATTCGACAGCTGAACTCTACATGAGCAATTCAGCTTCAGCTCGTGCGTGCTCCTCAGAACCTCACAGTTTGGCCATGGAATCAGGTTCCTGCTCAACTCTCCACTCTCTTCGCTTTTCAAGGACATTGAAACCGGAAATCCCCAAAATCGTTCTTCCTTCTAATCTCTTCCTTTTCTCCCCGCTTAGAAGCCTCACCTTTCCTTGCAAAAGTTTGCGGTTTCCACGTTTTGCTTCGTGGAGTTTGCCACCCAAGAAAGTGGAACCCGCGTCTCGGCAGCTCGCTGTTCTCCTTGAAGTAGAAGGGTAAGGTTTTAATTTTTCTATTTTCTACTGATAAGTATCCTGGGTTTGGTTGGTTCGTATCTGTGCCATCTTTACATTTCTGGTGCTGCTTCCACTGCTGCTACCCATGTGGTTGAAGGTTTTTGGTATCCACGGGATTGATAGCTCTCATTGTCTGTTTCAAGATTATCTTTTTTTTGTTCTTATAATTCGTGTGCATCTAGAGTTTTGTTAAGTGACTCTTCATTTCTAGCTTCTGTTGGATTTATTGGATTATATGTTTGAATAATATCAATAATTAAATTTGTAAGCTTGGTCTCCATTTTTTTCTGTTTTCTTGTTTTTCTCCTGTTTGTTTTTTCACATGTTGCAAGTTGGAGATAAAGAAGAAAGTAGTTGAAGAAGATGATTGGTAGCTGTTAAAAATTTAGTTGGTGTAATGGAACCAAAGGGCTCTAGTACTCCACCATAAAAATGATTTCAGGAGGTAAAAGATTCGGTTTGAGGAATTCTTCTACTTTTACTGATGTTCAATTGCCTCTAAAGAAATCAGTCTATTCCATCATTAGTTCTTCAAGGGACAACGGCAAAGTAAATATGAAAAAGTGCATTCCTTATATGACTGTATGGTAATTGGAACAGGTTGTGAAACTGATCACTTTTTCTCTTTAATGATCCAATTAGTAAATCTGCAAGAACTAATCTCACTGCGACATTTTCTTTGTTCCCGAAACTTTTCCTTTTAAAGATAAACTCCCTGAAGTGGTACATAGCTGGTGTTGCTATCAGGGAGACTAGGAGTAGGTAGTACTCCTTTCATAGATGGCTTCGGTACTTATGAAAGTACAGTCCTTAAGCTCAAAGGACAAAAGTTAAAGAGTTAACCGCCAATTTTTTGGTATTTTAGAACTGGCCCAAGTAAAAGCATCGAATTTTAACTGATATTTAACTTGCTATGTTTAATTGCTCTAGCATATAGTCCTATCATATTATCTACAAAGTCATTTTCTGCAACATGCATGATGGATAGTGGAGTCATGACACTATAAAACCGTGGTGGTGATGACTTTTGATCATACGGTTACTATCACTAATACTGAACTACTAACTTATATAGAAACCCATCATCATTAGTCAGATTGTTGCCTCTCTATTTTGATTCCTGTTATGCATGTCTTAACCACCACTTTATTCATATTGTTTATGGTCTTCCTCTATTTCATCCAGGATTCCACATACTGAGTGAGAAGTTTTTTTTTTTTTTTTTTTTTTTGAGGGAGAAAAGTATGATTAGCGGCTGATAATGAGTTTGGACCATTATATATGCCAAAAAATTTGTGCAGGCCATTAATTCACAAAAAAAAAAAAAACTAGGTACCCAAAAATCTACCCAATATTAATATGTGATACTCTGGTTTCATCTCCATCATTCTCCTAACATTGTCAAAACCCTTTTCACTGCTACAATGCTCAGTCTCTGTCAAACATGCCCCAGCCATCTCAAATAACTCTCCTTTGTTTCTTATATATTGGCTATCTCTGTGTTCAGGAAATGTATTGGCTGTCCCAAGGTGTTCTCTACAGACTGAAAGATCACTTGGTTTCTTTTATCTGAAGTGTCATTGTTAGGCAGGAGAAAAGAGAACTATAGAAGAAAGGCTTCTCAAATATAGAAGTTGTGAATGATTTAGTACAGGGGGCATGCATGTTGTGTAAAATAAAATGTTCCCTTTCAGTTATCTTGCTCTGCTATTTTCTTAGTTTCACTCTTAAGAAAAGCATACATCTTCACCTTTATGTTGATTCACTTCCTATTAGCCATATGTGACACTAAATGCTGAATTCTACTCCAATTGACTGATGTGTAGTCATCCTTTGATATATGGGAAGATCATTGTTTCATTTTAGCATATTTTGTTGTATTATTCTGAAAGGTGTTCTTTGAGCATGAGCATGTGAATGTTGTTAGGCATTTATTCTTCTTAATTTCTTTTGTCAGAGTCCTCCTGGATGTCTACAGATCAGGCAATCGTGAAGCATTTAATATAGGTGTGTCTTTTCATTAACCCCTCACTTTTTTTGTCTTGTTTTGCCATGATGACTTGTTTTTTACTATTTTCTGAATGTTTCTTCCCATATATATGTTTTATTAGGAAACATTTTCAATCATATCTTTGTTGAATGATCTTTTAGTTTTCACTCATTCTTCTATTTTTTCTTTTAATTCTTCTGTGTCATCAGCATTTCAGAAACTTGGGTTGGATTGTGCAAATTGGACTGATCCAATATATTTAGATCTCGCAAGGTGTTTGCTCAACCTCCAAGCCATTA
Source organism: Aristolochia californica (assembly GCF_029961685.1). Taxonomy (NCBI): domain Eukaryota; kingdom Viridiplantae; phylum Streptophyta; class Magnoliopsida; order Piperales; family Aristolochiaceae; genus Aristolochia; species Aristolochia californica. The sequence continues at coordinate 24,083,384 of NW_027181826.1, forward strand.
TAAGTCCTCTCAGTGCCATAATTGTCAATTACATAGTGCACTTTTTTCTTGTATTTAGATCTCAACTACTAGTGAAAAGAGATTTTTCCTTTTATTAGCTAGCTCCTTTTATAGTCAAATTCACTTTAGAATCAAGCTACCTCGTTGTTCATGTCAAATTCACTTGGAGTTGGGCTTTGTTCTTTTAAGCGTGTCAAATTCACTTTCACACTCAACCTCCAGTAGGGGGATTTATAGTAAATATTATTGTTTCACACTACAGCAATTATTTTAAATACTTCTCAGGAAGGCTGGTGGAGATGAGGAGAGGATGCTTATGTTATTCTTTAACCGGGTAAGATACCTTGAAAATGCATCAAGCATTCTGTGTTCCGTAATCACATTGTGACTATAGTTATTCTCCACAAATAGAAGAAAAACTAGTTGCAATGGGGCTTCAAGTTTGCAAGATTAGAAAGTTTGCCATGTTCCAAGGCTAAATATGTATTATGTGCAGAAAGGAACTACTTTTAATTTTCAGAACGTAATCACATTGTGTATTCAGGTTCAAGAAAAGATCTTTATAACGGTATCTCAATTTGTTATCTCTTCTTCAGATTGGTTGGCCTACTTCACTACCTACAACTGAGAAGGAGAATTTCATGAAAAGTGTACTGAAGGAGAAGGTAATCATGTGCTGAAACTGCAAGGCCAACAACTTACTGGTGTGTTACCTGTTGGTAGCATTGCCCATAATTTCCTTTCTAGGAGACATAGAAAATTTTAGTTAATGTTACTTGGATCACTTGCTTCAAGAAGATTAACTAAGAAAATTTTTCAAAATGGAATGTGAATGTTCTCCTATAAAAATTGCCACTGGGTCATTATTTTATCCAAGAGCCTTGATTTGATTTTTGTTCCACAATGAAATAGGTGATGCGTCCTGCCTCCCTACATGTAGCAAAATATTGGCACTATGCCTCTAGACTCATTAACTACTATTTGATTACCTTTTTTGTTTTAGGACAAAAAGCCTCTCATTGATGAGAATCTCCTACCTTGACCCCATCACTTTTCAATCATCGTAAAGGTGCTTCTTGGTTGAACAAATACTAAACATTTCTGATAGTTATCTCACACAATTAGCCTCATATTGATGAGAATCTCCTACCTTGAACCCATCACTTTTCGACCATTGTAAAGGTGCTTCTTGGATGAACAAACACTTAAAATATATGGCAGATATTTATCTTACATTGTTTGTTTATTAGATTCCTTACTCATTCTGACCTTTTTATAGCATTCCCTGTATTAGATCTTTGTGTTTAAAAGTGATCTGTTTCTGCAAACTATTGAACTACTTATTGGTATTTGGTATTTTGGCAGCGTAAAGCCTTGGATGAGTATGTAATGACAAAAAGTTTGGCTTTACGACCTGGTGCTGAAAAGTGAGTTCTCTTCTAACGTCATTCTGTAACAGAATACAGGTTATCTACTCTCTCTTGAATTAAATGTAAGATACATATCCTCAACGTAGACAATGAAAACTAACACTTCTCTTCAGCAGGATATCATGTTTCCTTTACAAATGCTTTCTTGTCCAAATCATCAATTCCCTTGACCTTCAAACAAGAATAGGGGCTAATTGATTCAATAGCCACAAGCTACAGAAGTAAAGCAAAATCTATTTTAAGCTTTAGAACTAAAACTTTTAATTATGTTAATATCATATGGTTAAACCAGAAAGAAGAAAATAAAGTGCGCTAGTCACAAATTCTAAAAAATCGTAGATGGATAAAATCAAGAGTGAATGTGCCAGATAGCCATAAGCTATGGAAATACGTTGGACTAATAGAAATATCTGCTTTTAAGTTTTTCTATTAAGAGTTTAACAATGTTAATGATTATCAGATTAAACAGAAAAGACATTTGTATATTTCTGTAAAAGTGAGGAAAGCTTGTCATCAAATATTTTGCTTCAATAACACAAAGTAGTAGTCTAAATATGTTAAAATTATTGCTGGGAATCTGCAATACTTTATATGTCGCGTTTTAGCAGTTCAATAGTTCAATTCTGTTTTCTTATCAAGATTTCAGTGTTGTTTTTCATTTTATGTTTGCAGTTTCATTGATGATGCATTGAATGAAGGAATTCCCGTGATTATGCTAACAGCCTATAGTAAAAATGGTGATAAAATGGCCAGGTATGTGCTTTCTGAGATGTTTTTGTTATCATTCAAATACATTTTATTAGGCATAGAAAGTTGCCTCTTGTTGTGTCTAGATATCCAAATTTTGACTATAAATCTAGTGGTATTCCCAAATTGTCTGTCATAAACGTTTCTTTACTCATCGAAAAAATTATGAGAATAATATTTGTCCATCTATTGGCAAGGCAATAGGTAGGTTTTGAGTCAGCCACTCAGCTTAGATGAATCTTCTGTGTAACTTGTCAACCAACTGTTCTTTTTTTTTTTTTTTTTGGGAAAAGAAAATAGTGAAGCAGTGCAACATGTTCAGTATATTGGATCTAGTTCTGACAACCTTAGTTACTTAGATACTTCCAATATAGCAGTATTTGTGTTTATACAGTCCTAACAATATTTGGAATCTATGTAATAAAAGGTTGTTTAATAAGTAAATGACTGCTCTCTACTGGCCAAGAGGTATTTGATTGGTTTTCCTCTGTTTTGTGTGGGAGTGAAAATCCGTTTGAAGACTTAATAACAGCATACATTTTTCATTTCAAAGAAAATGAAGAACAGAAGAAAGAGCATCATCTCGAAATTCATCTAATGAATTGCACATGTGAAATCATAGAATCGGTGACTATTTTACAAGTATTTCAAGGATTATGAACCTGAAGAGGAAATAATGTAGAAATATCTGTTTCTCAATCATTTTCCCTTAATTTATTAGGTCTGTTGTCGAAAAGCTGGGAAGTGAAAGAACTTCAAAGATAAAGATAGTGGGCAAGGCTGAAATGGAAGGAAGTCTCTATGGTCAACTAATATTTGGTAAAGGAGTCTCTTCTAGTCTGGATGAGGAACTGGCTAAAGAAGCAAGCAAATCAGGTGAGAGTTTCCAATGCCTCAGGCTTTCTTAACTTTGATTCTGGAGTCTGAAAATCCTTCTTTGTCAATATGGTACTCAGCCTCTTTACTTGTCTTTTGAGACAGCTTCAATTGAGAAACAAAGAATAGCTAAGGAGGTTGCCTCTCTGTTGAAATTGAGTGTTGATATTGACACAAGCTCTAATGAGAGGTTTGTCACATTATTTTCACGTGTCGAAGACACTTTGTTGTGAAATGCAAATTGATGTTTGGTGGTTCCTTAAAAGTATACACCTTTTATATGATCTCCTTGATGGACTAGTTCATTCTGTGACCCAAATCTGCATTCTTTATTTGCAAATGTCAAAACAGTATTCCCTCCCTGTACATAGGACAAAGTTGATACAAGAATTTAAGATGAAGAAGAGTATATGAAGGAGAAGGAGAAGACAGAGTAAGGAAGATAGATTTCAAGATTAATCACACATATCCTAATTACATGTCATCCCGGCTATATATAGCCATACAAGAAACTACCTACGACTTTGAAAAAGAAATAACCTCCCACGATCAAAGAACTAATTAACCCATTACAATTAACTGAATAAACACTAATTAATAACTGTTAAACTACTAACCACTACACAACAGCCTTAGCCATGTCCGGCCCTACCTTCGTGATCTTCTTCATGTGACCATATCATTCCCCTCCCCTTAAGAATCCTTGTCCTCAAGGATGAAATCAGGATAGGATCCTTGTCCTTAAGCTAGTAAATGAACCACCAGACCAACTTTCGTAATGACTGTGTATGGAACCAAGAAACGTTGGGTGAACTTCATGGAGGGTCTGGTTCTGGTTGATCGCTCTCAATATCCCCGATGCCCGTAGGGAAAAAATCCTCGATCATAAATAATTGTGGTCGTTCGCAACGATGGCCTGGAACGAACTTCTCATCACAATAATAGCATAACCCCTTTTCTCGACGTTCTCGTGCCTCTTGGTTGGTTATTCGGCAGAAGGTTGTTGGTTGAGTATTAGAGCTTTGGTTTATGTGCTGGGTTGGTGGAGGTCCTTACACCCCAGCTATTGGTTTGGTTGAGACCTTTGGTGTCGCAAAAGTTGGTTGTGAGAGTAGTTGGTGATTTGGTTGCCGCTGCAGCTGATTGCGTTCCTCGATGAGCCGAGCCACTCCTATTGTATCTGCCAAGGTCTAGGTTGTTTAATTTTAATGTCGATGCGAATGTTGTCTCAAAGTCCTGCAATAAAACAACCAATTAGAAATTTTTCCGGTAGGCCGTCCACTCGGTGGGAAAGCATTTCAAAAGCTTCTTGATAAGTTGCTACGGTTGTGGTTTGTTGAAGGCGATTCAAAGCTTCTGAAGGGTCCTCGTAGTTGGTTGGACCAAATCGAAGTTGTATAGCCTTGGTAAACTCATCCCATGCGAATGGTCCGCGAAATTTCGTCAACCACCTGTGCCATTGCAAGGCGATGCCCTCTAAATGGAAGGAGGCTAGCTGAACTTGTAGTTCTGGTGCAATGTGTTTGAATTCAAAGTATTGCTCAGCCTTGTAAATCCATCCAGTTCGGTCGTCTCCGTTAAACTTTGGAAAGGACAACTTGAGGTGTTGATGAGAGTGATCATGTATAGTGTTTGAGCGAGAAATATGTGGGTGTGAGGATTCATCACGTGCAAATGGGTTGGTTTCAGAAGGGCTAGTGTTTTGGCTACGAAAGGCTCGAAGAGCTTGGAGCTCGGTTAACACGGCTTGTAAGGTTGCGTTCACCTGATCGAAACTTGACTCGTGTCGTGCCAAGATTTCGTTGACCTCATTACGGAACTCTGCATTCGTTTTGCCGCGAGTATCCATGGACGAACCCGGTTTTTTTTTTTTTTTTTTTTTTGGAGGATCAACGACACTCGGACTCAAACGGGTGACTTAGCGGCGACGGCAACTGTAAACAGAGACCTCTGTTTCTAGAGGTCGAGTTCCGAAAAAAAAATTGACTGAGCTGGTGAGTAGATTCGCACCGAGCGCAGGTAGATGAGAGCGCAGAGCAGAGAGTGGGGGTGATCGAGCGATGGATGCACGGCGACGGCGAGGAGGCGATGGTTCTGATTCCTTTCACATAGAGATTTTCTCGAATTTCCGGCGGCAGAAAGACGAAGAGTCAGAGGACGGCTTCGGTGGCAGAGGTCGAGTTCCGGCAACTACACCGTAGAGAGTGGGGTGATCGAGCGATGGATGCACGGCGGCGGCGAGGCGGTGGCCAGCTCCAGTACCGGCAATGGTAACGGCAACGGCTATCCGGCAACAATGGCAACGACGTGTGCGTCAGCGTTGAGGAAGATCTGCGGGTTGATTCTCAACGGCGACGTAGCAGCGAGGTGGCAATGACTCTTCAGGTGCAGAGCTTGAGTCCCGGCGGCGGCAACAACAGCGTTGAGGAAGTCGGTGGCTGCAAATTTTCTTCCCAAACAGAGATTTCCTCTGATTTCGAAACAAAAAAATTCTTTCCGAACAGAAATTTCTCTGATTTTGAAATTTCTTCCCGAACAGAGATTTTCTCTGACTTCGGATTTTCTTACGGCGAAATTTCTTCCCGAACAGAGATTTTCTCTGATTTCGGAATTTCTTTCCGGCGACAGAGGGAAGGCTGCGGTAACTCCGATTTTCAGCAAATAAAAAAAATCGGAACAGAGAGGTTCGAAAGGAAACGGTGACAGCAGTTTGGAAAGACGGGAAGAACGGAAGAAGAATTGGGGAAGATTGAAGAGCGTTGACAGAGAGAGACGCAGAGACAGAGGAAGGAACTCGCGGAACGGAATCCCGGAGTCGTAACAGCTCTGATACCACTGATACAAGAATTTAAGATGAAGAAGAGTATATGAAGGAGAAGGAGAAGACAGAGTAAGGAAGATAGATTTCAAGATTAATCACACATATCCTAATTACATGTCATCCCGGCTATATATAGCCATACAAGAAACTACCTACGACTTTGAAAAAGAAATAACCTCCCACGATCAAAGAACTAATTAACCCATTACAATTAACTGAATAAACACTAATTAATAACTGCTAAACCACTAACCCACTACACAACAGCCTTAGCCATGTCCAGCTCTACCTTCGTGATCTTCTTCATGTGACCATATCAAAAGTTTTCACCTACTTAATACTCGAGGACCCTTCTGGGATCTTCATTTTACTTGAGCATCGTCTTATATTGGACTGTGAGAACAATTAATTATTTTTCTATTGTAGTATTAAACTTTGATTCAAGATTTTCACTGGAAGCTGAAATTGATTGCTTTTGGCACATCCAGCTTTAAAAAGATTGTGGTGACATTGCGTGCTGGAGCAGAATATGCTGGTGTACCTGTACAAGACTGTGTGCTTATCGCAGGAAGCCAATCTGGGGTGCTTGCAGCTGAGCAAATTGGCATGCCTTGTGTGGTTCTTAGGAGCAGGTAATGCATTTCTTTAATTGTTATCAGCTGCTATTTGATCTTTTGGTTTCAAGAGTACCTGTTCGGAATTGTTTCCTCTCTTGCCCGCTCAAACTCCTTTGACTTGCGTGCTTAATTACTTAGTTTCCTACATCGTAGATGATGTAATAACAAGTTCTTCTTGTGTCTCTTTTCTAGCTTCACCTCAAGAGCTGAGTTCCCTTCAGCCAGTGCTGTTATGGATGGATTTGGAGGTGCAGACCTCAGCATCCCCAGATTACGGCAGAAAAAGCTAGAGTCTTAAATTTTGCACCCAGAACTATGAAAATAACTAAGCATTGTGATGTACTCGTAACAAACATGTAAGTAGGGAAGCTCTTGTGCCATTGATAGTCTGGAATACAAAGTAAGAGTAACCATTTCATTTTGCGTCTTTCATTATTTTGTTATGGTTAGGGATATTGCAATGTTTGATTAGGAAAGCAAGGTAAGATTCCAGAGGAATGAAATAAGGTTGGGAAGCTCCACTCTTGAAGTGAGAGTACGCATTGTTTTTTTGTTTTTTTTTTTTTTTGCGAATTAAACTAAAACATGCTTACTTGAGAACTTCCATAAGCAGACGAATCCTCCAGCAGACCCAAATTCTCAATACCCAGAAACAAGAATTTAGCTGGAAAAAGGAGTTTATTGCACAATCAACCAAAACAGGCTTACTCGACAACTTCCATAAGCAGATGAAACCCAGCAACAACAACTAAGCAGGAAAAATTATGTTTTTTTCTTTTTTCTTTAGTAAGATTGGCAAACTGATATTCAGAGTTCCAAAACCTTCTTCCAAGAAGGCCTGCTGGAGATATCTTCCCACCAAGCATTCACATGTTTCCTATCTTTAATCATATAACCCTTCTCCATATCATTGACAAGGTAGTGAGTGAAAGGAAGGTGACTCAAATCAGCCAAACTGAAGAAATCTCCTGCCAAGTATTTGCTCGTTGACAGTCTCTCTTCATAGATGTCCAGCACTTGTGCCAGATTCTCTTCACTCTCCTTAACCGTCTTCTCATCCGCCGTCTTCCCCATCTTGGGAAAAAAGAGAAGCTGAAGAACTAAAGTGTAAATATGTGGTTGGTAGTTCTGTCCCTCAACTTCCAGCCATTGTTCCACATGTGCTCTTTCTTCCAAATTCTTGCCAAGCAGGTTGGTCCCCTGTGCTGAATACTTCTCCGCATAGTATCGGAGAATAGCTCGCGACTCTGCAATTTAAAGATCATCATCAACATAGGACAAGAGATGACGGATTGAATTATCCACTAGAGAAGGTTCCTTTAAGCCTACCGTAGAGAGTGAAATCTCCGTCCTGCACAACTGGGACCGTTCCGAATGGCTGTGACAGATTACCCAAAACGTAAGTACAGAAAAAGCTCAAAGGAAAGATGCAATTAAACAGCAAGACAGAAGAAGCAGGGTAGAGAAATTCACCTGTAACTTTCGGTACTCAGGCCCCTTCTGCTCTCCTTTGATCAGATCAACCGGGACGATCTCGAACTCAACATCTTTCTCAATGAGGCAAGCGAGTACCCTCCTCGCTGCAGAGGCGTATGCGGGCCCGTGCACCTTCACTACCATCTTCTCTCTCTCTCTCTCCTGTTCTGGGAGGCAAACGCAAATTCAAGGAGAGGAAAAATGCGGCTAGTCGTTTTATAAGAACAGAAGAGAAATAAGCTACGCTTGCAAACCACCCACGTGATTCATGGTGGCGACTGGATCATGTTGTCGCCTAAGGACAGGAGCGAGTATCTCGTGGGAAGTAATCTTGAACAAGAAGAAAAATTGATTATTCGTATGAAAGTAGCCACAGCCGCCCACAGGCGGCCGGCATGTAGATTTGGTCAGATTTGGTCCAACCTAAAATGATTAGTCAAAGTAAAAAAGGTACAACACTAACCTACATAAGAATGTTCCCACTATCATAAACTATGGATTGATGGCTAAATCATCTTTTCAATTTAAATGGTTGTTGTTTATGAGACCCAACATCTTGTGATTAGTGAGGTACATGTCCAGCTATTGGGCCATAATATCAACATGGATGTATTCGATGTACACAACTTCTCATTTGCCTAATCAATTAAATAAAGGGAATTAGCAACATTAGGGGTGACATCGAGTCGAGCCATACTCAAACTTACATATATTTAAGTTAGGTTAGGCTTGATTTAAATATTTCAAACTCAAACCTAAAATTATAATTAAACTCGAGCTCAAAATTTTAACCAAGCTCAAGCTCGAGCCGGGTTACAGTTTCAATCTACATTTAAAATTTTACGTAAAATATATATAAAATAAATTATACATAAATTTTACTTAAAATTGGACATAACCTCTACATAAAATCAAACATGGCCTCTACATAAAATTAGGAATAACCTTTGTACATAAACCCTACATAAAATTGTCTATACACTCTGCATAAAGTAAAAAAAAGAAAGGAAGGGAACTTCCCTCCCCTCTTTTCACTCTCTTTATACCTGTAAGATATCCATGCCATAAATAGTTCAAAATAAACAGATAAAAAATTATGATTACAAGAGAACCAAATATTTAAAAAAAAAACACAATCCTTCACTCATTGAACAACAAGAATGACTCAAAATTAATTCTTTTTAAACTTGAAACAAACAAAAGAGTGTTGATATTACTCTGTCATCCATTAGTTGCAAATATCATCATTTGTACCACAACCAAATCCCTAACATTTATTTCTTTCTACAACAAATTGGTATAACAAAACCCACTGATTAGCAACTTTCTGTTATTACATGTCATGCCTATTACATCCTATGTACATAAAAGTTTAACTATTGATGTAATTTAATATGCAAAACACGATTACATTAAAAAAAATTAACCACAAAAATGGTAAAATGACCAAAATATTCCTAGATGATAAAATAACACCCCTAGATATATCTTCTAAATAGAAGCAAACAGCAATGTAACATATACTGAAAATCATTGAACAGGTTGCTCCAGCCATCTATTCTACCAACTCTGCACACACATCCTGAACAACTACAAAAAGTAGAAAATCTAAATGAGAAGTGAATCACATATGAAAGTTTTGAGTTGATGCAGAACCGTAGCGGGTCCAGATCTCCACATTCATTAGGTACCTCATCACATACAAAAAGGTAATACAAGAATACGATCAATATGGTAGTATATACAGACACGGGGAGCCGGTAGTAGTACTGCCTTTCAATTTACAAAAACATCTCCCAAATGTAACAACAACGGATGCCCAAATCCATCAATTCTGAACTGCTCTATGTGGGGGGGATCGACAAGAAGGAAGTTGCAGTGTCGCTTTCCTCGCTCTCTTCAAAATGAATTGGTGTCCCAGTAAGAAGTTTCCTACAGATGATAAAAGTCATGACAGACATGAATAAAAAGATTCAACAGATCATGGCAGAATAGATAGAAAGGGCTTTAAAATCCTTCAATCGGCAAGATCAAGAACAAATGCTTCATCGAAGGACCTAGTGATGTATCGGCATGAAAAGTAAATACCTAGGAAGAAGTCTCTCATCTGAGAGAGCCTTTTCAAGTCTCTCTTCAAAGGGCGTGGCATGCCAGCTAACTTTCTGATCCTGTAGAGGAACCAGTCCACCTTTTAATAAACAAGAATAAAATACTACAGCTTACTGTTTTATGGAAAAGGATAAGCATTACTACCTCTTTGTATTTAGTTGTAGAATTTGGAATGCCATTACCATCCCATTCTTTTGGAGGAATTTGTGAAGGTTCCTCGTCGTTCCAGTGTGTTGCAACAAGACCAATAATCGGCCTGTCTATCTCAGTGCTCCTACCTGAGTCAGACATTCCTTTTGAAGGACTCGCAACGCTTGCATTTCTCTCGTCCTTTGATGCAGGCTTCACCCAATGCGACAAACTTGCATCGACAGGAAGTGGGTTCTGCTGATCCAGAATAGCAAGACACTTGGCGCCATGCTCTCGATCTTCGCAGCTAGAAGCTTTATTGAGGTTGGAAATTTCTCCCGACGAATGCACTTGAAAGGTATCAGAATCTTCCTTCAGTGCATTCCATTGGGAAATGTTTTCGACAGGATTAAGGACTGGGTAAACATATAGAGAACGGACACGAGGATTTCTCCCCATTGCAAAATTTAACGTTTTTGCTGGGTAAACAGTACCTGGGGTTTGCATGTCGTCTGTAAGTCTGAGAGGAGTGGGGTAAGGTGAATACCGGGGTCCAACCAGTTTATGTTTACCATCATCAGAGTCCGGAGAATCACATTGCTTTCGATGTCGTGTCTCATTCCTAAGTGGGGTGCTTCCAGTAGAAACAAATTCCGTGTTAACAAGATTATCATTCTCAAATCTTACAGACTTGGTCCTGCATTGGGTTTTTGAAACTGGAAGCTCGGATGAGGTAGCAGGTAACTCATTATAGTCTTCATGAAGTCGTTGAACTTCTGGTTGTATAGGCTCAAGTTCACTTCTGTTAAGAGAGCCACCACTACACCTTTCCATCTTCTGTAGCTCTGGCATAAAGCTTCGGGGTAATAAAAAAATATAGAACATTAGCACATAGATAGATCCAAATGATGAAAATATTAAAGCAGAACAGACAAAATGAGCAGCAAGGATGCAGTCTAGTGAGAATTGTGAAGAAAAAATTTCCCATGCAAGAAATTATATATCATACTATATTGACAAACAAGATATACCATCAAAACTTGGTCCCATTATAAACGTCCAAAAGGGCCAAAATTTCATTCTAAAACTACGATAACCATCCAACAGATGCCAGCTTTTTCCATCTTATGCGTCATGGATATCAACAGAAAGGCTGTAATCCTGGACATTGCACGGCAACAAATGCACAACGAGAGTATGATACTCATTCAGGGTATGCAGAAAAAATAACCAATGGCTTGGCAGATACAGAGGATTAGATGATTGATCCAGTAAAAAAACTAATCCTTCTTGCAAGGAACAGCTTGAAATAAATCATTCATCTCACTGAATAATGTGGCATAGATCAAGAACAGTTTGTAATAAAATGATTTCTCTAGTTGAAAGAAATACCTTCTTGATTTCTCCTCAGGCAAAGCTGACCTTTCTGGCACCGAGAGCTCATTTTTCTCCTCCTGGAGCTTATAAGATGAATGAGGATTTTGACTTTGTTGTTCATCCGAATTTTCTTTCTTGCAAGCAGTACCGGGAAGCCAAGAATGATATTTGGATGATGCATCATACCCAACTTCAAGTTTCTCCCTTTCCAATCTTTTCCTAATTTCAACTGGAGTTTGAAGTAGTGCCCCACAGGACTTCAGAAATTTTGCCTGCAGTGAACCATCTACAAATGAGTGATATATTTCACTATAGTAGTACTTCAAACTAGCTTCTTGTAAAATTAGTGCATTGGACTATATCAATTTTCGTCTGTATATATAGCAAAAATAGACTAGTATGGATCATTCTTCACTCATCATCAGGGCCTAATTCACACTATAGACGTTGGCGTTGGCCATATTTTATAGAACCACAATATTAAGAAAACTTCAGACTGATGATTTATAGAAATTACATTTATTGTAATTCAACTTTACCAGCATCATTATAGTTTTGCCCCAACCTTTCGGCAGCTACATGAGCACTTTTCCTCCTTACTCTAATATAAATTGGCACAATCTAAATTCAAACTTTTTGAAGACATCCCCACATCTCCATCCATGTGAAATATTATTAACATTTCTCACATATTTTGAAGCAGTTATCTCACACCTGCATCAGTTTGCATTAAATCTGTTTGTAAAGATTTCCTCAACCATGCTAAGAACACTTTGACTCAATTTACAAACAGAAAAGTTTATTCATATGCTACTTTTAAAAAATTTCTAAATTGCTAGTTGTTATAGGAGATTTTCTGTGAAGATAAAGGAAAGTAACCAAATCTTGATCCAATCTAGTCGAACGATCCTTTTTAAAATAGGTTCTGTCAATAAAATTCTGCCAGCCATATCCTGTTATCATGTGTTTCTAATGAGATACATTAAAAGAGTGATCACCAAATTGCACTTATATTCTCTGAGCCTCAAAAGATAATTCTAAAGTTAGTATCGTTATATGTGGTCAAAATATAGAACATACAAATTAGCGTCTACGCTTTAAGCACCTTATGTTATTGGGGTACAAATGAAGATGATCGAGCAATTTGGCTTAAGTTTCAAGTTCAACAACCTTCTTACATTCTAGCACCCAGAGAAAAACTAAACTAATAAATTAATTAATTAATTAAAAATCCCTATGTTCTAACTCCTCGTTAGCTACTAAGGGGATTTATACGACAATCTCTAAATTCCAAATAGATAAGAGCATCTGCCCGCATACCAAGAACATGTTTTATTACGGGAGCACCGATCGATTGGTATCACTCGAGAAGTGGAAGCAACGGCTTCAGGAGCAACTAGCACATGGTTATAGAATGAAAGGGAATATCACGTTATATTAATAGATGGCATGATAATACAGTAAAAAGAATGAAGTTGAAACAAGTAGAGAGATAAAAACTTTACTTCATCCTTCAGTTCCTGATCTTCGGAGCCTCGACCATCAGTAATCTTCGAAGGCTGCAGATCATGGCTCTTCGTATGCTTCACAGCATTTTGATCTTTGGAGAAGTACATGAACAAAGAGAAAAATGGAAACAGGTTCAATACCCTAGACCAATTCATCAATGAAGAAAAACAAGATTCCCCAATATTCCCAGATTGATACTAATACCTTCGAGAAGCAATGAAGCAAGGCGACTTTTCGAGGCCAGCGGGTCCTGAAGGAAAATCGTTAAAAAAATCAAGATTCAAGATCATTTCACAAGTTGTTTCATACGATAATCCAAAAAACAGAAAAAAAAAAATTAAAATGAACTAAGGTCATCAGAGACTTCACGCTGGCCTTGGAAGAGATGCGGTCGGACACAAGCGGAGGCTGACGGCGATTGCCATCTTTGACACGGAAGCAGCCAAAGAAGCACCCCATGCAACTAAAGACGTCGAGGAGAAGGCGCCCCAATATATTTACCTGATCCCGGTGCATTAATCAAAACTTAAGAATCGCAGACCTGACCCTTCCGGTTCCAGTAAAGATAACCTCCAAGTTATCGAACGAATGAAAATTAATAGAGATCAAGGGAGGAAACAAGCACGAAAGAGAGAAATAGTCGGCGGGATTTCAAGAGTGTCTGAGAGTCGAGGAAACAACGAGAGGAGACGAGGATGATTATGTCATTTGGGACTTTCGAAATTTAAATTTGGTTAGTTGCGAGGGAAAACCAAATATTTGTGGGCCTCCGCTTAGACGAAGTCGAATCTAGTAGGCTACCCATGGGCTAGAGCCTGTTTCCTCATCGTTTTGTTTAATCCAGATTTGTTTTGAATTATTGTCAGCTTTATTCAAATTTTTATATTAAGAAAATAAATGAGAAGTCAATGTTGCTGATTTTTCCAAACCAGGTCGCGGTTGGGAGTTGGACTCACCTCTCTTATTTTGTGTGAGTCTCACCCAACTCACCCTGGCTTTGGACTTGAAGCTAACTTGACTCAATCTATCCTAACTCGATTCATATTTTGAATAACTAAAATTGAGTCGATTCTAGGTCGAAAAATCTTGATTGTGAATCACATATGCAACTATTTATAGCTACATCTAGCGAGTCAGAGTTCCACATCCTCCTTGTGTTCTGAACTCGGGCTTCACCTGACCCAACTTGATCCAACTTAAATCAGGATTTGAATAACCTAGGTCGATTCCAACTTGAATAAGAAACTCACTTTTTATCATTTTAATATTTTTCTAATGCAACAAAAAAAAATTTAAAAAAAATCTCGTCCAAAATGGTACAAATACCATCAAATTTTGGTTAATGGAAATTTTTTTCCTTTAGCTTTTTTTTAACCTTTCTCTTCAAAAAACTCATTATTTTCATGAAGATAAGAATACTCGACATAATAAAGAAGTCATTCTTGTGACTATTGGTTGATGTTGACTCTCATATTGTTTTTTATGATAACAAAATTTAATTATACTAATAATTTAAAAATACAAATATTTCATATATTTCACCTTCGAGAGTATATCTAGGTCTAAAGCGTCAAAGCCAAATTCAATACCTCAAGCAAAATTGAATAACGTCTCTTGAAGAAATACCCACAATGAAACAACTAGAGTCCTAGTGTAATAGATAAATGTCTAAACTCAGTCACTTTTGTAATAAAGCATTCCAAACTTCCTATTCTTTAAGTACATTTGTTAAATTTGAGTTTTAGGTTATAAATTGCATATAGAAATGTTTAGGATCATCATAAACATCATTTATAAAACATGTTAGCACATTTAGAGAAAAATTCTCAAACTTTCATCAAAAGTTACATTTTAAAACTAGGCATTGGAACGATCGATCAACCGCTAGTAATGATTGATCATCTAAAATTGTGTTGGCCAAAAATTTAAAGCATGATTTATCAACCATAGTTGATTGATCGATCATCCAAAACATGCCCGTTTCATGCTATAATGCATGATCAATCATCCTACCTGGATTAATCGATCATTACTGTCCAGGCAAGCAAAATTTCATAGAATGATTGATCAATTACTCATAACCTTGCCAATAAGGGACATAAAACATGGTCGATCATAGAAAAATACACGGATCGATCATACTTGCATTGCATAACCAGTGGGAATCTTGATTGATCAATCATCCACTGATAATGATCGATTAACTTGACTTTTATGGACCAACGATAACATATTAATCGATTAGTAAATCACACTCTGACATAGAAGTAATCAATATAATCGATCAATTAAAGTATTGATTTTTGCAAACGGGCAAATAACGACTAATTTGAGTTAGGGAATTTATAAATAACTCGCCAAACCGTGAGTAAAACAGTGAATGAGGATTTATTAGCATATCTTCGAGCTACTATCCTTTATCTTACAAATTTTTATCAAAAGTTTTTTAGAGAGAGAGAGAGAGAGAGCCACACATTTTGAAAACCTTATTCTCTTTCGATCATTCTTACATCCATCATAGTACATATTCCTTAATCATTTCACAATGTGCTAATAACAATCTCTTGGGGATATTGGCATTGTTTAAAATCATGTATTGAACTACACGGCCAAAGAGAGCCAAATTTTTTTTTTAAATTTTGTAGTTATTAAAGTATAATAATTTTTTTTTCCCAAACAAGGGTTCTTGGGCAGTGACTATCACTAGAGGAACATTGATAACAAAAAATATATTTATCCCTAAAGTGTGTGCATATTATTCTTTACCCGGAGTTGCGAGTGTATAAACGGTGACACTTCATTCATAATTAAAACTTAATTTATGTATTAATATATTCGCTATTGCGCACTTTTCTTCGGACAAGGATTCTATCAAGAATTTGACCAATCGGTTTCAACCGTCGTCACATGTTATTGATCCTGGCCGCTGATTCCGGGCGGACTCGGTGACTCAGTGAGCTAATGCTATGTTTCCTGAACGTGAACCATTGGACGAATTGAAAGGCTTCCAGTCTCCCACGTTACCATCCACAAAAGGCAGACAACGCGGCTCTCTTGCTTGTCCGAACTGTACTGGACTCCAAGCGAGCTCCACGATAGAAGATCCCTCCCACTAGAACAACCGCAGTGAACAATTCTGTCACCTTCCTTTTCCTCCATGGGGGCTTAGCAGGTTCGCCCATACGATAAAGTTAACGTCTTATCATGTCTGCAGCTCATCTCTGGACGGTTTTTCCCGGAATCGATTGCAAGACGAAAAGGTTTCGAATTCCTTGCTTGAATTCCTCTAATGGGTTTTCGGTTTCGGCTAGTGTTGTTGCGAGTCCGTCCAGGTCTTCGGAAGAGATGGTGTATGGGGTGGTGTTGAAGCAGGCGGCTTTGGTGAGAGAGCAGAGGAGGGTGGGGAACGATAAAGCTTTGGCGGATGTTTTGAAGGATAAGAATCTGTTGAATGAAGCGTATGATCGCTGTGGTGAAGTTTGTGCTGAGTATGCGAAGACCTTTTACTTGGGTACTCTTTTAATTGTGCCTGTCTGTGATTTTTTTTCAGTTTTGTGTACCTGAAGAGAAGTATTGGCATTATTTACTTTTACAGTTTTACAAACTGTTTTTGGGTGTTTTTCTCGTCTTTTTGGCATTTATATTTTTTCTGCTAATTCATATTGGGAATCAAAGGATGTAGTACGCGTTGTTTTAACGTTAGATTCATGTAGTACTTCTCGTAGAAAATGTTGTGAAGCAGAGGGAGTTGTACTCGTTCTTTTAGCGTTTAGATTCATGTATTACTTCTTTTTGAATCGTGTCTTCCATTTACCGTCCTAATTTAAGTTTGTGGATTTAAGCTGTGGTTTGAAATTTGAAGCACTTAAACTTGAAATTATTTCCTTTTTTCTCCTGAATTTATCTGTATATCGAGCAGGGTGTATTTGATAGAATGTTTCGTTTTCAGAACTTTGCTTTTACTTACATCATTACTGAATCCACTGGAAAGTATTTAGGCTTACTTTCTCATTTTATTGGTTTCTTTCCATAAGAGTTGAAGCACCCGATAGTTTGGGGTCTTTCTTTTTTAGACATTGATTTGCAATTTTATTTGCTTTTGGCGATGACTGTTATTGCCATCTGATGCTTTCATTGCGTCACATTATCCTCTACCATAATGCAATTCTTACCTTTTACCATTTTAGAGTGAAGCAAGTTTTCTGTTGGCGTTTACATTCTGTAGCACTGGTAATTCCTAATACTTCACTGTATCTTATGAATTGCAACATTTGTTTGTTTAGTTTGTTTAAACTAGACCGACTCAATGGTTTTGTGACTGATTTTTCTGGGGCTTCAAAATTCAGCTGGATTAAAGTAACACATTTATAGGAAATGCGAAGGGATTCAAAAAGCTAACATGGGCCAGAAACTTGCTTAGTATATACTTCAGTGGTGTACACAACTCTAGGGATGGTTCACTGTAAATAGAGGTCCATGCTGCCACAGTTTTTATTGATATTTTGTTTTTCTATTTTCAGGAACATTGCTCATGACTCCAGAAAGGCAGAGAGCTGTATGGGCAATTTATGGTATGACTGCACAGTAATTTGATTATTGCATTGTTTTTAGTGTTTTTTTAGGCACTGCGTAGCTTATCTCAGTGCCCAGACAATTTAGTAACCTAGACAAATAACCTTGATAATTGAATGCCAATCTTTATATAAGAGCAACTGCAGGACCTACATGAGGAGGCGATTTAAAACATCTGTATGTCATTTTAGTGGTCTAACTACTTGAATGATTGGATGGTTTCCCATTCTATCAATTCATTTTTAATACGAAATGTTTTTTGTCTGGTTCTTAATGACACTTTGTCACAGGGTCTGGTTTCAGTTGGAGTATTTTTGTTCATATATTCTTACTAACATGGTCTTCATGCTTAGTGTGGTGCAGGCGTACAGATGAACTTGTGGATGGGCCAAATGCTTCACACATAACCCCCACAGCTCTTGATCGTTGGGAAAAAAGGTTAAATGATCTTTTTCAAGGACGCCCATATGACATGTATGATGCAGCTTTATCAGACACTGTATTGAAGTACCCGGTTGACATTCAGGTAATGATAATTGAGTTGCATGAAATTTCACTTTTACTGTAAGTGACCACACTAATTTGGTGTGTTGTTCTTTCTCTCAAGTAGCCATTCAAGGACATGATTGAAGGAATGAGATTAGACTTGAGAAAATCAAGATATAACAACTTTGACGAGCTCTATCTGTACTGCTACTATGTGGCTGGGACTGTGGGGCTTGTGAGCGTTCCAGTGATGGGGATTTGCCCCAAGTCAAAAGCAACCTCTGAGAGTGTCTATAATGCAGCTTTGTCCCTTGGGATTGCAAATCAGCTAACGAACATACTTAGGGATGTTGGAGAGGAGTAAGATTTCATATCAATCTCAATAGTCTGATTTCTGTTTTTTGGTTTTGTTTTTAAACATCTTGCATTGAATGAAGGCAGAATGTGAAATTGGCCTGTCTATGACTTCTAAATATGATGTCTGAGGTCAGAGAAATGGTCCAATGAAACATGGCCTTCAATACAACAATGAATCTGAGGTCTGAAAGCATAATATCTGGGATCATCTGAACTTAATTATTTCAAATGATCCTTAAGTGTTTGGTCAAATGTATAATGACAAATAGCAAAGAAGAAGAGAGACAGAAGGAGAAGAAGGAGAAAGGAATAAGAGGCAAGAGGGAGATAGAAAGAGATGTGGCACAAGCACATGTTAGTGCTGAACTCCAGCCCTCTTTGTTTAATTAACTCACTTAAGTGAATGTAGACAAATTACTATAATATCCTTCATTACATAAAACTCAATAACTCCCTAAATACTCATCAGAATAACTTGAAAATTGAAACATATACTCCTATCATGTTGACTAACTTACTGCAGCACTTACAGGGACATACACAAATAATAAATGATCAAGATGCTCTTTGACTTGTATTTCAACAATTTCAATATAGAACATAAAAACTCATAGTTATTTGAGATTTTTGATATAACAGTTGGAATTGTGCTACAAGATGATTTAATGGTTAATACTGTTTATAAACTCAAGATCTCTGTGTGGAAAGCACCTTTAAGTGGTTCAAACTCTTCATAAGTTCAACATGCCTTGGCAAAAAGATATTTCAACACTCCCTGACCTTCTCTTCCTTCTGTATTTGATCTTTTCTCACTCATTCTTGCAGTGCTAGAAGAGGGAGAGTATACCTTCCTCAAGATGAGCTGGCACATGCTGGCCTATCAGATGATGACATTTTTAGAGGGAAAGTGACTGACAAATGGAAGAGCTTTATGAAAGATCAAATAAAACGTGCGCGGTTGTTCTTCAACGAAGCTGAGAAGGGTGTTTCAGAGCTCAATTCAGCTAGTAGATGGCCGGTACAAACAGAAACTTACCTTCTCACGTAACATGATACTATATGTGAACCACTCATTTTTAGAAGGCAGCGTCCATCTTCCTATGTCCACCTTGTGGATCTTATATTGGATGAGTAATGCAAAAATACCCTCATTCCTGATGATGCTAAGTATCTGTTTATAGGAGACAAAGTAAATGTTTTTGCCCAGGGGTAATAATGCTGCAATGCAGTAACTAGAACTGTGATTCATGATGCTTCATACGGCAGTTATAAGAAGAGATTCTCAACAGCAATTTTTATGTGCAACTGTACGACATCTTACACTTTTGCAACTTTTTGCAGGTTTTGGCGTCCCTTTTGCTATACAGGCAGATCTTAGATGCAATTGAAGCGAATGACTATAACAACTTCACTAAGCGTGCATATGTAGGGAAAGCAAAAAAACTAGTATCATTGCCTGTAGCCTATGCAAGAACCTTAATGGGCCCTTCAAAATCCGTAAGTACAGGTTCTGTGAGAAGAACATAAAATCTTATTGCTTAGGGTTCATCTTTAGATATAACTTGTCGGTCATGCATTTTTATTCCAAAATCTTGAGAATCTTTTCCAAGAAGAAAATGTAAGTATGATTGCTTAAGAAATAGTGAAATGCAATTCTTTCATTTTATCTTTTGGTATGGCAATTCTTTCGTTTTCTAAATGCAATTAAGTTCAAATGTGGGCTTAGAAGTCTTGACAACAAGGACC
Organism: Aristolochia californica; assembly: GCF_029961685.1. Classification (NCBI taxonomy): domain Eukaryota; kingdom Viridiplantae; phylum Streptophyta; class Magnoliopsida; order Piperales; family Aristolochiaceae; genus Aristolochia; species Aristolochia californica. The sequence goes on from NW_027181826.1 coordinate 24,103,636, forward strand.
AAACTCATGGACTCCAATTTTATTTTCTTTCAACTAGCTTCTTGGCATAACCCTCTTGCAACTCAGTGTGGTTCTGATCATTTATCACACCAGGGCGGCAATCCATGAAGTAAAAAGCTGTCACTGGAGGAATTTGGAGAGATGAATGTTTGAATTATATAAAACAGGTCCCCAGTGAGAGTCCCTTTGCCCCATTAGAATTTTAGATATTTTTTTTTTTTAACTCTAGGCTTTCAAGATTGAACTCTGAATACAGAGTTGTGTTCCAATTCATTGGCCAGACAGGAAAATTATAGATTTCATTGCAGCTGGGAACCGTCAATTAGCCATTCCTAGAATCAGTCTTCTTTGTTCATGTTGGACAGAAGATTGTGGTCAATGGCATCTGAGCTGACTTCTTTTTATTTGTTTTTACTACTATTATTTAACTCTTTCTGATGTATCGATGAGGGAGTTACTCTCTTGCTAACATATATTTCTTAGATAACAGGTAACTTCTTGATACTTGGAAGTTTGCCAAAAATATCTTCTGAAAATGGCCTGAAGTTCATTGATGGGTAATATTGCTCTTCAGTCAACCCAAAATATTTAGTACTTCTCATTTTGAGTCAATGGGTTTCATATCACTTGACATGTAAATGTGAAACGAGAATGCATCAAATATAGCCTTTTTTAGTGTATTTGATGCATCAAATGCATCAAATAATAAAAAGGAATGGCTAATTGACGGTTCCCAGCTGCAATGAAATCTATAATTTTCTTGCTTCTCTCCATTTTTTTCCTTTTAGTTGCTGCAGTTTTATCCTTCTGTTTCTGCATGGTACTTCCTTTGATAGTAGAATAGGTTTAAAATGACAGTCCCACGTAAGGACCCACCCGTGAGTGATAGTGTTAAACCAAGTCGTTTTGATACTTCTGGTTGGACCATGGTGGTCATTGCCTCTGGTTGCAGTTTAACTGGGTTGAAACATGGATCAAACCGTTGAACCGATACATATTTTTGGGATGAGTCTTAGGACTAAATTTCACATAGTATCAAAGTTGGTGCTAATATTTAAGCTCAGAACTGGTAATCATATATGGGGTTTAACCTAAATTAACCAAATGTATAGATGCAAAAGAGGGGCATACACGTGATTCGGGGAGTATTAAAAAATAAACAAATATCTTAAATTTATTAATTAAAATAATATAAACCATTCTGTAAGGGATTTAAAGGTGCTCGATGACCCATACGATAAGTCGAGAACGCTGCCGTTGATTAGTTGAAGTGGACAGTGGGGGGCATGGCAGCGCGAAAAGGCATGGACTTGGAGGGAAACGCTTTCAAAACATTTGAAAGCAAATCTAATTTACGGAGACGTTTCAGCTAAATACCCCTTTTACCCCTTTTGTCTCTGAGGAGATTTACCACTATCGTGGAGGTGGAGCTTGCTTCCTATTCCGGAGCCCCCGAAACCCTCTTCCAGGGGACGCTGCCGATTTTCTTACATTTCGATCAACACTCCGTCGATGATGAGCAACCATATCGCTGGCGGCGGCGCCGATTTTCATCTTCCCGATGAGATTCTCTCCGTCATCCCCACGGATCCCTATGACCAACTCGATCTTGCCAGGAAAATTACTTCCATGGCCATTGCGTCGCGGGTCTCAAAGCTTGATTCTGAGACCGGACGACTCCGGCAAAAGGTTGTTGAGAAGGACCGCTTTATTTTTGACCTTCAGGAAAAGCTGTCTGAGATGGGTGAAATGTTCCGTGATATGGATGCAAAGCTAAGGGCGACTGTTGATGAAAATGTAATATCCTTGTTGCCCTTCTTCTTGCATTTCTGATGTTCCTTCATTCTCTTTTAATTGGTTTGCTGAAGGTAATGAGTGGAGGTGGAGGGCAATCTTTGAGTTGCAAGGGCTTTTACTCTGCATTTGTTTGTGGGGTTCTGTCCATGTTGTTCGTATCATCTCTGATAGTGTCAAGTTGTTGAGGAAAAGGAAGCTGAGAAAGTACAGATTTCAATAAGAAACCTTATTTCCACTCTATTTAGTTTCTCAAAGTTTTCATGTTACCTTGCTTTTTTATTTCTCAGGCAATGTACATATTTTCTTTCTAAAAAGTGATTTTAGTTGTTTTAACTGCAAAACATTATATTTGAAGGTTAAGCTGCTGAGTGAGCGAGATGCATTGACAGCAACGGTGAAGAAATTGAACCGGGATTTGGCAAAGGTGAGATGTATATTTAATGAATAATATCAATCATGTACTGTTGATTCAATCTCTCTCTCTCTCTCTCTCACTCACACACACACACACACACACACACACACACTATTTTATGGTTTTTTCATATCGAGGAGAACCTTCTTTACATTGATTAGCTACACGATTTTGGGTAGAAAATGCGTAGAATGAAATTGCTGAATGTCATTAATTTAAGATAAAGTTCCTTTGGCTTAACTAAATGGACCATCAAAATCACTTGTGATGCAAATTTTTGAATGTCACACTGTTGATAAGATCATTAATAGATGAAGTTGCATGACTTCATTACCTGCTTTGGGCTATAGATGGTGACATTACTCCTCGAGTTAAGTAGTGTCTCCTGTACCATTTCTCTGATTTTTTCTTTACCTGCAAATAGTTTTCTCCATAGATATATGCTATTAATGAAATAGTTATGTTCTAGCTTACTCTTTTTATCCTTAATCTGAAAAATGTGAGAATTCATTTATACTCTGTCTTATTATTATTTCTTTTTTCACCTCTTCTATCTTTAGTACATGCAGATTATAGATCAACGTTGAAGGTTGACAAGCACCTATCATATCCTGCTTACAGTTTGACTGTGCATAATTGCATTTTATAAACTTCTCTCCTGTTTTGTTATTGTTTACTGCCAAGTTAAGTGCTTTCTTGGTTTTAATCAATAGACCTTATGCGCTTTCCATGGAACTCACAAAAAAATGGAAAAGGAGGCGTTGATACCATGAGTGACTTTGCTATTAAAAAAAAAAGAAAGTCTTTTGTAAACTACTTTTTTAATGGGAAATAACATAATTCCTGTCAAAGTTGAAATTTTTGATATGGCCACATGAAGAGACCACGAAGGTAGAGCCGGACATGGCTAAGGTTGTTGGTAATTAGTTAGTGGGTTAGTGGGTTAACAATTATTTACTTTTAATGGGTTAATCAGTTCCTTGATCGTAGGAGATTATTTCCGTTTTCATAGTCATGGGTAGTTTCTTGTATGGCTATATATAGCCGGGATGAAATGTAACAGAGATAAGTGTGATTAATCTTGAAGTCTATCTTCTTTACTCTGTCTTCTCCTTCTCTGTTCATTCTCTGTTCATATATTCTTCTTCATCTTAAATTCTTGTATCAGTGGTATCAGAGCTGTTACAACTCCGGGATTCCCTTCTGCGAGTTACTTCCTCTGTCTCTGCGTCTCTCTCTGTCACGCTCTTCAATTTTCCTAATTCTCCTTCCGTTCTTTCCGTCGTTTCGAACTGTTACGACTCCGGGATTCCATTCCGCGAGTTCCTTCCTTTGTCTCTGCGTCTCTCTTTGTCACGCTCTTCAATTTTCCTAATTCTCCTTCCGTTCTTTCCGTCGTTCCGAACTGCTGTCACCGTTTCCTTTCAAACCCCTCTGTTCCAAAATTTTTTATTTGCTGAATTTTTTTTTTTACCGCAGCCTTCTCTCTGTCGCCGGAAAGAAATTCCGAAATCAGAGATCTCTGTTCAGGAAGAAATTTCGAACGCAGAGAAATTTTTGTTCGGGAAGAAGAAGAATTTTTCTTCGAATTCAGAGGAAATCTCTGTTTGGGGAAGAAAAATTGCCGCCGCCGGGACTCAAGCTCTGTGCCTGATTCCTCCTCGCTGCTGCTACGTTGCCGTGTTGCCGGAATCGTCGTTGCCGTTGTTGCCGGTACTGGAGCTGGCCACTGCCGAGACGCATCCAATTACAGAACTAAGGTACCGACGCTGCGACCTTAGGTACAAATAATTTTTTTTGCTGATGTTGGTGTTGCCGCAAACCAGAGAGAAAAAAAAAAAAAAAAAACCATGGATACTCGCAGCAAAACGCATGCAAAATTCCGCAACGAGGTCAATGAAATTTTGGCTCGGCACGAGTCAAGTTTTGATCAGGTAAACACCACCTTAGAAACGGTGTTAACCGAACTTCAAGCTCTTCGAGCCTTTCGAAGCCCAAACACTAGCTCTTCTGACATCAACCCCTTTGCACGTGATGAAGCTTTCCACCCACATCCTTCTCGTCCAAACACTCGAAATGACCATTCTCATCAGAACCTCAAGTTATCCTTCCCGAAATTTAACGGAGACGACCCAATTGGATGGATTTACAAGGCAGAACAATACTTTGACTTCAAAAACATTGCACCTGAAGTCCAAGTTTAGCTCGCCTCTTTCCACTTAGAAGGCGTCGCCCTACAATGGCACCGGTGGTTGACGAAGTTTCGCGGACCACTCACATGGGAGGAGTTCACCAAGGCTGTACACCTTCGATTTGGTCCAACCGATTATGAGGACCCGTCCGAAGCTCTGAATCGGCTTAAACAAACCACATCCGTCACATCTTATCAAGAAGTTTTTGAAAGGCTTTCTCACCAAGTGGATGGTCTGTCCGAAAGGTTCCTTATAGGTTGTTTTATTGCAGGACTACGAGACGATATTCGCATAGATGTTAAGATTAAACAACCTCGCACCTTGGCAGATACAATAGGAGTGGCTCAGCTAATCGAGGAACGAAACCAGTTGTAGAGGAGACCAAACCAGCAACTCCGGTCTCAGACAACTTTTACACCAAAGGTCTCACCAAACTCAATCGTTGGTGTGTTAGGACCTCCACCGACCCAACGCATACACCAAAGCTCCAATCCTCATCCGGCAACCTTCTGCCGTATCACCAACCAAGAAGCCCGAGAACGTCGAGAGAAGGGGTTATGTTATTATTGTGACGAGAAGTTCGTTCCAGGCCATCGTTGCGAACGACCACAATTATTTAGGATCGAGGATTCACCCCATACGGGCATCAAAGATGTGGAGGACGATCGATCAGAACCAAACTCTCATGAAGTTTTACCTGAAATTTCTTTTCATGCTATTGCAGGTACCGAACACCCACAAACGTTACGCGTCCTTGGAAAATTGAAAAACAAAAATGTAACGGTACTGATAGATGGTGGCAACACCCATAACGTCATTGATCAGGCCATCGTCTCGAAGTTTGGGTTACCGGTATTACAAGATAAGAAACTCCAAGTCATGGTTGCTAATCGAGAGAAGATAGAATGCATTGGTCAGTGTCGAGCGCTCACTCTCACCATTCAAGGACTTTCCATCACCACCGACTATTATATTCTTCCGGTCGCGGCATGCCAGTTGGTATTGGGAGTACAATGGCTTGCAACTCTTGGACCCATCCAAACGAACTACAAGCAGCTCACCATGCAATTCCACATGGCAGGAACCTTCCACACATTTCAAGGATTGAAACGGTCTGGCATAGAAGCCTTAACCGACAAAGAATTCAATGGGTTACAAGGCACGGGAATATTTTTTCAAATAATTCCTTCCAACAGCGGCAACAACCAATCAACTTCTTACCCTCCTGAGATGGGCCGCCTACTCGCTCAATACTCTCAGGTGTTTGAAACACCAGCCAGCTTACCTCCAAGGCGCTCACATGACCATCATATTCCATTGCAGCCGACAGCGGGACCAGTCAGTGTGCGGCCATATCGGTACCCTTATTACCAGAAAATTGAGATAGAGAAAATGGTAAAAGAGCTTTTGCACTCTGGTCTGATACGGCCAAGCCACAACCCATACTCGTCTCCAGTCCTGTTAGTAAAGAAAACAGATGGCACTTGGTGATTTTGTGTGGATTACCGCGCTCTCAACGACATCACGGTTAAAGATAAGTATCCAATTCCTATCATTGATGAATTATTAGATGAGCTCTATGGTGCGAAATTTTAGTCTAAATTAGATTTACGGTCGGGCTATCATCAAATTCGCGTGCGAGAAGAAGATATTCCTAAAACCGCCTTTCGAACACACGAAGGGCATTATGAGTTTGTGGTTATGCCATTTGGACTCACCAACGCTCCAGCAACCTTCCAAGGTCTCATGAATGATTTATTCCGTCCTTATCTCCGGCAATTTATTTTGGTTTTCTTTGATGATATCCTCGTATATTCGAAGTCATGGGAAGACCACCTTACACATCTGCAAATTGTTCTACAAATATTATCAACTAACAGTTTCTTTGCAAAGGAGTCGAAATGCCAATTCGGAGTTTCACAGGTCGACTACTTGGGTCATGTAATCTCTACGCAAGGAGTATCGGTGGATCCAACCAAGATTCAAGTTGTCTTGGAATGGCCAACACCAACTACAGCCAAGGGGGTCAGGGGGTTTCTCGGGTTAGCAGGTTAGTACCAGAAATTTATCCGCCATTTCGGAAGTATAGCAGCTCCTTTGACCCATCTCTTAGGCAAGGATGATTTTCAATGGAATGATGATGCAGAGATAGCTTTCCAGTTATTAAAAAAAGCATTGACATCACCCCCAACCCTATGTCTGCCCGATTTTACTCAACGATTTGTCATTGAATGTGATGCCAGCGGAATAGGACTCGGTGCAATTCTGACTCAGCATAATCAACCAGTGGCGTATTTTAGCGAAGCATTAAAAGGTTCGGCCTTGGCATTGTCCACCTATGAGAAAGAAATGTTGGCAATTGTTAAAGCTATAAAGAAATGGCGACCATACTTGCTGGGGAAACCATTTACAGTCCGCACCGACCAACAAAGTCTCAAGTACTTACTGGAGCAACGAATTACTACACCAGCACAGACTCGTTGGCTGCCCAAAATACTTGGTTATGATTATGAAATTGAGTATAAACATGGGCCTGAAAATCAAGGTGCAGATTCTTTATCACGTGTAGCTGAATTTCAATTCTTATCTATTTCTCAACCACGTGTAGATTGGTGGCCGATGCTTCAAAAGGAAGTCCAACAGGATTCCTTTAATAAAGACTTATTACAAGAAGGGCCATCTCTAGCAGGACCCAAGCTACTCCAACGTGACGGTGTGTGGTTTATAAAAGACAAAGTTTATTTGAGCCCCACCTCTTTCTTGATTCCAAAGATCATGGCTGATTGCCATTCGTCGCCTATAGGTGGGCACTTTGGGTTTCATAAAACTCTCTCCCGTATCAAACAGAGTTTCTTCTGGTCTAAAATGCGCCATAAGGTAAAGGATTTTTTGCAACAATGTGATATCTGCCAGCGGTTTAAAACCGATTGTATGAAGCCCGCAGGATTGCTTCAACCGCTACCCATACCGACTCAAATGTGGACGGATGTCTCGATGGATTTTATTGAAGGGTTACCCTCTTCCCATGGGTATACTGTTATCATGGTAGTCGTCGACCGATTGACAAAATATGCTCATTTCGTAGCATTGAAACACCCATTTACGACTGTCATAGTTGCCAAGGCATTTGTTGCCCAAGTGGTTCGCTTGCACGGAATTCCACATTCAATTGTTAGTGATCGAGACAAGGTGTTTATCAGCTCCTTTTGGCGAGCATTGTTCCAGCTACAAGGAACCAAGTTATGTATGAGCTCGAGCTACCATCCTCAATCTGACGGCCAAACGGAAGTTGTCAATCGAACTTTGGAGCAATATTTACGTTGTTTTGCAGGAGACCAGCCGCGAAAATGGATCGAATGGGTTCCCTGGGCCGAGTTCAGCTACAATACTTCCATTCACTCTTCTACCAAGATGACACCTTTTGAAGCTTTTTATGGTATTCCACCTCCAAGTTTACTGGCTTATGTACCAGGCACTTCTTGTGTACAAGCAGTTGATGAGTATCTATGTGACCGCGATGTCATCCTACGTGAACTACGGCGTAACCTTTTGTTGGCTCAGGAGCGGATGAAATGTCAAGCAGACCAACACAGACGAGAGGTATCATTCCTAGTGGGCGATTATGTGTATCTGAAACTCCAACCCTATAAACAGACTTCTGTGGTTTTTAGGGCCTCCATAAAGTTCGCCCCACGTTTCTTTGGGCCATACAAAATTATTGCGAAGCTTGGTCTGGTGGCTTATAAACTGGCTTTACCTCCTGGTTCTCAAATTCATGATGTGTTTCATGTCAGTTTGTTACGGAAGCATTTGGGTCTAGTTACTCCAACATCTAACCAACTTCCCCTTGTTTCGGACACGGCAACGGTTCTTCCACAACCCGAGAAGGTCTTAGATCGAAGTGTGATCCAAAAGGGTAAATATCGGCCCAAATCTGAAATCTTAGTGAAATGGGTGGGGGCACCGACAGAAGATGCAACTTGGGAGAATGAGTGGCGTTTCACCAAGTCCTATCCTGGTTTCATCATTGAGGACAAGGATTCTTAAGGGGTGGGGAATGATATGGCCACATGAAGAGACCACGAAGGTAGAGCCGGACATGGCTAAGGTTGTTGGTAATTAGTTAGTGGGTTAGTGGGTTAACAGTTATTTACTTTTAATGGGTTAATCATTTCCTTGATCGTAGGAGGTTATTTCCGTTTTCATAGTCATGGGTAGTTTCTTGTATGGCTATATATAGCTAGGATGAAATGTAACAGAGATATGTGTGATTAATCTTGAAATCTATCTTCCTTACTCTGTCTTCTCCTTCTCTGTTCATTCTCTGTTCATATATTCTTCTTCATCTTAAATTCTTGTATCAGGATATGGCCACATGAAGAGACCAGGAAGGTAGAGCCGGACATGGCTAAGGTCGTTGGTAATTAGTTAGTGGGTTAGTGGGTTAACAATTATTTACTTTTAATGGGTTAATTAGTTCCTTGATCGTAGGAGGTTATTTTCGTTTTCATAGTCATGGGTAGTTTCTTGTATGGCTATATATAGCCGGGATGAAATGTAACAGAGATATGTGTGATTAATCTTGAAATCTATCTTCCTTACTCTGTCTTCTCCTTCTCTGTTCATTCTCTGTTCATATATTCTTCTTCATCTTAAATTCTTGTATCAGATATTTCAAGATTAATCACCATATCTCTGTTACATTTCATCCCGGCTATATATAGCCATACAAGAAACTACCCATGACTATGAAAACGGAAATAACCTCCTACGATCAAGGAACTAATTAACCCATTAAAAGTAAATGAAATTTTCTACTTAGTTATTCACTTTTTAGGTATCCCTAACTATGGATAAGAGTATAGAAAATTTGCAAGAACTAGGTTTTTACTTTTTGAAGTCATTCTCAAAGAATATAAAAAAGTCAGAGGGTTCTTTATGCATCCACTAGGGTGTTCAAAAAGTCTAAACCTTTCATGTGACCCTAATACAAAGGAACCTTTAGCTCTCTTGCAAAAAGAACAGGTGAACAAAATGTAACACAAAAAAAATGGTTGGGTTGTGGTAACTTCAAAAGTGAAATTCTTATTGGTTAGGTGCTCATTGTTAGTTGAGCTTGTATACTTACAAAGTAAATGAGTAGAAATAGTTTTGATTCAAGACCAAGATAAATTTGTATTTTGTTTCTCCTATTCACTTTTCTGGGTTGCACGACTAACTTATGGACATCGAAATGTTCAAAATTCAAATATTATGAGTGAGGTTGACAATATTGACATTGGTACCTTCTTCCAGAGCCAAGGCTTTGCCAGTGTTATCAAATCATAATCTCTCTGTTATCTTAAGTGTCTCTTGTTGATTTATAGGGCCAACACATAAACACAAGAGATCTCAAGGGAAGGAGAGAAGAGAGGAACTCTAACTCTTGGGAGAGAGGAGAGAAGAAACTAAGGGAGAGAAAGAAGAAGAAAAAAGAAAGAGGTGTAAGGACAAATTTGAATCAAGAGGAAAAGGATTGAATGCTCTACCCCATGCCTTGAGACTATATTTATAATTGTGGGAAGGTGTTTACAATGACTACAATGCCCTTAGGGTTACATACTTCAAAAGGAAAAAAACATAAGAGGTCATACACCAGCTTGCATAATTACAATTCTATTCCATCTCTATGGAAGTTCTCCTTATTTACTAGCCATGTCATCCCTACACACGTGTCTTTTAACATCTCTCAATAAATTTGTGTTGACCTTAAAGAAAAAAAGAAAAGGAGTTTGTATGCTGTAAAAGAGATGATATATTTGCTTTATAAAAAAAAAAAGAGATGATATACTTATTGCCTTGTTGCGTTAGTAAGGGCAAACTAGTCTGCCAGCCAACATCAACCATGCTATCCTATAGGGGTGTGAATGGTATACAAAATGGAATAACCTATTATGTATACCATTTCAAGCACCATATTCCATATCAATTCTGTCTAATTATTATTTGAAGGTATTCCGATTCTATTTATTTACCCGGTTATTGACCTGGTAAATGGGTAAACAGATAAATAAGCAGAAAATAGTAAAAAATGATTAAAATATAAAACACTTAAAGAAAAAGAAAAAAGAAAACGTAATGTCTAAAGACAGTAAAAAGTCATATAACATCAAACATAAGGTCTTTCCTGCATATATTTAGAAAAAATATTTCAAAAAGATAAATCTACATCATCATTACATCATTTGAATTTGATGCTGGCCTATGTTTGTTTATCTGCAAAAAATAGAGAGAATGATTATCACAATTACTGCTGCAGTACTGGTTAATGCAAATAATCATCCTATTTCTGTTTTTTAATAAAAGATAATTCAGACAAAACATTCAAAAGCTACGGGCTATTGTAGTCCTTTCAGCCTTGAAAATCCCATTAGAGTTACAAACATAATTATACACTTCCTATGGCATCAAATGATCAAACTAGACCATTGTTAAATAGCCATCATTCCTCGACAAATTTCTTCTATAACATTGACTTCCTTATAAAAGTGAGACATCCTTAACTCTTCTCCCAAACTAAAAATCCATTTACAGTTTATACAGAAATGGGAATTGGGACAAGAGATTGAGGGCTTTAAATAGAGAGCTTTAGAGAGAGAGTGTTTAATTCTTTTGAGGGAGGGAACAAGACTAGAGGGAGGTGGTTGAGCTAGGGGCTGAGACTCTGAGAAAAAGACGGTAGAAGGGATATGACGAGAGGTAGAGAGGCTTTACAGAGAGAGGAAGGGGGGACGAGTGACAGATTGATTGAGAGGGGGCTTAGGGTTTGAGGGAGAGAGGCTGAGAAAGAGAGGGCAAACTTTTGGAGAGGAATGGAGGCTGGAGCTTGGAAGTGAAAGATCTGAGTGAGAGAGAGTAGAGGGGAAGAAATTCCAAAGCGTCGAGCATATCCTCTTGGTCAATGGTTGGAACAGGGAATAGTGAAAATATGGTTAGAATTAGAAACTTAGAATATATAGGTATTTAAAGAAATTGTGTTATTACCCTTACATAAATGGTATTCGGGTAATCAGATATGGTATAGGTATTACCCGATTCGGTTCCTTTTAATGAGTGGTAGATGGGTAAAATTACCTGATTACATATATGGATACAATTTTTTGTTCCGTATCTAGTTTGTTTAATAAACAACAGATGAATAATCAGGAAATGGGATAAAACTGACACCCCTACTAATTTAGGAGTCATTGTAACTGTTTCAACATGTTCTTTCATGATACTTCCTATTTTTGTTGGAAATGCTTGTAAGCCTTCTTATTGTATCAAAAGTCATGGAAAACTTCATTTTTAATGTCTTGTTATTTTGGTTGTATTAAGGCATTATCAGGTTATATTACTCTACTGAATGCTGTATTAAGCATGCTTATTTTTTATTTTTTATATAACAATGAGAAAAGAGGTTTCATTAGGGAAGCTCTAAGAAATGAGGATTAATTGATGTAGAGAGGCTTTTTATGTTTAACCTTATCTAGGCCCTTGACAATATGCGGCTGACAATCCTAATATCTTTGCTTCCTGTTGTATTTGATCATAATTCTACTTTCAAAGGAAAAAAGAATACTTATCAGCATCTTGCATCTTCTTGAGAACATTATTTGATTACATTCTTACACATCTATGCACATATTGCCTTGAAATTTCTGGAATATCCTGTGTGAGGTCTTGGGTTCAAGTCTCACCAGGATTTAGGGTGTAGTCTGTGTCTATTCAACATTTACAATAAACTATACAACATCTGTTAACTCTCAAAGAAAAATTATTTTACTGAAGATTCATGTGTGCTTGACGTATTATGAGCATTGTTGAAGGTGGACACTGTACTGTGTGTAATATTAGCTTGATGCCATTTTGTTGTAACTACTACTTTCTGTTTTTGTCATCAATATAATTTATAGATTTGTTTTGATATTATATTCTTTAGATTTCTAAATTTAATATCTTAATCTCTCGTGTCTGTATGGTTCGTGGACAATTTCTGGTTGAATAATCAAGATTAGGGCCAGAACTATGAACTTTGGTCCAAGAAACCAAATATGGAAGTAGAGAAGCAGTTGGTTGTTTCGTACATTTATGTACACTTTTGGTTATGTGAGCATATTCAATATCCAAAGATAAATTCTGGCTGGCTGCTTTCTTTACTAGTTTCTGAGGAGAGGTGCATGGATTGTCTTCTATTTTTCTTTACCTGTGCCTTGTGTTAAGTTTTTGAGTGGGTTGACATTTCAACACTTTGTATGCACTGATAAAATATATGTGTAAAATAAGAATATGCTATTTTATCAAATTTTAGGAGCTATGGTGCCTCATGAATAGTTCTCTTCTAATGAAACAGGGATATTTATGGGAATAAGTAGTTCATTTAGCAGAATAAAAAAGCATATGGAATCATGTTAATATTTCAATTTTGTTTTTCTTTTAGCAAAACATTAACTAATTTCCAAAGTTCCATAAATATTTTGATTCTCACTTATCTGTTTCAACAGTTGGAGACATTCAAGAGACAGCTGATGCAATCATTGAATGATGATAATGCACATGTAAGATATTACTACAATGATCTCTTTTGTTTTACTGGGTAGTCACAGTTGTTATTTTCTTCATATGAACTGCCCAGACCAAGCTATTGTTGAAAACTCAACAGTTTTCTTGTTATTCTACAGCAAGCAGAGACGGTTGATATTGGGACATGTGACCAATCAGTCACAAAATCCTCCTTGGTGAAGGGTAATATTTACATTCTTGAGTGTAATTGGCTTATTATACTTACATTGACGATATATTAAGCATGAATGTTTAAATCTTTTTATGGTATTATAAATCAGATGAGTCCTCAAATGGCTACATGGCAACAAATTATGTTGGTGGCTCCACTGGAAACAGGGAGATAGAAGGTAAAGCTGCTTTTACATAAGTCTGTTGGAGTGTTGACACCCATTTTTTTGAAAGCCAAGTGTTTACATTGTGATTCTTGTTTTTATTTTTTTATGTAATTCAAAATCTCTATTTGCTTACAGCTTCACGGTATATTGGTCAGAGATTTTCAATGACTCCGTATATCACTCCACGATTTACTCCCACAGAAACACCTAAAGTTACTTCAACAGGTGGTTCTCCTAGGGGATATTCGGCAGCTGTATCTCCAAAAAATGTATCTGGTAATTTTGAAGGTAGGGGATTGTTGTCATCATGGTATCCCTCAAGTACACAGTCCTCTGCACCGAGCTCCCCTCCTCGTGGACGCTCTTTGCCTGGTGAGTATAATATAAGTTTTCACTGTAGAGCTTCTAAATGATTTTATCCAGACATTGGACTACTTTGGTGGACTTAGTTTACCATTTTGCTTGTTGCATACACTGTATTTCCTTGTATTATGTTACTAACTGAGGTTGTGTGCTTATCAGCACGAACTCCTCGTATTGATGGAAAGGAATTCTTCCGCCAAGCCAGGTTAGTCCATGTATTTTTTATAAGTTCCTAGAACTGCTTTATGTTATTGCTAAAATTTAAAATCATTTTTAATAATATATCATTTCTTGACATTATGTACTTCAGAAGTCGTCTCTCATATGAGCAGTTTGGTGCTTTCTTAGCCAACATTAAGGAGCTCAATGCCCAGAGGCAATCACGGGAGGTAATACAGTTTCTGGAACAAACAGCTTTTGCAATGACCCTACCGGGCTGTATCATTTCTGATTCATAGCTCTTGCCACTAATTATTATCTAATTGACAAATTATGCTTCTTTGATGAAGGAAACCTTAAGGAAAGCAGAAGTGATATTTGGCATCGAGAACAACGATCTCTATTTATCTTTCCAGGGATTGCTAAATCGCAGTGCAGCTTAAACCTTCCACGGAAAATTCTCTGACGGAAGAGCTATAGTAGCAAGTACTCTTTCTGCCTCTCTCACTCGTGCACACATGAGTGGATGTGTGACTATTTGGTAGTGTTTAATTCAGTAGCATCAGTTGATTACAATGGTTCTTGTACGACACTCTTAACCTCATCTTCCCCACCTCCTACAGGTACTTTGTGGTTTCTTTCTGTGGCCTTGTTACAGATGAAATGGATGCACAACAGGCGGACAACTTTAACTGAGAGGAAGATGTAATGGTTACTTCAACATTGCTGAGCTAACACCTAACCGAAGATTGGTAAGCGTCGTTCTTGTTTGTGTAGGGCATAAAGTGGATACCTGGTGGCAGGCTTGGTAAATTATTAGCCCATGTTATGCTCATGGCGTACTCTTCAGTTCCTCTGAACAGTTTCTTAATGCCAATCTGGTTTTGACCGGAAGGGTTACTTGTTTATTTCAATAGGTTTAATTGAAAATGTATATTTATAACTCTACCTGTATCAATGTTGATATATTTTTGTCAAAACAATCTGATGCACTTCGTTTTCTGTTTCGAATCCGTTTGAATTTTGTGTCTGCTGCTCGTAAATCTCATCATTCTTGTTACTTTGTAGCTCAAGTGGCAACACAGACAGAATCAGATAGTAAAAAACGACTGCCCAGAACCTCCTTTTCTCACCCAGAACCTGAACTCTGTAATGCTTAAAAGAGTACGCTTTGAGGCTTACCCAAAAGCTCCGTGGAGCTTCTCTCTACTCTAGTTTTGATTAATTGAAATTTCAACGCAAAGTAAGCCTTCGAGGCGTACTAATATTGAATGACATTGATCAGAAAGAACTAAAATGCTCTCAAAAGGATACTCAGCTATTTAAAGGTTCGCTAACAAAAAAAGTATTTCTCGAATGAGTATTGAAGCAAATGTCAAGCATTAGCTTCTAATAGTTTCTAGGTGACATAGGTTCAAACAATACTATATTCACTTAGGTCCTTTATAATAATAAATCAAAACATTTTAGCTATAGAAGAGAACTTTTTTTTCCCACCCATGTACCAAATATATAGAACTTGACTATCACTTTATTTAGCAGAAAGTAGAGGATAAAGTTACTCTCACATCTGTTCCCAATGATGACGAAGTTACAAATATCTTTACATAGATCATGGTTAACAATAGTGATGAAATTAGAGTGATTAACTGAAACTAGTATAACTTGCTCCTTAAAAGTAGAAATTTCAATTCTAATTAAGAGTAATTAGAGTAATTAGAGTAGTTACTTTAGCTAAATAGGAGTTTCTTTTGGTCATCCCTCTCTCCCTCCTCCCTCCTTCCATTATAGAATAGATACCTCCCTCAGGCATCTTATCTTCTCAATAGTTCTCTTTAGATGTCCTCCTTTTCTTCTATTGTTCTCTTTTTGGGCAGGTAAAAAAGTAAATAGCTACAAACAATTGATCCCAACAATCATATTAGGTTTCCATGCACAAAATGTTGTAAAGATTGATTAAATACAGAAAGCTCTGAACATCCGGCATTCTTCCAACGTTGGCGCAGACGAAAAGAAGGATCAAACCGAACAGGTTATATGTCATAGCTCTTAAACAGCCCTGCTGTAGCAAATCAAGCTTAGTTTAAACAGCCCAGTGAGAGAAGTAAATTTTAAGGGTATTGAATCCTCCGGGGCAAAAGGCAAACCAGACTAAGGTTAGGCCAATTCCCACCAAGCATCTCAAAGGCCATCTCTTCTTCCTTCCTCTGTCAAAAGTGCTTCATTGTTGACTCTTTGATATCTGGGCACTTCAATCCAAAATCTAGGCTTCTACGGCCTGCACTTATCCTTTGCTTTAACCTAGAAACGACATGAAAGTATTCAAAGAGGGGAAGTGTCCGTGTGATTGTCGCTAAAGCTTCGTAAATTACCTGTCAAATCTATCATCTGTCACTAGCTTAAGCTAGGTATCAATTCCTCAATTTGCAGGCTTCATTGTTCACCCAATGCCAGCGGCTTACTACCGGGGATCCGTACAAATCAGGACTGCTATATTCCCATCATCAACTTGAAGATGGGCAATGGAGTTTCGTCTGGTTGTTTCTCCCAAGACAGGCAATCTATATTTCCTCTGCTGTTCACATTCACTTCCGCAAAAAACTAAAACAGGTGATAGGGAATAAAAACATGAACATCTAAAAGAAATCCTTGTCTTCTTGACAGGATCTCCTTTCGAGGGGAAAGTCCATCCTACTTGCAGTTGAATGGATTGGGTTGTAAATGAAAAAGGAGACAAACCCAGAAGAAAGTAGTCCCAGAGCCACAAAGATGGTAACATGGAGAACAAAGAATACTTCTAGATGTAGCGGAAGCAGAGACCCAGAACATGGAAACACCCTAAATCTCCAGTGATCTTGTTCAACATGGCCTTGCTCTACAGATTCACTTCTCATGGCATCTAACTGTCAATAAAAACGAGTTCAGTAGGGGAACACGATGCCACACATCAATCAATACAGAGACAAGTTTGTCAGGCTGGAGATTGCAATCTCTCTCTCCAGTCGAACCCAGTCTTTCTTTTGCTTTTTAACAAATTTCATAAAGGAAGACCCTTTGAAGCTTGTTGCAGAATTGTCTGCAGTAAATTGGTCCTAGAGCCAATGAAATGGGGAAGACAGAAACCGAAAACCACCAAAATATTTACGTGAAATAATCGGAAAGATTGGGGTGCAAAGGTATCGGATTCGGATGGACCGTCCAAGATCCCTTCTTTCACTTTTTTATGTTTTATGTCAGATTGTCATTTTCTTCATGGTGAAAAAACAAAAGAAAATAACTCAACTCAACTCTTTTCTCTCGAGTCTTCACTTTGAAACAAAAGAAAATAACTCAGTTCTTTCTCTTGAGTCTTCACTTTGAAACTTGTAACTTAACTCAACTCAATTCAACCCAGCTCCTAAATCAGCCCAGTTAATTCCCATTTACTTCCTCTGGGATGGTCCAAAACTAAGATTTGCCATATCAGTATCAGGTACTATATGTTTATGCATAGGAATCTTTTAGCATAAGGTTAGATATTGAGGATGCATTAAGCCAAATGTCCAAACTTATATCCAACTTAAGAAATCCAAATCGACGACATAAATTAGGACGAATCGGACGAATCGATCGATGCTTAGTAACAATTATGTATACTAATCTTTCAACTATAAACTTTAAGAAGCTAATTATAAGGAAATAAGTTGATGGAGATCATGTTTAGGTAAGCCTTTATGGGCGTCATGGATGATAATTAGTAATGGGGTTAATCAAATGAAAACCAGACCAAGGCGGGGGCCTGGCTCCTAGTGTTTGGCAACTTGCTTGTTCAGGCATGCATAAACGACAAACAAGTTAAGGCTGTATAAATTCACGTCCAGGCTCCACCCATTCATAGATTCAATCGTTGGTAGCAGAGATGACCTCGGTTCCTCACGTCACCACAGACCCAGAATGCAATTTCCAGGCGGGGTTTTGGGACATTCCCACCGCCGGCGACAACTGCGGCGTCTGGGCTGCAGACAGCTTCCACCTGGGTTCCGGCCAACTCGATACAATCTGGTCGGAAATCGACGATACCCCCTCGGACTTCCAGACTGCGTTTCCTGACCGGTTTGGAGTCTCGGTGATGGACACGGCCGGGGTCGAGACGAAGCTGGATGGAGAGTTCAACTGTGCTCCCGCGAATTCTTGCGGGTTGATGGAGAACTGCGGCGGGTTCGTTCCGGATTTCCGCTGTGGTTACGCCGCTGCTTCCATGGATGATCTCTGGGTATTTACGGACCCAATCTGCTGCTCATTTTTCTTCGTGTTCGTATCTCTGAATGGATTCTGGATTTAGCTAAACATTTTTTTTTTTTTGGTGAATCTGCAGGAGTTTCATGGCAATTCGCTGTCTAAGAATGGAGATTCCGGTGCAAAAGTGGCCCGTTACTCTGTAGAAGAAAGAAAGGGAAGAATTCTAAGATACTTGCAGAAGAGAAATCAGAGAAACTTCAACAAGACGATCAAGGTAAAGCTTCAGCTCGTTTTATATTAAATATTTAATATGCTAAAAAGCTAGCTTTAGTTCTGCTCAAGCGCCATGTGCTTAAAGTGTCTAAATCCATCTGAAGCTTCCATCTGTTTTTACTCCAGTATGCATGCCGTAAAACCCTAGCAGACAGACGCCGACGAGTCCGAGGAAGATTCGCCAGCAACAATGAAATTCATCGGGCCGAGGAGGAACACCATGACAACAGAAACAAGGTATAATCAACTTAACTATGAACTTGTCAAAACTAGAATTCAGGTGAATGAAATTCATTCATCAACAGTTCCAAAATGTACCTGTTTGATCATTTTCCGTGAACTTAGTTTCAACGAAACTAGTATTATTAAACGAGCAATAACTCATAATAAAGATTCATTAACAAGCCTTCTTATAAAACTCCTCTCATGGCTTTCCCTTGGATGAAATTGCAGGGTGAAGATAATGGAGTGGATTGGTATGAGCAGGCCGTGTGCATTTATCCATTCTTATTACTCGACTGATGCATGACTTTGAAAGAGAAGAAGGAAAAGAGAAAAGAGAATAAAACCAAGAAGAAGCAGCTGAAATATTTGAAACAGATCGTGTTCTTTCTTCATTCTTTCTTTCTCTTCAAGAAATCGTGTCTGACAAGAAATAAAGTGGTCGAGAATATCAATCAAAATGGCATAGGATGACCCTTTTGTTTATAATTCAATGCAAGTTCATCTGATTTTTCTTTAGCAGATGCAATAGTTGCTGCCACTCATCTTTTATAATCACAGTGCACGAGTAGAGAACTCTTTTAAGTGCCTATCAAAGGGAGAACTCCTTTGAACAAGAAGAGGGTAAAAAGAAAGGTTATGTTGAAAGGGATCTAAGTAATGGACCATTCTTTGGTCATCTAACTGGATTATATGGTATTAGTTGTATGGGTTTAATTATCGAATTTCAAGCACTTGAAATCTTCTTTATTTGAATCACGAATTGCGTAATTGGGAAATTGAAGGGTGTTTGTGGCTTCGATCGTTTTAATAGTATTTTTGGAACTTATTTTAAGCAATTTCGATGGTTAGTACTGGGATAAGAGAACTTATTTTAAGTGCATTTTATTGAAGTTGATTAGATAAAGAATCTGACACTGGAACAGAAACTTCATTGAGAATATGATTTTCTCTCTCTTAATAACTACGGAATTTATATTTCAACCATTATGTCTTTATGCAAGCCAAGCTGGGGCAGGACCAAATCAGGTTTCCGAGTTCAAGGCTCTCCAAAGCTGTATACTGATTTGATTTCTTCCCACGTAACTTCATGAAGACTCTGGATCATTGTCAGAATCAACACGAAAACAGCATCAGGAAGTAGCAAAGATGAAAAATACAGAATAGCAAAAGCAAGAGGAGAAGAAAACGTAATCCTGCAACGAAATTAAGAAAAAGAAAAATAGAAGAAGATAAGAACAGAACAAAGAGAGAGCAGAAGATACCTATTTGGTTGCAGCTACGAGTAGATCACCTGTAAACTGTCTGAATGAAAATGAAAACAGCATTAGGAAGCAGTAACGAATAGAAGAAAGCATAAACCTGCAGCAAAAGTAAAAAGATAACAACAGAAGAACGTGTACTGGTTGCTAATTGAAGCAAGGAAGGGCGATCAACAGAAACAACAACGCAGAGCAAAAACAAAAGTAACGCGATACAAGTCTTTTTTAGTGGAAGAGCTTCCCTGTTTCGGTATTGAACAAAGAGGAAAGTTTGCAAATGATCTCCGGAAATTTCCTGTAATTACGGTGCGGAAGAGCTGAAAAGCTTGATCTCAAAGATGTTAAGGTGGGGAGGGCCTACTTACAAGGTTGCCTACTGAGTTGGTGCAACAATACCACCATAACAGGGCTCTTCAAACTGCACTCTGGCTGCAAACTTCAGGTAAATCAGTGGCTGGAGAATTGACTGAAAGATCCAAGAGAATGAACAGTGGTCTGTATGCGCTTTTTGTATGCACCAATTCCTGTTTATAGTGTTCCTTCCATTACCGAATTGTGCCTTCCACCCTGGCTGGAAACCCAAGTTGTGTCTGCTTCTTTGAGTTGTTCTGTTCCCTTAAACTCATTAAACTGTCCTCGACATCTCTATTATAGTGCTTAACCTCCTGTATCAAATGATCATGCATTGGATACAATGATCTCTGGATGACTATTTGCACAAGATGTGGTAGTAAAGCAACAGTTAGCACAAGAAATGTAGCTAGCCAAAACAGAGGAGCAGGACCAAGTGCTTCTTCCACTAGGGAAGAACACCATATATGAGTAGAAAATGTACCAAAATAAGATACTGCTCCAAATAAACAGATGTTGTATCCAAGTGGAGTTTGATCAATGCAAGTGAACATGGAAGCTCCCAACTGGTCCATATCTGCTACCTCTCCCCAGACTCGAGAGGCAGCAGAAGAGGTGGTCCATATTTGCTTCCATTTTGGTAGGTTCAGAAGCAAATCAATACTTTTTCTTTTCTGTTCTTGGACCATGTAGTCCCACCTCACTTCAACAAGTGTTAATCTCACAAACAATAGCAGAAGTAACAGAGGAATGAAAATAACAGCTTAATTTCTGATCTTTCGTCCAGGTCTTTTTCCTTTATGGTGATCGACTTCGTTGACTCTCAAGATGTATAAGGTCCACTTGAAATTAGATCAGCAAAGAGTTGAAAAAAAATCTAAAAGATTAAGTAGAAAATCTTAACTCTGTATATAGATGGTAAAATAAATAAAAATGCAACCTAAAGCCTTAGACGTGCAGGCCCATGTGGTTTTAAGGATGTCATTAGTGGCACACATATTCTTTGGTAAATCAACAGAAGCAAAAGATATTTCATACCTGTAACCAGACATCTGATGACAAATCTTGCTAGAAAACCCGGGGCAATTACTGGCAATGAAGTCAGCACAACATTAAAAAGTGCCTTACACTAGTCATTATATAGACGTTGTTTAGAGAAGTTTATGTACAACCCATAATGAATAATGTTAAATCGTGTATTGAGCTACTCGTGGCCAGAAAGAGCTAAAATCTCCTAGTGATTTTCTAGCTATTAGAATATAATAGTGAAATTTTTTCCAAGCAAGGGTTCCTGTTGTGTGACTATTACCAGGAGAACATCGAGAATAAAAAATCTTTTTGTCCCTATGGCCTGCTCAATTTATATTGAATTACTTTTATGTATGATAGTTTGATTTCACACATAAATCAGTTTTAATTTGAATAACTCAATTCAAACCCCTCCCCCCACCTCCCTCTTGATAAGCCAATTGGACCAATAATTGGTATCAGAGTAGGCCAAGAACTTAATTGAATTCAAAATCTCCTTGATTTTGAAAACAATAAATGACATCTCAGATAAATTGCTCCTTCCCAAAGGACAGTCTACCAACCGTCCACTGTTATTTAATGGAACAAATTATGGATATTGGAAAGTAAGAATGGAGTTCTTCTTTCAATCCATGGATTGAGACATTTGGCATGTAACAAAAAATGGCCCCTTTGAGCCCAAAAAAATTGAAAATGGCATCTCGATTGCAAAAGAATTTAGTGAATTAACTAGGGACGACAATGAGTAACTCAAAACAAACTTCAAGACCATAAATCTCTTGTTATGTGCCTTAGGACCAAACGAGTTCAATAGGGTCTCCATATGTAAGTCCGTTAAGGAATTTTGGGGAAAACTTGAGGTCACACATGAAGGAACCACTAGAGTAAAAGAAATTTGTCAGTTTTCTCCAAATGAATGCGATACTCATAAGTGAGTTTTCCCTCCTTTTGTTCTTTTGAAAATTTCATGGTGACTTGACCAGTGAGATAAAATCAGTTTGGCATTGACCAATTTTAGGCTTAAAAAAAGGTTATTTTTCATGTGCCTTTATTGCTTTTTTATTTATGACAGTTATATCTTAGATCCATTCATTGAATTACTTTTATATAATCATTACAGGAGCTGGAGAACTCCATCTTCAAATCTGCCTTAAGGATTTGCAAGAAGTCTTCATGGGTGGAGTTGAAATCTTTGTTCTTGAGAAGTCATGCCGTACTATAATGAGCAAGTCTCCTAACAAACACAATCTGGCTTTATATGGAAGCTAGGCCTATGGAAGAAGGTTTAGCTGAGGCCATTGATGAGGGCCAAATTGGCCCAAGAGATGATCCAAAGAACCGTGCCAAGTTTCTCTCTAAGGAATTTGGCTGGGACAAGACCTAGCAAGGAAGATTTGGTGTTTTGGGCCAGAAACCACTGGACCAAATATGGTTGTTGAGTATGTAAGGGAGTTGAATACCTTAATGAAATCAAGGATTCTGATGTTGCTGGGTTTCAGTGGGCATCAAAGGAAGATGCTCTAGCTGAAGAGAACATGCGTGCTGTATGCTTTGAAGTCTGTGACGTTGTTCTCCTTGCTGATGCAAGTCACGGAGGAGGTGGTCATGTTATTCCAACAGCAAGAAGGGTCATATATGCCTCCCAGTTGACCGCCAAGCCCAGGTTAATGGAGCATGTCTATCTTGTGGAGATTCAAGCACCAGAACAGGCCCTTGGTGGCATCTTTGTGTTCTGAATCAGAAGCGAGGCCACGTGTTTGAAGAATTACAGAGGCCTGGAAGTCCTCTTTACAACATCAAGGCATATCTTCCAGTTATTGAGTCGTTTGGTTTCTCAACTGATATGAGAGCTGCCACTTCCGGCCAGGCTAAAGCAAAGAGGTGTCTTCCGATCCGATGGAGCCAACTTCTCAGGCAGGGCAATTGGTTGCTGATATTAGGAAAAGGAAAGGTTTGAAGGAGCAAATATCTGAAGTCCTCTGGAAAATCAGAGCAGAAATACAATCCAAGAAATTAGAGGAGATCCGGTTTTAATTTTATGTATATATAAGACTGTTGTAAATATATAAAAAATAAAAAATAAAACAAAAGAAAGTTTTCTCCGGTTAAAGCTTACCCTTGGAAATAAATTATTATGAGATTCTTTTTTATTTTAACAAAAGCATTTGATAAAAACAATTTAAGAGTTGCAAATAAATTTTGTATTATTTTATTGATTTAATACATTTAATATATTTTAATTATTTACTATTTTTATAAAATTGTATTAAAGATAAATTTGGCTATGGCTTAATGTGGGGATGACCAAATATTCAAGTAGGGGTGGCACCAAGCCAAACCGGCTCGGAAACTGTTCGAGCTAGACTTAAAAAAAATTCAGCTCAGTTTAGTTTTTTTACTTGAACTCACCTCGAGTTCAAACTTGAAATAAGGCCCGTTAAGTATAACAAGCTAAACTTGAGATTTTCTAAGCTCAACTTGTTAGCTCGTGAGTTAACTTGTTAGTATAGATTTTTTACAAAAATACCTTTTACTCTAATTACTCTTGTTAATTCCCTCTTAGTTGGTTGATAGTTGCCTTTATTTACCTGAAACCTCAAAGACAATCGATCATTTAACTTTTTTGGGTTCCTTAACTCCTAATGTTGTTATTTGTCAATGGAATAAACATTATTGATGGAGGTGTCTGCTATTTCTTTTAGGTCTATTAAGCTGGTTATTATACATTAGTATGTTCCATTGTAAAATCATCGGCTCCATTATGGTAGATTGCAGTTCAATAGTACTAAGTTAATCACAATATATTATTTATTTGGGCTCGATCTCGATTCCAATTTTAGGCTCAAGGCTAAGCTTGAGCTTAAATCCCCGATATATTCAGATCAAGTAAAATTCGAACAACCGCAAGAATGTAATTGGGAAGTCGAAAAATGAGACAAAGGCATAGGACAAAATTTGGGTCAGGTCTGGGTTTTGAAAACCATTCAAATATGATATCAATTGATATCAATTGTCTGGACGAAAATAGACAACCGTTTTAAGTGTTTCACTATCATCCAAGCACCTACTGGTGTTAGGCGTATCGGTGACCTTAAATTCCGAACGTCAGGACTGAGTGCTGCAGAGTGACAGAACGTGCCCTAAGATTTTGAGTTGCACGGGGCGGTGATGAGACGAGTCAGCATTGCAAATTCTTGGATTCATTACCGAAACCATTTTTTTAACAAAGGCTAAGTGAGTTTATTTTAACCCGGCAGCGTAGAGTGCGAAGCTGTATTACTACTCGCTGTGTGATGGATACTGCCCTACTCTTGCATGGAGAGGGGTGGATATGGCCTCTTCCCTCTACTGTTGACGATGGAATACTAGAAGGTATCTTGTCTACTAAACAAATGAAGGCAGGAAAGAAGAGGGTGCTCCTCCCCTTCTTCTGCAAACAATCGATCAAAACAGGGACTTCTCTTCTCTACATGAGCAACGAGATACACAAAGACAGAGGGACAGAGATCAGGAGAGAGGTGAACCCACTTCAGCTATAAAGTTATAAAAAAAAAGTAAGTAAAAAAAAAAAAAGTCAGGTTTGCAGCCTCACTGGACTAACTGGAGCGAAAATATTCCAACAATCACGGAAGTAGAACATCAGGACTAAGAAAATCTTAAGAACACTAAGGGGTTATTTTACAAATAACCAACGAGATCAAGTACTACAACCTTTACAACATTGGCTAAAGAAACAGCATACAAAAAAAAAAAGAATCAATTCAAGAATAGTGTTTCGAAGTTGAACTTGGAATGATTGATATGGAGAGCTCTAAGTCTATATGATCAGCCATGACTGGTTTGTGATTTTCAGCGATCCTGCTTGAGGTTCCTCCTTCACTAATATCTGATTCACCACCATTGCATAATGTCTCTCCCATCTTTCCATCTGTATTCGTCTCCCATGTCCCAAATGACAGAGATAGCTCACAGCTGTCTCTGGTGTCCTCTTCTTTGGCTTTTCCTTGGAGAGAACTCATCTGAGTGAGCTGCCACCAAAGAAATTTAAAAGAAAACAAGTTCAGAATTCAAACTTCAGACCTTTGATACGTATTTGTCATCAAGACTACGTAGTGTAGGATGAAGAAGAATGAAGGTAATAACATATATTCTGCAACTATACATTCAAATTTTCAGATAAAAGAAACCCTTTAATGAAGATTGTTCTTAATCTGAAATGTAGACGAAATGAAACTCTTTTGAAGAGTTACTGACTTTGATATGTTTAGTCTCAGAAGTGAGAGCAGTCCCTACATTTCAACAGTGCCATATATAAGCATGCAATGAGGAAAGTAAGCTCACCTGACTTCCAAAGCTCTCCATCTCTACTTTGCTGTAGCAATTACCATCACTTTCCCAATGGCTTTCGCCCCCAAAACAATTTTTGCCCAGCTCAAGTGTCCATGGTTCCCTCCCTTCTGACCTGAACATCCATAATTAAGATCCTGATCATGTCTTTTGCAGCAAATAACGAAAATGAAGATAAACGACGAGAACTAGGCAGTGATCTTCTATTACTTCTCAAACATGGGACTTTTTTCACGGATCCGAATGTTTCGACCTACTGCAACAGAAATCCTCATTAAAGAAAAACAAGCAAAAAGAGAGAGATCTGGAAGAGGGAGAAAACTATTGAGTGATTTCTTGAAGCTTGTGTGAGCATCAGAAGAAACAGTGCAAAGGTTTTTCGTTTCTTGATTTTGTTACAATAAAATCTTTCCTTCATGAAGGCTACTGCTAAAGAATTTGAAAACCCAGAAGCGATTTCTACACAACTGTGGTTTCATCCGCTTGTTGTTTCTCATGGATTTCTGCTGCTTCTGTGAAGCAGATGAACTCTTTGTTCGCTACCAAGGAAATGGCTACCGAAGCTTAAAGTTCTTATCATTCCAAAAGCATCAGCTACTGTAAAATGAAACTGAAAATTACCAACTTAAATTTACCGTTGAGATGAGCAACTGTAGCTTGGTTCCCTAGTCCACCGGGGTAAGGTGCAGAAACTCGATGAATCAAAAATTGCAACACTGTTGCAGCTCATATTCCGTCTTCCCGGGCTTGAACCTCTGGTCGGAAAGCCTCTAACACGATCGCCATTCTTCGCAGTTCTGTACATCTGTTGATCAGAGGAAATTAAATTATTAAAGATGAACGTGGATATGAACGAAATGGTTGGAAATGGTAGAGCATTTCAGATTGTTAATTATGCGTCGATTCTGCAAGTTCCTTGAACGGTACACAAGAATGCCCACGAAACTTTAAATCTGTGATCTTGATTCAGGGAAATACTGATACAGTTTTCGTTGTCTTCTCCAAATCAAAGATTTGGAGAAGATGAAAACAGACACATGGCTGATCGTACGAAGAAACTAATTGTGCAAATTGATTAATCCGTTTCCTTTGAACCAATGTCTCTTTACCTTTAGTAAAAGAAAATCGTACCTGAAGGTGGCTCTTCACATGAGCTAGATTGAGTCCTTTCACGCCCATGAGGAGAAGAATTCGATTAGGTGTAGCTTCTGCAAAAAAAAAAAAAAACAGAGAAAAAACTATCAACAAAAAAAGATTTTTTTCTTGAGTTTCTTTACTTTCTTAAAGGGAATTAACCACTTTTTCAGAACTAGAAGCAAAGCCGACTTATTCAACCTACGTAATCACTGAACTATTTTTTGTACTAAAATAACCAACATAGATTTTAATTTCTCTCGTTTTCTTGCACTCAGATCAGTGCAACTTAAACAAAAATTGAGAGTAAAATACAACAGAAGTTTGCTGATTTAATTTGTTTCCTTTGCAGGTTTTTAGGTAACAGAAGACGCAAATCTTTTTAAGATTCTGGTCTCTACATAACAATCTGGTAGTTTTACAATAGAAAAGTACAGTTTCAGTTTAATTTTGCCTCCGAGCTTGTTTTTTCATAGAAGCAAACAAGAAGAAGAGGCTTCATTCTCCTGAAAACATCCATGGCTGAACCAAGCTTTCACGCGGCAAACTTACTGTGCGGACCACCCAGAAGGTCGACGGCTTCAGTGAAGCGGGAATGGAGGTCTGCCGTCCACCGGAGCCGTGGAACCTCCGATCTAGTGTACTGCCTCGTCGTAATTCTCTCCGGTTCTCTCATAATACTTCCTTTTCCCGCCAGTAGAGCAACAAAGAAGAAGAAGATCGAAGCAGACAAAGAGAGAAAAAAAATAAGGAGAACGGAAGAAAAAGAATTCAGAGACTCTTTTCTCCTTTATGTAGTTTCCTGCTGGCTTCCAATAATAAATTTCTGTTTGCCTCCCATGTTAGGCAGGTCTAGCAATCCTCCGTCACTTCATGGACACCATAAATATGCAGCAGCAGCAGCAGCGAAAGAAGAGTCTCGCACTCTTTCGGACTTTCAAGGTTCGTTCTCCAGTCAAAATATGCTGCAACACTGACCCTGCAACCCAAAAGACATTAAAGAAGATCAAAACCCTAGTGTGATACACATTCCAGGAAACCAAATCCCGCTCTCTACCTTGATTTTGACACGTTTATGGCCATCAACAAGCGAGGAACTTGATTGGTCCCCCAGGAATACATCACAGCCGAAATTTTTGCAGTTCTGTTCAATTTAACCAGAGATAATGAGCCAGTTTCACTGTAAAAAAGCTGTTAAAAATGATTAAGAAACAGCTTAGAATCGTACTCCAGTTCTTCTGTTCTGAGCCAATGGGAGCAACAGCAGAGAGAATTAGGAATTATCCTTCCTTGATATCTTTTTCTTCTTTGATTTTTCCCATGGCGTAAAGCTTAAAAACACTTCAACATTCCATCACGTGGGCTTTTTGTGTGTGTTTTTTTCAATGGTCGATTCTCCCTAAAAGCTTCAACTGATCAAAAAGGGTTTCTCAGGTTTTTCAAGCTTTAAAACTCCTTAAAAAAAGATTATTCTTGGAGAAGAAGACAAATAAGTGTGTTCGTGACGATTCAGAGCAATCCAAAAGGTTTGGTAGAGAGTAGGCAAAAAGTGGTGAGTCAATTAAATTTTAACATGAAAACAAAAATTTACTTAAGGAGATCGCTTTTGATTAAGATAAAATGACAACATACTCATCATTTTTAAAAAAAATAATCTTAATATCTAATATTCTCTAACTCTTTATCTGACAAAGAAAA
Source organism: Aristolochia californica (assembly GCF_029961685.1). NCBI lineage: Eukaryota > Viridiplantae > Streptophyta > Magnoliopsida > Piperales > Aristolochiaceae > Aristolochia > Aristolochia californica. The sequence continues at coordinate 24,132,014 of NW_027181826.1, forward strand.
TTTAAAACCTTGCTTAAAAAAAAAATTCCTCCAAAATCTCCCAACAGTTGAACCTCTCATCTCTTAACATTCCGGATCATGCGAACGTCCCAATCTCTGGACTAACATCTCATCTCCAGCCCCTTTTTGCCGTTTGTTAAAATTAAGGAAAAAATGGGTTGATTCCGACTTCGTAAGAGAGGTGTGCGGTGTGCAAACTGCAGAACAGTCAATTCAAGACTCAAGAGAATGGGATTTATGTGCAGACAAAAGGCCAAGCGAAACGCGCCCCCATATCCCTCGCTCTCTTTTCCCCATCAATCCCTTGTCAACAATAGACGGTGCCTACTTCCAGCCCCTCAGACGATCTACTTCCGTGTTCAACACTGCTGCTGCTTTGAAAAAACTGAAATTCTTCCAGGACAGCTCGGAATGATTCGCTTTCTCTCCTTCCGGGGACAACGAAGCAACGAAGCTGTTTGCTGATATTCCTCCGAAAAAAGAAAAAGGAAATAGGAAACTGTTTCAGGGTTTGAACGTACTTCAATCCACCATGTGGTTCATTGCATGGGAAAGTTAGGGTTTCCCCTACGTAGAAGAAGGTGGGTTCTGCGAAGAACTTACCAGCTGGTGATCAGTCTTACGTTTCAGCTTCAGGAAAGGACTTTTGATAATAATGGGGCTTCTGGTGAAATAGACACAACTTATAAACCAGAATTTGAAGTCGTAAGGGAAGGAGAGAAGGGAATCTTCTCTAACCGAACCTCGTACAGGGCGATATCGAGCAAACTGAGAACAGTGTGAACGATTGACCACCATTTGATGGTGCCTCTCGTGTAATTGAAACGAATCGAAATGTGGAGCCATCTCTGACAACATGGACTTGTTTCTGCTTGTTTTGGAAATTTCCATGAAGGTTGAATAGAAAGATGGAAGAGAGCAGAAGTCCAAGGTAGCCTACCCTATACAGCTGTGAGGAAAAGAACCCTTGTGGCCTAGAAAAGCTAGCAGTTAACCTAAACAAATCTGGGACCATCTACACAATTGGCATTGTTCAATGTCTCAGTACTGTTACCTTAGTAGGTACCTTGCTTTTAATTTATGCTGTTCCTCTTTCAAAACTCCAATTTGAAACCAAATGTAAACCAAATTCCATTTGCTTTCCAAAACTGGTAAAAAAATAGAAATATAAGTTGAAATTAGTTCTAGTCTTCAAGAATTTGACAGCATACTAATAATTCAAAGAAAAAACCCTCGTGCCTGCTTGAGTTATTCACGTGAATGAAACTCATTCCCGAAATTGGATTATGAATAGGTCTTCTTCATGAACTAGTCCTATGGGAAGATTTCAAAGGCATAAGTTCCACTTTCTTACAAATCACAAGGAAAACAAAACAAAAAACAAAAAAACTCTTTTAACCAAAGGTTGTGTTAATAGACCAGATACGTATACAAAGTGGATATAACATTATTTGAATCCAATTTATTTACAAATCTCAAAATCTAAACAAGAGGAGAAGAAAGCTAGATATCTAGTTCCGACTGCATCAAATATTTACTGAATCCAGATACAGTGACGGATCCCTCTCGTTCCACGAAAACTCTATTTTAGATCATTATTGAAAATTTCGTTATCCAAATCCGCCCTAGTTAGGCGGTTAAAAGTCCTGGATCTTCTGCTTTTGTCTCGGGTGGTTGGAAGGGTCAAAGATGTTCACTGTCAATGTGAAAGCAGAAGCAGAGATGGAGCCTGGAAATGAACGAAAGGAAGAAGAAGAAAAGAAGGAATTGTTTCCATGAAAAGTAATATGCAGCGAATGTCAAAGAAAATGTGGGAGGTGGGATATTATTTAAAGTTATCTCTTTGGAGTGAAGAAAGGGATGTGAGAGCATGTCAAAAGGAAAAAGAAATTTTAGCTAAGTCTGCATGTGAGAATGTGGAATCTGTTGGCTGTCTCGTAGGGGGTTTGATAGGGTTTGGCAAGCCGTGGAGTTGTTAAACCAAAAAAAACACCAAAGAGTTGGTCTTTATTCTTTAATGGACCTCTTCCAAGAAAGAAAGAGAAGAGAGAAGAGAGAGAAAAGGTGAGAGGAAAAGATAAGGGGTGGGTGTCTTACCCAGACGATTTATGTATCGGATATAAGACGTCTTGGGTTTTTCCCAGGGCAAGAAGTTTCGAAAAACTGGGACTCCCACCCCTAGAAGAAGAGATTCAGAGTACCCAACTCCAAGATTATCTCCATGAGAAAATGCAAATTTGAAGAACATAGAAGGAACTTTCCTAAAGAGGGGCGCCTACTGTTATAGAATGAGTCCGAAATTATGAATTCATAAACAGTATTTCTTAGTTTTCTCCTTCAAAATTGGTTGAACAACTGAAATGAATTCTAAGAACCAAAACAAAAAGCATCACAGGCTGGATTGATCAATCACCTCCAGTAAACAATTGCTTGTAATGAACTGATTTGGAGAAATAATGGCCACAAAGCCCATGCAACAAAAGTCAAGAAAAACCTACCAAAATGTCAGTAGTGGAAAGAAACAGCAACTAAGTTTCATCTTTCTTAGGATTACTTCATCAATCAAATTGCAATCAAGTTTCTATTCATCGTCTTACCTCCAGGAAAGGAAAACTATTTTAGGATTAAAATGGGTTGCCTGATTACAAAGCCATGAACTACCAGCATCTCCTAACCACCTTGAGTGATGATACTCACTGTTAAAATCTTGAAAATTCTGATAAATTTGAAGACTTTTCTGATTTCTACTATTAAAGACTGTTACACCATTCTTGTTCTTGTTCGGTAAATGGCCGGATGTAATTTCGCGTGAGTGAAGTTTTTTTAGAATTGATATAGATAAATTTTATAACAATTGGTCTATACCTCGATACCTTTAGGGTCTATTTGGAACCCCATCGTAAAAAAAATAAAATTGGACCATTATTATTTCCAAAAATAGTTAATGAAAAAAAGAATTTGATCATTATCTAATTTTTAAAAATAATAATGATCAAATTCTCATGTTCTTTTCTTATCTAGGGGTTCCAAATAGACCCTTAACCTAAGGAGACTTGAATTCAAGACATGTGTGCAGAAAGCCCCCCATGAGACTATTGAACCGCAACCAAAAGTCACACAGTGACATCACAACTGCTCCTTCATAGAATAAATTTTGGACCTTATATTGAATTACGTGTTCTAAGAATTAGCCACGCCACCATAGTACCAGAATTGCTGAAAATTTCCAACTTAATCTAATTTTTTTGGATAAATGCCATTTATTTTCAAGGCACTACTGAACGAAGATAACTCCAAGAACCTAAGCCCAGTAATGTTAGCCCAACAACAGATTTAAATCAAGAATTTGTCATAGATGTCATTGCCCACAGTCTGCCATAATTTGCAGTTTCTGTGGTCAGTACTCGATGAAACGGAAACTCGTCAATTTTTGTTTTTATCAACAAAGTGGAGTGATCAATTTTTTGTGTTCAATCTTTGCAGTCTAATGGAGCAAGGGATGCTTGTGGGAAACTCGATTTCAGTAATTCTTTATGTCTTTATAAGGAAGAATAGACTTCATTTTTCAAATATTTTGTCAGTATTAGTTCCAAGCATTATGTTGTTTCTATTGAATCGCCACTGATGTGCATATCTCATTACATCAGACTTTATGGCAATCCAATCTACACTCAGATTCCTAGCCTCAATTACTGTCAACTCTAGCAGCAATCAGACGAACCTTACTCCACCAGTCTGGCTAGTTGTGGAAGCAAATCATGTCCTGCATATCACAAGTTTAGCCCCCAGAGTTGCAACTGTGCCTATCCATATGAAGGAACTCTGTATTTCAGAGCACCATTCTTCCGTGACTTATCAAATAGTACATTATTTCATGCACTAGAAATGCACCTGTGGATAGAACTTGACCTCAACCTTGGCTCAGTCTCTCTTCAGAACTGATTTTTCAACATGGATGATTATCTTCAAGTTCAATTGGAACTCTTCAACTTCAATCATTTTATATAAGGTCATCCTGCTAAATGGTCTATCCATCTTTCCAACATCATGGGCACAAGCAGGAAAAGATAATGGGATGGAATATTAAGCCCCAAATGGAACATTAGGAGAGAGCTTAACCGGTTAGTCCTCCTTCCCCAACCATATTCCGAACTGTTTATAAAAATTTCCTTCAAAATCAATCACTTGTACATAAAAGTGCGGTTTACCTTCATTGGAAGAGAAGACTCCAAATTGCCTTAGGCTCAACAAGCGGACTCTTTTATCTTCATAAGCTAGCAAATCCTCCCATAATTCATAGAGATGTCAAGTCTTCAAACATTCTTTTGGATGAAAACTTAACGGCAAAGGTTGCAAATTTTGGACTCTCAAAGCTTCTATGCTTTGAAATATGTTCTAGCAAATGATTTTTAACATTTTCTTCTAAATGTTATATCTATCTTGCATATGGTAATGCTAATTAGACTTAGGACTCCATGTCCATTTGCATACATCCAGACCTCTACTCTTCCTTCTTCATACAAATGTCTAAACCACATTCATTTTGATAAAGGAACTATGTAAGATTGCAAGCTTAAAGTTTTCTTCCTATCACAAAGACCAAATTTCTTATGTGATTTGCAGGTTCATTATGTTGCTAAGTGAAGAGGCATAACATTCATGACGAGTAGACAAGGACTTGAAGATGGGGGGGGAGAACAGTAAGTCCCAAATTGATCTATTTTATGTGACTATTTCTTCTTTCGTATGCAACCATATTATCATCTTCTTTTTGTCACAAAAAGCCTAAAAATAAGTTTTCCTTTAGTTTCATAAAATTGTGTATACAAGTCAACTTGGCTTCTAGGTGATGTTCAAAGCAGTGTAACTTTTACTTTCTCCTTTTGTTTTTTTTACAGATTGGTTTAGTGGATTTGTATTGGTCATATTCAGGGTAAGCAAATCAAGTAAGGGATACTGATGATTAGTGTTATTCCTCAATGTTGGATTATGCTTGTCAATGGCATTTGTTTCTAAATGTGACTACATCTGGATGTGGAAGTTATTCATGCTGAATTGTATTGTGTTGACCTTGTAATGTGATATTTGAACTTGACGATGAGATTATTCGAGAAAGTACTAAACTTTGATATTTGTGCTATGGAAAAAAATATTGAAAGAAAATTCACAAACAGGTCACCAAAAATCAATATAGGTATTTTTTCAAAGCAAAGCATGAGAGGTGAGTCAATTGATAACAAGGTTGTCTGATGATACTACAGAGTTTAAGGATGACTATGAAGGTCTTGAGGTGTTAGGTGTATATATAACTATTTGCACTGAGTTGTATACTAGTTGTGTCGTTTTCATTCTAATGAGAAGATTATGTGGCCTAATGGTATGGCACCATGCAACTAGAGATCTGGGTTCAAATCCTAGAAGAGGCATATTACTCATATTGTGTACTAAACTCTTTACTTTTCTTAGTTAGCCATTTGTTGATATTGCTTTGAGCTTTTAACCATAGATTTTTATTTCTTTACTTATTGTTTATTGTATTTCCATTGTTCAACCTCAAAAGAGAAGTAATTTGCAAGGATTTTGACATAGATGACTTTTAAGACTAGTGAGAATTTATCTATATCTATCTCATTGATTTTTGCTTTTTACAGCTTCGTGAGAATTTGGACTAGCTAAATGAATTGATTCAATGTAACACGGCATATTGAGTGAATGATGTATGGTCATTTTGAGAAGCTGATATTTTTTAAGGCCTGATATAGATATAGAAGCTGGTGATTAAAAGAAATGCCTGAGAACTGGCTAGTTGTTGTTCAGAGTGTTATTGTTTTAAGTGTGTTCATTGAAAAAAATGTATGCTGCATAACTTTGCTTATTATGGTATAAAAATATATTTTGCCATGAAAGGTAGTCCAAGATGGAAGATTATACAAATGATGACATCTTGCTTTTGATGACTACCTCATTTACTTGCATAGAAAAATATTTGTTTAAAAGAACATTGGCGAGCTGTGTAATCATATTCTTTTTCTTGATGCTCAAATTTACAATCTGAAACTACAAAAATATGTTTATATGATACAATTCATTAATGAAGAGAATTTCGTAGTACAAATGATATAGAATAATGTGCTTCAAAACTTGACAGAGTTTTCATCCTCAAAATTTCTAATAATTAATCTTGTTCTCTTTAACATCTCTAACTCAACTTGTGTAGAACATCATCTATCTGAAAGATCAATGTATGCCTACAAAACGCATACTATAAAAGATCAACTTGTGCAAAAATTTCCTTCTAGCAGCTCACAATCTTTTGTTGTTCACAAACCTACAAAATAATTACAATAATATCAACTTTTTTTATTCATGTATCACCATAGCAAAATATATAAACTTAAAACGCTCATATAACCATTAACTTAAGAAATCACAATTGTTTGCATTTGTTGTTGAAGCTTGAAACTCATGCAAGGGATGCCCCTCTATTGATATTGTTGAATTTATGGAAAAAAAAATACTTCATTGACTTATTATAATCAGTGTACATGAACCTCTATTTACAATAAAGTAGTAGAGTTCAACTACAATTAAACTATTTTTGTCCCAATTACACCCAAACTCTAACACGTAAAGATAAGTCCTAACATAATTAAATAACCCAATATAAATAAAAGACTATCATGACTAAAACACCTTTAAACTGAAACTCTTTTGTGAGATTTCCTTCCATAATAATGGGGCTCTGTAAGACTTCTTCTTGTGTAAGACTCATAATGCCACCTCACGTGAGCATGGTGGTCCCACCAGTTCGTGTGATCATGGTGGATCCATATCTTATGGGCTTGGGCCCATCTTCCAACATTCTTAGATATAAGGGCATTCATTGATCTTATGGGCTTGAGCCCATCTTCCAACACACTTGGATATGTGGGTCTTCCTTGGTCATGTGGGTTTGGGCCCATCTTCTAACACTCCCCCTCAAGCTGGGAGAGAACATCATGAACTCCCAACTTGGTGCAAATGATGAATAAGTTCTTCTCGAATAAAATGGCAGTCCTTCATATCTTCCAACACTCCCCCTCATGTTGGTGCTCTCTTCCATGAGGCCCAACTGGCATAAGATAAGTGAGAGTAAAATTACTCCAAGTCGTATGAAATTGCTCCATACTCCAGTCATAACCCATGTTGGAAGTAGGGCACACTCCTATCATTCTCAGGTAGTGGCACTCCTATCTTTCGTAGGTAGTGGGTCTATACACAATGCTCAGAAGTGTAATAAAATTCTTTCATCACCGTGGCCCTTCACATGACAACGACCCTCAAGTGGTAGGAGTAATAAATGCCAATTAAGGAGGATAACATATATGTAGTAATAAGTTCCTCCATCACGGTGTCCCAACCCGAGCACCGACTCTCACAGGTAAAAATGGGTGATAAATGTCTATCATTCACAAGACGGGGATAAAAGACGTGATAAGTGGGTAATGCATATCATTCACAAGACGGCGATAAAAGACATGATAAGTGGGTAATGCATGTCATTTACAAGACAGCGATAAAAGACCCACAAGTACATAAAAAAAGTCTCAATGGACTTAAAATACCCAACCATGATGGACTTAAACTCCCAACCGAAGCAACACGAAAGAGGTTGGCCCAAAGAGGTATGTGAGAGTCAAATAAAGGATGGTATGAGAAAAGCTGCCAAATAACCAATGGGTAATGGGTAAAGAAGAAGATAGGATGCTAAGGCCACCACTTCTTCAATAATAATGGTAGCAGTTGAAATGGGACTGGGCCCGTATAACACAAACCAAAATAATAAAATCCTTGTAAAAAAGACCCATGAAATAATCCAATGCGAGTATCTACACCAAATAATATGTTGAGCAAGGAATATGTTGTGAATACCTCAAAATAATAATCCAATCCGAGAAATAAAATCGAGTCGAGCCGAGTCAGGTATCACCAATAATTACAATAATTATTACTGTAAGTCAGGATTCTTGATCTTCAATTTTCTTTGTTGCAAAAAAAATCTTCTTAGATATAAAAACTTCATCTTTTGTGCTCCCCCTTTCTTGAATATTTTGGTCACATAAAACTTACCAAAATATATGAAATAAAAAACCTCTTTCTTGTATTTCTTCTACTTCTCCCCCTCAAGCTAGGAGGTAATGGCAATGTTCCCAGCTTGAACCAAATAACATAAATGTAGTAACCAAAAAAGGGTAAGTGAGATATTTACCTGATATAGTTGATCAATAATAGCAATTCAAAAAGTGACGTAAAACAATTGGCTTAAATTCGGCTTTTTCAAAGCAACAGGATACCAATATGACCTTTGATTTTTCTAATGTGAATATATCCTTAAATAAAGATTAGATTGACATAAAATTTTCTCCTTCTAAAACTAGACTTAAATACCTTTCATCCAAGTATAATTTATCTTCATAAAATATACTTCTATTGAAATATATAATCGGATATATTTCGATCTTTGTCGAACTAAGTACTCTTCCAAGATCAATATCTTCATATAAAAAACTCAGATCGAGAATTGGTTGAATATGTAAGAAAATAGGCTTATAGATATTTTTTTATATATAATTCTTCATATGAAGTCTCGTTCTTGATAGCATAAAATAGCTCACAAGTTGAAGCTTTCTGTTGTTGCATGAACCTCTTTTGCAATCTGACCTTTGCTGCTTCAAATATCGATCTCTTTGTAAATAACTCCGATTGTAAAAAATAAAATTCCTTGGAAAAGTACACTCGAATATATTTCCTTCATTATATAATATGCAATATGAAAAGCTCATTATGGAGGTGAAAACGTAAAGCAAATAACGGATATAGGGACTGAAAAAAAAAAGATAAATATGAACCTAAACTGCTAGAGATAATAAATCAGAAAAATATCACATTACCTCTGTGAGTTGACCAAGTCAACTCACAAAACCTGCTCTAATACCATGTTGAATTTATGGAAAAGAGAAATATTTCATTGACTTATTATAATCAGAGTACATGAACCTCAATTTATTATAGAGGAAAGTAGTAGAGTCCAACTGCAATTAAACTACCTTTATCCCAATTACACCCAAAGTCTAACACTTAAAAAGATAAGTCCTAGCATAATCAAATAATCTAATATAAATAGAAGACTAATATGACTAAAACACATTTAAAATGAAACTCTTCTGTGATACTTCCTTCCATAATAATTAGGGCTCTATAAGTAAGACTCATAATGCCACCTCACGTGATCATGGTCGGTCCCACCAGCTCTTGTGATCATGGTGGGTCCATATTTTATGGGCTTGGGCCCATCTTCTAACACTTTTAGATATGCGGGTCTTCCTTGATCTTATAGGTTTGGGCCCATCTTCCAAAACACTTGGATATGTAGGCCTTCCTTAATCCTGTGGGTTTGGGCCCATCTTCCAACAGATATAGATGTTTCACTTAAAAAAACGTAATCAACAAGTATATAAGAATATAAAATAAATTATTGTGAACATAACTAAATAAGTAATTAATTACTTTTTCTTTGACTTAGGACAATTCCTCTTACCATGGTGTGCTAGCTCATTACAATTATGACACAACCTTATGATTTGATAAGTCTTTTCCATTCCCTTCCCTTCTCTTTACCTCCATTCAATCTCTTACCACTACCTTTTGTTTTTGAAATCTCAGGAGGATAGATTGAAGGATTACCTTTACCTTTCTCATTCCTAAATTCATTTTCCACTAGTTCAAGTGATTGGAGCTCAAGCAACTGTAGGTGAAGGGCAACTATTTTCTCTTTTGTAATAAGTCCCATATCACGACTTCTATTAGGTGTTAAGGGCACAACATCACCTCAAAATTCATAGCCACTATGACCTGAACTAACAGTTATACTTTGTGTCCATCTCTTCCTGATGTAATGGTTAGGAAGTTGTTCAATAAACTAATTTCTTAAAACAATAAGAATGTGCCTACAAGGGATCCTTTCTGACTCAAACTTCATATAGGCAAGTTGTTGATGTGGATCATATGAAAGTCTTCAAGGTCATTCATTTGAGTATGTACCCACCCCAAGTAATTTTACCCAATGCATTGTTGAATTTTCCTCCCTTTGTGAAACAAAGCTTAGACTCTCTTTCAGTTCTTTTTGGAACTTAAAAAATATGGACCTTGTGTATACCTTTGCTATTTGCTTCTAAACATTGAATTGGGTAATCATTCAGGGCTTCGTATAAGATGTGTCATGATCAACCTTTTTCACCTACTGCCTTTGTTTGCTTATGGTTCTTCATAGTTGTGAATGAATTCAACTAATGATTTCTTTTTATTGAAGTAAGAGTCAAAGAAAGAGTTCATACTTTCGCTCCTTTGTTTCATCTACGTTCCATCCATGAATAAGTGTTTGCAATATGTAGGAACCCACTAACTCCGTTCACTAAAGATTTTGTGAAACCAATCATTATGATCTAATTGAAATGTTTCATTAGTACTTAACCATTTTGCTTCAAATTTTTCTGGTGTCTCAGAGTTTCATACACAATCTGCAAAATCACTTTGGAATTTTTCATCACAAGCAATAGGACCAACTCTCTCACCAACCTTATTTAGTATATGCCACAAACAATACTTGTGAAAAGTATTTGGAAATATAATTTTGATTGCATGTACTATGCTAGGGTCCTGTTCTGTTACAATTGCATGAGGGTGTTGGTTTGACATAGCAATGAGAATTTGCTGAAATAGCCAAATAAATGAATTCCGATTCTCATCCTTCAATAATCCACTACCCAAACATTGTAGATTGTTCATGATTATTAACTCCAGTAAAAGGCGCAAGCATCAATTTATATTAGTTAAAATCATAAGTAGTATCAAAAGCAACTGCTTCACCAAAATTGTGATATGCCTTCCTAGCTTCTCCATCTATCCAAAAAACAGTGAGTTAACCTCTTCTCATTATTCATTTCATACTATAAAAAATGAAGGATTTACTTCTTGTAAATCCTTGAAATGATAAAACAACATTTCAGTATCATAATCTCTTAATTCTTGTCTTTTGTCACTCTCATAATTTATAACATCTCTTTCAGTATACCCAACCTTGTCATGTACTCCAGATAATATCTCAAAGAAAGAAAAAAACTTTTGATGTAGAAACATTAGCATCAAACAAGTTTTTTATGCACTTGTGTAATTTGCATATGCAAGGGCAAAAATTACCTTTTACAAGGAGTCAATAGGACATGATTGTGACCCTCAACAAATTCCACCACTTCCCACTTCTCATCAGAATCTTTAGTGAATCTAATTAATTCCCCACATCCATCTCTTACGGATTCCTCGCTTTTTTTATGGTTTTCATCAAAATTATGACCATCAAAATAGTAATTTGTTGCTAATTGTTTTAGAAGATTTAGTAAATGTAACTTTGAACTCATTAAAAGGGGAGTAATGCAAAGAGAAATTAAATCACATTGTCATAACAAAGAGATAGCATCACCTTATATTATATATTCCACTGAACTATTCTTCAGGGAAGTGAGATTCCATCATTTAAGATGAGATCTCTTTCGAGGTAATGTAAAACATGAATAGTTCCATCTAAACCTTTTGTACACAAGCACATTTGAGACACTTTCACTTGGAAACTTATATTTCCTCCCAAATTTTCTCGTACACCATCAGGGCTGAAGTTTCTGCAATCTTTCGGAATTTCTTTGGATCCCTTGCTTGGAGAAATTCTTAAATTTTACGGAGATGGGTGGGTGGCTAAATGCATCCCTAACTCTCTCTCTCTCTCTCTCTCTCTCTCTCTTTAAACTCATCTTTTCTTAACCATGTTTTTATTTTTTTTCAAACTTTCAATCTTGGTTTGAAATGAAACCCATGTCAATAGTGAAACCCGGATTTCATCTCATACTAAGATGAGGTTCAGACAGGAAGTTGCAAAAAATTTTAGATGAATACTGGACATTCCATTTGATGGTCACAAATAGAGAACACTGGAAGTTGCAGAAGATTTGTCGGTGATGTCTGGTTGAAAATGTCTGCTGTCAATACACAAAAAACTTGACTCAATCAGTATCTGAGACTTTCAGGCCATGCCTTAATGAAGAAGCCATGATACAGATTGATTGTGGGAAAAAACTTCATCTCTGTAATGTCAATTACAAAAAGTTATAGAAGATACTTGTAAAATGTGTGACTCAAAAATAAGAAGAAACATTTTGCCCAAGTGAATTGACTGGAGTTTGATCTGTTGATCATCTCATTCCTTTTAAAAGTTTTCTTTTGATTCTCTTAATTCACTTGTAACAGATGTAAGCTGATCTTCTAAAAAACTTAGATTAAATAAAAAGTTTAATTGAATGAGACCTGAACAGTGATTTGAAGCAGTTGGTCCCATTTCTGAGTCAATAGATTTGGTGGGGATTCTCTTCATGCACTTTTTCCACAAACCTGAAAACTTTTTCATTGAAAACCACCAACATTTTAACAATAAATTCAGTCACAGTCATTTGCTTTTGCAAAGTCAACAGATTTGATCAGATCTCCTCAACCATTTAATCCCTACTAGCCTTGTACTACAGAACTCGATCTGTGATTATATAATCCAAAGCTCATTCCCACCTATGATGGGATGCCACTTCCCGCTGCTCAGAAGAAGACTTAGCAGTCCTTGGCTTAAAACTGAGTGAAGGTGACTGATGAGCGACTGAAAATTTCCAATGGTGAGATACAAACAACCAATCTACAAAATCACACGCAGAACAAAGGGATTTGTCGATTCTTTCGGCGATTATAGATGCTTCTTTGGTCTTAATCTTCACTAGACAAGGTGACAAAACAGCTGTTTAAATTTCTTTTATCTTGACATTGCTCCAATAATGAAGTTTAATACTGTAAATCTGTGATGTACTTAAACGAGTTTTGATTAGGACTACTGCAGTTGGAATTTACTGGGGACTTTTGAAGTGAAACATTCCTTCATGTCTCTGCTGCTTTGTATTGTCATTACTCCACACTGGGTCATTTAAGGAATCCTCACGAGTAAGAGAGAGGCCCCTACAGTGTCCCCATAAAGCACAAGTGAGCAATTCTTAGTGCAGTTTCTTTGTGTAAATTTAAATTTCAGAAATGGGAAAGCAATGCATTCATCTGCTTCTGCTGCTCAATAATGATACTGTTCTATTACACCCATATCAAAAACATCGACAAAAGCTCATGGAAACAAGCCTTCAAAGTCTAACCATAACAACTACATCAACTCTCCATCATATGTTAAAACAATATTTACAATATACTGTTAATCGATCATAAGATCAAGACGCCTCCATCCTCTTTCAAGTGGGTGCAGGGTCACAATTCACTATATGAGAGGTATTGTAAGTAGGTAATAGATAAATGATAAAGATGAGGGAAAGTATAAATAGGTGGCAAGCAAAGAAAGGTCCTTAATACTGGTAAAATCTTAAAGTATCTAGCCTCTCTAACTAACAAGACCACAGAGACTCGCCCATGTTGACCTGATCAACCATCATATCTAAAGCAATCAAGGGTCTGTGAGATGTGATCATCTTCGAAGAAGGCGAATTGATCACGCTCAAGCCCGAGTTCCCGGCGGCGAGGCTGCCGGAGAAGGAAGCGGTTTGGCGCATCCTCATATGGACCACTTCTGCCTGAGCCAGAGCCAGTTGAGTCTGTAGTGAATCAATCTGATGTTGGAGAGAAGATATAGCCCCTACACACCCATACACAGGATCCCTCACCCTCGCATTCGCCTCGTACACCATGCTGCTCACCGCATCGCTCCGCTGGTTCACCGGCAACTCCTGCTCCGACATGCACACAGTTAAAGCTTTTCATTTTCAGTGGAAGAAAACCTCTCAACCCAATACAGAAGCTTGAATAGCGAGAGATGTCTGAGAAAAACGAAGACTCCAAGTAAGAAAAACGAAACAAAACTGAAAAAATTAAAAAGTGGTGGTTCATGTTTGATGATCCAAGAGTGACATCAAGATTATGTCACCTCGAAGGCAAGAATTTTGAATTCTTCTCGAGCGTAAAGAATGGGTCAATTCAAGAACATCTCTTTCAAAGGCAGACCCAGAGGGAGGGGGCACTAAATTAAACAACTAAGAATCCTCATGTGACGGACCCCTCCCTACAAATTCTATCTTATCGTTTGAAAACGTTTCCGTTCTAAACTTTTTTTTTCTGTTCTGAATGAGGTCAAAGTTGTTACATCAGTCTCAATTTTTTAGGGGTGGCCCACAGCATACCAACCATAATGCCCTCACATGGACCATAGATTTTTGGCAAAAGAGTGGTTAGCCTATTTATGTCAATGTCCATTCTAGTGGGCCCATTGTGAAATATTGGTCCATTTTTTTAGACCCATGATGCCTTGTGCAGCCTTCAAAATAAGCGAAACAAAGCAAGGACAAAGGATGATCTCGTGCAGGCCACGGTCGGCGGTCGGTCTCTGTCCCCACAAGTGGACGCCCGTGGGATCCCACTTCATGGGCCCAGGGCTCTTTTCTGAAGCGGCGACACTTGCCGGAGTCACCCAGGTGGAGGTGATCGGCGATGCTCCGCGAGAGTCATGTGCGGTTCTCCCGAGCAAGAACTGAAAGGGAGAATTGGCATCTACCTGTAGCATTTTGTTCACATTGCTGGCACCGAAGACCTTGTGCACATTGGCGAACTTTTGAGGCTCGTCGGCGGGGAAATACGGCGCGAAGACGCAGTCCTGAGCGCAACGCCTCCTTAGCAATTTACAGGCAGCACACGGCGACGCCGCTCCTTGCTTCCGGTTCGCTTCCCTCATTCTCCCCAGTAGGGTCGACCGCTTCCCCCTCTCTAACAAAGATCCCAGCTGAAGCTCAAACTACAGAAGAACTAACGAAGCTCTCTTCTTTGCTCTAGAGTAGAGAAACGAGCAGAGGAACAGCTGTTTCACAGTTGATAAAAATCAAAACCAAAATCAGAAAAAGTAGTAGAAGAAGAAGAAGAAGAAGTATAAGAAGGAGAAGAGCAAACAGCCAGGTGAGGGAGAGAGAGGAAAGGGGGAAAAAAAGGGAAGAGAGAATGCAGAAAGGGAAGCAAGGAGCTGAGGGGGAGGGGGAGGAAGGTAGGGGTGGCGAGGCGAGGAGGGTATATATGGCCGAAACGAGGTGGGACCCAAGGAAGAAGAGACTAGATTTTGGGCGACAAATCCATCTCTCTTGCCTCTTTTTTTCTTTTTTAACATAAAATAATGTGATTTTATTATTACATTATTTTATTTTATTTTATTTACTGATTTTACTTGTACTCGATAGAGATTGCTTCTTTTTCCGCAGTTCTTCGCTTTTTGGTACACTCGCGACTATTGTCAAGTTCGGCCCCCCGTGTGGCTCGGCTAGGCTTGTTGATGAGGACCGGCTTGGGCTTAATCTCAATTAGGGCTGTAAACGTGAAAGGCTCAAACTGCTAAAAATTAGGGTTTTAAGGAAAAATAATTATTAGGTTGTAATTGTGTAATAAAACACTAAAATTCTAATCAATTTGATGGTAAGAACTATTTTGTTCTAAGTTAAAACCATTGTGCTTTGACGGATGATTCTATCATATCAACTGGGTTTTGGGAAGGGGGTGAGTTAGACGAGGGACCAAACTCACTCCTCTCCTAAAAACAATTCTTGCCTTACCCTGAGTTTGCCTTAAAATCCAACAAACTACCAATTTGACTTGTATAGTTGACTAAAATTTCAAGACCTTAGTCAGATTTTGATTCGAATACACAATGGGGCCTACCTAGTGTTAGTATATACATATATAGAGAGAGAGAGAGAGAGAGAAATTATAATTTATTGATAAATTTAAGAATAAATTATAATTTTTTATAAAATTTAAAATAATTTATTTAATATTCACATGAAAATACTCCTACGTGATAAGTCGGATTACACAAATGCAATTGATTGTTTTAACACAGACTATATACGGAGCAGTCGAGGGTTTTTGTGCAGCAGAATGTTTCTTACATAAGGATATTTTTTTATTTCTAATTATCATAAAAAATACTTATTTATTCTTTAATGCACATGTTATCTTGTAAATTTTCATATTTTTGTTGATTTTCTTTAGAGATTCATAATGTCTTTAATCCCAAAAATATTTGTTTACATTAATTCAAATGTAAAAGTAAATAGAAAAATACAAAACATAAAAAAAAAACTGGTTAAAAATATTTTTAAAAAATAAAAATAATAATATTTTAATGGTCGTGCACAATTAAAATAAAAAACTCGAACCTTGCAATTCGACTTGGTAATTTATAATTATTATTCTATTTTTGGCACTTATAAAAATGGAAAGGAAAGGGAGAAATTTTTGTTCAATAAAAATAATATATTATAAAATATTTATTTCTTGTGTCTAATTTTTATAAGCATAATATTTTATGCTTGACTAAAAAAGATATTTAGATGTTGGTTTAAGGGTTTAAGGTGGGTCCAATCGGGATTTTGAACTCGTGAGTTAATTTGACTCGCCCAATATTGGCCAAAATTTTCTTTGGCCTCTTCGTCATGCAATCGCTTTCTCTCGCACTCCGTAACTCAAAATCGATTTAGAAAAATACAACAAATCCAAAAAAAAAGAGAAAAATATCCAATCGAGTATCAGAAACGTTATAATGCACAGGGTCCCGCCTCTGATTCGGGAAATCTTCGGCGAAAGTGTGATTTGACGGGAAAAGATGACAAAGGTTCGGTGGTGGGATTGACGCGAACAATATTGGATCAAATGAAATTCGTTCAGTCACATCAGCCGCATTGTCCTTCCTCGTCGCTTCTCAGGCTTTTCGATTCGTGATCGGCAGGAGGAACGATCTTTGTCTCCTTGCTCCATGGCGGTCCAGTAAACAGGAGAGAGAAGCTCGACGGAAGAAGCCGCGTCTGCGAAGAAAGAGAAGTTTCGCAGTTGAAGATGCTTTTTGTTATTTTGTGTTGTTTCTTCTTCGTTTGAGAGTTTCAGGCTGAGGAAACTGTGTTTCCGAGTTTGCATGGCGGGGGCATGCAGAAGTCGATTTGCACGGAGGGAGAAGAGAGACCGGATTTATTATATCTGTAAAGTAGGGTTAGAAGGGGTCGTCTGAACCGGCTAGTGCAACCTGAGCCGTTCAGAGCCAGACAAATTTACTGCGGCTCAGGAAAAGTAAAAGTAAAACAGTAGAAAAGACCGTAATTATGAGAGGATATGCCACGTAGGATTTTGTCGGCTAGGGAAGCGAGTACGTGAAAAAACGGTCAACCGCTTCCGATGGCAGTACCGTAATATACTATATTTTTATTTATTTTATTTTTTATTTATAATAGATCTTTTTAAATCGGTCCATCCCCTGACACTAAACAATCTAGTGACGACTGATTGGGGTAAGAAGCATGTAAGATCCGACCTCCTAATCATATTCATACCATTTTAGGTTTCATAATTATGATAAATATACATTATTAACAATTAATATGTATATTTAATAAAAAATCAAATAATAAATTTTCCGAATATACGAGGGACTTTTGATGTGAGACGGAATCAGGACCGTCTATTCAGATTCCCACGCCAACGTATGGATCCCGTTCCGTTTTCACGCTGAAATCTCAGTAGAATCCCCTTCGAGTTGGAAATATCAGTCAAGGCGCCGCAGGAAAACCAACGCTCTAGATCATTTTCTGTAAAAAGTACCGATCAAACCAGAACCGTCCGATAGTCAACTCGATCTCATATCGCCTCTGCTTTTTCCTCCAACCGTTTAGAAAAAGCGCAAAAAGTGGAGTTCGGTAGGAGCAATGAGAGCGTTCCCCCCTGCTCCCAACCGCTGCACCCTTTCCAACGGTGACACGCCGGACCACCGAAACCCTTCCGCTCATCTATCCCACCACTGAAAGTGGCCTGAGAGCTACCGAATTTAGGGACCATTAAGGAGATACTACATACAATAGGCCACGGTTGTTGGTTATGAAATGAAATCGCATTATGACAAAGTCTTAATTAAACTAATAAAATAAAGGATTAAGGCTGTTAGAAAGGTGAGCATATATTACTATTGGGGATTTGGGAGGTGGGGCACCCTCACCTAATATAGGGTGGGTCTTCCCCCTGCCCTGTTATGTGCTCATAAGGTGTTTTTTTGTTGGGAAAACTCTTCAAGTCTTCCAAGCATAGACCGCCAAAAGTCGTTCTTTAAAAGGGTTTGGTGATGATGAAGGGAAGGTATAGTGAATTAATCATAATTTACTATTTACTTTTATAAATTAATTCCTAAGTAATGATTAATAAGGCAGCTAGAGAGAGTGGTGCAAAAGAAGTACATATGCACATTTGTAGGGCCCTATGAAAATGACCCCACCAATGCATGTCTGTGGTGTTTCTTCTTCTACTACTTCCTCTCCAGTCAAATAAAGTTTCGAGTGCAACACAGAACACAGAAGAAGGTTGGGGATGCTCATGCAATAGTCTTCGTGAGGGGCAGTCACACCTGTTATATGTTGAATTGAACGATACCTTTATAATTGATTATGGGTGATATTTATATAATTTAGAATAGAAAATATAAGTTTTACATGAGGAGATAATTACAACATAAGATAAATCCAATGTGATCTATCCAATAACTGAAGGGATTATATTTATCCCTTATCAACACCGGCACTACCTTTCACCCATGAAGGCACAATGAAAGTGAAAAAGATATGTCTAGTGGAAAGTTTTTTTTCACAAGGTTGGGTGGTAAGGAGCAAAGGTGTTTGATTAGTGGACATGGTTGGCCAAGGCATGAGAAGATTTCATGTCCGGTATCTCATGGGAGGAAATCATTTTGTAGAGGCAAGTGACACCATTGAGAGCTGGTTTCCTTGATGTTTAAGCAAATTATAATACGTTTAATTGCCCATTATGTGGTAATAAAAAAAACTTTTTTCGTATCAACCCAATCACAAAATGCTTTAGGACTCACATCCATGAGATTCCCTTACACAAGCAATTAGATCTTACCATATTATAATCCATCTCTTTGTCAATTGCTTAAGTACTTTAGTGACAAAGATACTTAAACCTTATACATAAAAATTTTGAAGCAAGATTCTTTGTCGCCCCTGCACCGATGTCACATTCTTGTTCGTATACCTCACGATATTCTTAATTTATGTCAATCCAAATACATAAGAACTCTCTCTTTATTAAACTAATTTTGTTTATAATATTACTTACAAAGAGAAAGAAAGAAAGAAAGAAAGAAAGAAAGAAAATGAAGTTAAAATATGACTAGAGAGGGACGATTAGAATACGAGTTATTGTCTTTGTGCCCTTAATGATTGTCGGGTTAATCAACTTCTTTGGAGGTTGCAAAGCAAGGTGGTTATCTTAATGATGGCATGATGTGTTTGACTTGAAAAAATATTTCTATTGTTGGGTGGGCTTGTTCTTGTTTTCCTATTTGAAATATTTGAATCCCCTTGCATGATCTTTCAATTGTTTTTCCCCTCCATTACTTGGTTTTGCCTCAAAGAATCTCTTTTTAAAGAAGAGACATTGATTGGAGAAGGCACAATAAAGGAGACACATCGAGCACTACAAGACTTCTTACCGTTTGATAAAAATCAAAATGAGATTTTTATTTTTCTTTACTATTTTTCATGGGATGTGGACCCCAACTTGTCCTTTCTTGCCCTGTATTTTTCACTACACAACAAGAGCGCATGGCCAACAAGAAAACCCATGGATGAGGTTGGTTGGGGGTAAGTCACGGACTCTCTAATATAAAGAGGAAAACCCTTTCACCAAATTCTCTAAAGTTGTGGGCTATGAATCCCCCCCTCTCTCTCTCTCTCTCTCTCTTTCTTTTTCAAACTATTTGTCTAGTGAAGGAATCCCAAGAGCAACTCCTGTAGCTTGCCATGAAAAGTTGCAAGTATTTCCAATGCATTATTTGTTAGAGTGGGCCAAACAACAGGCTTTTGCCTTCTACTCAAGGTTTTATGTATTTCTAAGGTCAATTCAGTTACAAACCCTAGTTGTGTCCAAGGCCAGCCATGTTCGCCACTTGGGGTGCACAAAAAGATAAGAGGGTGAAACTCCAGCATGGCCCCAGTGAGAGCCAAAGTAAACATTGGATTACTTTGTACCAAGCTTGTCTTTTGTGTTTTTCCAGGGTATAACTATCGAGTCCAGTTACCTTAGTATAAATAGCATTAAGGGTCAAAGTTTCCGCATTCCATCAGTTTTAACTTGCAAAATACTGACTATGTTGGAGTATTATTGATGTAATTAGTTTATGTTTTTTTTCTTTTCTTCACTCTTACCAAGGTGAATTAGTATAAAGGAGACGGTTTGGACTAAGTCTATAACCCTATTCTTCGTTCTTCTTTTTTCTCCCCAACATGTTCACTATTCTCTCTTCTTCTTCTTTCTCTTCTTTACCCGAGATGTAATCTATGGTGTCGCAAAAATCAACAAACTAAATCCGAACTTATTTGAATCATGAAGGGACAAGTTAGTTACTTGGAACATAAAATCCATCACAGAGTGAGTTGCCACAAAATCCGAACAAAAGAATAGTAATGATGTAATCCAGTTCTTGCTTTATAAATTTAATTATATTCGTTACCTTTTTACTCTGAGTGACATTACCTCAGTAAATGGAAAGACGATTTTCACCAAAGAAGTTGGAACAAGTCAACATGGTCAACTTGACATAATTCACACAGCTTTTCACCTCAGAGAGTGTTGTTCCTTCTCATGTCTGGTGCTTTTTCAGGACAAAGAGAACACGATATTGAATCCCTGCTCACTTTCTGTAACATGGACTCGCCATCATTAAGAATATTGCCTGAAATGATGGCGCTGCTAATCACCAGAAGCGGTTTAGCATCAAAAGCGGTTTGGGTTTTCCAATGTTCGCTTTTCTGTGTCTATTTTACTATATTTTGATGATTCTTGTTGAATGTAGTTAATGTTTAAGAAATCAAAACAATGACAGGACGAGAAATTTTTCTAGTCTAGAGTTTGGTTTGCAGAAGTTTTCTACTATCAAAGTAAAGAAGAAAACCCAAAGAGCTTTAGTTCTTTACCAGTTCAGGAAGTGAGCTCTGGTGTGAAATGAAGAAGCAGAGGAAAGGCAATGGGGAGCTCTTTAGCTTTTTTTTTCTGGGTTCTCCGAGACGGATACAGAAGCTTCTTGGGTGGGGGCGACAGCGAATATCGAGGAGAGCAGTTCAAAATTATCTCCGTTTTTTTATCAGCTTCATGCCTTTTTTCTGTTTCTGCAGGGGAAGAAGCACGCCTTGTTATGAAAAGACAAGCAGAAATGGAAAACGGAGACTGGAAGACGGGCAGGGGGGATGCATTTTGCACCTGGATACCTGAAGTACGCTTTCACTTTTTATCGCCTTTTCATAAATTGGACGGGTAATTTTTGCCTTGTGATTCAATTAAGAACAAAAAAAGAAACGGAGCAAAGGAGATTCCCTGAAAACTGATTTGAATTTTACAGTGAAGGTGATGAAAATGAGGTTGAGGGTGAAACTCAGCCCATCCCCGAAACCTAAATGAACGAATTCATCTTCACTGGCTCGAAGGGAATACAGTATCTGGATCTGTAGCATGAAAGCCATTCTTCTTAACCAAATTTCTGGCGCCATACGTAACGACCAACAGTCTGCAAGCCACAATTTCGTTTGAGTTTGCTGGGTAAATAAAGACTAATCCTCCAATTCATTCCAGCAATCATGAACAAAAACTAAGGGTAGTTCGTCGAAATGAACCTGAAATATGCAAGTATAGATGCAGTGGCCACCTATGGAGGCATAGATCCATTAGCAAGATGGTGATAGTGAAGCCAATGTTTTCTAATATTCTGAGCTTCTCTAGAGAAAAATTCTTTTACTTGTCTTTGCCCCTTTACAGAATCCAAAATTCGTTCCCATGCCACGAGGTGCTCCAGCGGCCCAAATTTTGAGCTTCAGTTTTCATCATGGAAAATGTAAACGCGCTAGACAGCAATAGGGAACCCAAGTATACGGTGGCAGGCTAAGACGACCAAGATATCATCATTAAAACTTCCAAACAAATCCAAGATAAAACCCACCAGCACATATCGGCAATGGAATTGTGGCCCCAACTAGTTCAGCTTGGAAGAATACAAAAAATTATTCTAAGCAGAACCGATGAAATCACTGCTTGAACGAGTTCATCGTTTCACAATCCATGTACACCATCAGATAATGCAGCAATAAGAAAGTGACAAGATGCAAACCATCTTAGGTGCCTGCAGCCCTGATTCAAGATAAACAATTGACAAACAACTAACATCGAGCTACTTCACAATCAAAATATGTAAGTTTCCGGCAGTAATCTGATAACAAGTGCAAAACTAACAGTTATAAAGCTGAAGAGAGACTACATCAAAACACATTCTCCAGGTGGAAAAACAGTACTAAATCGATAGTTCAAGTTATACATAAAGAAATGAAAACCCAACAGCCACAAAATCTACTGCTCCAGCTCCAAAATCACTCTTCCTCATTCTTAGGCGGTGGCAGCTTGTGCAGCAAGGCGTTTCCTTGCCTCTTCAATAATAGATAGCTTGATACCCTTACCCTTGGGAAGTGAAACCCATGGCTTGGTCCCTTTTCCAATGGTGAACACATTGCCCAATCGGGTAGCAAATGAATGGCCTGTGGCATCCTCAACGTGATTGGTCTCAAAGCTGCCCTTATGCTTTTCTCTGCTCTTTAAAACACCAACCCTACCTCTGTTTCTCCCACCAGTCACCATAACCACATTGCCAACATCAAATTTGATAAAATCAACAATTTTGTTTGTTTCAAGGTCAAGCTTGATGGTATCATTGGCTCGGATAAGAGGATCCGGATAGCGGATGGTGCGTCCATCATAAGTGTTAAGGTAAGGAATGCCCTTCTGCCCAAATTGGACAGATCTAACTTTGCAGAGCTTGAACTGGAGTTAACAGATAATGTTACATAGTGGAAAACCCCCAAGAAATTTAACAAAATTCAAATGGTTAGACACCTTGAAGGTTGATGTACTCTATGTAGTAGTAAGTTTCAAAAGTTAAATACCTTAGCTTCTTCATCTTTGACAGTGTGCAGGCGGAATCTACCCTTAGTATCATAGAGGAGACGGAAGTTCTCATTGGTTTTGGGGATTGACACCACATCTGAACAGAAATGAGCATTAATGCCAATTTAGTATCAAAATGGTGGCAAATTATTAAAAAATAGAAAGATGAACTTCAGGAGCATTGCAAACTGAAAGAGGAAGAAATGGAACGTATAAGCACAAAGAACATACCCATAAAGCCTGCAGGATAGGTTTTGTCTGTCCTAACCTTTCCATCCACCAAAATATGACGTTGCATCATAATGGCTATGACTTCACGGTAGGTGAGAGCATACTTCAACTTATTCCTAAGAATAAGTATCAGGGGCAAGCACTCTCTCGATTTGTGTGGACCAGATGATGGCTTAGGAGCCTAGCCCAGACAAAACAAATGATATTAATAAACAAAACCACCATGCTACAGGAGAAAGAAAAACAAAAAAATGTAATCTGTTACTTACAAATGCACCACCAAGTTTGTCAAGCATCCAATGCTTCGGAGCATTGAGGCGCTTCAAATGCTTCTTCAATCCTCTAGCCTGAAATGTAAACGAACAAACAGAAGAAATATCAGCAGGAGCACAACCATGCACGGTAGGTTATATTCATTTATTCCCAATCGTAACTAGGTAAATTGAACTTGATACACGTATCAGAATTACAATATAAGCAATATTAAAACATACTCACTCATTTTTAGTATTTGGCTCTAGCAAACAAGCCAATTTTCAAATTTCAGTTCTAATGCGTCTAACTAACTAAGTTCAATAACCCCCGATCCAAGAAATATCAACTCGTGCAAACAAGATTCTTGAAACAGGAAGAATACATGAAACTAATTTTCAGCAAGTTATCTACAGGGGACCTGCCAATACAATTAAACGCCGTAAAGAAACTACTACGCGCACCAATACTACATAACTTAGTCAGCACATTTTGCATATAAGGAAAAAAAAAATGAATATCTTCCTCTGATTATGAAAAGAAAAAAATAGACCAAAACGAAAAAGGCAATCAACTCCTAACAACGTGAAGAAACTTATCCCGCACATAATTAGGAAAATTCGTATTCCTATATGTGACAGTCGATCGTTCATGTTCACGCAATAGTATTCATGAACACTACATTTATAATGACAAACAAAAACCTGCGACGCTCAAGAGCCCACGAAAGGTCTTCATTTTAAACAAAACCCCAGATGCAAAATCGATGTTAACTCTTATTATAAAACAAGTAATGATATAGGTTCTTTGGAAAACCACCGCACTGGGAGATTTCAGATTCCTAGAGACATGGCAAAACAATAAATTCACAGACAGAACAGCACAGAAACACCGCAAGTCGAAGAAACTAATCTAAGTCAAGAATCAATAAACGAAGCATCACCACCTAGTATTAGCAGAAGCAGACAGGAATCAACTAACCATTTTCGGTTTTTAGCTCGCAACCTTCCGCCTTCACTCGTAGCTGTAGGCCGACGACTACCTCCCTCCCGCTCTCTAAGAAGAGCAAAACCCTAACCGGTCTTTATATAGCATGGCGAAATTGGCCCAAACCCGAGTAACCCAGTCCCAATTCCTACAGGCTGGAGTCTACTGGATCGCGGGTCGGTCGAAGTTGATTTTTAAAAACCCGATCGGTCTAACAAACCCAACTCTGGACCGTCTCCATGAAAAAATCTATGAATGGTTACAAAACCCAACCCATCCTACCCAAATGCTTGTCCAATTAGGTCCAAGGATTTCTTGGGCCAAGCAATGAAGGAAATCTGAAAATTTCAAAATCTTAACTATAGCAATACATATATTATTCATAGTTTTAAGGAAGGTGACCATTAACAATGTGGGTTGGTTTGAGTTGATTTGGGTTGACAACTTGGACTTGAATCAAACCAAACCTTGTCCATTGGGCTGTTTTCGAACCACAAAATTTTATTTTCTCTTGTTCAGATGCTAATGAAAAATGAGAAAGAAAATCACTACAAGAAATAGAACTTTTGCCAACAAAATCTCAGAATTTGTTGGCATAAGTCAAAATCCCAGCCACTAAACTTTGAATTTCACTAACAGATAGTTTCAACCTCTACCAGCCAAATTCTCAATACATTAGCATAGATGCACCCACTATGAATTTCTCCAATTTGTTGGCAGAGAGGTCCTTCTGAGATGCAAGCCCAGTTAACATATTTCTTAAATTGTCAACAAATTGTGAAATTTTCTAGCATATGGTGAATAATTTCTAATATAATTTTTATTTTTAAAAATTATATTTTTTTGTTTAATAAATAAATTCACTAAAACAAATTTAATTAATAATTTAATTATAAATAACATATATAAAAAAGTGTATAATAAATCTCAAAAGATTATAAATTATACAATTTTTTAAAATTATATAAATAAATAAATAAATAAAGTATAGACCATTTGCGTAAGGATATGGGGGTGGGTGGCTTTGTAACTCTTGAAAGAACCATTGCATCTTCATCTTGCGCTCATGCTCCTCAACACGACCCTCAACCTCCTCAATCCAACTCTGAACATTTCTCATATGCTTTTGAGTTTGGGATAATACCTCTTTAGTTTCCGACAACTCTTCCTCTATACATGCAATTGATCGAGATGAACACTAATGATGCATGGCATGAGACAAGTGGTAGTTTAAGCATGTTTCCCAAGTTCAATTCCCAACGGGCGGGTGATCGCGAACCCTGGAATGCAGGGTTTCCCGGTTAGGCTAGGTCCCTCGTCGCTATGTGTTAAGCCGCTGTGGTCGTTGGCTCTTGACGGTGGGTGTATTTTTATGGTCCTGGATTAAGTACTTATGCCTAGACTGTGGCTCCTAAATCACATCCAACTTCATTGTTCACTTGAGTTCATACCTCCATGTTATACCGGCAGCATATACATTATAATCTCTTGAACAAATAGTCACAATTTAATCAAATAATTTAAATACATAACATTAGATACTTGTAGAAATTTATTAGACTATGAACAATGAAAGACTCATATCTCAACTCTCCAACCACTTAAGCTCAACTTTGATCGAACATCTTAATATTGTGCACAATATTATGAATTATCATTTCATATTATGCTCAAAGATTTACATGTTATTCTATGAACTCATTACTAAGAGAGATTCAAATTATGGTCACAATTTTAAAAACTGTTTTGCTAAGAAAAGTGTATATGCTGTCTTTTGGATTTTAGTTGGTTTCAAGAATAAGAATGAGGAGGTAAATGTGGGCAGTTGTGATCCCATATGTATTTTAGAAAATCATACCTGCAAGCTAAATTGTTGTATCATTTTTTTTAAATGAGGGCTATGTTGAAAGTCTTGTTGGATTTGTGGTTTCAAGATGCAACATCTGAAAGAAGAACATTGGCTATCAAGTTCCTTGCATCTTTTTTTGTTTCCAAAGCCGAAGAAAAAGGACAAAATCGCAAACTCAATAACTATTTATCCTTATGTTTGCTTTTGGTAGGATATAATCACTCTTCTAATTAATAATATCTGTTTAAAGAAATGGGTAGCTACTAAAAGGTTACCATAACAGAACTGTTGGAAAATAAGTCCATGGGTATTTCGGTTATTTTACCTCATCAATAGATTTATTTTTCAATCTAATATTATTCTTCATGTTGAATTATGTATATGATTCAAATTTCGTGTACATAGGACATATAGAATGGGAGATATAAGGAGATAAGGCATATGTGTTAAATAGGGGCATATTTATAATTGGTAATGTCGCTCTTAATTAAATAGAGAAAGGGTCGTGTAACGGGCTCTACTTTGAGCTTTTCTCAAACTTTCTCCTCTCTATTTTCCTTCTCTTCTCTCTTCTACTCTTGTATCTTCGATTTTCACATGATATTAAAGCAATAGATCTATTGGCAAGCGTCTTCTATTAGTATTCATCATTTTTTTAAGGGGGCGATCTCTTAGAAGAGGGATTTATCAAATCTTTCAATTACTTATTGGTAAAACTCAGATTTTTTCTCTTTTTTTCTCGATCATAACCCTATGGTTACTGGTTCTACTTATCATTGAGAGACTCTTATGATTTAATTGCCCTAAGAGAGTTTCCTTGAGTCTTCATGGGATGTTCATCAACTATTCCTATATCATTACCTGCATCATCCTTCTCTAGGCTGATGTCAGCCCTAATTAAGGATTATTTGGTATTATTTTCTTGGAAATTGGAGATTAGAGTTATTTGAAGTGTGCACATCCTAATTTTGCCCTAAGCCTCATTTTCCCATGTGAGGCCCATATTGGTGCTATACTTGGAACTATTTTGGAAATGTCAGTTGGTTAATTTGTGATCCTATACATATAATATGACCAATTTGGTGAAGTATATACCCCATCTAGTGAATTTTTAGGATCTACTGCAAAGGATACGATTACTATTACTTCTAAGAAATTTATAGGGTCGAATTATCTTAATTGGACCAAGTTGGTTAGAATGTATTTGAAGGCTAAAAATAAGACAAAGTTCATTCGAGATGACCCCCCGTTTCCCATTGATAATGATTGGGAAGCAAAGGATAGCCAAGTTATGACTTGGATCGTCAATACCATTAATTCTACACTAGAGAATCAGGTAATGAACTGTGAGATTGCAAAGGCTATGTAGGTGTCTTTAAAGTTTCTATATGTTCAGGAGAGTAATCTTTCAACATAGATTTCTTTGGATTGAAAAGAGGAAACAAGACAGTTACAAAATACTACAATGTTGTTCTTGGCATTTGGAAGGAAATCAATGTGAATAATTCATTCACTATGGATGAACGAGAATTAAGAAAGCAGCAAAATCAATTGTTAGTAGCAAGTTTTCTCAATGGTTTAGGTGCTAAATTTGATGGAATCAAGAGTCAAGTACTAGCCTCTAATGAGATTCCTACTTTATCCGCAACCTTTGACATGATTATGCAAGCTAAAAAAATAGTTGTACCCAAGGTGGTTAAAGATGCTAAGATGGTGGAAGTTATTGCTCTCAATACCTCAAATATTGTATCAGGTTTAGCAAACTCTTCTAGAGGCCGTATAGGTACTAGCAGAGGTAGAGATAGAGATAGCTCAGGCCAAGGTCTAGGTTGTAGTGATGGTAAATCAAAGAGGAAGTGTATTCATTGTGGATGTAACAACTATTACTTAGATAGATGTTACGTTAAATTTGGAAAACCCGCATGGGCCAACTCTACTATTCATGATGGCAATGGGAATGTGTCTAATGTTGGAGCATTTATCACACCAAGAGCCCCAGATGAAATGCAATAGTTAATTCAGCAACAACAACATATTACAAAACTTATGGCTTAGATTTTTGTTGCTTCCTCTTTTGCTCATGTGGCTCATGCTTCTGTTTCTTCTACCACCAGAACCAATTCAGGTATATCAATTTTCCATGTACATTTATCATTATCCTAGAGTCTAGATTCAGGGGCTAGTAAACATATGTGAGGTATGTCATCTCTGATTTTTTACTTGAAGGAGTCCTTGAATATAAGCATGCTAATCTTGTTGATGGGTCAATTTCATCAGTTCAAGGAGTGGGTATTGTCACTCCAGCGTCTTTCATATCACCTCAATCAACCTTACTTGTCCCTAATTTTCCTTTGAATCTATTGTCTGTGAGTCAGTGGTCAAAGTCTATGAATTGTTCCTTAATATTTTACCCTACTCATTTATGTTTTTTAGGATCTCTTGATGAGGAAGACAATCGGTTCCCCTCATGAGAGAAGAGGATTTTATTATTTGGAGAGTCACCTACCAAATAATGCCTTACATGCACTACACTTAGCAAACTCACCCTTACGATGGCATCTGAGACTATGTCATCCATTCCCAACAAAATCGATTCAAGTATTTTCAGAATTTCCTTCCAGAATTTCTTTTTAGTGCGAGTCGTTCAACTAGGTAAGCATCATAGGAGTTCATTTCCACTCTCCCTTTATAAGACTAAAAACTATTTGGGATTGTACATTCCCATTTTTGGGATCGTTGTCATGTGACTAGTCAATTTGGTCATAAGTATTTTATTTCGTTTATCGATGATTTTAGTAAGTGCACTTGGATTTATCTCCTTAGGGAGAAGTTAGAAGTTTTTTATGCATCCCAACTTTTTTATAATGAAATAAAGAATCAATTTGTTGCCTCAATTAATATTTTGTGTACAGACAATGGTCTTGAATTCATAATTTACAAATTTTATCTTTTTTTGTCAAAGTCAAATAATCTTAAACAAGCAAAACAGAGTTACTAAGTATAAAAATCATCATTTGCTTGAAGTTGCTCGTACTATGATGATTCATATGAATATCCCAAAGTCATATTGAGATGTTGTTGTTCTTACTGTATATTTTTTTATCAACAGGAAGCCTTGTTCTATTATTGAAGGTAAGATTCCTATTCAGGTCATGTCACCATTTGTTCATTTGTTTCCTGTACCACCTTGTGTGTTTGATTGTGTCTGTTTTACTCATGTTTTGGGGTCACCCAAGGATAAAACGTGTCTCATCAGGCAGTCAAATATGTCTTCTTAGGATATTTTTGAACATAAAAACGGTACAAATATTTTTATCAATGTAATATAAAAACATTTGTATCTGAGAATATTATATTTTTCGAGAATATCCCGTTCATCTTATTTATCTAATTCGAATGGCCGAATGAAATCAAACCAACAGAGGCCTCCCCATTGATTATGTTTCCATCATTTACGCATTGAAGCCAGCATTGGAGCAGCTTTGGGTGGACCTGTCCAGCCTATTGTGTATGAACCAACAAAAGTAGTTTCTTCATTAGCACCAACCAGGTAAAAAACAGGGTAGATAAAATAAATGAAACAAGAGAACAAGTATCATCTTTACCATTGGAAGGGTCCAACCCGCGGTTCTTGAGCTCTTCATGTTCCTGGCAGAGTGCGCAAGCCTCACAGCAGAAGTGAACACAACAGTCGTTGCATGGCTCAGGAGGCAGCCCTCCGAAGTTAGTTCTCAACTTCTCTCTATACATGCAGGAGTAGATCCACTGGCACCCAGTCATCATCAACAGTGCATATATGCAACCTTGTTTGCAACAAGCTGGAGCGAAAATCATCAACAAACTGTTAACTGCTAAGAAATATTCTTTATTTGTATGTTGGTGTGAGTTACTTACAACTTCGTCCTTCATCAACCATCTCGGCAATCTGTCCAAAGGTGATACATGGGCAGCAACATGTAATCAAACCTGCAAAATCATTCGAACCTGATCTTTCTGGTACAGGAAATAAACAAGCAAAGTGAAAAAATGGAAAAACCGTATAGGTTGAGCTATAGTACAAGTGCATGGTGACCTGCAACCACAGAACTGTGCTGTCCACACAGGTGACTTGGGCTTAAACATGAACATGGCTGCCGCGAACATGATATACCAGTTTTACGGAGTAATATGCAGCTACCTCTGGTTCAGTCCTATATAAGTTTGTTGCGTTTGAAGAGAAGAAGCTTCAATTGAAATATTTTAATCTTCACGGGGACAGCTTTGAAGTCATGCCGATGTTTACGAGTTTGAAAGATGGAAAACTGCCGGCTTGATCTTGATGTTGAAACATATTGCTATTATATAAGAACAATTTAAAAAAAACAATGATACCAATGTAAATTATAATTTAGACTGCAGACCTTCATCATGAATAATCAAAATTTTAAACAGGGACTAATCCATACATTTATTGGCTAAGAATTATGAACCATTCAATCTAATTACCGAAAAGAAAGAAAAAAAAAAAGACGAGTACCTACAAAAAGTTGCAACTTTGCTCTGTGAAGGTATCAGGTTAAGTCGAGAAGTATTTACAGAATTCACCTTGTTTTTCACTATACTAAAAACTGTGGTCTTTTGATTACGTATGTATAACTTGTTCTTGTATAATTACAAACTCGAGCCACCAAAGCACACTTGAATAGGAATGATACAATTGGTTCAAATTTCTCACACAGGAAGTTCTCCTTCACCAAAAATCCTGATTCATTTGGACGGTTTACTTGTTGGGATGGCTCAGTATAAACTCGAGAAAAGCTGTAAATTTCTTATATCAGGAAGTTCTTCTCCACCAAGAATTCTGATTCATTGAACGGTTTACTTGTTGTGAAGATTCATCATAGACTTGTTAGGTGTCTCGCATATCCCTGAACATGGAGAAAAAGGAGACATGGCTCTCTGGAGTACCTCCTAGGATTCCCAACAGTAAAGAACTGAAAGGGTTTAGTGAATTTGAGTTGGGAGAGGTGCCTGGTTGTGGTGAACCAGCCGGTGGGAACTGGAGTGACCTGCTTGTTGTATCTGTGTTATCGGTGACCAACGGTTCTTGAGGACTGGAGCTTCCTGGGCCATCAACAACGGGATCAGGTTGGTCACTGGCCGAATTGAAATCAGCTGCAGGTCTAGTGCTGGAGGCATCATTAGCAGGTATTGTGTTCCTCATGTTCACCCTTGCAATGTGCAATGTTGACGTGAGAATTGAAGAGGTGATATGAATGCCAGGCTGCTGCCGGTTCCACATGAATCTCTCCAAGGCTGGAACCTGATTATAAAGATATGTAAGCAAAAACTGGATAAATTCAGTTGGTAGTGATAGTTTCACATGTTGAAATAGACTAGGATATTTTCTTGTCCACGCAGCTACCGAAGTCAACCCAATTCAAATAAATGGAGATCAGGTTACACATCCTAGGTTCAGTGTTGATGCCCTCAAAAGGCAAAGCACAAAATTAAGATTGCAAAGGCTGGGACCGGCATCAGACAATCATAAATGTTTAACTGAACAACTAATATCTTATAGAGGCTAAGTTAGTTGAGTATAAACTTTTCACTTAAGAGTTCTGTTATAAAACCCAGACCGGACCAACTGGTTGAACCACATTCAACCAGAACTGGCCCCACGTCCAGGTTATGGTCAGTAAAACCCAGGGAAAGGGGAAAACCCGGCTGAACTTGCGGGGTTTGCCGGTTAAACCAGCAACCCAAGTGATCCAGCTAGATAGCCAGGTAACAACCATGTGAGAGGGAAAATTGACCGCTTTAGGTTTTATAACATTGATTTAGAGTAAACAACTACTGTAAAATTTCTACAACAAAGCCTCTTCTGGAGGATCTCCCAATCCAAGGAAAAAAGTTTATGATATTGTTCAGTTGGTTCGTTTGTCAAGAGGTTGGCCAATACAACCTAAAAGACTAATCGGTTAAGTGCGGAAAGTCACCGCTCACAAGAGTGGACGGAACCACTCTGACACCCACCCCGCCCATTCCAACTTAATCAAGAGAGATGGACTGGAACCACCTCTGACACCCACCCCGCCCCTTACCGCTCCCCGCAGGATTCGAAGGCAGGACGTGCCGAACCGGGCTCTGATACCATGTCAAGAGGCTGGCCAATACAACCTAAAAAACTAGTTATTTAAGTGCAGAAAGCCAACCTACTCAAGAGAGGTGGACTGGAACTACCTCTGACACCCACCCGCCCCTTACCGCTCCCCGCGGGATTCAAAGGCGGGACGTGTCGGACCTGGCTCTGATACCACGTCAAGATGCTAGCCAATACAACCTAAAAGACTAATCGGTTAAGTGCGGAAAGCCACCGCTCACAAGAGTGGACGAAACCACTCTAACACCCACCCCGCCCCTTATCGCTCCCCGAGGGATTCAAAGGTAGGACGTGCCGAACCTAGCTCTGATACCATGTCAAGAGGCTGGCCAATACAACCTAAAAGACTAGTTGTTTAAGTGCAGAAAGCCAACCTACTCAAGAGAGGTGGACTGGAACCACCTCTGACACCCACCCCGCCCCTTACCGCTCCCCGCGGGATTCGAAAGCGAGACGTTCCGGACCTGGCTCTGATACCACGTCAAGATGCTAACCAATACAACCTAAAAGACTAGTCGGTTAAGTGCGGAAAGCCACCACTCACAAGAGTGGACTCTAACATCGTTAAGAAACAGATTAGGCAAACATAACTATATTTTATACTCTAAACCTTATGTAAGCTAAGTATTCAAGAATGCATGAATGCTTTTTAGGCATTACAAGTTTTAAAAACTGGACCAAACAAATGAACATACAGTGGAATCCAGATGCAATAGAAAATAATCACCTCAAAGTGGTTCCAGAAATAAAGGATCAAGTGATACATGAACGCTGCAGTTGTTGCAAAAGCCAAATATGAAAAACCTGAGAAAGTGACAGTGACAGGGAAAGACAGACAGAAATTAGCCAACATGCAGTGGAAAAATGACAAACTGAATGCAAGTTTGATAGACTAACAGAAAATTGAAAAATGAATCCAGGATTCCAACTTAATAGACAACTAAACGGTTGGACATGCCAACGTAATCTAGCAAATTCCATGAAATCATTCCTGGGAGGAGTGCATTTTACAGTACCAAAGATAAAATGAAAGAGCACCATTATTTTGGTCCACATCAGAAAGGAGAAAGATGAAATTCTGAGATTAGAAGAGAGGAGTCATACCATAAGGGTAAGAAAAGAAGTAAATGTGAAACACCACGAAATAGAGCAAGAAGAATCGAGGAAAGAACTGTATTGACAATGGGGTCTGGACACTGCAAAACCCGTAAGTCATAATAATGTTAGATTACAATAATTGCATGTGAGATACGTGAGTGTGTAAGAGAGAGAAAGAGAGAACCTTATCAATGAAAATAACTCGCATAACCAGACAAGAATTAAGACCATGAAAGCAAGCAACTGGTCGTCATAAAACTCAAACAGAAAAAATAGGGTTCCAATCATAATCTGCAAGAATAGCAGCTTATTTTATTAGTAATAAAATAATAATAAAAACTGAAACAGTCAATATTATGTCCCCCAAACAAAATATTCTTTCAAGTGGCAGCAATATTAGTTGAAGTAGGAACAGTAACTAACAGGCACAAAGACAAGCGACTCAATCACGTGCACAAAGACTAGCTGAAATGTGGGAAGCTGATGTCGAGCATGGTGTTGGAGCTGCACTGCAAAAGTTTAAGTTTAAAAAACTCATTCATGCTTTCAATAGATAACTACATAAAGAACACATGACAGGCCCAGGACTACTACTGACCTGTAAACTTCAGCATACGTGACTGTGTCTCCCTCAAAGTGAAGGAGACTGACATAGTTGTGGTAAAAAAGACAAACAATGACATGATAAGCACACCACACTTGGTCACAAGGTAACCTACAGAATCAATGAAAAAATTTTAATCCACAAATTGAGTATTCCATCTTTCATTTTATTTTCAGGAAGAAAAAAACAGAGGAAAGAAAAGAAAGTGAATCTTGATGACTGTTGCTAATCTGAAGGTAATTGCACAAGCAAGTAGCAAAGAGGAGTCTACGCCTAAGTAGCTTGGGTACCAAAAAGTTACCTTATGAATTTGCAACAAATTCTAAAGAAACTAGTCACCATATTTCACTTTATAATACGAATCATAGATGTTCTACACAGACTTCCCTATCATGAAATCAGAAAAATTCATCCATTGGTCAGGAAATGGCCCAACATACCTTCAAAACCTTTAGAACCTTCCACTGGTTCATATGCATAACTAAGATCATATATCTTCTCCCTTCTCTGAAAGTTATACAGATATCCTGCATGATTTCTCCAATAGGTAGATAAATAAGCCAAATTAAAACACCCAATACAATGATTTGAATGTCATCAAATGAATCAAACAAAGAGCAAAAAATGTGAATATAGACCAATCCCACTGTATATATATAGAAACAATATTTTTTTAATCATGTATAGCCAAAAGAAACAAATTTAAAGAATAATATAAACCTAAATCTCTATCTGATCCTTGGCCCAATAAAAAAAAATTCCACTGGTCTTTCAAAGTGTCAAACCTCCAGAAATCCCCAAGAAATACATAAGAGAAACAATTCCATCTAGGGGTGGGCAAAAGTCGGATCAGGTTCAGGTGTTTGAAAACTTGAACCCTGACCCTGAAAAAATCCAAACAATAACCACTCCCACAACCCCAAGCACAACCCAATCTCTATCCCCGGCCCATCCCCGTATCCTTGACCCATCCCCACTTTGGCCAATGACCCAATCTACCATTCATTTAATATTTAAAATTTTGATTTAATATAAAAAAACATTTATATTACAGAATAAAAATTAATAAAAAATGCCCCCAAAAAATAAGAAAATCTTTCTTTTATTTTTAAATATATATAATTGTAATTTTAAAAAAGAGTATATAAGTTAATTAGGTCGGGTTTGGTAAAACTCATCCTTGCCCCAAATGCCCATGGTTTTTTTCCCCAACCCTCTCCCAGTTCCACAGATGAGGAAGAAAACCCGAACATAAGTTTTTTAGGTTGGATCAGATCAGGTTCCTTGTTTAACCCGACCCAATGCCCACCCCTAATTCCATCCATCAAAATTGAGGAGGCAAAATGCAATTAATCCACTCTTGCACGTAAATTTCACCAACAGAATTCAGAAATATTTTTTTCATTTTGAAAATGTTTTAGACATAGAATTCAATAATTAAGGAATGTGAGATATCCAACATTTAACTTTCTTCTCAGTTCTAAGAGCAAACAATGAAGCAATCCAATAAAATATTAGTAAGTGCATTAAGAGCAATCATTGACCTTAGAGGCCTAGGCAGAAAATTGGATATGAAGTTAAATTGCTAATTTAACTCTCTCACTTTTTTTGTCTTAGAAAAGAGTTACACCAAATAATCTTTGCTACAAAACACAAGTTTTGAATCTTTTTAGCTCTAAAGTTGCAATATTAATTGCCCTGGAATTCATGATGTGCCACTTAGAGCGCGACAAGACGTCTTTCACATGCTTCGACGTGTGGATGGTACATTGGGCATGATGATAACCATTAGGGAGATGGCATTTCATGCTGTGCAGTAGCAAACTAAAGTGTCAATGAGGGAACTGAAGCATTCACACTTCAGTCCACATTTCATGCAATAAATGATTTCACAATGCAAACATGGGTTTCACACTATTGTCTACCACAGCATTCACGCAATGGTCCACTGGATCGTCAAGGCGTAGACCCAAGTGTTCATGCATTGGTGTTGCATTTCATGCTTAGGTAACAAGATCAGGAATGTGCATAATGCTGGTAAATATAACGTATCGATCGATACATTTTGGATTTTGCCCTGCCTGATACACATCTGTATCAGCTGATACATATTGGATTTTTCTCTGCCAGTACACATTTGTATTGGCCGATACAGGCTGATACAGGCCGATATAGGGGGAATGTATTAGCCAATACATAACAGATTCTGAGCTCCAATATGTATCAGGAATTCAATACACCTATCGCTACACATGGTTCATGCTACAATAACCAAAGCATTCACATTATGGTTCCATCTTTCACACCGTGGTTCTGCCTCTTAATATTTGTTAAACTTTTCTTTTTTTTTAGTGTTACTTATACACGCATACCACCTTTACCCCTGGTAGGACTTGAACCCCAAGACCTCACACTAGAAACTCCCCTTACAATTGCACCAAACATGACACATGCGTGTTACTTGTGGAGCATGCAAGGAGAGACATCTAGCTCCCAGATTTGTATCACAAACAGTCCAGAACCCAATAGGTGCAGGAGGGGCCAATCCTATCATATACAAGGGGAAAACTTAGGTGGGTAAATTACATCTATAGCTAGATTGAAAGAGGATATATTAATCTTCTAACCGTTTAGGTACCTTCTTCTTTTTACTTCAATTTGCAAATCCAGCTTATGTGCATGCATACCACCATCAATAAATTATATTCCTTTGGTATATGATATAAATAATGAAAATGACCCTAAATCCAAAACTAAAACCACTCTTTCAGTAAGTGGGTATGCATATTGCCTCTAAGTACTTTAACATAGTTCTTTCTTTCAATTAAGCACACATTTTAGTTTACCTATATAAAAAAGGCAAGCAGTCATCAAGAAAATCTAAAAGGGCAAATAGAATATATAAAAATTCTTACCTTGACCAGAAAAGCTTAACAGACTATTCATTAAAATAGTATCATAACCAATTAGACCGTTTATGAGAAGTTGCTGCCACCTGCAAAACAAAACTAACCTATAATCTTATACTAAAGATGTGTGCTTCATTCCAAGAAAAGACTCGGTACCACCATGTTACTTGACCTGTTGCCAAAGCAGGAATGTTGAGCAGAAATGGTAATGTTTATTGTTCGTACATTATGCTGAGATTTAGCATCTTCAGTTAGCCCGAAATACCCCTGATCAAAATATATAACACATTCATAAACTTCCTCTACAAGGTTCATTGTCTACAGGAAAACTTCAACTAGAATGCATCTATATGTTAGATATGGTAGTGAAAAACTCCAAAGAAACTGCTTCTATTGTTTCACTCTTGGAGGCATAGACTATCCATGTTCCTTTCTAAAACAAAATTCATTTAAACAAAGAATTCTTAAAGGAAAGTACTACCTTCTCAACTGCATAAAGATATGTTGGTTCAAATGTTTTGCTTCTGTTCTCAAGCCACTGAACTGCAGGCAAAAAGAATAGTTCATTTTATTTTTTCAAATCAGTGAACCTTTATCAAAATAAAAGAGATACTGGAATCAACACTAATGTATCTAAAAATGATCCACTACCTTCCAAATGGTTGCTATTTGATGACTTTGAATTATCCAGATGCATATCAGATCCTGCAGTATTCTGCAGTACAAACTACATTTTAAAGACCCATTGAGTACATGTATACTAATGCTCAAACTCCACAGGATCTACAGACACATAATTATCATTTATCTAATTCTCATGAGTTAACAACTTGAACAATTTAATTAAAATTACATTTACATAATTCAGCCTCACTATGAAACTCTTTTTTCCTTTTATGTGTAAAATAGTGCCTTTCCAACTTTCTTGCATTCGGAAACCTTCAATCACAGAAAGAGGCTTACTCCCTAGATACATAATTTTTATCTTATGTAACTAACACAAATTACTTACCAAATTATTGTAATTATATATACTTAAAATACTTATCTCATCAGATGGCATATTCCTGTAAAGAGAACAATCATTACAAACACAACTTTTTTTTTTTGTGAAATGTGATTTTATTAAGAGAACAAAAGGAGGAGCTAACTCCTAACAACAAGAGATTGCAAGGAGGCTCTTTGTTTGGCTAAAACATTAGCCACAGAATTTGCTGATCTCGGAATGAGAGACCAAAAATAGTCAAATAAATTGACAATATCCATAATTTCAAAAAAGGCGTCCCAATGGCGCCGCGGAGGCGCAAAGGAATTCTCACACCAACCAATCACCACCTTGGAGTCTCCCTCAATCAGGATGGGCCCGGAGCAATGATCGCGGAAAACACATAGTCCATTAAGTAGGCTTTGAAGCTCGGCCGTCGTGGAGTCCGCAATACCAAGAGGGCTGGAGAAGGAAACGATCTAGTTCCGAAGAGAATCAAGAATCACGCCGCCAAAACCCACTAAGCCAGGGTTACCGAAATAAGATCCGTCAAAGTTCAACTTAAGGACACCAACAGGTGGAGAGGTCCACTCAGAAATAACTGGGGCTTCAAAGAAGTGTGGAGCTGGGCAAGACACCTCCAATTATTTCTGATGGAAGATCTCGAGAAGGGGGCAAAGGCTTTTCGAGAGTGAAGCCAAGTAGCAATATTGCCTGAGATGGTTTCAATGATTCTATCTTGATAGCTGAACTTGGCATTGAATCCCCTTTGATTGCGCTCTAGCCAAAGCCCAAGGGGATGAATGCGGAGAGGGCAGAGATCATAAATTTTCCAAAACTCGGGACAAGAGTCCCTACAAGCATTTGGCAAGGGGCGGCCAAGTCTTCTGGGAAGTAGAGATGGAGCCCAATTCGGCTAATAATCGACGTTCAAATCTCCCAAGAGAAAGGGCACAAGAGAAGGATGTGGCTAACAGTTTCTTCATTGGCATGGCAGAAAGGGCAAATGGGGTCAACCCCAAGCTGGCCACAAATTTTGAGATTATTAGCTGAGAGAATCTTGTTGCGATATGCACACCACATGAAAAATTTTATTTTAGGGGAGCGCTAAGATGCCAGTCAACTCCAATGCATGCTTGGGACCACGAGTAATCCCGCCTCGAATAACAAGGTAAGCGGAGGAGACAGAGACTGAGCCACTTTTATCTGGCCACTAGATTAATTTATCTAATTTGTTAGCTTGAATTCTGGCTGGTTGTAAAGCGTCCAAAAGGCAACTGGCTTCAAGACCTTTTAGTTCTGATAAACCACGACGAGGTTGAATTTTCCATCCCCCATTATCGGCGACCTTAGCAATGGTAATATTCCTTAATCTTGAAATTCTGAAGCGGCTAGGAAAGTGTTCTGAAGAGGCATATCACCCAACCACCAGTCTTCCCAAAATCTGATATGATGGCCATCACCCACATAGAATCGGACTGCCGATGAGAAAATTGGAGTAAGGAGATAGAGAGATCTCCGTATAGGAGATAATTGCCTTCTGTTTCCCCCTTTGGTCCACCAATTCGAAGTAATGCCGAGCTTTGATAGCACCATATTTTTCCAGAGGTTTAAAGCAGATGAGTTGAGTCTCCAAATCCATTTTAAGGAGCAAGGCACAGTTCATGTCTTTGGTAAGCTGGATTCCGAGACCTCCAAGGCTCTTTGGGAGGCAGACTTCCTCCCAACTGACCAAATGGCACTTGAAATCAGGGCTGCTTCCTTTCCTGAGAAAACCCTTCTTCATCTTATCCAGTTGCTGACAAATAGAAGTTGCACAAGGCCAGAGGGATAAATAATGGTTTGGAATGCCAGCAATGCATGATTTTAAAAGAGTCAACCCTCCAGCCTTGCTTAGTAACCGACCCTTTCAGGATGCAACCCGCAATTCCATCTTTTCAATAACTGGAGTCCAGAGGTCTCTGCAAATACGGCCCGTGAACTGAGGAAGACCGAGGTAATACAAGGGGTGGAAGAGATCGAGCAACCAAGTACTTCCACCATTTCTGAGAGGGAATTTGGGTTGATATTGAACCCAATCAAGGAGGTTTTACCCCAATTTACTTTCTGACCTGAGCAGATTTCGAAAAGTCCCAAAACCGCCTTTACTTTTCTGATGTTGGCCATTATTCCTGCTCCGAAGATCAAGGTGTCATCCGCATATTGAAGGACAAGAATATTGAAAGCCGAGGAACTACTAGTTGGATGTAGCCATCCACATTCTCTGGCCGGAAATAGTATAGCAGAGAGGAATTCCACCAAAATGTTGAAGATGAGAGGGGAGAGAGGATCTCCCTGTCTCAATCCCCTCAAGCCATTAAAGCATCTGCAAGATGTACCATTCAAGACTAGAGAATACGTTGAGGAGTATACGTAGTTCCTAATCCAATATCTCCAACGATCTCCGAAGCCCATGCAAGTCATGATGTCGTCCAAAAGGGCCCAGTTTACCTGATCGAAAGCCTTTTCTAAATCCAGCTTTCGTGTAAACGTCGGTTCCTTCAAACAGGTAAAATGGTCAAACAACTCATGTGCCGCCATATTGGAGTTCAAAATGTTTCTACCCTTCAAGAAAGCACTCTGACCATGGTTGATAACTAGAGGGAGCATAGTTTTGAGCCGGTTTGCAAGGAATCTAGCAATAATCATGTAAGTGCATGAGATCAGACTGATAGGACGAAAGTCACCTGGGGTCTCAACATTTCTCTTATTGGGGATCAGGGAGATAAAAGAGGCCCCCATGCTACGAAAGGAGATGTCATTCTTAAAAAATCCCTCAACCATGTTATAAATATCTCCCTTGATAATTGGCCAAGCACGGTGGTAGAATTCATCATTGAATCCATCTAGGCCCAGTGCCCAGTCACAAGCCATGCCCATGACTGCCTTTTCAATTTCCTTCTGAGAGAAAGGAGCTTCGACAAGAGATGAAGCAGAGTGAGGGAGGTGGCCAAAATGAAGTTGTTGAACTTTGGGTCAATTAAGATAATTATCAGTTAATAAATCTGTGAAAAAACTGAGCAACTCATTAGTAATTTGAATCTTATCCGACGTTACCTCGTTATTGATGCATAAAAAGGTAATTCGATTGGATCTCTTCCTCATCAATGCAAGGGAGTGGAAAAATTTTGTACTGGCATCTCCATCAGTTAGCCATTTAAAACAGGCTCTCTGCCTCCAGTTGATTCTTTCCTGAACTAGGATAAATTGCAACTCCGTTTGAAGCGAAAGACGAGTGGAAAATTCAAATTGAGTTAGATATCTTTGCTCTTCTAATGAATCTAACTCAGCGATGCGGTTGAGGAGAGAGGACTTTTTTATTTCTAGTTGATTGACGACGCCGGAAGGACCATTCCTTAGCTTTATCAAAAGAGGCCACTCTGGTCTACCCCAAGCCAGCAAGCTAGACCACCAGTTTTTCAAAAGCACATCAAAATCAGCATCCAAGAGCAAGGTGTTTTTGAATCTGAATGGGGGGGGGACCCCATCTTCCACACGAGGTGGATAATAGGATGGGCCAGTGATCGGATCCTACCCGATTGAGGACTCTTCCGGAAATATCATAATAAAGATAAAGCCAAATTGAATCGGCAAGAAAACGATCCAACTTCGAGAGGATAGGGTCTTTCCCAAGAGGATGATCTCTTCCAATTCTCCATTACCGATGAAGTCAATAAAACCTTCATAGAAGATGAGATGTGAGTAGTTGAAAGTAGCTTTTCGTCGCAGAAACGAGTAGCATTGAAATCTCCAGCAAAAATCCATGGTAGAGGCCATTGGAGTTGAAAGTCAGTGAGCTCCTCCCAGAAATTCCTTCCCTCGCGATAATGATTAGGACCGTAGACTCTAGCGAGACACCACTGAGAATCAGAACAACGATCACGGAAATGAATCCCCACCGAGTAAGTTTTGTGAGTGGTGTTGATTGCATCAAATAGGGAGCTATCCCATAGCACCATGATTCCACTAGGATGGCCGATCGAATTTACGGTCTACCATTGCAGTGAGGGGCAATTCCCAAGGTCACGGGCGAGGTTGTCGTTCGGACTTTGACATTTTGTTTCTTGGAGCACCACAATAGAAGGCTTGAATTGTGTTAGGAGGCGACAAATAATTGCTCGCTTTTGTGAAGACCCTACTCAGACATTCCAAGAGATCAAGATCATTTGGAACTGATTTATTGAACTCCCACATCATCTTTCCTTCCTGGAATCTATCCATGGAAAACCACTCCCAAGAGACAAGCCAGATTCATCATGTTTTGACATGTTTCCTTGTCATGCCAACTTCGTTCAGATTGTAGCTCTGCTGCCATCCTCTCAGTTGGAGGGAGGGGAGGGTTGAAATGGTTAGGGGGGGATGATCTGCTAGCCAAAGCAGCCTCTGATTGGTAACGGGCGGGCCCACTTTTTTTCCTTCTTTGATAGGTAGCCAAAACTAGAGGAGTTGGAAGATCCAAGTTGAGCTTGGTGTTAGGATTGGGCTCAGGTTTTTGATGGTAGTGTTATTGGATGTCCTGGTCCAGCAGGAGCAGGTGGTATATTCAGAGGTCACAATGGAGACCCCATTCTTTCTTATGCGGGTTCGGTGGGCATTGCCGATTCTAATACTGTTGAAGTTAGTGCTCTGCTGTTTGGCCTCCAAATCTTCAGAGATTGTCTCCATGGCAAGTTAATCATTGAAGGCAACTCGAAGACGGTTATTAGTTGGTGTTCCAAAGATAGCCTCCCCCCTTGGCGCC
The DNA here is from genome assembly GCF_029961685.1 of Aristolochia californica. Classification (NCBI taxonomy): domain Eukaryota; kingdom Viridiplantae; phylum Streptophyta; class Magnoliopsida; order Piperales; family Aristolochiaceae; genus Aristolochia; species Aristolochia californica. The sequence goes on from NW_027181826.1 coordinate 24,174,990, forward strand.
ACTGGCCCATCACTGATAGTATTGCTGACATTGTATCTTCTTTGCATTGTAATTGGAATCTCATTCCTAGATCAGCCAACTCTCTGACTGATAAATTGGCTAAATTTGGAACTTCCCAACAATCTCTCATTGTATAGGAAGGATTCCCTCCTTTGTAATTTGCTCTTTTGAGCTTTTGTCTTAATAAAAATCAGCATCATTTCAAAAAAAAAAAAAAAAAGGATTGGGCTCAGGTTCTGATGTGGTCTCTGGATCTTGAACAACGAGTGGGGGAGGCATTTCAGGTGGCTTCTGTGTCCTGGGGATGAGGCTGGGTGTTGTTTTTTCCATGGTGTTTTGAGGGGTTGGTGTGTCCGTTGCCAGGAGGGGGGGGGGGGGTTGGTTTTGCCATGGTTCCAAGTAAATCATGTCTGGACAAGGGCTGAAACCATCGGAATTGTTATCCTCATGGTAGCTGAAAAGGGGGTTTTAGAAGGCTGGGGTGAAGAAGTTTGTTTGATGGTTATCTGGTGGTGGTGAGAGGTCGGAATTTTTCTGGTGGGTGGGGGTCCCGAGATCATTTTCTGGGTTTGAGATGCTCGAGTGCAAGCAGCGTTACCAAGACACAGCTCAGCTAGAGATTGGTGGTGTGTTATGAGGGGGAGGTGGATGATTTTTGAGGTTTGTTGGGGAATGGCATTAGCCGAGGTGGAGGTATTAATGGGGTTAGCTATCAACGTTGTAGTCGAGGTCTGAGGGGGGAGGGTTGTATTTTGAAGGGAATGGGTGGGTGCTTCGAGGTAAAGGTTAGAGGTGGCGTGTGGGGGAAGGGGAAGGTTGGCTGTCGAGGTAGCGTGAGAAGGGAGGGAAACTGCTGCATTCGAGGTTGCAGGGAGGAGGGGGATATTTCGAAAAGGCATTGGGAAGGCCAATTTGGCTTTTCGAGGTGTTAGAAAAAGTTGGAAAGGTGTTTGTGGGAGGTTCGAAATTTGAATTTGAAATGTGGTTTGGATTTGGAATCGAATTTGAAAAAGAATTTGGATTTGGATTTGAATTTGAATTTGAATTTGGATTTGGATTTGAATTTAAATTCAACAAATTCCAGGTTGGGTCTGGGTTGGTGGGATGGTGTGATCGACTCGGCCGAGCGATGACTTGGTCGTGTCAAGGGAGGGGGAGCAGAATGGCCTACCTCCGTGAGTTGGAGTTCCGACGAGTCCACCGTGGAAAATTCTCCAATCACCACCTTAATCCAGAAGAAAACTTCTCCGATCGCTGTTACAAACACAACTTACATCACTTTTTGTTACCCTTATGGTAACTGACAGGTCAGCGTTCATAGACCAGCAAGCTCAATGGTGTTGCCTCAACAAATGTGCATATTAGTTGCTCGAAATGGTAGTGGCATTGGGAAGGCCAATTTGGCTTTTCGAGGTGTTAGAAAAAGTTGGAAAGGTGTTAGTGGGAGGTTCGAAATTTGAATTTGAAATGTGGTTTGGATTTGGAATCGAATTTGAATTTGGATTTGGATTTGGATTTGAATTTGAATTTAAATTCAAATTCAACAAATTCCAGGTTGGGTCTGGGTTTGTGGGATGGTGTGATCGACTCGACTGAGCGATGACTTGGTCGTGTCAGGGGAGGGGGAGCAAAATGGTCTACCTCCGTGAGTTGGAGTTCCGACAAGTCCACCATGGAAAATTCTCCAATCACCACCTTAATCCAGAAGAAAACTTCTCCGATCGCTGTAACAAACACAACTTACATCACTTTTTGTTACCCTTATGGTAACTGACAGGTCAGTGTTCATAGACCAACAAGCTCAATGGTGTTGCCTCAACAAATGTGCATATTAGTTATTGAAACATTCCAAGGGAAGTGCATCTAATTTTTAAAACAGTTCCATATGCCAAAACCTATAGTTTTAATTCATGAATAATCTTTTGACCTTTAATACAGAAACTTTTAAGAATATACAGAGCTTAATGATTTATACTCACAGATGTTAAATTCAAGCATTTTAATGCTAGATAAAGTGATATTTTACTGGTTGTTTAAAATAAAAAACTGTATACATAAATGAACAATGGCCAATGATAAAATGCAGAGATAAAGTTATTTGCAAGCAGATAGAGAAAGGGAAGGAGGGAGAGAGAGAGAGAGAGAGAGGTAAAGGCATTTTTCTCAAGGTGCTCACCCATAAACGTTTAAAACTCAAAAGAGAAGGAAAGAACTTCTGACATTTTCTGTAGAAGTAAACAACCACTGCTCTAAATGCACCTTTCACAAAAAAGGGACGACCCACTTGTGATAGTTCTATGTCGCCCCTACTTTCTGGTTCATTTACAATTTCCTTACTATCAGCTGTGTTTTCTACCGAAGGATCGGCAAATTCTCCATCATTCTTCCGTGATTTGTGCACTTTGCTCCTACTTGAACCTGAAACTATCCAATTTAACCAATATTTAGCTGCCAAAAATGACATTCCATCTGCTTCTAGATCCAATACTTTCAAACTTTCACTTGAGCTTTTCTGCTGAGGAACATTCTCAAAATTATTGTCAAATGGATTATGCAACCAGAGTCCACCACTAGCAATCTACAAGAAATAATAAATTTGTGTCAGGAGAACAAGGGAGAAAAAAATACAATACGGTAAACCAAGCTTTCAGGGAGTTAATTGATACACTCATATTAAGAACCAAACCCAATAACCTCTTTTTCATTCTTTTGAGTAGGTGATTGGACTTGAATCCACAGCATCAAAGCATGCAATGTGCTTGCTGATCAATTAAGATTAATTTAAGAAGATAGCATGCCAGAAGAATGTAGAAGTTGAATATCATGAAGTATGAAGGAGAGAAGAAAGAGAGAAGAAGAGGAAAAGAGAAAGAGAAAACTGCTCGAGGTGAGGCAGCAGTCATTGGGGGGAAAGTCAACCCCCTAAAGCTCTATATTAAATTAGTAAAACATTAATTGGATAGTCCAAAATACCCCTCTCCTACACACTTCATAACCCAATAATTATAACTCCAGTTCAAATAAAAGGAGTACCAAACTGAATATATAAGCACATAAAGACATCTAACCTACGAGGGGTAAAATATAGTAAAATCACCAATATGCCCCTGGATACATAATTTAACAAAGAATAGAGAGAATACTATACATGAGACTACACAAGTACATAACTTCTTTCAAACAAACCAAGCTACATAAGGGAAATATTTGTTTACAAAACAAGTTGACAAAGCTTGATAAAAAGCAAACCACGATCAAATAAATAATTGCAACAATTTTCAGGTTCAATCAACTTGTCCAGTTAGCTTGTTGAGTCCGTTTTTGGTTTTGGTGACTTGTTTCTTTCAATTCATTCAATAGTCTCACCATCTATGTTCAATATTTCGTCCTTTCTTCTCCTATATCCATTGTCATATTCTACACACAATCAGTTCATTTTTATACATATTTTTTAAAAATCAGCAGAATTGAAGGCCTGAAGTAGGAATCACATTCATCCAGCTATCAACAAGATAAATTGTAGCTATTTGTTTGACTTTGACTAAAAACACGCATTTCAAGTGATACGAGCAGCAGAATAGGAGAAGTTAATTTCTGGCACGGCTGTGCCACGTTGAGTGACTTCCTATATAATACACCCCAAAACCATTCTATTAGAAACCGAACAAAGAAGAATTCTATTAGAAAAAGGGTGAATAGTAGAGCTGAACAATGAAGCAGTCATTTGTATAACATTTCATCCTGCTATAAGAAATATCTAACAAAACTACATCTAGCCCATGATGACTGGAATGGATGAAGAAGTACGGAACATGAATCCATGATGAGCACCCTAACTCTGGCAGGCTCGAGCACATTGGGGTGTAAGGACTCCTTGGAAGCTGAGATTCAGGCTATGCTTACAGTATGAGAATTTACAAGGACCAGTTCAGCATGCCTCGGAACATTGAGGGAGAATCATTGAATGAAGAATTCTGCAGATCCTCTATGACGTTTGCAGCAATATTACAGGAGGCTTAAGATCTTTCTTTCTTTTGTAATTTCTCAGAATCACACTCTTAAGTCGAGTGACAGAATTGTGGATTCCCTAGCTAATGAGGGAGTTTGTTATCAACAACTTGATGTAGAGCAAAACTTGCTCTTTTGATGATATGTGGGTCTTAGGTGGTGGCTGTTTTGGCACCACAGCCCCATATTCTCTTGTTTGGGCTATTGATGGAATCAATATTCTAAAAGAAAAAAAAATTACTAAGCATGATATTCAAGCCTTGTAGATACTACAGAATTGACATCAGCATACCTTGATCTGGACTAGGTCTGCATCTGTGAGTTCAGCTCCAGACAGCTCACTTGAACAGCCAGGCTTCACATGCAAAAGTGGCCAGTTGATAAGCAGCAATGACAAAAACACAATGAAGAAATGAACAGGAGATGCACCAAGAACTTGCTTTCAATTTACATCTTTTCTTGCCAGTTGTACTACTCCCGCAGGATGAGCAAAGCACATTAACAAAGAATCATGAAACTCTCCAAATTCCACAAGTGAGTTAATTTCAACTTCATGATTTCAACAACAAGCAACAGAACACCGTACATGAAATTTACCAGCTCCAACACCGGCAAGATAAACTTCAAGGTCCAACAGAATGAAAGCTTCCATAATGAATTTGACGGTTCCAAAGAATATCAGAGAAGCACACAAGCAATATCATGAGCCAAATCGGCCCCTTCAGAACCTTAGATTCTTATTCAAAATCAATGAGAAAAAACAGACAACTAGACCATGAGAATAGTAATTCAAAGTTATTCGTCTCATAATACCAGACTAACAAAGAACTCTCACGATGACACCTTCCCCCCAGCCGATTCCATTCTATACAAGCTACCCGAATTTTCACTGACTCCATCTCCAATAAAACAGAAAGAAACAAAGGCTCCCAGCACCATCAGAGACTCGATTACCTGTTGAACGAAGTTCATATGCATCACGACCAACGAACAAAACAACGCGATAGCAACTACAAGAAGAATATACTCCATGGCAGTTCTGAATTTCGGAGTAAGAACCCGCAGAAGCATCCCTGAAAGCCGCGCATGTACCCGAAGGAACGTCTGCTCGGGATCCATCCTATATCCCTGATCCCCAGCTTTCTAGGGTTATGCGAGAGAGAATACAAAGCCGAATCGAAGTTCCCAGAGGAACGATATTCGAATTCTTCAGAGACTCGAAGGATATCTTTATTAACCTGAATGATGCCACCTGAGATTTCCAGTTTTATTCAGTTCTCGGTGGTTAATCGACTTTTTTGTGATGTCGGCTTCCTACTAGATTTTAATTTCGCTTCATTTCTCTGCGCTTGGTCGAACTTTTGACAGCGACTGGCGTTGCCCGATCAGCTGAATTGTTTCGGATTTTGCTGGAAAAAAATGAAAAATAAAGTGATTCTACAGTGTTCTTGTTTAGACGTTGGAAGTTGATAATCGATTTGTTTTCTCTTTTTTTTAGGGCTACGTTTAGATTATATAGGGATTTTTATTAAAATAACCAACTTCGACGCAGGGGGTCTGGGTTGTCCTATGGGGAGCAAAAAGAGACTAAACAGTTGTTGAACCCAATTCGAACTAGGCTTAGTCGCCTGCCTAGGCATCCATTAGCAAACGGATCCCGACCCACATCACGATGAGGTATGATTCATAGTGACACTGCTAAATCATATGTGGTTCTACCGAGGGTATTTATTGAATTTTGACTTAGTAGGTTATTGGTTCAATGGGACTAGTGTGTAATGGAGGGTGGGTTGAGTGTAATTTAAACTAGGTTGAGTCGTTTGCACAAGCATCCATTAACCAATGAAACCTGACCTCCATCACCAATGAGCTTCGGTTCATAATGACTGCGAAATTATATGAGGCTCTACCAGGGGTATTTAGTGAATTTGGACTTAGGCATTTTTGCATAAATAGGTCTAGTTCATTTGCCATAGATTTTGAGTTTAAAAATTTTATTAGTGTTATAAAATGTTGTTTTATGTTTTATTGTATTTGCCCTACTAGGATGGGTGGAGAGTCTAATTAAAGGTAGGTGAGGTAGCCATGGGTGGGTTGAGTCGAATTCAAATCAGATTAAATCCTCGGGCGTCCATTAGCTAATTAAACTTGACCCCATCACTAACAAGATACAATTCTTAGTGACTGCACAGTCATATAAGGTTTTACCAGGGGTATTAGGTGAATTTGGATTTAGGTAGGTTATTGCATCACTAGGACTAATGTGTAATGGAAGGTGGGTCGAGTTTAATTCAAATCAGGCAAAGTCGTCTCTATTGACGTCATTAACCAATGAAACTCAACCCCCATCACTAATGATGCACTGTTCGTAGTGACTGTAAAATCATATGGGATTCTACCAAGGGTATTTGGTGAATTTGGATTTTAGGTGTTTTTGCATAAATAAGATTAGTTTATTTGATATGGATCTTGCATTGAAATTTTTAAAATGTTATTGAATGTTGTTGAAATCTTTTGAAGTACTATGTAATGATCTTGCCATGCGATAAGGAGATTCGGGTGTTATAAATATGGACCACGTGGTTTTTTTTTTGTTTATGTTTTATTGTGTTTGTCTTAGTTACTACGACTGGGTAGAGTCTGATTAAAAGTAAGTAGGATAACCAAGGGTAGGTTGAGTCTAATTTAAACCAGGATGAGTCATTTGCATGAGAGTCCATTGTTCCAATTACAAGTTCCATGTTCCCATAGTTTGGTAGACTCTTGCCTAATATCAATGGATCATATTAGCCTAATTGTCTCACTTTGAGACATGGTTTGCTTTATAAATGAAGGTTGCCCATTTATGGGGCACTTGTCCAACTCTTGAGCTTTGAAGTAGTATGTGACAAGATCAGGATCGTCCATTTATGGCATATCTGCCTTACAAGATAAAGTCCAGGCCATCCATTACGTGTGGGTCATACTTATATCGACGGCCACGATTCTGTCTCAGCGGCCCAGGAAGTCCCTCGTTGGGCCTTGGAAAGATTGGGTTTTCCCGTTACAGAAAATCCGGCCGTCCTTTTTCAAACTCTCACGAGCCTCATATATCTAAACCCTGGATTTTAATGAGGTTTCCATTTTTGTTTCATTTTTCCCGGCTATTTTTAAAAAAATCAGGAGCTCTGCCGCTCATCTTCTCCGTATTCTCGGCTTGGATTTTCCGTCTCTGCAGTCTGAAGCCGCTCAACTTCCATGGCGGGCAGTGTAAATTCTATCGGATCCTTCGCTCTGACTCCCCACAAGGTCTCCATTTGCATTCTCATCAATATCTACGCTCCCCCTTCGCAATCCGCTATTCCGTTTCCGTTCTCCTCCGTCTCTCAGCATAATCGCCTCGGGCTCTTTTTATTAGCCGTCACAAAGGTACTTAAACTGTCTGCATTTGCTTTTCTGGTTAAACATTGCAGGTATCTATTGCTTATAGATGCCGTTTCGCACGAGTATTGCTCGTTTTCAATTCTTCTTCATCGGAGAGAATTTAGCTGAAGTGATGTTAATGCATTATTTGTCTCTCTTTGAGTGTTATTGGCTTCTGCCCCTTCTGTAGTTTAAAGTGTTTGCAAACTCTTCATGACATATTTTATCTTATTTTATGATTATTGAACAGGCTTGTGATGATTTCTTGGAGCCGTCATTGGATGAACTCACAAATCTGCTGTTGACAGTTGATGGGTCACTCTATGATTGGTTGGGTCAGCATTTAACAAGTCAGCTTACTTCTTTATCTTCACCTGATGACTTATTTAACTTCTTCAATCGCCTTCGCAGTGAGTTTAATCTTTCAAATGTCTCATTTCCTTGTTTGCGGACATTACTACATCTGTAAACAATTCAGACAATTCATCAAATTTTTACCAGATGTTCTTACTATCCCTGAGTTGGGCACCGTGGAAGATGATCAGACTTATATGGATCCGGCCAGTCACCTTGGAATGTTTCTACGTCGTTGCATATTGGCCTTTAATTTATTATCATTTGAGGTATTGTTGTTCTTTGGTTTTTGTATATGACAAGTTCGTTCATGTTCTTTTAAACAACTTTTAAATTTTGGAGATGTTCACTAGTGTAGACGAGCAAAAATGTTGCGGACCAACAATTACACCTTTATTTATGACCTGATTGATATGACTTTCTCATTCCACAATAAACGTTTCCAGGGAATGTGCCATTTGTTGACCAATATAAGGGTATATTGCAAAGTAAACGATCCTCCTTATGAGTTGCCAGAAGAAGATGACTTTGATAATGAATCAGAGTCATTGGATGAGGATGATGAAGGCCTCGATCTTGAAAACTACGAATTTATGAAAAATAAGCGTGATTTTGAGACTGGATCAAGTGCTGGAGAAGGCTCTAGTTTTCATATTCATACACCCAGATCACTCTCTAGAATAGTTGACGGTATGAACTACATCCACTTGTATTTCCTAACCTTTTTATGTACTATAGAGCTGTTTGAGCTTCAATGGATTTGGATCTTACTTCCCTGTCAGTTTAGGTTATAAAATAATTTGAGACTGTGCCCATTTACATCCTCTATATGCATTGGTTTCTTGTGGTATATCCATCTATTGCAAGTGTTTATGAAAACCTGGGTACTAAAAGCTCATCTGATATTCCTTCTTACTTTTTGTTAGGGATCTGCTCCCTCCTCCTTTGTAATTTTTCACTTGTTAACATATATACATCTTTATAAAAAAAAAAAAAGAAGAAGAAAAGGTCATCTGATATTCCTTTAGCAACAAAAAACTTTAGATTGCAAATCCTTCTTACTTTTTTGGTTTCAGATGCCATTGGGTTGCTTCAGTGTATTATTGGTTATTCAGCCTCTGGGCTAGGATATTTGCTGATTATGCATTTTTTCTTTTTAGCTTTTTAAAATCATTTTCTTCCATATTAAGAAGAAAACTTGTTTATGAAAAGGAAAAACAAGTATATTGAAGATGGACCAGTTCCTCCCAGAACAACTAGTCAAAGGTAGGAGTTCTCTCCCAATGGATAAGCTTAGGATCTTGTTGAGCCAAACAGGTGTTGGATTATTCTTCCACAACAACCTCTCTCACTCTTAGACAATTCCCTGAGACATGGAGCACATGTACAACCACAGAATGGTAGGACTTCTTTAGCCACTAAAGCTCCTCCACACTTGCAGGCCTAAACAGATAACTTGGCCTGAGATGTGAAAGACATACATATGGCTCCATGGAGAACATATACAAGGGCCATATAGAACACATACACAGACCACTAAACCAAAATAGACAGGCTTGGAGTAGCTCTAATGCCATGTTAATGTTAGGGAGAATCTTCTTGAATGAGTAAACAAAGTTAAGAGTCATCTTCCCAACTAGTAACCAGAGGATTTCTTACCCCAAACTAGTGTGGGCATTCTCCAAGGATGACTTTCTTGTTCTCAGTAAAATAGCCTAAGATGGGCTGCACAGATCCAACCACAAATGTTGTGATTCTTTTCCCACCAATAAATTTTGTATGAAGATTGCCATCACTCAACCACCACTGTAAAAACTTAAAAAGCCTTCTGTTTTTCAATTTCAGATTCCATTTCATCAGTTTATGGCTATTTAACATTATCATTAAAATGATCAATTAATGTTTGAGTCTGTTGGATTAGTATGTTTTTTACTCTCAGCTCCTATTCTGAAAAGAGAGCTCCGAATAATGAGGTAATAGTTATCATTGCAATTAACTAACTTAAAATGATTAAGCAGATATCCAAGTTTCTGTAGCATCTAAGTTTAAAGATTCTGAAGATGATGCTCCACACACTGAGGTTGATAACTCTCTGAATGATCAGCAAGGTGGACTATTTTTACGCTCAAACTGGCAAATACAAGGGTATCTGAAAGAGCAAGCTGATTTGATTGAGCAGTAAGTAACTAACGATCCCTCAATTTAATAATGGAGATGGTGGCTTTTATTGACATATTGCTCTTGTCAGAGCTGTTTGCCCTGTTTTGCTACTGGGCTCAACTATAATAGCTGTTTTTTTTTGTCAGGCATGGCAGCTCGTTTCCTTTAAATCCATTTGAAGCTATCCTAAAGCAGCTTCAGAAGCTAGCTCCAGAGTTACACTATGTAAGTAGTAAAACTGGATTTTACAGGGGTTATTTACTCTTACAGGAAATGCTCTGCTGTGCTGCTTATTGTTTCAGGAATGCTTTTCTAGACTGTCTATGTTAATGGAAGTACTTTTCTTTTGTTTATATGACCCATTGGGCTACCTTGCAGATTCACTATTTGCGTTATTTGAATACTCTTCACCATGAAGATTATCTCTCTGCTCTGGAGAATATTCATTGCTATTTTGATTATAGGTAGATATTTCACTGCCTTACGCGCTTCATTTAGCATAATTATATAATACAACATGACAAGGGTATGTAATGTAATGTTTTATCTGAACATAATTTTTCTCTTAAGAGTATTTTTCATAACGTCAGTTTTCTAAGGCAGAAATATGTTTTGATCATGTTATCCTGTTGATGCAAATTTGACTATTGAAAGTTTATAGTATTTGCCACATCCTCCTCTACTCAAGTAGCTTTGAAGCATGTTCTTTGCTTGGCAAATGCTCTGGCAGACTCCTTGGCCAAAGTGGGATCTCTTTTTTAACATCGTGCTGTTAATGTTACCCATCTAGGTTAACTTTGTATTCTTTTTTTTTTTTTTTTCTTTTCTTGCTGTTTTGGGCACTTTGCCCTTCTTTTAATAAAATTCTCATCTTTCAAAAAAAATATACTATTTTGAAAATTTTGTCAATAGCCAGTTGCAGCTCAGCAGATAAGTTAATTTTGGAACCTTCACTCAGTGCTAAACTTTAAGCAGTTCTTTTTTTGCTTCATTCCTCTTCCTTGCTATTTTTTTATTTTTTATTTATTTTTAAAGACAATGAAATAGGGGGAATTCATCAATGCGCCTGAAATAGTGCAGAAGATGCAACTCTATTATTAATTACTTGATACTCAATCATCTTGATTTCTATTTTTTTGATTATTTCCGTTTTATTTTTTCTCATTTATAAGTCTTGCAAGAAGCAGTTTTTAGTGTTTAGTGAAAGATTCTAATTTAAAGCCGTGTGACTAAAGTGCAGGGATGGAAGGAATTGATACTGTATCTCCTTCTTCACCTTCCGATTTTCCCTTGGGAAGGTACGAGACTGCTTTACTGTGTTTAGGAGTCATGCATTCTCATTTTGGGCACTCAAAGCAAGCTTTAGAGGTAATTTCACATAAACATTTGTACACTTGTTTGCTTGTTGTTGTTTTTTTTTTTTCCGGGGATCTTATTTATTGTGTAAATGAATCACTCAATTACTTTCCAGGCACTAAATGAAGCAGTTCAGATTTCTCAACAGGTAACTCTGGTGTTGGTTTTTCAATTTACTCTTGTTTATAATTTTTTAAAGATGGTGTTCAAACAAGTTTGCAAGTATAATCCTATATACATGCATTCATATATGTATTATGGTTTGATTATCATAAAAAATGTTTCTCCATGCAGAATAATGATGATACTTGTCTTGCATATACATTATCAGCAATCTGCAACCTCTTGTCTGAAGTAGGTGTTTCAAGTACAACTAAAATAATGGGCTCCACCTATTCACCTGGGATTGCTAGAAGTTTGGGTACTTCATTGTCAGCCCAGCAGCAGTTACTAGTACTACTGGAGAGGTCCCTCAAGAGAGCTGAGAGCTTGAAGCTAACACGTTTGGTGGCCTTCAATCGGCTTGCTATGGCAAAATTTGATCTCAATGTAAGATGCATATTGGTTTATTTTATTTAATGTTCTTTTATCTTAAAAATCTGAAAAGGAGGCCCAATGATTGTCTTCTGATCTGGTGAAGTTCCACCTCAACATCTTTTCTTTTTCAGTATGTGAAAAGGCCATTAATATCATTTGGGCCCAAAGCATCTACAAAACTCCGAACTAGCCCAGTTAGTGTCTGCAAGGTAACTGAAACATGTATTGTTATGATGATAATTAATCTCCCTTCTCTTTTGAAAATGGAAACTGATATTTTAATAGCGTGTTTGTGACAGGAACTGAGACTAAGTTCTTATTTGCTTAGTGAGTTTGGATCAGATGGGGCTTCACTGACACTTGATGGAGCTTTTAGCACTACCTGGCTTAAGAATTTACAAAGAACAAGAACCCCGTCCTTGCATGAGAATATGTTGGAAAACGACTTTGATGCATTCCACTTTGGAGCACAGCCTAACCCGATTCCTGGCTCTATACTACAACTGGCTGGTGCATCTTACTTGCTTAGAGCTTCTTCCTGGGAGCTTTATGGCAGGTACCATAAGGCAATCTATCCTTTGATTGTCTAGTGGGTAGATTTTGAGTCCAAATATGAAAAACTCTTAATTTGTTGTTTTTTCTTGTAGGTGGTAGTTATTTGTGTTTGGAAGTCATCATAAGTGATAATGAGGTTGCTTTGGTTAAATAAATCTGAATGTTCCTACAGAAATTTACCATTTTCTTCTTTCATCCCATTTTCAGTGCTCCTCTCGTTCGACTAAATGCATTGGTCTATACAACCTGCTTTGCAGATGCTGGAAGGTAATGACCAAAACTGATTATTTTTATTCTTTTATTGTTATTATTGTAGTCAAATACTTATAATGCTTTGCTGTTCTTAAAGTTTCCTGCTTTGCAGATGCTGGAAGGTAATGACCAAAACTGATTATTTTTATTCTTTTATTGTTATTATTGTAGTCAAATACTTATAATGCTTTGCTGTTCTTAAAGTTTCCAGTAGGCAAAAAAGATTCACTTTATTAATATCTTTCTGAATTTCCAGTTCAACGGATTTATCTCTGGCATATGTGAAACTTATCCAGCATCTTGCAGTGTTTAAAGGATACGAAGGTCAGTGTCTTTTGTGTCAATAATATTTAAACAGGCAAAAACTTGGCTTACATATGGGTTAAGGAGAGCAGTTTGTACTGTGGCATTTGAGTAAATAATCTTTGAGTGCTTAAGCAAACTTGTTCTGCAATTCTTCTATGGGCTTAGTCAGAATACCCCTTTCTGATGAAGATTCACATTCGAATTTTCTGCAGAAGCATTTACTGCTTTAAAGTTAGCAGAGGAGAAGTTCTTATCTGTCTCGAAATCACGAATCCAGCTTCTAAAACTGCAGTTACTGCATGAACGAGCTTTGCATCGGTAAGGCTACCAAAGATGATGTTACACTCGGTAACCTCTCTCTGCCTCTCTCCCTCTGTTTCTCTCTCTGTATTGACTCAGGAGCTGGTCCAGGGGACATCTCAAATTGGCCCAACAATTTTGTGATGAGTTTGGAGTGCTTGCTTCTTCTGTATCTGGAAGTGACATGGACATTAAAACTGAAGCTAGCATTCGGCATGCAAGGACCCTTCTGGCCGCAAAACAGTACAGCCAGGTACTTCTTCCCTCTCACTTATCATTAATATTGTTTCCTAATATCCATAGAGAATTAACCATTGGAATGTTGTGCTTCATTTATTGCTGTACATTTTTCTGCGCTATAATCAAGGAGCTAATTTCAATACAGGCAGCTGCTGTAGCACAATCTCTTTTCTGCACATGCTACAAATTTAATCTCCAGGTTGAGAAGGCCACTGTTCTTCTCTTGCTTGCAGAGATTCACAAGGTAAATTAGCATGTGTTTTGCAGTTATATGTTAAATATACATATGAATTAAGTAAATTGTTTTTTGCTTTTTCAGAAATCTGGTAACCCAGTGTTAGGTCTCCCATATGCCCTTGCAAGTCTCTCATTTTGCCGATCATTTAACTTGGATCTGCTTGAAGCCTCAGCAACGCTGATGCTTGCTGAATTGTGGCTCTCTCTTGGACCAAAGCATGCAAAACGAGCATCAACTCTTGTACATGGGAAACTTGCTCTGATCCTTGGTCATGGTGGACTGGAGTTACGTGCTCGAGCAAATATTGCTGTTGCAAAATGCTATTTATCAGATCCAAAATTTGCAGGTATGAGAAAATGGACTTTTACCCACAGGATAAGGAAACCCCTGGGTATAGCCATTTCGATTTTAATTGCCCAGGAGTATGTTACAAAGTAAAAAAAATTGAATAAGAAACTGATGGAAGTCAGGGGTATTTTAGTAATTTCATGTGTGAATAGTTCAGTAATATTACAGTTAAGTTTGTCCAGATATTGGTCTATGGTTGGTGTGGTTTAAAGTGTAATTTTCTGCTTGCTTTAATCCTTATTATTCATTGGTGTGCAAGTCGACTTATGAGGGGCATTTCTGTCCAGTTGTAATTTATTACTTAAGTGAGGTTAATAACGAGATTCAGGGGTCTACTTCTGATCCCCATTGGGAAGGCTGCACATTGCAGACCTCTCTTCTTCATTCTTCAGCTTATTTCATTTCTTTTCTTTTTAATTATTTTTCAATCTACCTACTTGGTATCAGAGCAATCCAGTCCGTAGATCGAAGCCTAAAGTTAGAGTTTTCCTTCCTGAAATCTGCGACCTCCCTCCAGGTTGAATTTTTCAATTGCTTTTGTTGATAGAACTTAAAGGTTATGAACTAGTCAGTGAAGTTTTTCTCTTTTTCATAAATTCAACATGGTATCAGAGCAAGTTTGTAAATTGATACTATGTCAATTTACAAAGATGATGTGTTTCTATCACTCAATCAGGTTCTAGGGTATTTTTTTCAAGTTCTTTAAACTCATGTTTTTTCCCTTATTGTTTCCTTATTGAATTTCAGTTAGCCTTAGCTCGTTGTTATTATCTATTGTGAGACCTCTACTATTCCCTATCTCGATTTGTCATAATAGACAGTATGATTGCCAAAATTAGCTCCTACAATTGCTAATCCAGTGTGGTCCTAGATTAGCTCCCATGACTTGGATGGTCCTTACCAGAAACAGCAGTGTCTTTCACCTTGTCATAGAATTCAGTGTTGCAGTCTTGCAAGTAATTACAAGTGGTCCTAGTCATTGATGCAATGATATATATGAAGTGTTCCGTTTTCTCAGTAAAACATGATTGTTGGGTATTTGTGCAACAAAAAGTGGTAATTGCATATCAGGATCAACTTAGCATAGGGAAATGGAATTACATGAGTAAATAAATGAAATGTGTAAGAAACCCAAGAAGAAGCATTATAACTGCCTACGGGCAGATATTTTATTTTTTCTCCAATAGAAAGAAAAAGAAAAAGAAAAACTTAGTGTCAGTCAAATTTTCTTTTCATTCTTCTCATCAGTTCTCGACAACTAGGTTATTTATTTTAACTAAGACGAAGTGATTGTTCTATTCTTAATCATATTTACTAGCTTCTGCTGACTTCATTGTATAAACCATTTGTCAGTTTCTGAAGATCCTGATGTGATGCTTGAACCCTTACGAGAAGCCATCGAAGATCTTCAAATTTTGGAGGTGCGCTTAATTTTCTCATTGTTGCAAGTAGAAGGGAATGTTGGGAATTCTCTGTCCTCTTCATGTGTAACTGATTGTGATAATAATCTTTATGTGCAGTATCATGAATTGGGTGCGGAAGCCTTCTATTTAACAGCCATTGCCTTCAACAGACTAGGGAAGTTACAAGAAAGGGAAGAAGCAGCAACTTCTTTCAAGAAACATATAACTGCTCTAGAAAATCCGGAGAATGTAGGCACACACATGTGAATGTTGAAACTATAGCTCTCGGGCAAAGAAAGGATATCAAATACTCATTCACTATAGGAGGTAAAAAAAGCTTACATGGTGTGATCGATCAGCCTGACTGCTGGAGCTGAAAACCATGGAGCACTTACCGAACTTGACTGTCTAATTTCACAGTGAGCCATATCTAGCGAGTTGCAGTTCTCTTTGCCAGGTATTCTGTTGCACCCTTCGTTTAGACAGTTTTGTAGGTTCACTGAGGCTTGCGGATCATGTAATAACGGGTTTACCCATTTGGGTGCCTGTATATAATTCTGAAGATGGCTAGTTCTTGAACTTAAACATGGAAGCTCATTAAAAAAAGAAAAAGAAAAGGAAGAAAAGATCTTAACACGAGAGTTCCACCTAATTCTATTTTGATTTTAATCATGTAGATGGAGCAGGTTAAAAAATTTAACAGGGACCTTTTCCCCTATATAAAGACCATCAATGCCCACTTCTTCAAGGACTGATGTCATTATGAGATGAAGTAATCTCGATTATTTGTATGTAATGCAAATTTATGGTTTCTGAATTTGGGTTAAAATTAGATAATTTCTGAATAGAAAAAAAGAATCTTGACCTAAGTTCATGTAAATGTATGTGTACCCAATTTTTATTTTTACCATCAAATTTAAATTAAATAACTTAAAATTTAATTTCCTATTTAATATTTTATGCATCCAAGTTGGTGTTATTTGAGATTTTTAATCAAATTTGATGATAAAATTAAATTAATGATATTTTCAAAGTAGTGTAGTAATAAAATTCTTTTCAATTGAGGAATTATTTTAAAAAAAAAAAGTTGGGTACAATCAACCTCTGCTCTACTTGAGTTCACCTTTTCAAAATTCTTTCTAAATATGAAAATTTAAAAATGATCAATTAGATCAATTTTAGGGAAAATACACGGTTGTAATTGGAGCTTTTCTTTATTTTCGACCTCCCAAGTGATCAGTAGGCATAAAGAAGAAAAATAACATGAAAGTCTTTCAATTTCAAGCTACCTTGGCTTCAACCATCTTCTCGTACTCTTCAATGGATTTGAAGAGCTCGGAGTAAATCCTCTTCCTAAAGCCTCCACAACCTCCTTTTTTATGTCTTCTCTTCCTCGTCCTTCACCATGCACTCCACATACAGTAATATCCCCAAGAAGACTTATCAGGACTTCAACATGGATGACAATACTAATCTATGTTGTATTTTAGTTGCATTGAGTGAGCAAAATGCTATTGTGTTGTACAAGGAGAAGATGGTTTGTTTGACAACGGCAGAAATCGTACCGAGCATGAAATTGCTCAAGGTCATGTTCATCTGATAGGGGTTATTCTCGAACCATCGCATGATGAACCAAGTGTGATTCCAATGGTGTAAATGACACTGGAGTTCATGATTCTGACAACATAAGTGGCACTGAATTTGACACCATGGAAGGCAAAAAAGAAGATGTAGTAAAAAATGCAATTTACAATGATGGTTTGGTGGGTGTAGAGGATGCGAAATTAGATAGTTACAAAGATATAAATGTGTTTCCAGGTGAAGAAGAGGAAGATAATTTCATGGGGCATCAACGGTTTGAAAATTTGTTTTGGGCATTTGGTCCCTCTATAAGTTGGTTTTGAGCATTGTAAAAATCTTACAAATGTTATGGGACACACTTATATATAACAAATACCTTGGTATATTGCTTATAGCAACTGTATTAGATGATGGATTATTTCCATTAATATTTGGTTTTATTGAGTTAAAAAATAGTAAGTCTTCAAATCTTGTAAATGAAATAACCAAGTTGTAAGGTATAACATCAAGAATCCATGAAATGGATGCAAATGTTTGTGAAAAAATTCATGTAAAAATCTTTACAAATTTCGAATTTCTCTGAACCCCAAGCTGCTGATGTGAAAAATTACAAGGCATTGTTGAATCAAATTGCTTTAGGGTTTTAATGAAGTTGAAAGTTGAAGCAGGCAATCAAATTTCACTGTAATTTTACCATAACTCACAGAAATTGAAGAACATTCAAAATTCAGATCATAAAATCTCTATGATAGTACATTTATGTGACACATTTCTTTAAATTTAACCCACCTGTTCCTGAAGCTGTTGCTCTTGACTCAGAAATGTTGGCATAGAATTCCTTGATGTCATCATGTCAAAGACTTCCAGCAGATGATATCGGCTTGGATAATTACTTGAATGAAAATAACAGTAGCCGAAGACACTGGAATGGCAACAGCACCAAATCGAAACAACTAAAAGGTGTGAATTTTTGGTGCCTGATCTCTTGAACAATAAATGAAACATGAGCCCGTTTACAAGATGAACCACTTTGGTCGTAAATACTGACTGCCACCCTCCTCTGTTCAACCTGCTTGTTGTAAAATTTCCCCAGCTTGGAGGCTTCTGACGGTGGTCACAACTTGTTAGGTTTAGACTAAAACAGCAGACCCTGTCCATCAAAATACCATCATATCATTTCCCTTGTCATTAGAAGTCCAAGGTGTAAAAGTATGGAGTAGAACTCCAGGTAAAGCTGAAGACTTGAATGGTATAGTGTACAATACATCCAGTACAGAGATTTTATCCTGCAGCAACTCAACCAGGACTGTCAATTTCCAACACCCAGATAGATATTCCAATATCATCAGTTAAGAGATTCCAATACTTCAGTTGGTGAGGAGACTGACCATCACAGCATTGCAACAATCACTCATTTGAGTCTTGTAAGCAGATAACTGCAAAAGGGGCTTTACTTGACATGGCGCACCCCAACAGTTTTCACACGGAACCGATATTGAGGTTGTGAATCCTCTTCTTCATCCTCTCCATCTTCACTTGAATCATCTTCCACTTCATCCCACCTAGAGTAATCCAGTCTGGAATGACCTTTTGGCTTTGGGATCGTTTCCCAACCATTCGGATTCAATTTGGACAATTCTTTCACATTTGGAACTTGAGGGGGATGAACTTCAGGTTTAAGAATTGGTGATACAGTTTTCTTAGCCACTTCTATGTCTGGAACCACTGGAGAATGTTCTAGTGGTTCTTCTACTTGTGGAACCACTGGAGGATGACCTTGTGGTTCTTCTACTTCTGGAATCACTGGAGAATGTTCTTCTAGTTCTTTCTCTCCACTATCCTCTTCTTTTTCTTCAAGCTGGTCTTCTTCCTCTTCTTCCTCTTCAAGTTCAGCAGCTAAGGCTTCCTCCTCTTCAGATTCAGGTATGGGAGCAAGTGACTTCACAAGTAACAGACAGCTAGATTAGATGGGTGGGATGAGAGGAGAGGATCACATGCTAATTTTGCATCCAATTCTCAACTTCCAAGTGTTTAATATTGGCTTAGTGCCTGAATCATTAAGGAGCCAATTAGAATTTTTAAGAAGGTTGACTTAGGTACCATTAAATTGAATAACACAAAGCTGGAAAAAGACTTACAAGTTGTGTTTTTAGTTGAGATTGCAAATTCTGATACACTTCGGATGAAGGGTTTAGCTCCACGAGCCTGTTGACATCAAAGAGTGCAGACTGGTACTCCTTAAGGGTGACAAGTGTCTGGGCACGCAACATCAAGGCACCAGTATGCTTGTAATCCAGCTCGAGCACTGATGTACATTCTTCAGCTGCCTAAAATGGGATTTTCACCAGCAAACAATAAGCACAAGAATAGTCCCAACCCATGCCACAATGCACATGTAGATATTTTTAAGCAAACTTTGTAAGTTTGTTGAGATATAATTTTTCCTTCACATGTTTTTATTGTCTTTTACAGATGCAAGGGAAGCTTAAAATTCATTTAAAAAAAAAACCCTGTCCACAAGTTAAGGAAAAGCATATACATGAAAAGGGTGCAGAGCAATGTGAGCAGAAATTTGTAGAGTCATTTTGTTTTCAGAAAAGATTGAGTTCAAACTAAAGTCTCATGTCCTGTTTCATGGAAGTGTCTACGATCAGTTGCTTGAAGTCAATGTTTTGCTGATATATTTTCTTTGCCCAGAAATAAAGGTCCCACTCACAATGTTGATTCAGGTTTCCATTTCAAAACAATGCTTTGTGTAAAACTGACAGGATTTATAGGAATGTCCCAGGAGCAATGGCAGCAGAAAACTATTCAGAGATTTTGATGAAATTGTGTATCACACTGCACTTGTTGAGACACAATTGCAAAGAGGTACAGCTTTGTTCATCATTTTTGGTCACTGGTTTTCTTATTTTCTAAAATGTTCCCAAACTTGTAAGTCTGCCAACAAATTTCTTCTAGTGTAAATCATTTAGGGGAGAAACACTTTATAGTGATTAGCTTATCATGGTTCGTTTCCATTCAATGCCTTTGCATCTACACAGTCATATCTAAATTCAAAATAAGTTTTCTCACAAGCTCTTTATCTATAATGTTAAAAGATAATCAGTTTAGATAAGCTCACGGTTAACTAATAAAAAAAATTCAAGCCCAGCTTTCTATTATGTTTAGTCCGATGCTTCAAAAGGTAAACATCAAGCCATTGAAAACTAAAAGCAAAATATGAAGTGCTGTTTACCCTTCTAAGTTTGCTGATTATTTAGCATTTCTTGATCTTCTGCTATGTGCTCTGTAGTAAATGTTGCGCCTAGTCATGTAAAGCAGTCTCCGTATAATTAACCATGTTTTCTCACATCAAACAGGACTCAAGCTAAGCTAACAAAGAAGAATAAAAGAGAACATCCAATACAAATTTGATGATTTTCTTCAATCAAATATCCAGTATTATAATTTGACAAAACCAAAAACATTTTTCTTGGTTTTCATTAAAATCAATAGAAAGATCCAATAGGAAACAAACTTTCGGAATTGAAATATTTGAACAAAATTAAATGAAGTAAGCAGCTCAGTTTTTCAAAATCATCCAAATATTGAAGTTCCAGATAGCAAAATATATCAGGAACAAAAAATCGACATTACTGGAATTCCGACTACATTAAAATTCGAAATTACTCATCGAAGACAACAACTTTATAAACAATCTCAATTAAGTTTATTAAATCTTAATCAATTGAAAAAAAAAGAAAAAAAATGGAATATCTACCTTCTTAAAATCGTGCAGTTTCAGAAAACACGCTGCCCGGTTGCTATGCAGCGCAATCTTCTGCGCCTTCGTCTTAGCCATAGCAAGTGCTTCCGTATAGAACTCCAGAGCATCCTCATGCTTCCCGTCACGGTACATCTGATGAGCTCTTTCAATCTTGTTAAACGACGCAGCCGCCATCGCCTATAATCTTCCCGTCTCAAATCGATCTCGTCTAACACAATTTACTCCTCCTTTTCGATCACACACCCGCGGAAAAAAAAAAAAAAAACTAACTCAATGACGTAAAAGCACAACAGAATCCAACAAGATAGTATCTTCAAAACCCAACGCACCAGCTCCTATCTGAAACTATCTTCGATACCCAGATCTTGATTCCCGGTGACAGAATTGACGAAAGGTTTATGTCAGAAACGGGTACCTACATATCATTTGGAGAAGTACGGGACCGAAAGAGGGAGATTTGGGAATATCCCCAGAATCTGAGGTTTGATTAACCCTACAAAAGAGAGCGCTTGGAGGTTTTACCAAAAAAGGACAAAGGACGGTGAAGTCGGAGATCTTATAAGCGCAGCAATTTGCGAGGGGCGCCGTCGACGGCTATTTAATCATATAGGGTGGCAGAAGAAACAAAAATCTGGAATTCCAGGCAATCAGCATTGGAACGTTGGCCTTTTCTTTCTTTTATATGACTCCGCCATAAAGATGAAATAATCATGTCCAAGTAGAATACCTCAGATGAAAGACGTCTCGGACGTATTTTTTGTTCCGTTTTCTGGGTTGTATCCGCACTGACACGGCAGCCTGAGCCAGCTCGCAAGCGGTTTGATTCGATTGATTCGGACTCAGTCTGATTCAGTCTACCTGAATCTTGAGCCGAATTCGAAATCCCGGATCTTGACTGAATCAAGGTTCGGTTAAAAAACTTGCGAGCTGGCTTGTTAATTTAACAAGTGGTGCGGGATTCGGGAGAGTCGAGACCGGGGAGCGCCTAGCGGAGCGAGAGTGAGGGCGAGGGGGGAAATTTTTTTCCTCCCCTCGTCACTGCTGAGCCCCTTCGACTGCTACTGTGGCCGCCTCTGTCGCCGTCGATAACTACCTCGCCGGCCGCCTTTTGCCTTTACGTCGCCGTTGATTATGTGGCCGCTGCTTGCTTCCCCCCCCCCCCCCCCCCCCCCCCCCCCCCGCGTGAAGATGATTTCGCACGTGTGACTTTTGCTTGTGCGAGATCATAAAGTGAAATTTTTTTCTTCTTAAATTCTCCTTCCTCATGGCTTTTGAAAAAAATGAAAATACATTTAGTAGAAATAAATTTCTAGGAGTGTCTCATGGTTTTTGTAAATATTTTTCTAATTAAAAATTCTTATTAAAAAATAATATAATTTTCTAAGTAAGATTTTCCTGCCAAGATGATGGGCTAGAAAATCGTATAGAATTTTTTTGAATAAGTATTTGACAGTTGATCCTGTAATACTTTTAGCATGAGGCAATTTTTATAGTAATTTTGTGTTTGACATTTTATTTGATTAAAAATTTATAGATAAGTATAATATTATATTAGATTGATTATTAATTTTTATTTATTTCCCTATAAGAGGCAATAAGAGGTCCATTTAACTTTCCTAAGAAAATTTTAAAACATTTCTTTTAATTTTCTAATAAGTCACTAATAGTAATAGAATTTTATTTAAAGTTTTTTTTGGAAATATGTATCATAGGAAAAACATTTCTAGTAAATTTTCAACTAGGGACTCTAAGGAGGCCATAGTAAATTTATGGCCATATTCAAAAATTACAAAATAAACTAGACGGCATTTGGAGTAACAAAAATTAATATTAGTGCGTTCTAATCCATTATTGAAATTTGAATTTCCCCTATCATTCTTTTTCTAAAATGTATGCATAATTTTATATATAATTAGTTGACATATATTTTATATAAAGTATTAAATGTAGGTTAAGCTCGAACTCAGCTAGAGCTCGATTAAAATTATTAGGCTGGAGTTCGATTACAATTTTTGGTTCGAGGCTAGGGTCGGTCGAGCTCGAGTTCAAAATATTTAAATCAAGCTCGACTTGAACAAGGTTCAGACTCAATTGGATTCGATGCCACCCTTATACCCAATTTTAAGTAGACGTCATTCCCAATTTTATATAAAATGTATGCATAATTTTATATACAATTTATTTGACATGTATTTTTTGAAAAGTTTTAAATGAATGTTGAAGCTCGAGCTCCATAACAATTTTAGGCTCGAGCCTAGGCTTGGCTCGAGCTCGAGTTAGAAATATTTAAATCAAGCTCGCCTTGAACATATGCAAGTTCGGGTTCAGCTCGACTCCATGCCACCCCTAGCTAGGTCGGCTCAAGCTCGAGTTCGAAATCTTTAAATCAAGCACGGCTCGAACATAGGAAGGTTCAGACTTAGCTGGATTCGATGCACCCTTATGCACCCTTATGCCCAATTTTAAGTAGAGGTCATGCCCAATTTTATGTAGAACGATTCCAATTTTATGTAAAATGTATGTATACTTTTATATACAATTTATTTGACATATATTTTTTGAAAAGTTTTAAATGTATATTGGAGCTCGAACTCGAGACATGTAATTTTTGAAAAGTTTTAAATGAATGTTAAAGCTCGAGCTCGGCTCGAACTCGGTTAAAATTATTGGGCTTGAGCTCGATAACAATTTTAGGCTCGAGGCTAGGCTCAGCTCGAGTTCGAGTTCGAAAATTTAAATCAAGCTTGGCTCGAACATAGGTAGGTTCAGACTTGGCTCGACTCGATGCCACCCCTAATGACGAACCAGCAAAAGTGCTACCCTTTAAGTTGCAATGGTAAACCTCCACTTAGAGGCTGTATAAGAGTCAATATATCAGGGAACACTCCATAGGCCTCATGAACCCAAAGGTACCTAGTTCCTCCTAACCCACATTAAACCTAATGTTGGAAATGAATTTATATTCATTCACAAAACTTTAAATAATACTTGAATAAAACCCAAATAAATAGATTGGCGTTGATTACTTTTTTTTAAACTGCTTCACCAATCATTCTAAATCAATAAATTAATTAAATAATATATCAATTTGGCTTGAGGTGTGTAATAATCGTCTTTGAAAGAGATTCACTTCCTATATTTTTTTGTTCAAACCAGACCGAATGGAGGATTTTTCCTCTTTTTCTCTCAAGAACTCATAGTTCAAATATGCAAGTCATACCAATGGTTCAAATTTGTAACCATTTCATCCAACGGATGTTGATCCTCATACATCCCAATGGTCGAATTAGTCCGATCATTTCAAAAACTCATTCTGCACTGACTCCACATGTCATACGTGCAACATGCAACGCCCACCCGAATATAAGTGTAACACATGTGAGACCATGCACACGTGCACACATAGTCGACTTGTGCGCACATGTGACTTTGTCTCACCCACACTCAAAGGAGGTAAGAAGTTTGAGGTTTATAGGTCTCTTAAGTCCCACTTTGTTGAATTTAGGAGCCCATGATTGAAACCTAGAGCAAGATGAGAGAGGAAGAAAAAAAAAAACAAAGAGAGAGAGAGAGAGAGCTCGTGTAGAGATGAGAGAAGAGAAAAGAGAGAAAAATTTAGACTAAGAGAGATATTTTTCACAAGTTGAGAAGTGGAGAGCTTGATTGAACACTTCAACCAAGACCCCTATTTATACTATTTCAATTACATATTAAGAGATATGATAGGATCCCTAATATCCCTAATTACATCAATCATGATTATCCAAATGTACATATATCAAGGGAAGATAAATCGATTAAAATAATCAAGGAAGATTGCCAAATCTTCCAACTCATGTGATAAAGATTCCAGTTTGTGTGATGACTCATTAAATCACCTCACGTGATCATGGTGGTCCCACCAGCTCGTGCGATCATGATGGGTCCCACCTTATAATACTCCCCCTCAAGCTAGGGGTTAGAAAATATCGTAAATGCCCAGTTTAATGTAAATGGTGGACAAAATCTTAGAAGTGATTGATTTGGTTAAAATGTCTGCAACTTGCCCATGTGAGGAGATATGTTTGAGAGATAATATTCCGGCTTGGAATTTTTCTTGTATGAAATGACAGTCTACCTCAATGTGCTTTGTTCTGTCATGGAAGACTAGATTTGAGGTGATATGTTTTGTCGATTGATTATTGCAATGTAGATCCATAGGGGTTTCTTTATAAAATCCCAATTCAGTGAGAAGGGATATGATCCATAGAAGTTTACTAATTGTGTATGCCATGACCCTGTATTATGCTTCTGCACTAGACCTTATAGAGAAACCCTCTTCTTGGAACTCCTTTCAAATATCACAATATTCTTTCTCGTGCTTGCTAGTGAGTAAGTTGGTTTGTGCATGTATTGACTCACCACACTTACTGCATATAATATATCCGACCTTGTTACACAGAGATAAGTGAGTTTCCCCACAAGTCTTTGATATTTTTCAATATCCACATCTTCTCCAGTGTTTGTAGATTATTTTGTATTTGGAATCCATAGGGGTTTCTACTAGTCTACACCCCATCATTCTTGTCTCCTCTAGTAGATCAAGGACATACTTTCTTTGAGATAGTATAATCCCATGTTTAGACTATAGTACTTCAATACCTAGAAAATATTTAAATTCTTCACATATCTTTTCTTTGGTTTCCTGAATGCCCTCGGAATCACTACCGGTTAAGACAATATCATCAACATATACGGCCAAAATCACTTTGCCTTCAGGTGTGTCTTTAAGAAATACAAAGTGATCTACGGAACATCTATGAAATTCGGCCCGTATGAGTGTTCCACCTTGTCACACACTTAAACAAAGCAATATTGGACTAAAGAAAATGAAAGAAGAGAAAGAGAATAGAGAGGGAAGAGAGGCTCACACTCAAGCCTCTGACTTGCATGTGTGTGCCTTTCAATTTTTTAAAAACCTTTGACATTTTCACCTTTTTAAAATAAAAAAAAGTGACACTTGATTAGATCAGATAATGTTCAAGTAGTCAGTATATTATAGTTTTTTGTGACATGTATCTTTCGGACTTGAACCTTCATCTAGTCGGTATTTCGCCACCCTCACTGGTCCTAAGTGAATGAATCTTGAACTTGGACTTTATTTATATGTTTTGAGAATACCGAACAAATAAGTGTTAATCTTGGATGTCAGTTCCATCTGGGTAGTGTGTTATTGCCATGTGCATGTATTTTGTCTTATGAGTGCCCTCTAGGGAACAAACCTTAATTATTTGATAGATTACGGCCTCACAATCACACTCACACTCACATTGGTGATATCTCCAAGTGTATTCTACAACTCTATACCATGCTATATTAGTCTCGGTGTTATTAAGGTAATATACCAACTTCATAACTAGTATTGTTAGGCACTTCATAGAGATGAGACGTGAATTGAATTTACTTTAATTTTCTACTCATATCAGTTACTCATTCACCTTGTTTTCCCATTGAAACTTTGATTTGGGATTTTCAATCAGATAGATTGGCTTTCATCCCATCTCCCTTGAAGCATATTGTATTTGTCTTCTTGACAAGCCCTTGGTTAGATTATCTTCCAAGTTTTTCACTGAGTTAATATAATTTAAGGTTATAACTTCAGTGGATGTGAGCTTCCTCAAAATTTCATATTGAAGCTCAATATACCTAAATGACTTTGAATTATAATTTTTATTTTAAAAATTTATTATAGTAGCTTGATTATCACAATTAATTAAAATAGTTGGAATTGGCTTATCCATCATGGGAATGTATAATAATAGACACCTAAACTATTCAGCTTCTCCACTAGCCAACTCTAGGGCTACCATTTCAGCCTTCATAGTATATCTAGTGATCAAGGTTTGCTTGGAAGATTTACAAGCGACTGCTCCGCCACATTATGTAAATACAAACCCACTAGTGGCTTTAGTGTTATTGGAATAAAAAATCCAATTAGTATCAATGTACTTTTCTAGTACAATAGGAAATCCAAAATAGTGTATTCCATAATTAATAGTACATTTCAAATATTTAAGAAGTCTTTGAATAACATTGTAATGAGTTTTATCTAGGTTACTTGTATACCCACTTAGTCTTCCTATTTGTATAGTTTGATAAATACATTAGACTTCCGATCATTTGAGAGTACCCCAACTATGAAACACGATCCCCACCATTCTTCTTTAATTTTATGATAGAATCATATAGTGTGCCCAAGTCTCATATCCGAACCATTTCAAAACTTTTTCCTCATAATGTGATTGACTCAAAGCAATCTCATTTTTATTTTTAATTATTCTGATTCCTAAAATTATATGTATTTCATATCAAAATTATCATTAAGGTATCTCTTTACCTCTAATATTTTGATTTTTTATTTCCAAATATCAAAATATCATTAACATAAATACGTAAAATAATAAAAGACCTATTGTATGTTTTCTCGTACACACATTTATCAAAATCACATATCTTGAAACCATATGATAGGATCAACCGATCAAAAATTTCATATCATTGCCTATGAGCTTGTTTTAGACCATATACGGATTTGACTATCTTACACACCTTATTCTCTTGACCGAGAATAACAAAACCCTCTGATTGTTCCATACAAATTTCTTCCTCTAATTTTCCATTGAGAAAGATTGTTTTAACATCCATCTGATATATTTTGAGATTATATGATGCAACCAATACAATAAGCACTCAAACTGTTGTTATCCTAGTGATCGGTGAATAAATGTAAAAAAAGTTCATTGCTTCTTTTTGACTAAATCTTTAGCAACTAATCTAGCTATGTGTTTTTTTATGGATCCATTAGGATTATGTTTTCTTGTGAAAATCCATTTGCATCCAATTGGTCTAAAGCCCTAGAGGTAAGTCTATCAATGCCCATGTATAATTTGAAATAATTGAATCCATCTCACTTTCAATTGCCTCCTCCCATAGGGGTGAGTCACTAGATTTAATTACTCTCATAAAAGTCAATGAATCTCTTTGAGGAGAGTGTAAGGATCATCTTCTAAGTTCTTTTCGATCCTAGGTATCTTACTCCACTTAAGTTTAATTTTTGAGACTATTTCAGTATCCTCGTCGTGGTATCTAGAAGTTTCTCCTACTTGTAATTTTCTCTTTTCTTTAATAGCAAACACAATTTAAAAAAACATAATATCATCAGATTCTTTAATAGTATTTACAAAAAAATTAGGTGAATATACTATTAAAAACTGATACGCTTTGTTATTTTCTACATATCCTACGAAAATTGCATCGTAAGTCTTAGAACTCAGTTTCATCATCTTGTTAAACTTAATCTTATATTTAGTAAGGCAATCCCATACTTTAAAATATTTAAGACTAGGCCTTCTTTCCCACCATAACTCGTAAGGTGTTTTCTAACTATCCTTGTATGGAATATGTTAAGTAGTTTATATGTTAAAAGTAAAACTTCTCCCTACATATTGTTGGGAAGACCTGAACTAGATAACATGGAATTAATCATGTCTTAAAATGTTCTATTTTTTCTTTCAGCAACTCCATTAGACTCAGGAGAATAAGGAGTTATGGTTTCATATATGATACCCTTTCTCACAAAATTTCCAAATTTTATAGAACTATGTTATCCTCTTCTATTTAACCTAAGTCTTTTTTTTTTTTGGGTGGTGGGGGGGGGGGGGGGTTGCTTTTCTACTTTATATTTATAAAATTTGAATTGTTTAATGCTTATCTTTAGTCTTGATCAAATACATATAGCAGTGTTTTGACATATCATATATAGAGTACCTTTTTCCTCTTTTGGTCAAAATATTGCTTATCTCACATATGTCACTATGTATAAGCTCTAGTAGATCAAAGCTTCTACTTGTTGAATTAAATGACTTTCTAGGTTGTTTTGATTGTACACATATCTCACATTTATTTTTAAATCTAAGTTCATTACTCTTTTTAAGGTATTCATATTTACGTGTTCAAGTCTACTATGTCATAAGTCAAAAAAATATTTGACATGACATAAGATGAAACTTTGTTCTCATTAATACTTTTGGTAGAAATTATATTTAATTTATATAATCCATTAGAAACATAACACTTCCCTAAAAAAGACCCACCCTTAGTAATTACAACCTTATTTGACTCAAACACTATTTTGTAACCTAGTTGACTTAGAAGGAAATTCCTAATAAGATTTTTTTGTATGTTTGATACGTAATGCACATTGTGGAGAATGAGAGTATTTTTCGGGAGTAAACTTCAAATATGTTTCTCCTTCTCTGATCACTTGAGCAACACTGGAATTACCCATTATAACAGTTCTCTCTTTGACTTTCTAGTAGGAAGAAAAAGAGGAAATATGAGAACAAATATGGACAATTGGTCCTATGTCAATGCACCAATCTATTAGATTAAATGCCAAATTTATTTCTAAGTTAATCATAACTAACATGTCATCGGTTTCAATTGATTTAGTTTCAATGATCATGTTCACTTGAGGAGTTGTTCTATCACCTTGCCCTTTAATTTTTCTAAGCCTACACGATTTAGCAAAGTGACTCATTTTCCATAGACTTGCATGCCTTCTTGTTTTGTTCCTTTTGAATTTTTTATTTAGGCTTATCAAGATATTTCTTGGGTTTCTTTTTTATGAAGTTAGTCTTCTTTGATTCCATCAAAATTTCTTTTCCACTAACTTCATATCAATTACCAAATTTTTCTCTTGTGTTTTTCTTTTATTTGGATTGACACCAATACTTCGTCTAATGTGGCAAGATGCTTCATTTAGATCTTAAAGTCTAACTATGACGGAGGAAGTTGTTCTATGAGGCCAAATGCTTATATTGTATCAACTATTGGAATACCCTTGGTGATAATCTAGGCAACAATGTTTTGAATTTCATGTGCTTGATGGATCACTTATATGGCATCTACGATTGTATAAGTAAAATATTCTTCTGTGAAAAACTTTTGTTCATACACAATTTCTTGCCCATACTTTGTCTCTAAGATTTTCCATTAACCTTTCGTAATTTTAGCATCAGAATATAAATCATATAAATTGTTACTTAGTGCACGAAGGATCAATCCACACACAAATATCTATGTTGAACACCTAATCTCACTGGTTCATGGTCTTTTGGGCTTCTAATTGGTGGTTCACTCACTATTACATGGAATAACTTTAGAGTCGCTAATCAATATTCTATTATCTTTTGCCATCTACTAAAATTCTTCCCATCAAATGATTCGGGCTTTCGTATTTTTTTAGTGAGTTTTCAGATTTTCCCATTCTAGAAGTTGAAATCTCTTTCAAAATTGTTGAAAATGAATTTAAATGCATTGGCAAAACTTCAAATAACACTTAAAATAAAACCCAAATAAATAGGTCAGTGCCAATGTGTTCCTCTTTGACAAACCGCTTCACCAATCACATAAATCATTTAATTAATTAAAATACCTCAATTTGCGATGAGGCGTGTAATCACCCGTCTTTGAAAGAGATTCGCCTCGTATAGTACACTGGATGCAAGAAATATTTACACAAAATACAATGGACCTTTTTACCCTCTTAAACTTGCACAGTATAAGTGAACCCGTGTTATGGTCCTAGGTTAAGTACCTATGTCTTCCGCTCCTAACAGGCTGGTCTTTTGGGTAGTATTGGCTAGGTGCTTAACATTTGGTATTAGAGTGGGCTCCCACGTCATGAGTTCGAGTCCCGGGACGCGCAAATGCCAGATTAAAATACTGGTAGGTCCTTGTGATAAGCCCTGGGTCGGGCCAATGTCATTGCGCCGGCGCAAAGGCTGGATTAAAATACTGGTAGGTCCTTGTGATAAGCCCTGGGTCGGGCTAGTGTCGTTGCACCGCCATGGTCGTCGGCTCACGATGGTGGGGTATGATGTTATGGTCCTGGGTTAAGTACCTATGTCTTCTGCTCCTAACAGGCCGATCTTTTGGGTAGTATTGGCTAGGTGTTTAACAACCCGCTAACTCTAAAGGATTTTTTTGACTGTTTGAATCGGATCAAATGGAGGATTTTCCCTCATTTTTCTTAAGAACTCTTGGATCTTTCTCAAGAACAAAAAAAAAAAAAAAAAACACCATAATGTTTTTCAAAGCCCACAACTTCTTTTTGTATCTCTCTCATGTTCTACAACTTTATTTATAGAACTTTCTACCCATTTAGAGAAAATCCACCCCTTGATCCTTGGGTTGATCTAATTGTCTAGATATGTAACCTCTTTGATTTGACGATTCATATATGTAACAAATTTGTTTAGACGCTTCAAATCTGTAATGTAATGAACTGTCCATTCATATTTGTAATCATTTGATCTAACGATTCAGATATCTGACAACACAATCCAACGATTCATATCTATAATCGCATGATCTAACAATTCAGATCTATAACCTCTTTGATTTGATGATTCAGATCTGTAACAACTTTATCCAGACGGTTCAAATCTGTAATGGCATGATCTGACCGTTATATCTATAATCATTTGATCTAACGATTCAGATATCTGACAACACAATCCAATGGTTCATATCTATAATCGCATGATCTGACAATTCAGATCTTTAACTGTCCTACCAATGGTTAAGATCTATAGCCATTTTCATCCAATGATCAGATTAGTTTGATAGTTTGAAAAACTCATGCTTCCTTGGGGTCTCCCTTAGAATTTTCATAAAAAGGCCATTTTTTAGTCCTCCAAAAATTCTAAAAGTTAGAAATAATTTTTCATAAGCTGTTACAACTCTAATATTTTATCAATTTATCATATTTTATATTTTCTTAACTTCAAAGTAATGCCTATAGAGCCACTATCTACATAGAACAGGAGTGCATCCAACACCTAGTTTGAGTCAATTCTTTTATTTTTTACACAAGTAATTTTTTAGCTACCCTTAAAAAGTGAATAAACTTTTTCTATTGCCCCAAAAATTAGGCTTGTTTGCCTTCAAAATTGAGTGGCTTTTTTAGATTTAATCTATTTTTATTGGTGTATGGAGCTCTATCATTTGGCTAGTAGTGATGCCTTCTTTCCTCATATTTGTTTTTTGCAAGTTGGGCCTCTTGAAAAAAAATGATCCCCAACTTGTTAAGCACCTAACCAATACTACCCAAAAGACCGGCCTGTTAGGAGCAGAAGGCATCAGTACTTAACCCTAGGACCATAACAGTACACCCCGCCCTCCGAGCCGACGACCATGACAGCCTTTACACAGCAACGGGGACCGGGTCAAGAGCCCATACTCCCTTACGACTCCCCGCCAGGGGCGTGCGGTCCACCTGCACATGCGGGAACTCGAAGTCGGGATCTATCGCCTGCTCTAATACCAAATGTTAAGCACCTAGCCAATACTACCCAAAAGACCGGACTGTTAGGAGCGGAAGGCATGGGTACTTAACCCGAGGACCATAACACAACTTGAGGGGGAGAAGTAAAAGAAGAAGTAAAAAAAAAAGTATTTCGTAGTATTTTATATAACCTACCATGAGGAATTCCACCAATTGTACTAACATTTTTATATGTCTAGAATATTTAAGTAAAAGGAAGAACAAAAGATGAAGAATTTGCATATTTTAAAGAATTTTTTCAACCCAAAACGTTGAAAGATCAATGAAGATTTAAGACCATGAATTTTTTCTTTGCAAGTTGAAATCAACAATTCTAGCTTGAGGGGAGAGTATTGGAGAGCAAATATGGAAGAGTTTTACATGATTCTTAGAAAAGAAAGTCTCGCAATGAAAGAATTAATATGATAGAATATTATAAGAGTCTCATAGAAAGAAGTCTCACAAAAAAATGTTTCGGTTATGAGGTCTTTTAGTTCTATTAGTTTTCTATATTAGTTGTTTGATATAGTTTTAAGTACGGGTTCTATTATGGGTTTAGGGTGTAATTGGAATATGAGTAGTTTAATTATATTCTAATTCTAGGTGTTTTCTCTATTATAAATAGAGATCCAATGTACTAAACTACACTATCGATGAATTATTTTCCTCTCCTAAAATTTCAACAATGAGAAAACAAAATAGAATACCTTATTCAAAGCCAAAACTATTCTATAGGGGGGACAAAAAAAATTTAGAACAAATAAGAAAATTCAAAGAAAAAAGATTAAAAATAAATAAAAATAAAATAGAAGCATGGAAACAATGAGAGAAGGCCAAAAGGGGAATGGTGGGCACCAAAGAAAATAAAAAAGGAAGAAACATGGAAGATTAAAAAGAGCATACATGTACCAAGTTCTTCAAAAGGATAAGTCATTAGTGGAGGACTAGCTTCGCTCGGTGAGCATTGTGAGAAGAAGAGATGGGTTTAAGGCATGATCATGGGATTAATATTTGATTGTTGTAACTTTCGCTATGCATGGTTACCTATCTTGGAATTTGATACATGTGGGTTGATACAGGTGATGTCTCGGCCTATGTATATACTAAAACCATAATAGCATGGTTTCCTATCTTGGAATCCAATATAGGTGATATCTCAACCCTGAAGGGTCTTATAATGCAACTTCGCAAGTTATGGTCTGATACATGGTATTTTTTTTAAAAATAATTATTAAAATTCATTCACTTCATTTGCTTAAGATATATACAAAAAATTGGTTAAGTACTTGAGAATGGAAAAACATTTGAGATACACCCATTTTACAATATTATGGGTTGAAGTCTATTTGAGTTAACAAAAAACTTAAGAGTACGAGTTATTTGGAAAGGGAAATTGGAAATAAGTGACAACTTTAAGTTTTTGAATACTTACTATCAATATTTCTTAGAGTAAATTCTTTGTAATAAAATTTATTGTAATATCAAACATAACCATAATTTCAAATAATGTAATTTAGTATTCCTATTAGTTTAATATTATTATATTATCTTAACTTTTTATTTATCATATTAATTTAAAAACTAGAAAGCTAAAAAAATTGAACACAACATGGTACAATAATAGCCCGTGAACAATAAAATGAATGACTAAAAAATCTTATTAGCAGTTTCCTTCTAAGTCGTGGTTTTTTTGTATATTTCATACGTGTCATGGTTTTTGTACATTTGACTATGTAAAATGATCCAAGCCACAATTAGTTAATGAACTACAGTCATGAGTAGAGGATAATAAATTGTCACCATCATGACCACATTCCTCCTTGTCATATCTTACCGGTGTTTATGAATATAATGTTATTACTATTTTAGAAATATATTTAATATGAAATTAAGTTAAGATAGAATATAATTTTGAATTAATATTTTACTATAATTTTACTTTGTATTAATTATAATTTATTTTATTATATTCTAGTTTTTTATTAAATAAAATTTATTTACATTAATTAAAATTTAATTATGTATTATAAATTAAGAAATAAAACATTTTAAAAGGTTAATATAATTTTATTTTTAATAAAAATGTCCTACTTATTATTAATTTAATTTAATTAATTAATTTACTTTGAGTTATAATTTTATCATATAAAATAATAATTAATAAATGTAATACTACATTAAAATTTTATTTTTTAAATGTATTCTAATTAGATATTTAATCTTAACCAAACTTAAAATTTGATTGTATTTTTTATGTGATTTATTTTGATATTTAATCTTAAGCAAACTTAAACTAATTTGATTTTTAATTAATTTTGTAACAATAAAAAACCTAGTCTGTTTAGGAACAATATGTAACCTGTGAAATTTTATACACCACTTTTAGGAAGGGTAACGTAGTTTATCCTCGATAGGAGATGTAACTTGTACTACTTCGGCCAAAAATCGACATGTACTAGCTTTGACATGTTTTGTAACACACACACACACACATATATATATATTCATTTATATAACTAAGGAGAAAAACACTTAGACAAAGATGGGTATATGTATAAGACTCCTGAATCTTACTACAACTAGTGGGACTGTAAACCATGGTAACTTTCCTAGAACTATAGTTTTATTGCAAAATGTTCTAGACTTAATATAGAGGGAGTCTAAACTTGAGTGGGCCATCTACTCTCTTGAAGCTAACTACTTGATAAATATTTGTTGAGATAAAAAATAAAATATCTTAAATAAGAGGTTGTTCTCTAACCTGAACAGGACTTATTCACGTACGTGAATTACTTGCACTCTTACAATATGTACATCCTCGTCTCCACCCTTTCCTTTTCCCCTACCCTATACTCCCTAATTTCTTTTAAGAACTATAGGAAGTGACTCACCAGATTGACAAAAATTTATAGTAGGGTGAGTTAGATTGAGGGTCAGGCTTGTTCTTCTACTTTAGTGAGTCCCTCATATTTGTTGAGTTTAACCTTTTGATTTCTAAAAACCAACTTGACACAGCTAACCTAACCTAGTTTACATTAGAGCTAAATCAGGTTGTGAATTTGAGTAGCTATACCTTTTAAGAACTTTATATGTATTTGTGGATGTACAAAGGAGACAAAGGAGTTGGTTTGTGAAACGATGTGACTGTCACCACAACACCAAGAAAATTACAAGTGAATTTAGGTCCTATCTATTGTGACCATATGATATAATCTCCACAATAACTTCAAACCTCCTTTGTAGTTGAAGTTAGTTGATTCAGTTTTGATGCCTTTGGCAATCTCCATTTGACATTTGGATGCCAATTTTAGTCTTGTGCATACGTATGGCTAACGAGTTGTGACAAAGTAATGCCAAGTACGAATTGCTTGTTGTGACTTTGAAGTGAAAATTTGGTAGAGTATCATCGCTCCAACGATCCAACCTTCTTCAACATTCCCAAGTTGCTCAACAATTTGCTCCTCCAAAGTTGTTGTTTTTGTCATATGATAGACAATGACTTTTGGAGAATTTGATTGTGGTAAACTATCTTTTCGTGATGACTGGAGATTCCTCGTTTTGGTTTGAGGAGAACTATTGCAACGCTTTTTAAATTATTTTTTATCATTATGTGGGGCTTAAATAATGATGGAAGTGCTTATGGAGTTTTGAAGTGAAGTTCTTCACTTACAATTATTGTAGACCTTACTTACGGTTTTTGGTTAATCGAGTAACGGGACCTGAATAAGTTGTCAATATGGTATTTAAAAGAACCTCCTTGTTTTGCTTTGATGGCCCCATCACAAGTTGTATGTCTAACTATCTCATTGGGTTTAGATGGATGACAATCGGGTTTCCCTTATGTGGAATTGATTGACTCAAACTTGAATTTGAGGCTTTGAGATCATCACACTTTTTTGCCCTTTGAGATGTCATGATATTGGAGTTGATTTTCTTTTCTCGTGGAGAAAGAGACGAGAGGTAGAGATTGCCCCCTTGGGTATGTAAAAAAATATGGACATACAAAAGAGTTAGGTCTGTGAAATGGTGTAACTGTTCATAACACAATAGTACAATGAAAATTACAAGTGATTGTACATTCTAGCTCTAGTGACCATCTCATTCGATCTCCATAACAAATTCGGACCACCTTTCTAAAAGAAATTAACTAATTTGGTTTCGATGCCTTTGGTAATATTTGCTTGATGTTTGGATGAATATTTTGGTCCATACTTACGTTTGGCAGATGAGGTACCATTCCATGTCCATCACTCACCCAAGATCTTTGAGTCTGCACTATGTCTCTCTGCAACTCAAACGGTTGCGAGAACAGAAATGGATCATTGTCGTTCACAGCCCTATCTGCAATTCTGTTGTTATGTATTGAATTCCGACAACATCTCCGTGGCCATATACTGGTGTCCGGTGAATCCATGCACAACGCCAGCAGCGGTCACAGAGTGTTTATCCACTGCCTCATGCATGAACTAAATCAAGCACCAAGGTCCCACTTCAATTCCAGTGAATCCGTCGAATTCCGAGCCGATTAATGCCTCAGTCAGGTGATCTCCCAGAACCGGCGATTCTCTCCAAAGAGGACGACGAAGTGATGAACACTTTTGCTGAAACTTTTGGCGACCCATGTGGGTTCGGAGGTCCACAGCCTGCTTAAATGAATTCTAAATCTCCCTGTCGGTGTTTCGGAGGTCACAGGAAGCTTCCCCATATTCAACACCGCTCACTCCCGCTTTAAAAACCGTCTGGTGCTTCATTGAACTCATAAAAAAACACGGGGGAACGGATGCGGCGTCCTATGTTCGACAAAACGCCTAAGAGAGAGTGTTCGATCGAATATTATAATTCCCTGAAAGGGTTGTCTATTCTGATAGCAAGCCATTGCTTTTTGTCAGCTTTTGTGAGCTTTATCTCTCTTTTCGTCCCTGTGAGCTCGAAGACACCAACAAGGTCGGTCAAAACTCGAAACAGCTTTACTAAAAGATAGTAACATGAATAATTTTTTGTGTTTAATTTAGAACTGGGAAGGCATATGTGAAAAATATTATCATTGTTATAACCAAGGCTAAATCCGAGCATAATAAACCCTAATCCGAGAGTATATTCACCACGAAACATACAAACCATATAGAAAACGCAATATGGGCATAAATAACAGTAAATCAACAGCAAAACACAAGAGGCAATGATCTTACGTGGTTTGGCGACAACCTACATCCACGGGAGGAGACGAAAATCCACTAATCAAAAATGGGTGAAGCTTTGCGGCTTCTAGCATACAAAAACTAAGCTCTTACACAAAATCAAACTCCGATTTCTCCCTCTACGAACCCCTCTTTCTCTGAGCAGAAAATCCCCCGAAAAACCCTCGTCGTCTCGACCTCTTCTCCTCAAAAACCCCCAAATCAGAGAACTCCCGATTTAATCCTGTAATCGGGTCCCGACGCGGATCTGAACCGGGTAATCGGTTTGGGTCAGGTAATCGGATTCAAGACACCCGATTAAAAAATCTCCACCTTGGCTTGAATTCGATTACTTATCTCTGAAAAACTGAATCTGTCTATCACCATCTCCACATTGCCTCCTAGGGCATCTGAATTGAACAACATCATTACTTGTGACCGCTTTACGGTAGTTAGAGGGCTCTAGAAACTGAACGGTTTTACTGTCTCTACTAGTAACACATGGAAAACCCCACTGCAATCTCTTCCTGCAACCACTGCTGCCTCTACCTCTGGCAACGGCGAGTCTCCACAACTCCAGCCTCTGGCAACGGCGAGTCTCCATGACTCCAGCCTCTAGGCAACGACGAGTCTCCAAGACTCCAACCTCTGGCAACAGCGAGTCTCCACGACTCCAGCCTCTAGGCAACGACAAATCTCCAAGACTCCAACCTCTAAGCAACAACAAGTCTCCACGACTCCAACCTCTAGGCAACGATGAGTCTCCACGTCTCCAACCTCTAGCAGCGACGAGTCTCCACGACTCCAGCCTCTAGCAACAACGAGTCTCCACGACTCCAGCCTCTAGCAACGACGAGTCTCCACGATGTTCCCAAGAGACCGGTCTGTTGGGAATACTTGATTAGGCACTAACAATCATAATATTTAAACTTGGATTCTCTTTGTCTCATTGTCCCCCAAAAAGATACTCATGGATACTTCTTTTTTTTTCCCCTTTATAACAAAATTAACAAAATTAGCAAAGAAGGGCTTCTTATCACCTTTTCATCAATGCCTCTTGGCAAGGGACTTGAGATGCTTTGAAGTCATTCTCAAAGGCCATCATGTGTGTGCCATACTCTTTGGTGGTTCAATTTTTATAATTGGGAGGTATACTTCCATGACAGTTACTTACATACTCAATCATTTTAAATTCTATTCTTTTTAATTTTTTTTTAAAATCAAAATAAGGCAAAAAGTAAAAAAAATTATTCTAACCCATATTTTTTTTTCTTTTTTGGTGTGACAATTACAACGGGTTTATACTTGGTTACCTTCAAACCGTCAAAAACTCGAACTCAAGACCTCCTTTAGAAAACCCTCAATACCCCGTTGAGCCTCGTCCCGAATGTCTTTTTTTTTTTTCCTTGTTATTATTTGAGGAATACTTATATTCTAAATAAAAATCAGATTATAGTCCCACAAATTACCAAAAGATCTATAACATATCTCCCTAATTTACATTTTTTTTGCTAATTGGCTTTTGAAGTAAAATATTTTAAAAATTAGTTCACTATTTTCCTCTAAGATTTATTAAATAAAAAAAAATCTTATATCCAAAATCATAACAATCAATCTTGATATGAAATTGATTCAAGGTTATCTATACATATAGAGTAAACATAAAATCAGGCTTGACCCCGATTCTCCTAAGATACAACTCAAATAATTCTTAAAATAATATGAAGTGACAAATCATATTAACACTCAATGTATATAATATATCATTTTAAAGTAAAAAAAAAAAAAAAAGGGACCTACCCTGGTTAAAACGTTTTCCTTCTATTTCCCCAAGAGTCCACGTCAACCGTCAATGTTCAAAGGTCAAAAGAGTCCATTTACGTTCAAAGTCCAAACCCCACACATGTGTCCTGTGACGTGTGACTTGTGAGCAACTTCGGTCTTCCCTTTCGCCGTCCCGCTCCGTTCCCGTGTTACCCGGGCTATCAAATAGATCCGCTGGGGCCCATAACTTCTCCACGTGGGACTAGTAGGCGACCAACTAGCTAAGTGCACCACCTTTCTCTTCCTTTTACGATCCGTCTCTTGTTTTTGCCCTTTTTCTGTTAATTGCTTTTATACCCTCACATATCACTTAATCAGTTTTAAACCCCTGAATAATATCCATACTTCTTGCTATTTCATGCTCCTGGCTTCAATAAAAAAAGATAATTTAAAAGTTATAAAAACCCTAGAGATGTTTTGGCGCCCTCAGATAATATTCCCATTGTTTTGCTTACAGGACACGTTGTCTTGAACCGCTCTTTCCTCCTGCTTTCTCTCTCTCGTGTCCCGATCCGGAAGGTCACCGGCCACCGCGCAGCGGAGGAGTAGGATTGGAGAACATCTTTGGAGCATTTTGGAACTCTTTTGTGCTCGGTGTCCGGATTCTGCTGGATTAGGCTTGCCGTCGAAGCGTCACTGGTGACTCTATTCAGTGCTGGTGAGAAAGTTCGCTTTTGGGAAAGAGAGAGTTGGATATACGGACTGGTGGTGAGGGGTTTTGACGAGTGATGGATCTGGAATCTGGTTCGCATCCGGGCAAGTTTCGGAATCTGGTGAGTTCGTTCACTGTGCTAATTTTTGTTTTACGTGGTTGTTTGGTTTGTTTGAATTGCTGCTCCCGGCCTCTAGATCTTCTGCTTTTTCTCGAACTATGTGATTTTGGAGTGTGGTCTATGTTTCGAATTTTGTGTTAGTCTGTTGTGGTTGGAGAATCGTTGGAAGAGGAAATATCTCTTCGTTTGACTTGTTTGACCACTTCAATTTGACGTACTTTGACAATAACGGAGATTTTGATCGCGAAGTGTTATTTTTCTGATTGATTTCCTTGCAATTTTTTTTGGTGCTGTTTTTGTACTTTATTTCGCATTCGTTGAAGTGTTTTACTGTTGGCACTTGTCCATTGACCGTCTTTCACTTCTTATTTTCTTTCTCTTATTGCGACCATTTTGTACAATGCGCATTCTCCTGACGGTTTGTTATCTCGGTGCTTCCAATGTTTGTCAATGTGGTTTTTAGATGAGTTTTGTTTTTCTCATGGTTCTCTGATCCTACATCTGGTGTTTTGTTAATTAAATTGGCTAAACCTGTCGATTTTTAACTCGTTACCTGGAATTTTTGTATTAATTTTAAAATGATCTTTTGTATTTTCTGTTAACATCTGGAGAACAGATTTTTTCCTTTTATTTTTTTTCCATTTCTCGTCGTTTATGTGAGTTATTCTCGACGAAATTCAAACTTTCTTTTATCGTAGTACTCTGCTGAGACATCTTTCTATACCAAAGGCTGCGCTAGAATGTAACTGGATGATGTCGATCTCTTTTGCATGTTGTTAGTAATCATTGACAGATTCATCTTATATGCTATTTGATTGCGTTTTGGAGTTACTTTGCAAAAAGGTTCTTTCTTTCTCTCGTTCAGTTCTTCATCGAATCTGAGTTATTCTATCTCACAATTATTCTTTAGGTTCACATTTTGTTTTGTCTTTCTGTTTGAGTTGATGATCTTTTCTCACGGGAGAAGTTTTTGTTCAATCGTTTCCATCTCTGCGTCCTCCTTTAGAAATCGTTTTTTTAATAGGAATTTTGAAGTTAATGGCCCCATTTGTTGATTTTTTTTTGCCATTTGTTTTCTTCTCTTATGTTTTGCTCTGTTCGTTGCTTGAATTTTGAGTTGACTTTTTCATTTTTTTTCTAGTAGTTTTCAATATTTCCTTGCATATTCCTATGTCAATGTTTGTACAGCATAGTACTGAATCTTTAAGAGGCAAAGTCTGAGACGGCTTTTCTCCGTATGCTTTACTCTTTTAAGTTTAACGTCTGTGGATTGGAACTTGGCGGGCTTTTCTAAGGCCTCTGTGTCTTTGATTTATCATCCCATCTTGTCTTACTTCGCTAAGTATGTGACTCATTTCTTTGGTCTTATTGATTGGCAGAAAGCATACAGAACAACTCTATCCCTGGTTTTGCAGAGCTTTGGAATTGTCTATGGTGACTTGACCATCTCCCCCATCTATGTCTATACAACCACTTTCTCTGGGAGATTGCAACTTCATGAGGATGATGACGACATAATACTGGGGGTGCTTTCTTTGATTTTCTGGACTCTGACTCTCATACCTCTGTGCAAATACATTGTATTTGTATTGGGAGCAGATGACAATGGTGAAGGTGTGTAACTAAAATCTCTTAATACTGGTTTTCCCCCATGTGGTTTTCTATCCAACTATCAGTGAAGGCTTCAACTTCTCCAGGTGGCACATTTGCTTTATACTCGCTACTTTGCCGAAACTCAAAAATGGGTCTTTTGAACACACACCATGCAATACATGAGCAGCTGTCAACTTATACCTCATGTTCGTCATCTAAGGAGACTAGGACCAGTTTGATATTGAAGGAATTCTTTGAGAAACATCGTAGCTCTCGTATTGTGCTTCTGCTAGTTGTGCTTCTCGGGACTAGCATGGTAATTGGTGATGGGGTCCTAACCCCAGCAATGTCGGGTATGTCTTCTAATGACAACTGGATTATTTAGTTGTTACTGTGGGGTTGAATACAAATGAATTGATAAATTCTCTTGTTTAAGTAATATTACAGTTTTGATCCATTTCAATCTTAAGGTTTAAAAGTGAACTTTTGTTGTTAAAATTATTATCTACGCTTGACTTTTGTTATTGCTAGCATCCAATCAGTAAAGAAAAATGTCTTGTTCCTGAAAGTGTCAAATGAACCTAGAGTGGTACACAGGTCGTGGTACCACAAAGTATAGTTTCTATACTAAACCTTTCTTGCCAGTGATAATGGATGGTAAATTTTTTCCTTGAATGCACATTACTGGAGAGAAGGATCAAATTTTGCATATATGACTTGTCAAATTTAGGGTGTCTAAATATCACTGGTGGCATAGTTTGCAGCACTACTTATTTGTTAGTTACTTGTTTGTATTTTGTTCATTGATAGAAGCATCCATAGAATTTATTGAAATAGTAGGAAGATGTTCAGGAAAAAAAGAAAGAAAGAAACAACACATATTTGAGCTTCTGCTAGGCCAACAATCTTTTGTGAAGTTTTTTCCCTTTCTTTTATTTTTATTTTTATTTTACTTTTTCATGAAACAAATGTGCATGTTCAAAGTGGTTTAGTAGTTACGAATGATTGACAATTATGATTTTCTTATTATTTTGAGGTTAATTTCTGATATTCATCTCCTGGGATATTGATTAAATACTGGGTATTGTTGCTTTCCCAAACAT
This sequence comes from Aristolochia californica, assembly GCF_029961685.1. Classification (NCBI taxonomy): domain Eukaryota; kingdom Viridiplantae; phylum Streptophyta; class Magnoliopsida; order Piperales; family Aristolochiaceae; genus Aristolochia; species Aristolochia californica. The sequence goes on from NW_027181826.1 coordinate 24,217,637, forward strand.
AAGCTTGTATGATTGACTCAACTTTTGTAGGGAACATGCTAAATTTTTTCTTTTTTTGGTTCCAGTTTTATCTGCAGTTTCAGGTGTCCAAGTCAAGATTCCCCATCTTCATGAGAGTAAGTAAAGCTAGAGTTTTCTGTTATTATCTGTAACTAAATATGCACATCATTCAAATCTTGCTTTTGTGAGTGGTTTTGGTCAGACTGCTTGTAGATCGACAAAGTTTCACAAATTCTGGGAAAAAAGTGCTTAATTTGAAATTATTGATGACATCTCTTCCTTGTGTTTAAGATTGCAAAGCCTTTTGTTCTTCAGGTTGTTTGACCTTACATTTTGTTGTTTTTGTTACCATGGTGTATTAATCTCTTGAATATCTGCAGGTTATGTGGTATTTACTGCTTGTATTATCTTGGTGGGGCTCTTTGCTCTTCAACACTTTGGAACACACAGGGTTGGCTTCCTTTTTGCTCCAGTTTTGATATTATGGCTTTTCTGCATTAGTATGCTTGGTATTTACAACACAATCCGGTGGAATCCAAAAATAGTCTATGCTTTGTCGCCATATTATGCATTTAATTTTTTCAAGAAAACCGGAAAAGATGGATGGAGATCTCTTGGAAGCATTGTGCTTTGTGTGACAGGTTTGATTTTTTGTTTATTTTCTGAGTGCATTCTTTATTTCATACAAAATGCTGTAGCTTAGATGGGCCCATTTTTTCAGGTGGTGAGGCAATGTTTGCAGACCTAGGGCATTTCTCTCGATTTTCTATCCGGGTAAGGCTTCTTTCCATTTCCATGGGGAGCTTCCTTTGATTTCAAAATAATGAATAGTGTGTACTAGGAGCTTTAAGTGTTCTACACAACTTTCATTCAAACATCAGGCTCCCTATTTTTGTTTTACGGCAGCTTGATCCTTGAATTTGTATTATCTGATGCTGAACAAAGATCAATCCAATACATCTAGTAATTTGATTACCACATTACTTGCAATTTCTTCTATATGTTGGATATGTATTTGATAGAGTAAGTCTAGGGCAACCAATACCCAAAACCAACAAACATAGGGGAGGAAATGTACACTTTGTTCATTTCAACCAAGGAATTGGAAGTTCTTTTCCTGCAATGAACAGCCTGATGATACTTTTCTGTGGCTTGTTAGATCAAATGTTTTAATTATCTCCATTCCATCTAAAAATCTAGGAGTCACTGCGAATATCTCAATTTTCATCATGATGATTTACGGATATGCATTGTCTTGTTATGGCAGATAGCATTTACGGCATTTGTTTATCCTGCACTGGTTCTGGCATACATGGGTGAAGCTGCCTATCTCTCTAAGAACAAAACAGATCTCCACAGGAGTTTCTACAGAGCCATCCCTGGTAATACTTTGCATTTCATATATCAATCAGTTGAATTATTTGTATAATCAAAATTTGCCGTCTACATTTATATCAACACTCTTCTTTCATTAGGATTGATTGTGTTGCATTTATTTTTTCTCCATGTAGAGCACTTCTTTTGGCCAGTTTTTGTAGTTGCAACATTGGCTACAATTGTTGGAAGCCAAGCAATAATTTCGGCCACCTTCTCCCTTATCAGCCAATGCAGGGCATTGAGGTGTTTTCCCCGTGTGAAAATTGTTCATACGTCAAGCCAAGTTCATGGGCAGATATACATTCCAGAGGTGAACTGGATCTTGATGGTCTTGTGTCTTGCTGTTGTGGTTGGATTTAGAGACACACACTTGATTGGAAATGCTTATGGTATGTACTTCCCAACTCTGATTACATGCAAATGCTTTCCTTCTAGTTGTTCATGTGAGTTGTGGGTCATGTTTAGTGGAAGATCCTAAATGAGCCTTTGACCATTTCTTTTGTTAGTTTGGCTGCACTAGGTTGTGTCGTTCGGGCCATTGGACTGGATATTTTGATTTGGGCCTAGTCTATTGTCCGCCTCTGATTTTAGGAACCCAGAATGCAAACTTTGTAATTGTTGTTTTGCTTTTGTAAAATTTGCTGCTTTGAACTTGTTTAAGCCTGCTGACCAAAATGTAGTCAGATAAGAAGGTGAGATATCTCTTCTCTTGATCTTGGTGGTCATGGCTAGGATTCATTCTGAACTTGCTTGGCTGAAATTATGTGTTATCAGTTTCCATAATTTCCTCCTGCACCTAGAAACAGTTTTCTGTTACCTGATCTTATGCTTCATTTTTTCTACAGGGCTTGCAGTGATTACGGTAATGTTTGTCACCACGTGCTTGATGTTTCTTATAATTGTTACCATATGGAAGAGATCTTTACTAGCTGCCTTTCTCTTTGTTTCCTTCTTTGGGTCCTTGGAACTTCTCTATTTTTCTGCCTCCCTAGCCAAAGTTCCAAAAGGAGGTTGGCTGCCCCTCATCCTCTCCCTTTTTGTCTTGTCAGTAATGTCCATATGGCACTACGGTACTTCAAGAAAAGAGGTATATGAATCACAGAACAAGGTCTGCGTAGACAGGCTTTTAAGCATGGGACCTAGCCTGGGGATGGTGAGGGTTCCTGGAATAGGGTTTATATATACAAATGTTGTCTCAGGGGTTCCACCAATGTTTGCTCATTTTGTCACCAACTTTCCTGCATTCCATCAGATCCTCATCTTTGTCTCCCTTCAATCGCTAACAGTCCCTAAAGTCCCTGTATCTGAGCGCTTTTTAATTGGCCGTATTGGTCCTCCAGAGTACAGGTTTTTCCGTTGCATTGTAAGGTATGGATACAAAGATGCCCGAAGGGATTCTTATGACTTTGAGAACCAGATAATTATGAAAGTGGGAGAGTTCTTGCAACGGGAAAACGAGGGAGGTGGTGCCTCTGCAAATTTTTCAGTGATTGGGACACCATCAGGGCCTGTTACAGAGGCAGTGGGGCCAGTTTCGCTTAAGGATGCTGGTGTAGCTGGCCGTCGCAAGAAAGTGAGATTTAAAGATTTGGGAGTGAAAGAGGAAGTAAAGGATTTGGCAGAGGCAAAGGAAGCTGGGGTAGCATACATGATGGGGAATACTTGTGTTATTGCAAGGGAGACTTCATCGTTATTAAAGAAGTTTGCGATTGATATAGTGTACAGTTTCCTCCGTCGGAATTGCCGGGGTACCGCAGTTGCTCTAGCTATACCATATGCCTCATTGATTGAGGTCGGTATGGTCTACCCTGTATAAACAAGAGTCATGACGAGTAATCTTTTAAGTCTCGTCAGATCAGCAGATGCATTGGGTGCAACTGACTAGAATCCCTGGATGAGCAGCAAACCTGCATCTTTTATACTGAGCAAGATTAAAGGAAGAGCAAATAATTCTCATACATCCTAATTTTGATTTTCTTGATGCCAAGAGGTGAGAACTTGGTGGGAAGATAATGCAGTTTAAGGGTTCCATTATCTCAGAATCGAGATTCTCAGGAGTCGGAAACAACTGGATGAAACTCATTTGCAGTTGGAAACTAACTAATGTCCATGTGCCTCTCTTTTGTATTCTTCGCTGATAATTTTCACATTTTTTGTAATATATTATAATCTGTAAATAAATGGGGTATTTAGCTCTTTTTTTTATTTTTGTTTTCTTTAAGAGAATGCAGGTTCAAATCACAAATCACTTTTACCCTATGTGATCCCAATAATTATACATGCACACCTTGGTTCATACGTGTAATTTTGAATTGTGAACGAGCAACTTAAATAAGCAAATGGCTGTTTAAGAACGATCTGTCCAGTCCTGGTTCTAGTGGGCCCAGTAGTTTGAAATTTTCTTTCACTCTCAGTCGTCGGATGGCTTCAATCAATGCCAGGTGTACGGCTAGTGAAACCCCTATCAAATTCGACCGTTACTCAGAAGCAAAGAACCGCAATTTAAAAACTCACGACGCGCCCTCCTAATCTTGAACTAGATTTGTCAAATCCAACCGTTGCAAGATTTTAAACGATTCGACCGTTCGCGTCTTCCGATCTCCTTATCATTCCCTTTCCGGCCTCCGCTCCCAAATCTTTTCCTTCAACACTCACGGTAGTTCAAGGCGCCTCTGAATTCAAAAACTTCACGAAGCTCTGTTGTGTTGATTTGTTCCCGATTCTCTTCAACGTATTTCCTCGAGCGTCTCACTTCCGTCCTTCATCCCAAGAATCATCCATGGCGTTCCAGGAGATTGTCTCCCCGAAGAACCCCAAACCCCCTCACCCTCTCCACCAGATCGCCGAAAGTCCCACGCACAAGCTCTTGCTGAAACAATGGTTGAAAGAAGAAGAACTCATCTCCGCCAGGATCGCCCTCAAGGAAATCCGAATCGATGCCACGCGCAAGGAGATCACCCAGCTCTACTGCTTCTTCTTCCTTTTCCACTCATCCGTCCTCCTCCTCCTGTTCGGCGCCGCCGCTGCTCGGGAACCCCATGCCATGTGCCATCGGTCGTGGATACCGTCGGTCTGTTCTCTCATCTGCTCGCTGGCCATTATTTGGGCCATTCGTTACAAGACTGATGTCGAAAGCCACATGGAAAAGCTGCTCGAGAGGGAGAAAGAAGATGTGAAGCTGTTGATGAAATGTGTCCAGGAACTGAAGAAGAAAGGGACGGAGTTTGATCTGTTGAAGGAGGTTGATGCGTTGAGGAGGGCCAAGAGTCTCCGAGTGGAAACAAAAGCGGTGAAGAAATGGTCGGTTAGAGACTTCGTTACTCTGTTCTTTGTTGCGGCTTCCTGTTTGGTGTTGGGGCTGACCAGGGTGGTGTTGTGTGATTAAGGTTCTGAACAGGCTTTCGATTTTGCGGGAGACAATCTATCTGTTATAGGTTCAGATGGACCGATTCTTTTGGGTCAAGGGGTTGAGGGCAATCTCTTCTGTCGACAGAAGGTTCTTGAATTCTGTCAGCAAAAGATGTTGGGTCGGGAAGGAAACATATGCAGAATATTTTGTTCTGCTTCTTGTAATCATTGAAACTCTAACATCGTAAATAAATTTGTATTCTTTTGTTTCAGTAATTGTTCTACATTTGTGTTTTCCAGTTTTTAGCAGTATTCTGGAGAGAAGTCTTGTACTTGTTTTTCCTGTGCTCTTCTTTAGGACACTCTACTGAGAATGGAACTTCACAATACACCATTCTAGTGAAGCAGCATAGGAGAAGAGCACTCGGGAAAAACTTGGGATTAAGATCAGAAGAAACATGAGATGGAATAAAGAGCATGGAATTTTGATCTCTTTATCCTCTTCTCTCACAGGTAAGAGAGACTATGCAACTTTATTCTGTTATCTTTTGCTTTTTCTCTGGTTAATATTAAGTAGTAGATTTATTTAAGGCAAATGAAAGAATTAGATTCTCCAGCTCTCACAGCCATATCTTCTCCGTTGCTGGCAGAATGTTCGATTCTTTATCATCCCCGACGGGCAAATAAACCTCTCTGGTTAAAATTGAGAAAGTATTAAAAAGGCTTGAAAGTAAAATAGTGAAAGAGAACAAGATGAGATGAGATACAATTTCATCAGAGGCAGACATGTCATGTAACTTAAAAAAAACAATGTGAAGTATGAAAGTCTGGAGGGAGTTCTTCCCTATTGAAAAATTTGAAGGGAAATTGAGAGCTAAAAGGACCCTTTATGCTCTTAATTTGAGCTCATGTTTCTCTACTTGGCTGGATTCTAAAAGATAGAAGGGCCTTCAGACAGTATAATACCTAGTTTATTTAGTGTAATCTACTTTCAGACAGTACAATCTGCGTAATTTAGGGTAATCTATTCCATCAACCACAATCGTGAACCAAAACGAAGTAGATTTTCAAACAATGAATTCATTATTGAATGGACTACACATAAACAGTTACACACAAAATTTCTCACACTAAATACAGCTGTATCCTCACGCACTCAGGAAAAACACGAACAGAGAAGAAAGGGGAAATAAAGGCTAAAACACAACTAATCTTCAAACACAAAGGAAGACAGAGAAATGGCAGCTAGCAAGACTACCCAGAACACCAGTTCTCTTTATGCAAAACATCTTCTTCATTTATTCATTCATTCTCAAACCGCTGACATCACTTCATTTTTTTCATTGGGTGGCGATGAATGAGTGAAGGGTTGCACTCCCGGCGGCGGAATCGGCATGCCGTAAGCCTGTAGAGCAGTGCGGACGTCTTGCCTTCCGTGTGCTCTCCCCAGAAAATAACATCCAAAACCGGTCAGTAGAGCGAGAAGAATCAAAGGCAGGGAGATGACCAAAACGAAACCCATTTCACACAAAACCGAAATTTCTCAGCTTTCGCCTGGTTATAAGATGGAGAGGAAAAGGGAGAAGAATTTTTCGTCGTTTCAGGCTGGAGGATGGATGTCTGAAAGACGGGGAAGACGAAGAGAGAGAAGCTCACTCGCATGCAGAAGTGAGAAGTCAGAAGAAACCGGATTGAAGGAGAAATGACTGAGAATTGAGAATATAAATGCAACCCAGGGTGGTTGTACTTTTCTGGAAGAATCGCTCTGTCTCGCTGGTGATGCTTCAACGGGTCCCCTCAAGAACTGAGAACAGAGTGTGTAACGGATACTTTTGGGACTACTGCGTGGGACTGAGGACGTCGGCCACCAAAATGATCTCATTTTTGCATTAAAGGTTGGAATGTTCTGCTGTTCAACGAGTATGGCGATGGCGTTGTAAGTCTTAAATCAGAATTTTTTTTTTAAGTCCTGTATTTTCAATCTGTATCAACATCTTGTCCATTAAACAAGTAAGATTGTTTGTCTTGTAAAAAGAAAAAGTTTACAACTTTCTCTTTCTCTTTTCTTTTTCCTGTTACTCAAAAAACCTTTTTCATGTGTATAGTTTTTTAAACGAGAAAAAGAAAGGGTAGAACAGATTCTTTTGGACGAAGCCTTTCAACCTTTTTTTAGAAGAGAAAGTCATGTAAGGGTGTTATTTTTTTAAAAGTTAAATTTGGTTAATAAAACGAAGAAAGAGTTTTAACCGCACCGCACGAAAATTCTTACGAGGAGAAAAACCACACTGAAATAAGCCATTACATGTTCTTCGATTCTTTCAGAGAAAAGCTAGAGGTGAAATCAAACAACGAATACCAGTCAACGAATTGGAAAGAATTGCATACTAATGGACATCAGACACACACTGATCGATCTTCTTCCTCGGTTTCAAACATTGGCAACAGCATTCCCTTGCTTCATGTACACAGGATGAGGTTGCATTGGGGAAGGCGAGGGGAACGAAGCATACGGAGGAGGAGGAGGAGGAGGATGCTGAAGATTGAAGGGCGGAAGTTCTCCTCCTGGCGGACCTTCAACTGGCGGACCGGTCATCTGAGTCATCAATCGTCCCTCTGCTCGGCCTTTCTCCCTTCCCATTACATAGCATCCAAAGCTCAGGAGGACAAGGAAGACAACGAAAAGTGGGGATATGATTATGACATACCCCATTGGTACGCACCTCTTCTTTCTCTTCCCCCTGTAGTTTCCTCTCATTAATTCGAGTATAAATAGTGTCAATTCTTAACAATGAAGAAATGATTAGTCTTGTTTTCTATCAATTCTCTGATTTGACTTTTACTTGCTCTGGCAACTGATAGTTTTTTAATGGCTGTTCAAAGTCTACGCTGCCAGCAATGTGATTCCGTGGAAATCCTTAACAGACCTTAAATAAAATGAAAATGGGCAACGAGGGGATCACTAGCCAATATCTCTAATAGACATATAACCAAGTTGGACAGAAACCTCTAAAGGAAACAAAATTTGAATAAGAATTTAGATCAAGTAGGCGTTCTGGGATGTGTTAAAGTTGTCTGATTAAGGGTATTTAATGAAGAAAGAGCTCGAGTTTTGACCTGGTGAAGTGTGCAACACACTGCAGCACATCTTAACTCCCTTCTTTCTTATCCCCCTTTCTTCTCTTTTCTTTCATTTTTAGGATGTAAACAGGTTAGAGCTGTTTCCTGGTAAGGATTTTTTGTTTTTGTTTTTTGAGAATGAAAGTTTGGATATGGAAAACAGTGAGTGCTGTTTCCCTTTTAAAATATGGAATAGAACAAAAACAAGGTCAACCTTTAGTAGCTTCATTGGCAGCAACTACTGAACAAAGCAAAGTTTACCAATTTTAGTGTTTTTGTATTTAGAGCATTTTCTGACAATTGATTGAGTTCACTGCTGAAACTTATCCAAATGTGCCTTCAGTTGATAAAATGTTCTCTCCCAGCATTTGATGAAAATCTAACTAGAATTTCGGCCAAGTTTCAGTTACAGTATTTGTATAATCTACATATAGATTTCCAACTTTCCTTACATAAATACACACAGTGATTTGAGTTTGATAACCCAAATCACCATCCTTGTCCTATGATTTCTTCTAACATTGCTCTCCCATCTGGAAGAGTGCCCTACACAATGAATAAGAAAATGACTTTTTAACTTATCACTAATAGATAGCTCATCTTGATAAGATCCACTCAGGTATAATATCTGCTGCATCTACAAGCAATTTATGCAGGCTGCATACCTTATAAACTGATCCAAAGCCTCCCTCACCTAACTTGTTGGCAGGTTTGAAGTCTTCAATTGCAGTCTTTAGCTCAGCATAATTAAAGGAGCATGCTTTTGTACTTACACTCATAAGTTCTGCAGATTCATTTACAGAGATGAGAAAAAAAAAAAAAAGAAGAATATGTGCTCTATTGGGGATTAATCTTCATTCAGAACACAAGCACATGCCTGTTTTTGTAGCTTGATGAAGGGGAGGAATTGCGAACTTTGCTCTAGAGGATTCTCACTTAGCAAACCGGTTATACGGATTGATGTAGATAACTTTTAGACTAACTGTGAGCAAAACCAATTCAAGATTTTTTCTGTTCCTGAAAAGCCATTAGGTTTTTTTAATTCTAGTAAACAGGGACATGATGGGATGACTTTCTGTTGGAAAGCGTAATTCTTTTATGTTTCTATCTTGTTGTGTAGTCTGAATTTGCAGGACTCAATTGAGACATAAATAATAGGAAGCACTCACATGGTGTGCTGAGCAATGTGCAAGAAGAGTTGCTTGAGGACAAAACTTACTGTAAAAGTTGAAGATTGAAGAGTAGAAGAGAAGAACGGAGGAAAACTTAAAATTAGATCTTCTTGGAGGTCATGCACAACCCCCCTCGCGCTCTATTTATTTAATAGAGTCTATTTAAATTACAAAAATACCCTCAATTAAACAATGAAACCGTATCTCCTTATATCTCCCATTCTATATATCTTATGTACATGACACTTGAACCATAGATACAATTCAACATGTAGAACAAGATTACATAAAACAATAAATCTGCTGATGTGATGAAATGATCAAAATACCCCTGGTCTTGTTTTCCAACACTTGCAACGTGTCTTGCCTCTATTACATAGGAAACTTTGTTGGATGCAACTTAATCCTGGAGGCAAAACACTGAAAATTTTAGAAAAATAAAGTAGCAAAGGCTGGTATTTTGGGTTGGTCGTTGGCGCCCAACTACTAGAAGAAAAAGTTTCCTTCGTAAAAGATCTCTAACTTATCCGAGATCTTCTTCTTTGGTATAATTACTGATTGTTAATTTTCTCCTTGCCTAAAATATTTAAGGCAAATCAAGGATTGAGATTGACTTGGTGAAGTGGTGCCTAAGACACTAAAAGAAGTGCAATTTTAGCTCCTTGACACTTCCATCATTTGATGACATGAGTGCCACCTTACTTAGGATACCAGACCATTCTTTCATCTCTCACATTGAGGTGTCATCTGCTATGTATTCTAGTAAGAAGGGTACACCTTCTACCACCAAAGGGCACGGTAGAAATTACATATGAGGTTGAGCAAGAGGTGGTAGGGCTGGCTTTGGTCCTTTGAGATCTGATAACCGGGTCTACACTCATTGTGGTGGACTGAATCATTTAGTGGAAACCTATTGGAAGCTTCATGACAAACCAGGTTGGGCAACTGCCAACCAATCCTTGTTTCATGACAAAAATTAAGAAAAACCTAAGTTACACAAAGGCAGGAAGATTGTAATCGATGATGATTATGAATTATTGCAAAGAATGAAGGCTCTGATGGCATCTTTTCCTGGATCTTCTACTACTGCTTCCACTACTGCTTCAGGTATGATATCTGCTACTTCCTCCTCTTCATCTTGGATAATTGATTCAGGGGCCTCCAAGCATCTCACGGATAATAAAAGTATGTTATATTCTAGGTCTCCATGTTTACCAGACAAGTTTGTTACCATAGCCGACGAATCCCAAACCAAAGTTCTTGGGAAGGGATCCTCCTTTGTCACACCTTCGCTTGCGCTTACTGATGTCTTATTTGTTTTCTAATTTCCCTTAAATTTATTGTCTATGAGCCAACTAAAAAAATGTTTCAATTGTTCCATCACCTTTTCACCTTCTTCTTGTGTTTTTCAGGATCTAATAACAAAGCAGGCAATTGGTAAAAGTCATAAATAGGCGGGCCTTTATTACTTGAACTTGTCTCCGATGACTGCAGTTTCCACTTATCAGACAGAGGTAAGATTATGGCACAACCGGTTTGGACATTCATTAGCAATATCACTTCAATAATTATTTTCTTTTTTGAAAAAACTTGTCTATCTTAAAATGTGAAGTCTATTAGTTGAGCAAACACTAGAAGACAACATATTCTCCTCAAGTTGAACTTAAAAGGTGTTACTCCCTTTTCATTAATTCACTTCGATATATGGAGATTATTGAGTGTTTCAAATATTTTACAAGTTAAGTATTTCGTTACTTTGTGGATGACTTCACTTGAGTCACATGACTATTATTTTTTTTTTAAAGAAAGGTTTGATTTTTTTTCAATATTTATGTCATTTCATGCCAGGGTGAACACTCAATTTGGTAAGCCCCCATACTTGAAACGCGTAGTTCACGACCCTCGCTGCAAATTGCACCAACTCACAACGTGTCAGTAAATTCACTTCAAATACAAACTAGCCTCTCCTATCCAGATGATCTCTTTCATGGCTTCTTCCATGAACCGGCCTCAAGAACGACCAACCTCATCGACTAAACATTTGGAGAAGTTCGGTTCATGAGCTGAAACTCCCATGTTTCCTAATTCAGTTTCCGTTCACCGAGTTTGAAGAGAGGAACAGATATGGAGCTGGGATAGATTTTTTATTCTCAGTTTTTCCAAACCGACAGAATTATTCAGCAGAAAAATCAAAAGAAAGAAAACCTCCATCGTCGATATCTACCAGTTTAATCTTCTTCAACTTCCAACAGGTAACTAGCATAGACAAACAAGTCCCTCCCCTCAAAAAACACGAAAAAAAGAAGAAGAAGTAAAATTCACTACAGAAGGCAAAAGTTTCGGTGGCTTTAATTAGTATTTACCGTCTCCCGGGTCCGTTCTCTGCTGAGATCGGCAGCTCCCAACAAAGCAACTGAGAAAAAGAGCAGCGCAGAGAAGGAAGATCGGGAGAGTCGGCGGAATCTCATCTCAGCTTTCAATAATTGCAGACAGATTAGCGAAATGAAACCAACAAGCTGTTTTTGAGCTCTTTAACGAAGGTGGCAGCGTAAGTCGAAGGCTGATGGCTTTTCTTGAATAAAAAAACCGGCAGCCATTCCCATAACAATAAACAACTCCCATGATTGTCTCTTCCGGTAACCTCTTCAACTGTGATGTTTGCTCCTAAGGACTAATAGATAGTGATCATGCACCAATCAAGGAGGAAGCCTAAATAAGACCCATTTAGACAAAGGAGAAGGCTATCATTGTTACTTCATAGGAGTCTCATGCATCAATTAATATACATCAAATTTTGAAATGGGCAACACAATACAAATACAATTTATGTATTAAGTTTTAATATTTCTTACGATATAGCACCGGCATGAGAAACATGGTGACAAATTTTAGAAATGTTAACATATCGTATCAAATTTTGGAATTGTTGATACAATATTCAAAATTTACCCGATCAAAATTTAGAAACCGCATGAGGGACTTCAAAAGCAAGGGGCATTTTAAAATATGCCGCTTGGATAATTTATAAAACATATTTATATTTACATATTTTTTACACATTAATTATTTATAATTTTAGAAAAGAATAATAAAAAATAGCTTGATGTGAGATGGATCCAAAGGGGTAGGAAAAAAGTCCTAAAAAATTCTTATTCTATTTAGAACGGAGAAAATGATAGAGTAAGGAGACTAAGGGTCTGTTTGGAACCCTTAGAAAAGAAAATGAGAATTTGATTATTATTATTCCCAAAAATAGTTCGTAAAAATAAAGAATGATCAAATTCACCTTTTTCACTAAGTATTTTTTGAAATTATAACGATCGAGTTCTCATTTTTTTTCTTTTCTGTTTCAAATAAACCCTAAAAATGTAAAAGGAGTTCGAATTTGAATTATCAAAGAATTCAAAAAATATCTTAGTAGAGCTAGGTCAATTACTTCAACCATGATACCTCTCTTGACTCTTTGAGTCAAAATCATCAAGTGATTATTTAATTTATATTATTCACCATCATAAGATAAGAAAGCAAGACCTGGTCTTTTGGAGTTTGATTCCAAGCAGGTTATCTTTCCTTCTCTCTTATTGGAATTACTCTTCTTCTATGTTCTCATTTTCAGGAGTTAACTAAGACCTCCATAATGGACAATGAGACCGAGACTGAAAATTAAGCATAAACAGCTTCCTTCCTGGTTATGAGTTACTGGATAAGAATGGAGAAGAAGAAGATTGATTATTTGACTAACCACTCTTGAATTCAACAACTGACCAACTCAAATACTAGAAAAGTGCTTGTCATGATTAAATCAAATGATCGAAATATTCTGTGAAGCTGCTTGACTTGTCTGCATTTTTCTCATTCCTCGCCTTTGAATTTGCTAGGATATTATACAACGAAGTTAAAAGAGTTATTTTCTGTTTTGGGGAGTCAGAACATCTCACTCTGGAGAGTCAAATATCTGAAATTTTCACCTTTTCTGCTGTTGCTTACAAATGAAAGAACTTATCTCACTCTGGAGAGTCAAATATCAGAATAGAGGATTCAGAAAAGAACAAAAATGGCAGTAGACATTCTAAGCTGTTTCAATCATGATGATAATCTTATGCATTTTGATAATCGTATACATTGAACTCATTATAAATCAGAGATCCATCTTTACCATAATGGAGAAGGAAATAGCAGTCATCACAAAAGTAGGAGGGATTTTCCTGAGCCCATTTATCATCAGCTGTAACCTTTGTGGCAAAATAAATTTTGCAGATGGAGCATTTCTGGTGCCGTAGTCGAGGTTGAAAAATGCGGATAGGATATGCAGCACGGTTTTGCACATCATCGGCATGGATCAATCGCATATCTCTGATAACAATAATGTGCTTGCAGTCGCCCTGAATCATCATGAGTAAAGCAAAGTCAAGTCCAGAATATAGCGCTTCTGGAAAGCAGGCACATAAACAACCACAACATAGTAAGCAAATGAAATTGTGAGCTTCAAAAAGACAAAGCTTCGAGTGCTCAGTGAATATCATCAACTGATAGCTCAAAGTCAGATTCTATACTTGTTGCTACATGGCTCATGTCAAATAGTGTAAGGAAACACGTCTTTTAGTATGTTAATTTGAATTATCTGACCTTTTTCCCTATAACTGAGGTAATTGCAGGTTGTAAACAGTTACAGTGATAAGCCTAAAGGCCAAACACACAGTGAACACCACAACACCAAGCAGAAAAACGGTGATTTTACTATAGTACGAATCATACAACCTGTTGACTAGGTATACGCATATCACTACCAACCAAAATAGTTAGCTCCAAAGGAAGAACCGACATTCAAAGACTGAAAGCAGGCAATGAAAAATAGTACCTGGTGACAGTAGAGATACCCACAACCCAATTTGAAATGTAAGTCGCAAAATCTTGCTTTATACATATCAACTGCTTTAAAGCTGGGCAAGTGGGACGCAAACCCAGTTCCAAACATGGATTTTTGCTTCTTTTGCAAGCTATTAGAGGTGATGGCAGATTCCCATTTTTCTAGTGCCTCTTCCTTGCAGTTTCTGAGCCAAGTGAATATGGGTTCACTATAATCAATGGCAGAGGGATGTCTGAGATCATTGTAAAATACATCCTGGGCATGAAGAAATTATCAGGTCTAGGTTAAAACATTTAATCAGCTTCAGTTGAATGATAGAATAGTACATAAATGAATCAACGTACTTCAATCAGGAAATACCCAGAAGGATCATACTGCTCAGCTTTATGCATCAACTCGTCTGTCACACATGAAATATTGTCCTTCAACTGGGTAAGAGTCTGCTTTCCTAATACAAATAATTCTTGGATCTACAAAAATTACATTCAATGTCAAACTGTGATATGATAAAAGAAAAAAAAAAGAAACTAAATCTGATAAATGACCAAATAGATCATGGTAATCCCACTAACAATTCCATAAAATTATATTCCAGAATGTGCCTTTTTTAATTGGAAAAAGAGAATGTGAATACAATTAAAGAATAAAAACAGTTAACCCAAATTATTGTTTCTTTTGATAAATACCTTCATGTTTGTTCTTCTGTTATGGTAAATCTCTATGGTGAGAACAACATCTGGATAATGCACTGGTACATATTCATGTGTACAAGATGACTTAATCTGCAAGGAGAATCAAATATGCATCAAAGATCCATTGATAGGAAACTCATTACAGTATGCACACAGAAAATGTATACCTATAACTCTAGTTGATGCTTTTTGGGGAAGCCATATATCAACTCAGAGGAATCTGGTCGAATTGTTACTGAACAGAGACAAGAGTAGTACATCAATTTGGCATGATTTGCAAGTTAGCTATCTCACCAAGTTGACTCACATCTCAGACAAAAGACCTTGGATTGACCAGGTCAGACAAAGTTATACCCTCCAACTGGGATTCAAGACAACTTAATATTAACCAAGAATCAAGGTCTGTAGTTAATGTGAGACTCATATTGGATGCTTTATAGGTCAGTGTTTTACACCTTTTAAATAGCTAAACCAACCTACCTAAAGCAGAAACGTACTCTCTAAGTCATCAGAAACTGAATTCCTACTAATGAGAAGCCCATTCTAAATACATTCAGCGTAAATTGGAAGTGTAAACCTCTCATGCATCAAGGAAAGTAAGAAGAAAAAGACACTTCCTTTCTTCCTTAATGTCAAGAAATGATTTAATAGGTGTATTAAAAATATATGAACACATATTTCAGGTCCCCTATCTACATATAAAATACTGTTAGACAGAGATACTCCTAGAACAAATTGGTGCATATTGCCAAACAAAAAAACTGACGAGAGAGCCATAGGTAAAGCTTTAAAACAGATTTTTTTCCGTGCAAACCTTTGCTGCAGAAGCAATGAACCTGAGAGAGCTAATCTTTTCAATTTTCTCTGAGGTAGGAACTGGGGCGTTCACAATAGTAGTACTGCCCCTGAAGCAAAATAAATATTAGTGAATATAATACTCAGCAGCATGGCAAGATTTTCTCATGAACGTCAACACAAAATGCATGAAAATCAATACCTGAGTGAATGTAGCTGGGCAGCTGCTTTGTCTTCATCTTGTTTTTTCTTGATTTCTGCAAGCTGTTTAACCTTTGTCAAGTAACCACCCTGACACAAACAAAAGTGATAGCATGTTGTTTACACGGAAATTGAACAAATGGAACACAGAAAAAAATATAGCTCAGTCCATCTTCAACAAAGTTGCAGATCGACCCCAAAATATTTCCTTTTTATGAGAACCAATGATAGGTATACATTTAATCCCCTGAAAATTCAGAAACTACTATCCATTTTAGAAAAATTGAACCGTGTAACATCAGATTCAGCCAAAGTTAAAATGAGCATTTATTTTACGAGGATATATGTCTTCTATAATCATTGCAATCATATAGAATATCTGGAAAGAAAGAAATAGAAGAGTTTTCTAAGGTAAGCGAAAAACAATTGGAGGAATTATTGAAGCCACCATACATAGTAAGCTTTTTTGTGCAACCGAATTTCATGAGGCCTTCCATCTTCCTGGCTCTCTTGTCAAAAGAAACTAGAGGGATATCATTAATCCTTGCAATGACACCATACCCAACATCACAGTGTAGGAGACCCCCCCTAAGGGGCATCTCAAGCTCAACTTCAATGATAGTTCATGATCAACCTGGACACAGCTTGGGGGGAAGTGGGTTCAGGTGCTGCTATTCAACTTACTTTGCTCCCTTTGGCCAGTTTGATTCTACTGTGGCTTCCTTACTTCAGGGCCTCTGACTCTACACAGAGAGATTCTCCTCCCCTCTTGTTGTTGAGGAGGACTCGGGCAGTTTTCATTAGTTGGGCCAATGGCAGCAAGCACCCTCCCGGCCGCTTTTGCTTCTTGATATACTTCCATGAAATTGAAAACCTTTGTAGAAATCTGAACATTTCTTGGTTGCACACCCTTAGGAATGCAAATAGCACTGCTGATAGTCTAGTTAGGGAAGAAGTCACCCAGCAGCTCGCTGTCAGCTCTTCATTTCCCATTTGTGCTTTCTATTTGTTCTGTCGTTGTACTTTGTATTACAATTATGTAATCTGTAATTGTTCTCCCTTTTTAATGGAATTCCCCTTTCTCGTTGTTATCAAATAAATATATGTAACCTATAACTGGTGTAAAGAAGAAAAGAAACCACAAAAAGAGATGCCTGATATTCAGCAACTGTCTAAAAACGACCTCCAGTAAAGATTACGCAACAGGGACTATCTACCATAACGTTTATTCTAGCAGTCTCCATCCTTCTCTTGCATCCTAAGACGCAATCTCTAGACAAATGAGACATCATCCCTTTAAAATCCATGTTCTACATGCTTGGGACCTAACGCCATATTAATAGTTTCAAGACTAATCACTCTTGACAAGTGGAAAAGAAGCATGAGAAACACACCATCTTATAAAAGTCATCTCAAGAAAGCTGTCACTTACAGGATCCGGTTTCCGTCTTCAATTTTGCTTACCTCTCTCTTTTCCTACACCTTTCTTGAGCAAGCACCAATGTTCCCTCTTGGTAAGGTTCACGATAAGCTCTGAATTTTCGTTGACAGCTCTCTCTTGCAGCATCGGGCAAGAGAGAAAGTGGACAAGTTATAAGGGGAAAGTTGCTCTCTCTTGCAGGACCAATGTTTCCATCTTGATAAGGTCGGCTATAAGCTTTGGATTTTCTTTGGCAACTCTCTCTTGCAGCATTGGACAAGAGAGAAACTGGGACAAGTTATAAGGGGAAAGTTGCTCCATTAGTGGTGTCAATGAGACTGTTTTCCACCTCATGATTTATTGCCCATTCATTTCTCCGATCTGGTTCCGATCTACAATTTTTCCTTCCTCTTTTTCCTAGTTTTCATGAGTGCAGGCTAATGACCATGTCGGTAAGGATGACCATAAGATGTGGAAATTTTAAATGGCAGTTAGGCAAGAGAACTTTTTAAGGGGAAGGGAACAGGGAAAAATAATTGCTCTAATAGTGGTGTAAATGAGACCATCTTTCAGTGCATTCTTTGAAGTTCAATAATATCCCAAAATCAATCATCTTGCAAGAAGTGCCACAGCTTCCTACAGGGTTCCTCCCCCCTCACTCCCTCCCTCCCTTCCTGTTGATGGATTAAATTCACATTTAATGATAGCTGTAAAGAGAACCTTAAGGTAAGCTCAGTTAGTAATGTTATCAGAAGCTGAAATGGGAGTATATTTCTGGTATTCTCCACTACAGTTACTACAACTTGATAGAAACAGAAACCAAGCCGCTGCTTCACAGGCTTCAGTCGCACTCAGACCGGTTCTGAGTCACTGTAGTTGAAGGTGATTCAGCAATTGTCAATTGGTTTCATAGAACAAAGTTTCCCCTTGTTGCTTGTTTTGGTACCACAATGAGCTTGTGGGGAACAAAGTTTCCCTGTATTGCTTGCCAACGATTGTGAGCATCATATAGAATGACAATGTCTTTTATTTTTTTTATAATACATACAATCAATCTCTGCTGGAAAAAAATAAATGAGATCACTAAAAACCTAATCAATCTTTTAAAATGGATTTCCAATTCAGAGAAAGTAAATAAGCACGGTGCAATATATTTACGTACTTCAAGCTCTGCAGCACGAGTATTCCTGTCAAAAGCTCTTCCTTTTTTCTTCCTCCTCTTCAAATCCTGGCCATTTTCTCCAGAACTTACTTTGTCACACACTTCAACAGCAACAAGCTCAGAAGTGCTGCAGACTCTGTCAGAACTTTCTAAACTCCTGCAGAGAAATAGATTACGCTTTGAAATTTTAATTTCCAGCAGCTACTACCTTACACATAAAAAAGGATAACCTAAATAAAATACATATGAAGGGGAAAACTGTTTTTAAATAAATTAATTTTTTTAATTTTTAATTTTTTTTAATTTTTAATTTTTTCATACAAGAGAGTGCATTGTACAGGAATTCAAGATCTTGGGTACAATCAGCTTCTTCACGAGTCAACTAAATTTCATCTAGGCCGCTAGAGGATAGTTAATGTGAATGTCAACATTTAACCTACATCTCATTATTAGACAGCTCTTCTGAAATCTGTGCCTTTCCTGCTTCTTCAAGTTCACCATCCTGCAGCCAGCCACATAAGAAGTCATTAAAGAAAAGATCGTTTGGCATTTGGTTGTTTTATAGGAATGTGAAGAGAGTATACATTGAGTGCTTCTTTCAAAGCCTTCTCCACAAGTTCTTCCTCAGTAAAAACTTTAAGTTCATCAACTCTATAAACAAATAACATGTCAGATAAGTAATTTGTGAAAGATAACTAAATTAAATGGTAACTCTTAGTTAAGTTAAAATGGTAAACCTTTTTTCACAACAATCTTTTTCTTAATAACTTAACCTAGCATTATATACCAATAATAGTTGTCAGAAACATTGGTCAAGCCTAATTGCACCTCTCTTGTAAGAGGTGGGACCTACAAGAAGTTACTGCCACAGGGTAATTTGTTGTAAACCAAAAGTTAAGATAGAGACTGGAGCTTTGAAATACATCTATTTGTACATAATGTTTGCCCATGCAGCTGTCAGTTATGAGTTACATTGAGTACATCAGTGGCCTTTGATTAAGAAAGAAATAAAACATGTAGCAGGCGAATTAACTGCATAAAATTGAACTATAAAAAGCCATTCAAAACATATATGACATGTATAGAGAAGCTATTAAAGATATACATGGCAAGTTCAAATTCTTTCTTCTTCACTCCATTCTCTCCACAACTCCTTCACACTCAACATAATGTAATAAAGGTCGTTTCAAGTAATGACCAATTTTTCACTAAAAAGATTATATAGAAAACACCATTTCAGTAAACACTTATAATCCAAAACACATACGTAAGTCACAAAATGGTAATGAAAAGCTAAAACATCAGAACAACTGACTTACAATAGTTCTTCCTCGAAAGTTTCAGAACCTAAACACAATTCTGCTTCCAAACTCTGCATTTAAAACAAGTGGAGAAAAGAAAAAATCAAAAAATCTGTTAAGATTGTAGTTGACATCAAATTTTAATGATATGTTAAGAATGTAGTTTCTTCAACACCTTTTTCTTTTAGTAAAGGGTGAATTTTCTTGAAAAAAGGATTCATGTGCAAAAATTACATACCAACAAGTGAGAGTTCCAGCACATTTGCAAGAGTAGTTTTACTAATGTTCCACTAATAAGAATAACAATGCATCGAAGAAAGAATGACATTTAGAAATTTCATAGAGAAAAGGTACCTGGAGTTCTTCCATTATGGAGGCTTCAAATTCAGCAATGCTGGTCATAGGACTCACAAAAGAAGGCCCATAGATGGGACCACCTCGAGGGCATGAAACTGGAAGATCTTGTTCATGTTGGTGGTATTCCTCAACCACCATTGTTAAGGCTTGCAAAGTGATTAAGCTTATCTAGGACGTTAAGAGACCAGTTTTCCGTGAAGCAGATCTGAGAGTTCGGAAGTCAAAAAACTGTTGACATTGAGCCTTTATTTAGTTCAACATAAACTGAAAATGGATAATGAAAATGAAGAAAAAAATATGTTAGACAAAAAACATAAAAAAAATGCACGTTCTCCTGTTTTATTGAACATATGATGTAAAAAACCCTCGAGAGGGATCAGCAAATTTTCCAATAATATAATATGAGAAACCTTTAAATCTATTATAAGGATTCATCAGAGAGAAAAAAATAAGGTTGGTAATAATGGATTAAGAATCCTATTTACAAAAAAAATCTATTTAACATCTCAACACGGAATGAATCTCACGAGCACTTTTACTTGATGCGTGCCTCGTTTTCCTTCATGAATGACAAGACAGATCATTAAAAGTGAGCTATTTTCTTCATCTTTCTATATTAAATTATTGACTCCTCAAATTAAGTAATATAACAGTCACGAATTTCTTCCCATGAATGAACAGAGGCAATATTTCAAGCACACGGGGGAAAAAAAAGGCGAGAAGCACAAAATAAACAGGACAAACCGATGCCTCCTCCTGATCAAGATATATATAAATAAGAGAAGAAAGTTAATAAGGACTTTGAGAGAGTAAACTCACCAAAAAATCTCTCCAAGAAGAAATAGGGTATCGATGTTATTAATCAACACGACAAAATCAACACAGAAACAAAATTCTCTAAGCTCAGAGAGGAACCAGAATAAGAGGAATTGGTGAAGTAAAAGGAAAGCCAGTCGAACGAACGTGTACAAGGGAAGGAATACCTGTAAAAAGAAGAAAAGGAAAGAGTGTCGGGTCTTCTGGCAGAAGTGAATGCTCGTCCGTATGCGAGAAACGCCAGTTTGATGAATTACGGCGCCAGAGGCAGAGCCGCAGAAGGGAAGCTCGTCGAACGTACAGTAAGCAAAGCTTGTGACATGCGAACCTAAATATAAAAAGTACAATATCATAATATAAAAATATACCGGAAAATATAACGGAACTCATGTCCGTAGGGGATCAGACCTGAACTAGCCGGGTCGGGTTTGATTTAAATATTTAGAACTCAGTGTTGACCCGAGTCCTAAAATTGTAATTGAGCTCCTTAAAAATTTGCATAAAATATATGTCAAATAAATTTTTATAAAATTATGCATATATTTTACATAAAATTGGGTATAACCTCTATATATTAACCCTATATGAAATTATTTATATATTATATATAAAATTATTCATAAAAGTTGTATAATTATATATAAACTTTATTCAATAATCAAATACAAAAACATTCCTTCTAAAAGCAACGCTAGTTTTGTCCATTTGTAATCAATCAAATCGTTTTGATTCATGGACCAGATTATTGAGACAGAGAAAAAGTTTAAGAGAAATGGTTTTAGATGACTTAATCGCATGCCCATTTTTCGTTTTTTCTTCGGAGCATAGATTCCTACAGCCATAGTTCTGAAACGCTACCAATTTGTTCTTCTGGAAAACTTGAGTGAAATTAGCATTAAGAGAGTACTTCAAATAATAAGAGGAGGTACAAATTGCATCCAACATCATGCAATTTTTTTACCAATTTGTACCTCAAACAAGTTCATAAAAATTTCCAACCTTCTAAAAAACAAGTGATAATGTTGAACCAACTACCAAGGTGTAAGCATATTAATTCCATTGCCAGTACTAAACAACTAAAGACAAATGCATTTTTTTATATCTTTCAATGAGTAGGATAGATTTCTGAAATACTCTTCCTACTTAGGGGAAAAGGAGGAAATGTTTCCACTTAAAAAAATATTTCTACCACATGATATAGGAACATAAACAACGAGAAACAACAAATTTAGTGTTCTAATGGAGCTTCTTGTGGCAAATGACATACAATGTACACAGTACAGTGATATGAACTAGATTCTTCACTATTGTTACCATAACAAGGTTAAGATAGTATTTATAATAAAAAAAATTTGACATGTGGGGTGGACAATAGTGGAGTGACGGTGACAAGGACGTCGAGCAATAGTGATGGTGACTACAGAAGCGTCGAGGAGGGGGGAATGAGAGACAAAGATAGAAAAGAGGGAGAGAAAGTTGCGAGAGGGGCTCGGTGGTGATAAGGGTCGGCGACGATAGATGGGGGGAGGAATAAATCAGAGACTAAACGAGTTGGGAACCATTAAACGAGCTTGATATGGGTTCGAGATCCAGATAAACCAAATCAAACCAAGCCAAGCTCGAGCTGCTCACAAATCGGCTCAGTTCGATGCCACCCCTATCCTTAGGTATTAATTTAAAAATTAAATTAAAATTAAAATATTACAAAATCTTATTATATATTTATTTATTATACTATAATTTTTTTGTCGTTGTTCATTTATTGTATATTTATTTTTATTAAAATTATTGATAAAATAAAACTAATAATATTATTTATAATATAATAAAATAGATAATATTATTGCAAATAGAATAACGACTTCAGGTACCAAGACCAATTATAGGGAGCACCTATGGAGAGTGAGAGAGAGAGATAAGCATCCATAGAGATTGCTGGTTAAAGACGATAATGAAAAAAAAAAAAGAATTGCATAATATTATGGTGATGAGCAATTGATTTACGAATATTACCTGATTGCTGCCAAGTTATTAGGTTATAACCTTATATTACACTATAAATATAATATATTCATTTATCATTCGATAGCTCCAAGTCGGGAGTAACGCTCAACACAGAATAATGGAGGAAACAAAAATATTTGTTTATTGTAAATGGTATAAAGTTGAATCCAAGACCCATCCTAAAATAACTAGTAACTTTAAAACCGTCTTTCCAAACTAATAAATTTCAGATTTTTATACTCGCTGATTTATGTACGATTATTCCTTAACACTCTCCGTTACGAATTTTTTTCCAACTAATAAACTCAAAATCTTTATACTCACTAATCCAAGTGAAACTATTTCTTAAGATACAGGTGATCAATCTTCAAGTTTGACAGAAATATACTAAAATATGACAAGCTACTGCACAAAAATATTTATGTTCGTCCAAAAACTCTCATAAACTCTACCATCACCCCCTCAAAATGGAAACATATAAGAATGTCTTAGTACGTGTTCATCGGTATTTGGATGCCCTCCTCAACATCACCGTCCTTCTCCAACGAGGCCGTGCGGCATCGGTTTAGGGGCGAAAGGAGAACTGTCAGTGTGAACCACCATGCTCACAGTAGGTGATATATTGTCTTGGCTCTCTGTAACTGTTCCTGTTGATAATCCGGAAGTGTCACTGCTCATGAAGCTGCTAGTGAGTTCATTGAATTGCAAGTCACTCAAGTACCCAGGCTTTGAAGTAACAACCCCAACTTCAATGTCGCCGGACAGCATCCTCACCACTCGTGACATCGGTGGCCTTAATAAAGGTGAAGCTTGGGTGCATAGAAGAGACACTGTGATGATTCTGAGTGCTTCTTCTTTGTTGAACTCGGACAAAGCTGGATCAACTAGTTCCAAGTCACGGTTGCTTTCATGTAAGCACCAGGCCTAAGACAGTTGGAGAAGAAAAAGGCTAAGCTGTAGCAATGGGTATCAGGGATAGAGGAAGAAAGAGAAAGATTAAACCATCTAACCCATTCTAGGAGATACATCTTCTGTTGGTCCAAGCTCGGGTCCACATTTGGCCTTCCACTAAGAACTTCAACAGCAACAACCCCAAAGGCAAAAACATCGATCTTTTCTGTTAGATGCCCTCGCATGGCGTATTCCGGTGCAAGATATCCACTAGAATTCCAGACGACTCAAGAGATTATAATGTAAGTAGAGAAAATGTAATATCATAATGAGAACAAAAGGAACTGAAAAATTGTGACAAGAACAATTTCTCGTGTATCATCCAGACAAAAGAAAGATAAACTAATGAAAATAAGAACAGAAAAAGAGAAAGAAGACAATAATTCTCTTACAATGTCCCTGCAACCCGAGTACTGATGTGAGTCTTCTTATCATCATACAATTTGGCTAGGCCAAAGTCTGAAATTTTTGCATTGATATCTGCATCAAGAAGGATATTACTGGCCTTTACATCCCTATGCACAATTCGGAGTCTCGACTCCTCATGGAGGTAAGCAAGACCCCTAGCTATTCCCATGCATATACCAAATCGGGTTGGCCAATCAAGCGTTAAGGTACTGCTTCCTGCAATGTATATCAATTCAATAAGAATAGGTTTTCTTAATTTACATGACCAATGATTTTGAGACCCTACAGGTAGAGTAATATTCATCCAGAGAAGTAGGAAGAAGTTTTACCAAAAAGTGCCTGGTCAAGGCTCTTGTTTTCCAAGTATTCATACACAAGAAGCCTCTTGTCTCCCTCCATGCAGCATCCATACAACTTAACAAGGTTTCGGTGCTGCACTGCAGATATAGTAGCAATCTCTGTTACAAACTGACTCTTTCCTTGGTGAGAAGTAACTGAGAGTTGCTTTACAGCAACAGCCCTCCCATCTGAAAGTGTACCCTGTGTATGAAAAGAAAAAAAATGAAACTCATGATTGCTCTTTGTGGTTTATAATTGCATGATTCGAGTAGCATTTATAATAGTATCTTACCTTATAAACTGGTCCAAAGCCACCCTCTCCAAGCTTATTCACAGGATTGAAGTCATTTGTAGCATTCCTCAGTTCAACGTAACTGAATGTGTCTGCTTTTGAATTTAGACCCATAAGCTCTGTTGATTCAGATAGAGAGATAAGTCACGTTCATGGTCTCTAGGGCACAATTTTAAGTCAGTAATGATAATATTTAGCAAACAAGTACTACCTTCATCTTCATCAAGTCCTGTCCTGCTTCTTCTCCAAATTATAATTGCAAATACTGATATAAAGATAAGAAACCCAGCACCAACTGCAAGCCCAACTACCAAACCAGTCCTATCCTTTTTTCCTGATTCTTGATTTCTGACAGTTGGCTTAAAATCTGGAAATTCCTTAAATAATCAATATGGGTCTTAGGGGATAACTCTGACAAGAAATAATATTTATGCCAAAGGTAGCTTACTTGGTTCTACACTGATGGCCGAAACAGATGGACCATAAGTTCCTTGGTCTGGTATGCAACATGTTCCCTTACCAGCCCAAAAGAGATGGATGTCAAGATAGCTATTAGTTACATTCGTCATGAAAGTCTTTCTGACTGCCCTCAGAGATGACCCATTTGCCTCTTTCCTTAAGTCAAAATCTTTCAATACCAATTTTCCCTGGATAAACAACCAAGAATCTTCTGAATGGATGGAAGAATTATTGCAATTAATTACAGCAGGTCACTGGCTCAACTAAATGCATAAAAGCTACGTAATATGTTTGTCAACAAGTTACACTCCTGAATCATTAAAATCACCTGGACATAAATGTCAAAAATGCGTCTTCCGACACTCTTCCAGCTATTGGTATTTTCTATTTTGAACTCTGCAAATTCCAGATTCAAGGTATAATTGCCATTCTCAAGCCCGAGGCCATAGTACCTTAATGACCCTGGTGATATTCTTGCTGTTTGGAACAGCTCTGAGTCCAATGTATTTGTGAATTGGGATGAAGAGGATATGGTATATGATGCATTTTTATTTTCCATAAATCTTCCTGTGTTACTGACAGCCCATTTCTGTGAGCCAGTCACACTGTATGATGCAGGACCCAATCGATCATTATCAGTTTCAAACATTGTGCCCCGAGAAGATGTGATACTTAGACCACCACATTTGACTGCAAATGAAGAATCTGAAAACCAATGGAGGATAGCATCAATAAAAATATGGGAAGGAAAATATTAAATGGCATACAACTGGAAGAATTTATAAGTGAAGAGTCAAATATTTTTGTCTCAACCAGAGAATAGCAACATTAATGCTGAGGGGATGCACTCTTCTACAAAATATAGGACTGACTTAATACAAGTTTATTGCTCTTTAAAATATGAGTTTCTTGAGGATTGGCCCATTGTCTATGTGAGATCTTGGGTTCAAATCTCTTAAGTGTTTGGGATGTAGTAAGAGTGCATAACTGGCATTAAAAATAACTGAATTTTTCATTGAAATAGATTATAAAAGATAATCATCTTGCAAGGAAGATTTTCAAGAATAATTTTCTTCTAAGAAATGATTTCTCATTTAAAAACATTTGGAGTGGACAGAAATTGAATAACCTGATTAAGAAGCCATCATATTACTTATAAAGCAGATGACTTACAGCGTGGAGAAAGTCGGTTGCAGGGAAAGCTTCGCTGTAGACAATTTAGTCCTGAAGGCAAACTATAGATATGCACACAAAAATGAATATTAGCACATATGGAGCAAGTTTAAGTGTTGAATCCAAGAGGATTCCAGTATGCGTTCATAATATATCCACTTTGACAGTCAACTCGAAGGTTTTCTTGGTGGATATACTAAAGGAAGAATATATTTGCCAGTTGATGACTACCATTCCCCAAGGTATAGTGAACAACTAAGAGATCAGACATACTATTCTGTGAACTAGAACTAGGCAAGTAAAAAAAGATAGCCACTCATTTCATATAAACACAAGGCATATAAATACCTGCTATTCCCATTAGCAACAACAAAGTTATTTGCAACCAAGTTCCTGCGAGAAAAATTATAGGATCTCATAATTACTTTCTTCCTATTTTGATGAGATGACAATGGAATACCTTGCATTAGGTATAAAACTTTTTTCATTGATTAACAAATTCTCTATGGATAAGATGCAGAACTGTTGTCCTGATATTTGATAAATGATTGTGACAGAAAGTTCCAAAATGTCAAATTTAATATAATAGGTTTCTTTTAAAACTTACAGCTCTAAATTATCTTCGTTGACCCAGGATGGGAAGGTTCCTGATAATTCATTGTATGACAAGTCTCTGTATCCAATACATGCAATAAAAAAAGGTCAAGAAAAACAGAAAGGCAAAACAGTAGGAATTAGGCATGTGTGTGCAAAGTTTATATGCAGGCACTTGGATAGTGGTCAAGGGGAAGATTGTTGACTGACTTAGATGGAAGAATAAGATTAAACAGATAATATCAAATTACATGGTCTGGAGTGAAGAGCTTTTTTGTGTGGGGAGGCTACCAGAGAAGCTATTGTTCCCCAGGAATCTGCTCATCAGGAGGACATAGCAAAGATTAACAAAAAATATAACTATAGGCATGGCAAATCAAAAGAAAAAAGAAAAAGAAAAACAATCATGTGTGTACAAGAAAGCCAGTTGTCTCAGATTGAGCAAAGAACTTGGAAGTTCACCAGTTAAGTTGTTGAAACTTAAATCCCTGCAGGAGTGAAAGCAAATATACTTGTAAGGACTATGCTTTAACAGATTGTTTTGTCATGAAGTTCAATATGGACATTAACTGCACAA
The DNA here is from genome assembly GCF_029961685.1 of Aristolochia californica. Taxonomy (NCBI): domain Eukaryota; kingdom Viridiplantae; phylum Streptophyta; class Magnoliopsida; order Piperales; family Aristolochiaceae; genus Aristolochia; species Aristolochia californica. The sequence continues at coordinate 24,245,059 of NW_027181826.1, forward strand.
AAATAAAATTAAGAATTCATAACATTTCTATGAAGTATAACAGAGTCTACATACAAATGCTGTAAAAACTGATACTCCACAATGTCTGATGGAATGCTGCCAGAAATCCTCGCATTTCTCAAAATACTGGAGAAAGTAATTGCTGATTGGTGAAAAGAAAGAAAACTAAATTGTGGATATGCTTCAAGAAAATGTTTAGGGTGAAACAGGCTTACAGGACTCCTAGAGACTTCATATCCTTGATAAATGCCAGTGATGAAGTAGTCCCATTATATATGTCACCTATCCTCCTGTAATATGTTCACAATTAATCTCAAATAAATCAACCTAGGTGAATATTAAAAAAATTCAAAAAATAATGAGATGAACTCACAAATCAGTTAAAGAGGTCAAATTGACAAAGCTTGAAGGTATTGGTCCTTCAAAGTTGTTTCCTTGAAGCCTTCTGCATAAATATTTGACCAGTTTTATGGTCAGGAAAAATTGCATAGACTTGATTGTCCAGGAGAAGAGAGTATTTCACATCCTCAGTCATATAAAGCCATTTTAGAAATTTCAGGACAAGTTCAGATATTTTTGAACTTCTACAGGGCTTTTCCAAGACTATCAAGCAACGGGATTTGACCCATCAGTGATTGCTCAGCTCAAATGAGTCAAAACTAGCCTCACAATGGTCAGCAGAGTATGGGCTAACATTTCAAGTTTCCTAATTGCTTTCATGACAGCCGGCAAACTGTCTGGCCTATATTAATAGCTGATCAGATAACACTGTTGATATTTCAAAACTGAAACTCAGGAAACCAAAAAAATCTTCCATAGGCTTTTAATTTACAAAGTGGTTAGATTTCTCCAATTTCCAATGAAGTTGGGTATGTTTCCGTTGAACTGATTGTCTGAAGCCCACCTGAAACCCAATTAGAAAGTTAATACATTGTTAACACTGAAGGAACTCACTATTAAACTATAGTAGTTTGGGATATAATTAACTCAACATCAACACTTACACTGTTTGTAGGCTTTGCAGGTTTGCAAATGTAGAAGGAATCTGACCAACAGCTCCTGAACTGTCAATGTAACTGTCGAAGCAGATAAAAAGTATGCATTACTTTCTGTGTTTCTATCGTCACTTAATGAACTAAGGAAACCAAACTTCAAACTCCACTCACATTGATTCAAGTAAAATTGCTTATTAGACTGTAAGAGTGGGAGCTAGCAGTATGGCTTTATGATAAATATCCATAATTATCTCATATTTAGGTTGCAAGTTGTACAATTTATGCAGCTTTCTGCAAAAAGGCTTCTTGGACAAGTTTTTTGAATTTTTAAGAATATTGCTAGAAACTATAGAGTCGTGAGTGTTTACAACAAACAGAAAATTAGAGATAACTCACAGTTGCTGAAGGTTTCTTAAATTCCCGAGCTCATCAGGCAAAGGGCTAATAAATCTGTTTGAGCTAATACTCCTGACAAAGAAAAACTATAAATAGGCAGTTGAAGATAAATCCATCTCTTAAAAGTTGAATTCTGAAATGGGCAAAACCCTCAAGCACCAAATACTTGAGCCCTGTTTCAGCCTTGGTCTATGGGCTCCATCCAGAGAATAAAAAATATTCTATCGATGGGCTCATCTAATTTATATTCCTAAAATCAACTAAATTGAGATAACTAAGGTAAACAACTTTACTTCAATGTACGTATACAAAGTAAGAGAAGAAATGCAACTCTTCTATTCTGTGTCTAATAACTGCACTTATGAGTCTAAGGGGAGCGCAACTCACAGTGAGATTAAATCCTGTAGGTTCCCAAGCTCCTTTGGTATCGATCCTGACAAGGCGTTGATACCCAAACTCCTAATAAAGAAAATAATTTACGAATTCAGTAAGATTAGAATATCTTTGCAAAGAAACTAATTATACCATTTACAAGTTGATACAAAGCATATTTATCTAAAGACTGTTGGGTGCATCAATTTTCCTCTTATAAGATCCTATAATAGCCTTCCTCAAACTGCAAAATCTTCAACAACTTACAAGTACTGCATGCGAGTTAAATTTCCAAGACTGGGTGGCAGGGGACCACTCAAGAAATTTTGACCCAAATTCCTGAAAACAACAGAGAGAAATCAATCACCCACTTCAGAAGATACTCCATATTAGCCTTGAATTGCTAAAGAACAATGGGGTTTTCAGTTTCTTGAACTCCCCAACGTTTTCTCTCACTGATCATCATCGAGTTCAAAAACTACTTGAGTACGGAAAACATTCATACAGATTGGTGAGCCGAGTCAAATTTCCAATCTCATTCGGAATAACCCCTCTTGCGTCCAGCGCATAAACCTTGCTGAAGAGAGCTCGATAGCGTCAGAAACGACTGAGATAGTAAAATGAAGCGCGGGTGGCAGCATGGAGAGAGGATGCTGAAGAAAAGACTTACAGCGCTGTTACGCGACAAATGGTTCCGTTGATGAATGAACAATCGCATTTGACAGCTGGGTTGATGTTCTTATCATCAACGGTGGAAGAATCAGTGGCCGTTCCGCTGCAAATCTCCCCGCTGGTGTTCCACGTCTCCGAAGCAGCTGAAACTCTCCATTGTTGAAATATGGAGTTGATAATACTCGCTGCGCACGGTAGCATTAAAGCCGTTAGTTTTAACTGATCCCTCCCGCCTTCCCGCCTTCCCGCCTTCCCGGACGTTCCAACCCGGTCCGTTTCGAAAACCCGAGCTGATACAGACCAGAACTCTATTTTTTTCCGGTTCTGGCCCGGTTTTCTAAGGCACATCTCAAAGATAGAAGCATGACCATTCACACATGAATGAATGAATGACATTAATTTTATCTCATACTAAGATAGAATAAAAAGAAAATTCAAACTTTTTTTCGTAGTATTCAATGTATGGCTCCTAAGATAGATCAAGGTTTGTCTCATTTGATGACTTATAAACGAGATAGGACCCATTCCCAAACGACCTAAAGAGACTAATTTTGATGCATGTAAATTATAATATTTAATTCAAAATTTTTATTAAATAAAAACCTTTTCTTCAATTATGTAAGTAATTTAGATAATATAATTTATTAAAATAATTTTAAAAACTAATTATCTAAATGATGGGATCAAGACTGTGACCAATTGTCATGCTTTGTCAACTAGTGACACTTGTGAGCATGCTTGTAAGCATATCTAGAAGACTTATCCTTTTAGTCTACAAGTCCTATGACAAGTCCTATCATGTTTTGCCATATTCAATTTGGGTGAACCACCTTAAAATCTGATTGGTATTATCCTAACAAAATCACCATTTGTTCTTTCTAAATTGGCTGTTTACTGAAAATGAAACACGTAAAGTTTCTTCTCTTCTGAACTGGGAAGAGAGAAAGCTGAATTAAATGTTATCTCCTTCATGGGAGGGAAGAAGATCCATTTCAGAATCGTCTCTCTGCAGTCTGCACTTCTGTCTAAATCGATAACAGATGATTGACGAAGAACCCAGAAAAGTAACAGCAATTTGCAAGAGAAATGAGAAGATCTGACTGACCCATCACGAATTATTTTAAAAAACCATCTGGGTCTCTCTTCTTTTCTTACAGAAGAGGAGGAGAAGATATATCGGAGAGATATATGAAGCAGAAACCTGGTTTTGGTTTCTTGACTGTACTTTTACTCTGTGATCGGAAGGTTATCTGGGTCTTACCTTCTGAGGGGTCTGTGGTCGGCTGAGCTTGTGATCTTCCAACATGGTAGAGGAGGCAGAAGAATAGGGCGAGCAGAGCGGATTCTGAGAGGAACTTCATTCGTTTCGGTCTTTCAGAAGTTGGGGTGGAGTTTTGCTTGGAATTTGAGGACAGCAGCCAAAGCCATGGGAGCTGATATCATATTTAAAACATTACAGTGAAAAACAATACAAATATGAACAAAATTCTACGAGGAGAAAGCGACGGAGCTGAGATTGATGACTTTTCTTTGGTCGAAATCAATCAAATAGATTTTTAAATTTTAAAAAATTTAAAAAAAAGTGTCAAATTTTCATTATTTCATTTTCCTCTAGTGTTACAAATGATCTCAAACAAATTGACCAAATCTTAATTAGCATTTCAAGTTTTCTTCCAAAGAAAAAGTCTCAACAAAATACTTTTAGACAAATGTTGATGAATGATCCACATCAATATGTGGAATTGTCAACCCATTTTCTAAAGCAAGGAAAGTCCTAGTGCCCTTAAAGTAGTGGGTGGGTTCAATTACTAAGGCAAGATATTCTAGTTTATTAGTGGCATGGTAATGACTAATGAGAGGTCTGTTCAACCCATTTTCCAAAGCAAAGAAAGTCCAAATGCCCTTAAAATAAGTAGTCCCCTTGCTAAAGACAAGATATTTTAAGTTGTTGGTGGTATAGTAACGAGAGTTCAGACCCTCATATGGTGTGTGAACTATGTAAGCATTTAAATCAGTACAGTTTTGACAAAATACACCTTAGGATAATGCCCCAAAATGAAAAATATGATGTAAACAAGAGAATGTATAACTAAAATAAATAAAAATAATTATTTTATTAATAACAGAAGATGGATTTTTTACGTAGTATTAATTAAAAATATATTTTTACAAAATTAAAAAATATTAGTTTAATTAATTATAAAAATAGGATAATTTAACCAAAATAATTTATCAAATGCTTTCTTTAACAATATTTTAATTACCAGACTTAAATTTCTAACTTAATATAGTAATAAAATTCATGAATATAATAAATAAATAAATAAATTATTTTATTAATAACCTAGGATAGATTATTAATAACACATATATATATATATATATATATATATATATATATAATTAAAACTTAAAAAACATGTTTTAAAATGAACCGAGTTACTTGTAATAGTTCACAATTTACAGCATAAAAACAAACGTTTATGCCTTGGAATATAACAACGAGTTTGTGACTTTAATATTATAATCATCAACTTACTAGTTTAATACATATGAACGACAAAATATATGTTCAAAAGCAATAAGATACAACCATCAATGATTATTCCATATGCTGAGTCGCTATGGCATCTCGAAATTGTGCGCCTCTTGTGGATTCTAATGCACACTGCCTCTGAATGTCTGTTGATTGGTTGTCTTCATCCACAAGACCATCGCTATCTTTATCATCATTTATACCTGCTAAATCAAAACTCATCACCTCCTCTACCAAGCTCATCACACGAATCATCATCTTCCGATTCAAACATATCATTGTAATCTTCTCTACATATATAATTATGTAATATGCAATAAGCTATTACAATTTTTATCTGGATTTTATAAGAAAACGGAGGAGCGCGCCTTTCATCATTTGAAATCGAGATTTTAAAGCACCAAAAGTTTGTTCAATAGTATTCATCAAAGATGAATGCCTTCGGTTGAATAACTTTTTATCATTTCTAAGAAGGTTGTCTCCAAATTCTTGTAGATGATAACGGATTCCTCGATATGGAGCCAAAAATCCTAGTAGATTTGCATAACCAGCATTGACTAGATAATATTTACATATAGTAGAAAATATATTCCACCTAAAATAATTAAAGATAATAATAGAGAAAAAGATATTGAATAAAAAAATATTATTTACCTTCAGGTACAAAGAGTCTATCTTCGCGAGTCAATGTGTTCTTGTGTACACAGGAATCAGCTGATGATCCCTCCCATCCAACAATTACATAAGTGAATTGTATGTCAAATGTACATGTTACCATCACATTTTGTGAGAGATAACCCTTTCATTCCAGAACCTTTGTTATTCTTCAAGTGGGATGTTAGCTTTGATATTAGTTCCATCAATAGCCCCAATACAATCCTAATTATACCATTTCAATTAATACAAATTAATTTTGTATATTCATCTAAAATTGTTCATTAGAGGGTAAGTGATGTTACCTTAAAATACGAATAAAATATTGGATTGTTTAAAACCTTCGAGTGAGTGCGTTCTGAAGGCCGTTTGATGTAATCAGATTGAAGTCTAATAATAGAATTCAACACCTTATTAAAATACCTACTTATGGTCCAATTTGATCTATCAAACATCTCTGCTGTGACAGTATACGATTGTTGTTGACCAACAGTTAGGAGAAAATATGCAAGTTGTTTTTCCACTAAGATGGTCTTTGTGGCTAATACAAATCTTCTACTATTAAGTATATCTACCAATTTGTGAAACACAACTTGATTCATCATGTAAACTTTTCGAAATTTAACAGGTGATTTCTTTAATGACTTTTGCAAATAAAGCAGACCACCAATCCCACAAGTACATGGTACACGTCTATTGCAATGGCTGAGATAATATATTCCCATGGTGAAAAAAATACATGTAAATGCTAACATAGTTGCAATTTTTTCTTTGTCTATCGTAATATCCCTAGAAACCTGCAAATACAATCACCATAAGTACAATAACAACTACGAAAATAATTTATGTTTCTTCCTAAAAGTTATAAACACAAACATACCCCTTTCTTCAATAATAACTTATTTTCAATCATACCTCAATACAACCATATCCAATCACACATCCATTTTCATCCATATTCCCACATTCTTACCTTTAATCACACACCTTACCTTGAATCACAACCATACACAACTATATCCACTCAATTGTCCAAGTCCATACTCATCCACAATATTCATCCACACAATAAGAACCTAACAATCATGAAAACCCAAATCTTAATCATAATGACATTCATAATCTATCAATGATAAGTCTTACAATGTCATAATTAAAAAAAACATCATTAAAATACAAAACACTCATCCCAAAGTAGATAGTGTACTTAAAACTCATTACTATATTTCACCATAACAATATTTAAGCCATTGGAGCCGCTCTTCCACTATCAGCTTCGTAAACATGTCCCTCTTAATTTGCGTATCCAAACAATTCAGAAGCGCGAAACTTCAACTATATTAGTAGGTCCGGAATTTCCACGAGGGCTTCAAACCAATTATTTTCGACATTACCATCTTTAGGTTTGACAACATCACTCAATACCGTGGCGATTTTCTTCATTGCATCAAAGAATATGCAAGTGTCATCAGTGGACATTTCGGTTATCTTTCTACGACGAGTTGAAGTTGGCGAGTTACCACTTCGAGACTGATCAGGTGTCAACTCATTCTCGCTAAGGAATGGTGATGGAGTATCCTTACCTAAATCAACATCCTCGAGCATGTCCAAGGGTGAATGTTATAACCCACGTTGGACATCATTGCACATGTCTATGCTAATTTGACTTACTGTCCCCATGGCTATTGAGTTTCCCACTACCAAAACCAATTTGTCGTAAATCGGGCACCCTTCATGTCTATATTTCTCAACATCTTTATGCTCCTACAAGAAAAAAAAAACATCTTTTAGACCTCCTGGAATAGAGTTCTAGTAATGCGAAAAATACAAAATGTTTTGCAGTTCAGCATGATTTACTGACCTTGATGTAATCTTGCTATACAGAATAACATGCAGTAAATATTGGAAAATGGGCCCAAACCCACACGACCAAGGAAAGCCCACATATCCAAGTGCGTTGAAAGACGAGCCCAAACCCATAAGACCACGAAAGACCCACACATCCAAAATATGTGGAAGATGGGCCCAAACCCACATATCAAGGAGAAGGCCCACATGCCCATACAATGATGACATGATGGTAAATAAAGAGTAATCTTATAGATATGGCACTGATATAATTAATTTAAGTTTCAGGGGTTTTATTGTAATAATGTAGTTTGATTAATCTATAAATTGATCTTCAGGGGAAGGGTTAGGATCATCAAGTCCATAACCTCTTCTTCCTCTTGTTTCCTCTCAATGAGTCCTTCTATCTTTTTCTTCGTGACCTAAATCATGGAGTCTTGAAAATCAACAGTAACTCGTTGTGTGGTTGCATCCCAGCCGAACCCACTAGTATTGAGACAACTCATTACTATTTGGTAAATTTTCTTCCATGATCTTGTTCAATTCTTGAGTTGCTCAACAGTTTTTTTATTAACTACGTCTTCATTGAAGTTATTGACATAATCCATATACACCCCATGCTTCCAAACCCCATTGGGCAACTTGTTCCCCATATTGACCTGCTCAACCAAGAGATCGAGCATTTTGCTATCATCCTCAAAGGTCCAAATATCATATGATCGAACAGTTTGCTGTTTTCTTCTAACTATTTATAATCTAAATTTGAGATGGTCCTCATAGAAAAAACTTTATCAGACAACCTTTACCAGTCATAATAACTAGGGACACATGGAAATACAAATAACCACTTAAAAAAAAACATGTGGTGAACATTTATAAGCCATCCGAATCTCCTCACCACCTCGCAAAATCATTTCATATCACTTCAAAATTATTCAACAACATTCTATAACATTTACAAATTAATCAAATTAATTCTATTGCAGATGACTAGAACAATGTAAAAACACACTCACCAAGTCCAAATTCATCGAACACCCCTGGTAGAGCCCAATATGACTTCGCAATCACTACGAACTGTACCTCGTCAGTGATGGGGGTCGAGTTTCATTGGCTAATAGATACCCATGTAAGTGACTTAGCCTAGTTTGAACTGGACTCAACCCACCCATTAGCCCCATAAACCCTAAACCCACCCTCCATTAGCTCCCTAAACCTAACTTTTATTAACCCTAAACCCTAACTCCATTAGCCCCTAAACTCTTAACCCAAACCCTAATTCCAAAACCTAAACCCTAAACTTTTTACACTAAACCCCCTAAAAGCCCCAAACCCTAAACCCTATAACCCCTAAACCCTAACTTCTATTAACCCTACAATGACCGCGCTTTTTTTTTTTAAAAAAAAAACCTCTAAACCCTAAATACCCTTAACCATGCTCAAAATACCCTAAACCCAAAATTTACCCTATAAAGACAAAATTGAACCTTAAATACCATAAATCCTAACCCTATATCCTAAATTTATGCAAAAACTAAACAATAAATACAAATACCGCACACAGAAAATAAGATTAAATCAAACACAATAGTAAATTAATAAAAAAAAATTAGGGTTTAGGGTTACTTTCTAAAATTTGGAAAACCAAAACCCAATGGGGAAATCAAGGGAATTCGAAGTAGAATTGAAGAAATTGACGATGAAATGGGGAAATCGAAGGAAATCGAAATGGGTTGAATCGAAGGAAATCGAAATCGAAATCGAAATGGGTTGAATTGAAGGAAATCAGGAGGATTTTAAGGGGAAAAGAGAAAAGAAAGAGGGAGAAGGGAGAGGGAGGCCGAGAAGGAAAAGAGAGAGGGAGACAAGAGAGGGAGAAGGGAGAGGGAGGCCGAGAGAGACATGGAGAGGAGATGCGAAGATGATGTAGGGAGAAGAGATGAGAAGATGATAAGAAGGAAGAAGAGATACGAAGACGACAAAGGGACTGTGAAGACGAGAGGAAGAAAAGATCGGGAGAAAAAAAATTGAGGGAGGAAGGGTGAGAGAAGAGAGCACGAGAGAGAAAAAAAAGTCGGAGGAGGAAATATGTGTCCCGAACGATGGCTTCAAGTGGGTGATTCACAATTTTGGGCTTAATCCTAATTCCACGATTTTAGCCTGAGACGATTACCTACGTTTTTCAGATTACGCTAGTGCTGGTGCACCACTAACAGCTTCATTGAATGAACTACGTAATACGGGTGAACTTCATTACAACTTCAATGTTGAGCTACTAATATTTCTTCTATGTAGCATGTCCTCTTCTTCAATCACTTATGCTCTCTAGAATGCCACTTAACCTTCAAATTTATTGAATCCACTGCGGCTTTATCTTTAGCCCTATATATTCGCATATTTAACTTCATTATATTACATTATCTATGAAACATGTGGAAACACCGACATGTTTCATAGATTATAATTTAATTTGTATAAATGAAAAATAATGCTTACAACTAATTATTGATATAAGCTCACCACTCTAAGAAAATTACTTTGAGACATCTATTTGTTCTTACAACACCGTTACAATGCCCATGACAAATAACTACAAATTAATTATTTAAGGAAATTCTTCTCTTGGATACCCACCAAATCAATTCTCTTGAAATTTAGGACTATTTGTGCCATTGCACTAATAATAAAAATGACAATAAATCATTTTTCTTCAACCAAGTTTTGCATTGTAAACTTCTTATTGAAAAATAATTTTCTGCCTCATTTTTTCAGTTTATTTTTCTTATTGGTTCCTATTGGAATAATTGGCAACGAATTTTTTATGCTCTAACTTTTTTTGGACAAGATTAATTGGGTAAAATTTTTTTGTTCATCCCCTAAAACTATAACAAATGTCAAAATATTAGTCACATAGAATTGTCTTTGTCTAAGTTTTTCTCATTGATTTTCTATTTGGCACAAACACACCCTTAATGCACTTTAATTTTCTCTAAATCTATAAAACCATATATAGTTTTTTTTTTTTTTTTGCATTGCTCCAAGGTTTTTGAGTTGTTTGGTAGAAAAACATGTCTTTCTAGTTAATCTCTAACATAAAACTAGTCTAATTTATTTACATAGTGATCCAATCCCCAATTTTTTTATATTACTCTTAATTCAATGGTAGGCATGGGCATCACCTAAGGGGCATCCAAATTGGACTGCCAAAAAAGCAAAATGTAATGGTGTTACATAATGTATGTTATGCAGGTTGTAACACTAGATTTAACTTTAGGGTGTAATGGTACATAGCCCTCCAAATATAAGTTGTTTTAGATGTTGCACATTATACTATACATAACACTGATATGTCCACCTTGTGTCAATTATTATTACTACCTAAAATTTTGATATTAGTAACTATGAGTAATAACAACTATAGTAACATAAGAAACAAACTATCCAGTCATGATGAAGTTAAACCACATATGCTAGTATAACCTTGCAAAGAAGGGAATGGGGGCACTATACAACACCATTGGAACTTCAAACTTGACTATCTTTGAAATGATACCCACTTATTTTTGGGAGAATGAGATCCATTCACCTAGATGAGCCATGTGTGTTATTTTAAAGATAAAATTTTTTTTTTCATTTTTAGCATATCTCAATCCCTTTTCTTCTCTCTATATTGTGGTTTTTAACATATATTTTTTCTCTCTCTCCATTAAATTAACACAACCAAAATCTTTTTTGAAAAAAAAATATATCAACTAGAATCGAAGAAACACAACAAAGTAAAGGTATGAAAAAGAAATGGTCCCCTAGTCCCCCACCTTGTGGTATAATTCCTTCTAGTTGTTATTGACATGATGTCATGGTCACAAACCAATCCACATCTGACATCCAACCATCTAAATAAATGTAAAACAGTCCCCACAAAATGTGGTAGCCCCTGTTAAATGCCTCCTAACTTACCTTTTTCAGTATTTAATAGGAAAACATTTTGGATAGTCTCATTTTTTTTTCCAACTCTCCACAATCTTCTAATCCTATTTGAGCTATTTTAGCTTTTTATCTTTTTCTGAAAATTTTTGTCCATCTGTCTTTACTTGTGATTCCCTTATTTGACAATATATAATCACCTAACATTTCCACAAATTATGTGAGGATCCAATAACATGATCGACTCTTGGAAAAATTCCCCTAGAATTAACTTTATAAGTAAAATAACCACTTTGTAGTGAAATAAAGGCTACTCTAACTCTAGGAAGGCCTCTAGTGGATCGGAAGTACCTATCATCCGGTAATCCTGCCTAATTTGCATAGGCAAATCCTTTAATATTGATGTGTTTATGGTTTTTGTATAATAGTCCTTGTGAGGACTCTTTTTTAAATACCTCAGAATTCTTTCCAAGGCCTGCCAATGCAGTATTCGAAGGTGATGCATGAATTGATTAACAATACTTACTGGAAAGGTCGGGTTACAGTGAGATAGATTAGTTTCCCAATGAGCCTTTGAACCTATCTTTACCTCATCTCCTTCTTCCATGTGTATTTGGTATTTAGGTCCATTGTTGAATCAAGAGATTTACATCCCATCATATTTGTTTCCTCCAATAGGTCTAGCACATATTTTATTAGTTTGGAATGTCTTGCTTAGTTCCTTCTTTGTTTTTCTACTCCACTTTTATCACTACTAGTCAAGATAATGTTATCCACATAGAGAACCATAAATATTGTGCCAGAGCTAATGCGTGTGACAAATACAAAGTGGTCAATTTTACACTTGGAATTTTAGCCCAAGAATTACCTTGTCGAACTTGCCAAACTATGCCCAAGGAGATTGTTTTAAACAATAGATGGATTGCTAAAGTTTGCATACTTTCTCTCCCTCAACCACAAAACCAGGTAGTTGGATCATGTAAAATTCTTCTTGGAGGTCACCATTTAGAAAAACATTTTTGTTGTCAAGATGATAAAGTTCCCTTGAAAATTTGCAGTAAGTGACATAAGAGCACTTATTGAGTTTATTCTAGCAATGAGAAAGAAGGTCTCTTCATAGTCAATCCCAAAGGGTTGAGTAAACCCCTTGGCAACTAGTCGAGCTTTAAGACGAGCAACATTGTCATCCACTTTATGCTTCATAGTGAAGACCACTTGCATCCAACGAGTTTTTTTGGATGGGAATATTATGAGAGCTCAAGTGTAATTGGAATGCATGGATGCCATTTCTTCCTCCATGGTGTTTTTCATCCGTCTTTATCTGTTTTACAAACACTAATTGCAAGCTTACATTCAATTAATAACTTATCATGTGAGTCTTGTCAGCTAGGCAAGAACCAAAGAAGTATTTTTTCCATCTAGCTCAAATGTTTCTAGTAGTAGTCTTTTTCTTTAATTTATTCCAATGTTTGGGAATCCCTGAATATAACAAATATCTCTTATTCACAATATTTTGTTATGATTACTCTCATGTCACATGGTTGTTTTTAACAAAGGATCGCTCTGAAGTGTTTAGTATCTTTACCACATTCCATTCCATGGTCAAGACCCAATCCAGAAAAAAGAAAATAAAGGTACTTCAATCTAACAATGCCAAGGAAAACCTTTCTCACTCATTTCGATCATTTTACAAATAGAAAGGTATTACTCACCAAACCTCATGCACGTATACACCTCAACAAAATAGGATAGTTGAACAGCAAAATAGACATCTATTAGAGGTGGCTCGGGCCCTATTATTTTCCATGCATGTTCTACAGTTCTATTGGCCCTACGTAGTTCTTACTGCTTGCTATCTCATCAATAGGATGACATCTACTATCTTGCAAAACGCATCTCCCATCTCCCTATTCCTACCGCACACAAAGCCCTTTCCACTTCTTCTAAGAATCTTTAAGTGTATTTGTTTTGTTCACAAATCTACTACCGGTCAAACTAAACTATATGCTCTAGAATTAAGTGCATCTTACTTGGATATGCCAAAGTTCAAAAGGGATATGTTTGTGACCACCTAGGACTTCATCGAACCTTTATTTCTACAAATGTAACCTTTTTTTAGGATCAACCATTCTACTCTCATCAAAACTCACTTTCTAAAAGTTTTTTAAGTCCATCCAAAGCACCAAGACCTCTTGAGCCACTGGATGGTCAATTTCTTCATTTGAAGCTTGAAGACTCCTCTCCTCCCATGGATCCTCCATCGCCTGGGCCAGCTAACAGTTCTAAGGTAAACAGTTCTACTCCTCTTCCATTTGGTCCTTTCACATTCCTCCCATTGCCCTAAAAAAAGAACCTCATTCAGTGTTCGTATACAACCATCTACTTCTCATCCTATATCCAATTTCCAATCTACTCACAATTTGTTTCAAAGTTGTCAATCCTTCCTTGTAGCTCTTTCTTCTATCACTCTTCCTAAAGATTTTCAAGAAACCCTCCAACATCTAGGATAGAAAACAACCATGGAGGAAGAAATGACAGTTATGAATTCCAATCACACTTTAGATCTCATAACATTACCATCCGAAGAAAAACTGTTGGGTGCAAGTGGGTCATCACTATGAAACATAATGCAGACTGCAGTGTTGCTCGTCTTAAAGCCTAACTAGTTTCCAAGGGATATACTTGATCCAATGGGATCAAATATGAGGAGACCTTCTCTCCTTACGCTAAAATGAACTTGGTACACATTCCTATTTTACTTGCTACAAATTTTCAATGGGACCTTCACCAACTTGACATGAAAAATATTTTTTTTTTAATGGTGATCTCCATGAAGAAGTTTTACATGACCCAACCAAGTTTTATAGTTGATGGGGACAAAATATGCAAACTGCGGAAATCCATCTATGGTTTAAACCAACAGTTACTGCCACAGGGTAATTTGTTGTAAACCAAAAGTTAAGATAGAGACTGGAGCTTTGAAATACATCTATTTGTATATAATGTTTGCCCATGCAGCTGTCAGCTATGATTTACATTGAGTACATCAGTGGTCTTTGATTAAGAAAGAAATAAAACAGGCAGCAAGCAAATTAACTGCATAAAATTGAACTATAAAAAGCCATTCAAAACATATATGACATGTATAGAGAAGCTATTAAAGATAAAAATGGCAAGTTCAAATTTTTCTTCTTCACTCCATTCTCTCCACAACTCCTTCACACTCAACAAGCATAATGTAATATAGGTTGTTTTAAGTATGACCGACTTTTCACTAAAAAGATAAATTTTAATGATATGATAAGATTTTTGGAACCTGTTGAAAGTAAGTGTGTGTGTGTTTATTCAGCACCTTTTCTTTTTTTAGTAAAGGAGTAAAGGGTGAATTTGATTGAGAAAAGGATTCATGTACAAAAATTGCATACCTGCAAGTGAGAGTTCCAGCACATTTGCAAGAGTAGTTTTACTAATGTTCCACTAATAAGAATAATATTGCATCGAAGAAAGAATAACATTTAGAAATTCCATAGAGAAAAGGTACCTGGAGCTCTTCCGTTATGGAGGCTTCAAATTCAGCAATGCTGGTCATAGGAACCACAAAAGAAGGCCCATAGATGGGACCACCTCGGGGGCATGAAACTGGAAGATCTAGTTCATGTTGGTGGTATTCCTCAACCACCATTGTTAAGGCTTGCAAAGTGATTAAGCTTATCTAGGACGTTTAGAAACCAGTTTTCCGTGAAGCAGATCTGAGAGTTCGGAAGTCAAAAAACTGTTGACATTGAGCCTTTATTTAGTTCTCAACATAAACTGAAAATGGATAATGAAAACGAAGAAAAAAATATGTTAGACAAAAAACATAAAAAAAATGCACATTCTCCTGTTTTATTGAACATATGAAGTAAAAAACCCTCGAGAGGGATCAGCAATTTTTCCAATAATATAATATGAGAAACCTTTAAATCTATTAAAAGGATTCATCAGA
This sequence comes from Aristolochia californica, assembly GCF_029961685.1. Taxonomy (NCBI): domain Eukaryota; kingdom Viridiplantae; phylum Streptophyta; class Magnoliopsida; order Piperales; family Aristolochiaceae; genus Aristolochia; species Aristolochia californica. The sequence goes on from NW_027181826.1 coordinate 24,260,441, forward strand.
GAGAAGAAAAAAAAAAAAAGATCGGTAATAATGGATTAAGAATCCTATTTACAAAAAATCAGTTTAACATCTCAACACGGAATGAATCTCACGAGCACTTTTACTTGATGCGTGCCTCGTTTTCCTTCATGAATGACAAGACAGACCATTAAAAGTGAGCTCTTTTCTTCATCGTTCTATATTAAATTATTGACTCCTCACATTAAGTAATATAACAGTCACGAATTTCTTCCCAAGAATGAACAGAGGCAATATTTCAAGCACACGGGAAAAAAAAAAAGGCGAGAAGCACAAAATAAACAGGACAAACCGATTCCTCCTCCTGATCACGATATATATAAATAAGAGAAGAAAGTTAATAAGGACTTTGAGAGAGTAAACTCACCAAAAAAACTCTACAAGAAGAAATAGGGTATCGATGTTATTAATCAACGCGAGAAAATCATCACAGAAACAAAATTCTCTAAGCTCAGAGAGGAACCAGAATAATAGGAATTGGTGAAGCGAAAGGAAAGCCAGTCGAACGAACGTGTACAAGGGAAGGAATACCTGTAAATAGGAATTGGGAAACGGAAAGAGTGTCGGGTCTTCTGGCAGAAGTGAATGCTCGTCCCGCCAGTTTGATGATATAAGGCGCCAGAGGCAGCTCGTCGAAATATCAAAATATAACTAGGTGTAGCAATAATTAATTTAACAATTAAATTTGAATTAAAATATTGAAAAATAATTTTTTTATATATTTATTTATTAAACTGTATTTTTTTGTTGATATTCATTTACTACATTTAAATTTATATCAAAATTATTGATAAAATAAAATTAATAATATTTATTATCTATAAATATAATAAAATAGATAATATTATTGTAAATAGAATAACTTTTTAAGGTAATTTTAGGACCTATGGCAAGACTTCAGACACAGAGACCAATAGGGTGCACCCCAATAAGACACAAAGACGATAATGGAAAAAAAAAAAAGAATTGCATAATATTATGGTGTTGAGCAATTGACTTACAAATATATCCTTATTCCTGCCTAGTTATTACCTTATATTACACTATAATAATAATATATTCATTTATATTAATATATTAATAAACTTAAATCTTTTAAATTAATATAACCATCTTCTCCCAAATCATAATGGTTGATAGCAAATATTCAATTTTAACTAAAGATGCTCTCACTTAGTAGTGGGTAGGGGTGGCATTGAGCCGACCCAAACTTGTCTATGTTCAAGCTAAGTTTGATTTAAATATTTTGAACTCGAGCTCGATCCGCTCGAGGCTAAAATTGTAAATGAACTCAAATCCGATAATTTTCACCAAGTTCGAGCTCTAACCTACACATTTAAAACTTTGCATAAAATACAAGTCAAATAAATTATATATAAAATTATACATATATTTTACATAAAATTGGGCATAATCTTTATTTAAAATTGGACATAACCTCTATATATTAACTTTGCATAAAATTATTCATAAAAACTGCATAATTATGTATAAACTTTATTCAATAATCAAACACAAAATATATTCCTTTGAAAAGCAATGCTAGTTTTGTCCATTTGTACTCAAATAGATCGTTCTGATTCAAAGATTAAAAAAACAAATCATGGAGACAGAGAAAAAGTTTAAGAAAAATGGTTTTGAATAACTTAATTGTATGCCTTTTTTTTGTTTTTTCTTCGGAGTATGGAATCATACAGCAGCAGTTCTAAAATGCTACTAATATGTTTTTTTCTGAAAAACTTGAGTGGAATTAGCATTAAGAGAGTACCTCAAACAATTTGAGTCTTTTCAAGAGTCATGAGGAAGGGACAGTCAGAGTTCAAGAAAGAGTTGTTTTTTTTTTTCACTTATGATCTTGCACGTGTGAAATCCCACAATGTCTTCATGCGCAGGGGGGGAAAAATTATTTCTCCCCTAACTTAGGTCGCTGGTTTTCCACCGAGACGATGTTGAGGGAAGGGGGCGCCGACAAGGATCTATCGTCGAGGTTGACGGCTGCGATGGAGGCGGCGGCAACGACAAGAGCGACGGCGAAGGTAGACGAGGGGAGGAAGAAATCGAACCGAACAACGGCTAAAGCGGCCACAGCTGTTGATGGCGATGGAGGCGGCCACAGTAGCCAACGGGAGGGGCTCGACAGTGACAAGGGGTAGAAGAATCCCCTCCCCCCGCTCTTGCTCCTGGTCCCGGTCCCGATCCCGACTTCCGAGCCCGTTAACGAGCCGGCTCGCGAACTTTCAAACCGTACCATGGTTCGGTCGAGTTCGGCTCGTTAACTCAAACGAGCCTTATTTGGATCTCGAACTCGGTTTGAGAGCCAAAACCGAGCCGAGCTCGGGCCGCTCGCGAACCGGCTCAATTCGATGCCACCCCTAGTAGTGGGTGTATTTATCATTTGATGTCTACCGATCGCAAGTGTAAATCTCAGCACTACAAAATGCTAGAGGCAACAAAGTTGTTCATTTATTGTGAACATTGTAAATTTGGGTCCAAGGTTCATCCTAAAATAATTAGCCAACTTAGGAACCTTTTTTCCAACTAATAAATTCAAAATCTTTGTACTCACTAATCGATATAGGACTATTCCTTAACACTCCCCCTCATGTGTAGGCATTCTCTAATACCATGTAAAGTTGGGTTAAGACTCGTCCACAATACTTAGCAAACTTATGAAGTTTTTTTGTCAACTAGCAAATTCAAGATCTTTGTACTCACTAATTCATGTGAGACTATTTATTAACAAATAGGTCAATAATTTTTCAAATCGATAGAAATATACTGAAATATGTTGAAGCTACTGAACAAAAATATTTACGTTAGTCCAAAAACCCTCATAAGCTCTACCATCACCGGCTCAAGATGGAAACATATAAGAATGCCTTAGTATGTGTTCATAGATTTAGGGGCGAGAGGAGAACTGTCAGTGTGAACCACCATGCTCACAGTTGGTGATATATTGTCTTGGCTCTCTGTAACAGTTCCTGTCGATATTCCGGAAGTGTCACTGCTCATGAAGCTGTTTGTGATTTCACTGAATTGCAAGTCACTCAAGTACCCAGGCTTTGAAGCAACAGCCCCAACTTCAATGTCACCGGACAGCATCCTCACCACTCTTGACATCGGTGGCCTTAATAAAGGTGAAGCTTGGGTGCATAGAAGAGACACTGTGATGATTCTAAGGGCTTCTTCTTTGTTGAACTCGGACAAAGCTGGATCAACTAGTTCCAAGTCACGGTTGCTTTCATGTAAGCACCAGGCCTAAGACAGTCGGAGAAGAAAAAGGCTAAGCTGTAGCAATGGGTATCAAGGATAGAGGAAGAAAGAGAAAGATTAAACCATCTAACCCATTCTAGGAGATACATCTTCTGTTGGTCCAAGCTCGGGTCCACATTTGGCCTTCCACTAAGAATTTCAACAGCAACAACCCCAAAGGCAAAAACATCGATCTTTTCTGTTAGATGCCCTCGCATGGCGTATTCCGGTGCAAGATATCCACTAGAATTCCAGACGACTCAAGAGGTTATAATGTAAGTAGAGAAAATGTAATATCATAATGAGAACAAAAGGAAATGAAAAATTGTGACAAGAACAATTTCTCGTGTATCATCCAGACAAAAGAAAGATAAACTAATGAAAATAAGAACAGAAAAAGAGAAAGAAGACAATAATTCTCTTACAATGTCCCTGCAACCCGAGTACTGATGTGAGTCTTCTTATCATCATACAATTTGGCAAGGCCAAAGTCTGAAATTTTTGCATTGATATCTGCATCAAGAAGGATATTACTGGCCTTTACATCCCTATGCACAATTCGGAGTCTCGACTCCTCATGGAGGTAAGCAAGGCCCCTAGCTGTTCCCATGCATATGCCAAATCGGGTTGGCCAATCAAGCTTTAAGCTACTGCTTCCTGCAATGTATATCAATTCAATGAGAATAGGTTATCTTATTTTACATAACCAATGATTTGAGACCCTACAGGTAGTGTAACATTCACCCAGAGAAGTAGGCAGAAGTTTTACCAAAAAGTGCCTGGTCAAGGCTCTTGTTTTCTAAGTATTCATAAACAAGAAGCCTCTTGTCTCCCTCCATGCAGCACCCATACAACTTAACGAGGTTTCGGTGCTGCACTGCAGATATAGTAGCAATCTCTGTCACAAACTGACTCTTTCCCTGGTGAGAAGTAACTGAGAGTTGCTTTACAGCAACAGCCCTCCCATCTGGAAGTGTACCCTGCATATGAAAAGGAAAAAACAAAACTCATGATTGCTCTTTGTGGTTTATATTTGCATGATTCGAGTAGAATTTATAATAGTATCTTACCTTATAAACTGGTCCAAAGCCACCCTCTCCAAGCTTATTCACAGGATTGAAGTCATTTGTAGCATTCCTCAGTTCAACGTAACTGAATGTGTCAGCTTTGTAATTTAGACCCATAAACTCTGTTGATTCAGATAGGAAGATAAGTCACGTTCATGGTCTCTAGGGCACAATTTTGAGTCAGTAATTATATTATTTAGAAAACAAGTACTACCTTCATCTTCATCAAGTCCTGTCCTGCTTCTTCTCCAAATTATAATTGCAAATACAGCTAAAAAGCTAAGAAACGCAGCACCAACTGCAAGCCCAACTACCAAACCAGTCCTATCCTTTTTTCCAGTTTCTTGATTATCGACAGTTGGCACAAAATCTGGAAATACCTTAAATAATCAATAAGGGTCTTAGGGGATAACTCTGACAAGAAATAATATTTATGCCAAAGGTAGATTACTTGGTTCTACACTGATGGCCGAAACAGATGGACCATAAGTTCCTTGGTCTGGTATGCAACATGTTCCCTTACCAGCCCAAAAGAGATGGATGTCAAGATAGCTATTAGTTACATTCGTCAGGAAAGTCTTTCTGACTGCCCTAAGAGAACCATTTGCCTCTTTCCTTATGTCAAAATCTTTCAATACCAAATTTCCCTGGATAATCAACCAAGAAACTTCTGAATGGATGAATGAATTATTGCAATTAATTAAAGCAGGTCACTGGCACAACTAAATGCATAAAAGCTACATAATATTTTGTCAACAAGTTACATTCCTAATTCATTAAAATCACCTGGACATAAATGTCAAAAATGCGTCTTCCGACACTCTTCCAACTATTGGCATTTTCTATTTTGAACTCTGCAAATTCCAGATTCAAGTTATAATTCCCATTCTCAAGCCCGAGGCCATAGTACCTTAATGACCCTGGTGATATTCTTGCTGTTTGGAACAGCTCTGAGTCCAATGTATTTGTGAATTGGGATAAAGAGGATATGGTATATGATGCATTTTTATTTTCCATAAATCTTCCTGTGTTACTGACAGCCCATTTCTGTGAGCTAGCCACACTGTATGATGCAGGACCCAATCGATCATTATCAGTTTCAAACATTATGTTCCCAGAAGATGTGATACTTAGACCACCACATTTGACTGCAAATGAAGAATCTGAAAACCAATGGAGGATAGCATCAATAAAAATATGGGAAGGAAAATATTAAATGGCATACAACTGGAAGAATTTATAAGTGAAGAGTCAAATATTTCTGTCTCAGCCAGAGAATAGCAACATTAATGCTGGGGGGATGCACTCAATTTCTACAAAATATAGAACTGACTTAATACAAGTTTATTGCTCTTTAAAATATGAGTTTCTTGAGGATTGGCCCATTGTCTATGTGAGATCTTGGGTTCAAATCTCTTGAGTAATTGGGGAGTACTAAGAGTGCATAACTGGCTTTAAAAAAAAAACTGAATTTTTCAATGAAATAGATTATAAAAGACAATCACCTAGCAAGGAAGATTTTCAAGAATAATTTTCTTCTAAGAAATGATCTCTCATTTACAAATATTTGGAGTGGGCAGAAATTGAATAACCTGATTAAGCAGCCATCATATTACTTATAAAGCAGGTGACTTACAGCGTGGTGAAACTCGGTTGCAGGGAAAGCTCCTCTGTAGACAATTTAGTCCTGAAGGCAAACTATAGGTATGCACAAAAAAAATGAATATTAGCACATATGGAGCAAGTTTAAGTGTTGAATCCAAGAGGATTCCAGTATGCATTCATAATATATCCACTTTGATAGTCCACTCGAAGGTTTTCTTGGTGGATATACTAAAGGAAGAATATATTTGCCAGTTGATGACTTCCATTCCCCAAGGTATTGTGAACAACTAAGAGACCAGACATACTCTTCCACAAACTAGAACTAGGCAAGTAAAAAAAGATAGCCACTCATTTTCATATAAACACAAGGCATAACAATACCTGCTATTCCCATTAGCAACAACGAAGTTATTTGCAACCAAGTTCCTGCAAGAAAAATTATAGGATCTCATAATTACTTTCTTCCTATTTTGATGAGATGACAACGGAATACCTTGCATTGGGTATAAAACTTCTTTCATTGATTAACAAATTCTCTAAGTATAAGATGCAGAACTGTTGTCCTGATATTTGATAAAGGATTGTGACAGGAAGTTCCACAGTGTCAAATATAATATAATAGGTTTCTTTTAAAACTTACAGCTCTAAATTATCTTCGCTGACCCAGGATGGGAAGGTTCCTGATAATTCATTGTATGACAAGTCTCTGTATCCAATACATGAAATAAAAAAAGGTCAAGAAAAACATAAAGGCAAAACTGTAGGAATTAGGCATATGTTTGCAAAGTTTATATATAGGCACTTGGATAGTGGTCAAGGGGAAGATTGTTGACTGACTTAGATGGAAGAATAAGATTAAACAGATAATATCAAATTACATAGTCTGGAGTGAAGAGCTTTTTTGTGTGGGGAGGCTACCAGAGAAGCTATTGTTCCCCAGGAATCTGCTCATCAGGAGGACATAGCAAAGATTAACAAAAAATATAACTATAGGCATGACAAATCAAAAGAAAAAGAAAAAGAAAAAGAAAAACTATCATGTGTGTACAAGAAAGCCAGTTGTCTCAGATTGAACAAAGAACTTGGAAGTTCACCAGTTAAGTTGTTGAAACTTAAATCCCTGCAGGAGTGAAAGCAAATATACTCGTAAGGACTGTGCTTTAACAGAATGTTTTGTCATGAAGTTCAGTATGGACATTAAGTGCCCAAAAATAAAATTAAGAATTCATAGCTTTTCTATGAAGTATAACAGAGTCTACATACAAATGCTGTAAAAACTGATACTCCACAATGCCAGATGGAATGCTGCCAGAAATCCTCGCATTTCTCAAAATACTGGAGAAAGTAATTGCTGATTGGTGAAAAGAAAGAAAACTAAATTGTGGATATGCTTCAAGAAAAGGTTTAGTGTGAAATAGGCTTACAGTACTCCTAGAGACTTCATATCCTTGATAAATTCCAGTGATGAACTAGTCCCATTATATATGTCACCTATCCTCCTGTAACATGTTCACAATTAAAATCAAATAAATCAACCTAGGTGAATATTAAAAAAATTCAAAAAATAATGAGACGAACTCACAAATCAGTTAAAGAGGTCAAATTGACAAAGCTTGAAGGTATCGGTCCTTCAAAGTCGTTTCCTTGAAGCCTCCTGCATAAATATTTTACCAGTTTTAGGGTCAGGAAAAAATGCATAGATTAGATTGTCCAGGAGAATAGAGTATTTCACATCCTCAGTCATATAAAGCAAGTTAAGAAATTTCAGGACGAGTTCAGAAATTTTTGAACTTCTACAGGGCTTTTCCATGACTATCAAGCAAAGGGATTTGGCCCATCAGTGATTGCTCAGCTCAAATGAGTCAAAACTAGCCACACAATTGTCAGCAGAGTATGGGCTAACATTTCAAGGTCCTAATTGCTTTCCCCACAGCCAACAAACTGACTGGCCTTTATTAATAGCTGATCAGATAACACAGTTGATATTTCAAAACTGATACTCAGGAAACCAAAAAAATCTTCTATAGGCTTTTAATTTACAAAGTGGTTAGATTGCTCCAATTTCCAATGAAGTCGGGTATGTTTCCGGTGAAATGATTGTCTGAAGCCCACCTGAAACCCAATTAGAAAGTTAATACATTGTTAACACTGACAGAACTCACTATTAAACTATAGTAGTTTGGGATATAATTAACTCAACTTCAACACTTACACTATTTGTAGGCTTTGCAGGTTTGCAAATGTAGAAGGAATCTGGCCAACAGCTCCTGAACTGTCAATGTAACTGTCAAGGCAGATAAAAAGTATGCATTACTTTCTGTGTTTCTATCGTCACTTAATGAACTAAGGAAGCCAAACTTCAAACTCCACTCACATTGATTCAAGTAAAATTGCTTATTAGACTGTATGAGTGGAGATAGCAGTATGGCTTTATGATAAATATCCATAATTATCTCAAATTTAGGTTGCAAGTTGTACAATTTATGCAGCTTTCTGCAAAAAGGCTTCTTGGACAAGTTTTTTGAATTTTTAAGAATATTGCTAGAAACTATAGAGACGTGAGTGTTTACAACAAACAGAATATTAGAGATAACTCACAGTTGCTGGAGGTTTCTTAAATTTCCGAGCTCATCAGGCAAAGGACCAATAAATCTGTTTGAGCTAATACTCCTGACAAAGAAAAACTATAAATAGGCAGTTGAAGATAAATAAATCCATCTCTTAAAAGTTGAAGTCTGAAATGGGAAAAACCCTTTAGCACCAAATACTTGAGCCCAGTTTCAGCCTTGGTCTATGAGCTCCATCCATAGAATAAAAACTATTCATCGATGGGCTCATCAAATTTATATTCCTAAAATCAACTAAATTGAGATAACTAAGGTAAACAACTTTACTGACATGTACGTATACAAAGTAAGAAAAGCAATGCAACTCTTCTATTCTGTGTCTAATAACTGCCATTATGAGCCTAAGGGGAGCGCAACTCACAGCATGATTAAATCCTGTAGGTTCCCAAGCTCCTTTGGTATGGGTCCTGACAAGGCGTTGATACCCAAACTCCTAATAAGAAAATCATTTACGAATTCAGTAACATTAGAATATCTTGCAATACAATGCATATTTATCTAAACACTGTTGGATGCATCAATTTTCCCCTTAAAAGGTTATAGCCTTCGTCAAACTGCAAAATCATCAACAACTTACAAGTACTGCATGCGAGTTAAATTTCCAATACTGGGTGGCAGGGGACCACTCAAGAAATTTTGACCCAAAATCCTGAAAACAACAGAGAGAAATCAATCACCCACTTCAGAAGATACTCCATATTAGCCTTGAATTGCTAGAGAACAATGGGGTTTTCAGTTTCTTGATCTCCCCAACGTTTTCTCTCACTGATCATCATCGAGTTCAAAAACTACTTGAGTACGGAAAACATTCATACAGATTGGTGAGCCGAGTCAAATTTCCAATCTCATTCGGAATAGCCCCTCTTGCGTCCAGCGCATATACCTTACTGAAGAAAGCTCGATAGCGTCAGAAACGACTGAGATAGTAAAATGAGGTGCGGGTGGCAGCAAGGAGAGAGGAAAGACTTACAGCGCTGTTACGCGACAAATGGTTCCGTTGATGAATGAACAATCGCATTTGACAGCTGGGTTGATGTTCTGATCATCAACGGTGGAAGAATCAGTGGCCGTACCGCTGCAAATCTCCCCGCTGGTGTTCCACGTCTCCGAAGCAGCTGAAACTCCCCATTGTTGAAACATGGAGTTGATAATACTCGCTGCGCATGGTAGCATCAAGACCGTTAGTTTTAACTGATCGCTCTCGGCTTCCCGCCTTCCCTGAAGTTCCAACCCGAGCTGACACAGACCAGAAGTCTATTTTTTTCCGGTTCTGTCTCGGTTTCGAAAGTAGTAGGTTGATTTATAGGAAAGACTCGGGGTTTTTAAGCTTTGTCAACCAGTGACACTTGTGAGCATGCTCGTTAGTTGGAAATATTTATGTCACTAATCAATTCAAACATCACGAGCATGAATATATCAGTTTAGACGTAATTTTCTCACTTAAATACGTAGAAAATTGTGGAAAATTATTCTACAGATGCTTCAAAAGTGATTTTAGGCAAAAAAATATTTTTTTTTCTAATGCGTGTTTGTTCTTGTCAAGGAAAGAAGCAGCCCATTTTTTACCTGCAACTTGCATGCATAATCAAACTTTTAACTTGAGATTGGTGAGCACAGATAAGAACTAGAGCCAGTTATCTGTATTTCCACTACTTCTGAAATCACCATTTGTTCTTTCTAAATTGGCTGTTTAATGGCTGAAAGTCACCTATCGACAGTTCACTGTGCAGCAGTAAATGAAAATGAAACACGTAAAGTTTCTTCTCTTCTGAACTGGGTAGGCTGAATTAAATGTTTTCTTCTTCGAGGGAAGGAAGAAGATCCATTTCAGAATCGTCTCTCTGCAGTCTGCATTTCTGTCTAATCGATAACAGATGATTGACGAAGAACCCAGAAAAGTAACAGCAATTTGCAAGAGAAATGAGAAGATCTGACTGACCCATCACGAATTATTTTAAAAAACCATCTGGGTTTCTTCTTTGCTTACAGAAGTGGAGAAGATACATAGGAGAGATATATGAAGTAGTAACCTGGTTTTGGTTTCTTGACTGAACTGTGACTCTGTGATCGGAAAGTTATCTGGTTCTTACCTTCTGAGGCGTCTGTGGTCGGCTGAGCTTGTGATCTTCCAACATGGTAGAGGAGGCAGAAGAATAGGGCGAGCAGAGCAGATTTTGAGAGGAACTTCATTCGTTTCGATCTTTCAGAAGTTGGGGTGGAGTTTGCTTGGAATTTGAGGATCTGTTGGGTGGAGACAGCACGACTTGTTTTTGGAGCTTTGGCTGCCAAAGTCATGGAGGCTGCTATCATATTTAAATCATTCCAGTAGAAAACAATACACATATGAACAAAATTTGTATGCGGAGAAAGCGATGGAGTAGAGATTTGATGGCTTTTCTTTGGTCAAAATTAGGACGAGACTAAGGATTAAGGAGAGTTAGTTATTTATTTATTTTTGTATAAAGAATAAAATTCAAAGTTCATTTTATTTTCCATAATTTTTTTTTTGTATTTATTGTAAAAAATTAATTAAAAAATATATTTGGATTTAGTAACAATATTTATAAAATTTGAGTGACGTAGAAATGAAAGAGATCTTGGTGAGAGACGTTTTTACTTCATATACGTAATGAGAGAAATTTGATACATTTCCTATGAATAAACTATGGCAAATATCTTTTTTTTCTTATCTTTCTCTAACTTTTTTCCTCAAATTAAATCAATTTAAAAATGGAAAATACAAAATCACGGCTGAAAAATATAAATAATATATTTTTAATTGAACTAAATTTTTTGAGTATTTATCGATTAAGGGAATGGAAACATTTCACTACGATTCCTCTTGTCCAAAAAAAATATTTAAAGAGATAAAAAATGATTTTTTTATTGTTTCAATAATTAAGGATAAAACAATAAGTCGAGAAGATATACAAGACATAGGAAATCAATCAAATAGAATTTTTAAATTTCAAAAATTTTCAATGAAAAATGGGTCAAAGAAAATACGACTTTTCCATCATTTCATTTTCTTCTAGCCGTACAAATGATTTCAAACAAATTGACCAAATCTTAATTAGCATTTCAAGTTTTCAACGAAATAATTGTAGACAAATGTTGATAAATGATCCACATCAATATTTGGAATTGTCAAGATGGTATGAATAAGGTTTGTTCAACCCCATTTTCTAAAGCAAGGAAAGTCCTAGTGCCCTTAAAGTGGGTGGTTCAATTACTAAAGGCAAGATATTCTAGTTTGTTAGTAGCATGGTAATGAGAGGTTTGTTCAAACCATTTTCTAAAGCAAAGAAAGTCCTAATGCCCTTAAAGTTGGTGGTCCACTTGCTAAAGACAAGATATTCTAAGTTGTTGGTGGCATAGTAATGAGAGTTCAGCCCTTGATATGAAGTGTGAACTATGTAAGCATATAAGACAAATTGCACCCTAGGATGGGACAAAGCACATAAAAAATGAGTAAAAGATCATGAGAGTAGCTTAGACCCATTATCATTTTGTATTACTCTTTAGTAACAAAATATTTATTATAATTATTATAACTATTGTTATTATATCCATTATCAAAATTTCAATCATAGTATATTATCATTTTTTCAACTGCCAAATTTGTGGCTTTATCTTTAGCCCTATACATTCACATCTTTAACTTCATTATATTACATTATCTATGAAACACCCACATGTTCCGTAGATTATAATTTCATCCGTGTACATGAAAAATAAAGCTTACAACTAATTATTGATATAAACTCACCAAACTAATCTCTCTTTGTTCTTACAACACCCTTACAATGTCCATGATAGATAACTACAAATTAATTATTTAAGTAATTTCTTCTTTTGGATACCCACCAAATCAATTCCCTTAAAACTTAGGATTGTTTATGCTATTACACTAATAATAAAAATGGCGATAAATCATTTTTCTTCAACCAAGATTTGCATTGTAAACTTCTTATTGAAAAATAATTTTCTTTTCTTAGTTTATTTTTCTTATTGGTTCCTATTGAAATAATTGGCAACAAATTTTTCCTCCTCTTAACTTTTTTTGGACAAGAGTAATTGGGTAAAAAAAAAAAATTGTTCATCCTCTAAAACTGTAACAAATGTAAAAAATATTAGTCACATAGAATTGTCTTTGTCTAAGTTTTTTCTCAATGATTTTATGTTTGGCACAAATACACCCTTAATGCACTTTAATTTTCTCTAAATCTATAAAATCATACATAGGTTTTTCTGTATTGCTCGAAGTTTTTTTGAGTTATTTGTTAGAGAAACATGTCTTTGTAGTTCTTATCTCTAGCATCAAACTAGTCTAATTTATTTACATAGTGATCCAATCCCCAACTTTTTTCTATTACTCTTAATTCGATGGTGGACATCCAATTGGACTGCCAAAAAAAAAAATTGTAACGGTGTTACATAATGTATGTTATGCAGGTTGTAACCCTAGATTTAACTTTAGGGTGTAATGTAACATAGCCCTCCAAATATAAGTTGTATCAGATGTTGCATATTATGTAATACATAATATTGATGTGTCCACCTTGTGTCAATTATTGTTACTATCTAAAATTTTGATATTAGTAACTATGAGTAACAACAACAATACTAACATAAGAAACAAACTATCCGGTCATGATGAAGCTAGACCACATGCTAATATAAGCTTGCAAAGAAGGGAATGTGGCACTATACATCACTATTGGAACTTCAAACTTGACTATCTTTGAAATGATACCCACTTATTTTTGGGATAATGAGATCCATTCACCTTGAAGAGTCATGTGTGTTATTTTAAAGAAAAAACTTTTTTTTAGCATATCTCAAACCCTTTTCCTTGTTTTTCTCTCTATATTGTGGTTTTTAACATATATTTTTTTCTCTATCTCCATTAAACTAACACAAGTAAAATCCTTTTTTGAAAAAAACAAACTATATCAGATAGTGGGCCTCTCTCTTATGATAACTAATTTATTCAGGGTGTGGTCCGACCTCATAACAATGAGAATTGAAGAGAAACACAACAAAGTAAAGGGTATGAAAAAGAAATGGTCCCCTAGTCCCCTCACCTTGTGGCTGTCCTTGGTCATATAATTCCATCTAGTTGTTATTGGCACGATGTCATGGTCACAAACCAAACCAAATATGATATCCAACCATCAAAATAAATGTTAAAAGGTCCCCACAAGATGTGATAGCCCCTGATTTAAATACCTCATAACTTGGCTTTTTTTAGTATTTAATAGAAAGACATTTTGGACAGTCTCATTTTGTTTCTTTTTTCAACTCTCCACAACCTTCTAATCCTATTTGAGCCATTTTTGTTTTTTGTCTTTTTTTGGAACTTTTTGTCCATCTGTTTGTATTTGTGACTCCCTTATTTGACAATATATGATCACCTGGCATTTTCTCATTTTGGTGAGGGTCCAATAACATGATTGACTCTTTGTAAAATGTTGAATTTATAGAAAAAAGAAATACTTTATTGACTCATTAACCTCTCATTATATTTAGAGTACGTGAACCTCTATCTATAATAGAGGAAGGTAGTAGAGTCCAATTACAATAAAACTACCATTGTCCCAATTACACCTAAACTCTAACACTTAAAGATATGTCATAGCATAATTAAATAACTCAATATAGATAAAAGACAAACATAACTCAAATTAGAATTCTTCTAGGATGTGACCATAAGATAAAGATGTCTTTGTGAGCCCTTCTTGATCTTCCAACTTATGTGATAAGGATGTCAGCTGATGGTAATCATGGTGGGTCCTACTTCTTATGTGTTTGGGCCTATCTTGTGGGACTTCCTTAGTCGTGTGGGCTTGGGTCTATCTTCCAACAGAATACTTTCCCTAGAATTTACTTTATAAGTAAAATAACCAATTTGTAGTGAAACAATGACCACTCCATGATAATGACTCTAGGAGGGCTTGTAGTGGATTGGAAGTACTTGTACATAGTTGCATGAGGGCACTAGTGTGAGTCAATGAGCAACCCTAAGTTGGTGGATGACCAAGACTAATAACATACTAAAAATTATGGTTTGATTAATATCCTCCTACTAACATTGAGGATCATGAAAAAGTTGATGATGCTCTTTTGAAAAGATTTAGGCTCATGAAAAGAATGGAGGTTTTGAAATTAATGCATTTCTTTGGGTGAAGTCCCTCATATTTTATGGTTTGGGATTTATTCAAGGTGTATGTGGGTTAATAAACCTCTTAAGGTGTTTAAGAATTGTTGATTTCTAGGGCCTTCCTCGTATAATAATAATAAGGGACTAAGATAAGAGAGAAGAAGGAAAAAGAAAGGAGAGGAAGCGAAGGAGTTCTAACTTGTGAGGAGGCAAGGAGAAGGAAACAAAAGGTGAAAGAGGAGAGAAAATGGGGAAGGAGAATAGGCATGAGTTTGTGTTCAAGAGGTTTGAGCTTAATGATCTACCCCATGCCTTGAGGTTATATTAAGAGTTTAGGGTGTTTACATTGACTCTATAGTTTAGGGTTGAGGCTCTATAGTTTTAAGAAGGTGTTTACAATGACTATCATACCCTTAGACTATATCCTTCAAAAGCAAAAGGACATAAAAGTACATACACTAGTTTATATTATTACAATTCTCTGTCATCTTTATGGAAGTTCTTATTTACTATCTATGCCACCGTGCGTCTTATTTACCATCTATGCCACTCTTCCACATGTGTGGCTTCTTTTAACACCCCTCCTCAAGCCAATGCATAAACATCTTAAATCTCTAATTTTGTACATGTATCATGGAGAGTTGGTGGTGGTACTGCTTTGGTAAAGATATCTGCATGGTGGTTTTCTTATGAAATGTAGTCATGATGATGTCTCCAGCTTATAACTTCTCTCTGATAAAGTGGCAATCGATTTCGATATGCTTTGTCTTTTCATGAAATACTAGGCTTGTAGCTATGTGAATTATTGCCTGATTATCATAGTGAAGTTGCATTGATTTTTTACAAGAGAAACTCAATTCTAATAATAAGGATTTTAGCCATATCATTTCACTTACTACATGGGTCATGGTTCAATATTCTGCATCTGCAATTGATCAAACTACAACTATTTGTTTTTTACTTCGCCAACTAACCAGATTGCTACCCATTGTCATATAACACGTGAAAGTGGATTTTTTGTCATCAGGTAATCGTCCACAGTCTGCATAGGCAAATCTTTCTATGTTATTGTGTCCATGATTTTTATATAATAGTCCTTGTCTGGACTCTTTTTCAAATATCTCATGATTCTTTCTAAGACTTGTCAGTGCGGTATTTGAGGGTGATGCATGAACCGATTAACAATACTTACTGTAAAGGTCGGGTTACAGTGAGATAGATTAGTTTACCAATGAGTCTTTGAAATCTTCCTATCTCTACCTCATATCTTTCTTCCTTGTGTATTTGGTATTTTGGTCTATTGGTGAATCAAGAGGTTTACATCTCACCATACCTGTTTCCTCCAAATCTCACCATACCTGTTTCCTCCAATAGGTCTAGCAGATATTTTTCTTCCTTGTTTTTCTATTCCACTTTTATCGCTACTAGTCAAGATAATGTTAACCACATAGACAACCAGAAATATACTGTGTGACACATACAAAGTGGTAAATTTCACACTTTTGAAATATTAACCCAAGAATTACCTTGTTGAAGCATATATTTTCTTAGTTTGGAATGTCTTGCTTAGTTCCTTCCTTGTTTTTCAATTCCACTTTTATCACTACTAGTCAAGATAATGTTATCCACATAGATAACCATAAATATTGTGCCCGAGCTAGACTGTGTGACACATACAAAGTGGTCAATTTCACACTTTTGAAATTTTAGCCCAAGAATGACCTTGCTGAAGCAAATATTTTCTTAGTTTGGAATGTATTGCTTAGTTTTTTCCTTGTTTTTCTATTCCACTTTTATCGCTACTAGTCAAAATAATGTTATCCACTTACACAACCATAAATATTGTGCCCGAGCTAGTATGTGTGACAAATACAAAGTGGTCAATTTCACACTTTTGAAAGCCCAAGAATTACCTTGCTAAACTTGTTAAACTATGGCCAAGGAGATTGTTTTAAACAATAAATGGATTTCTACAGTTTGCATACGTTCTCCTCCTCAACCACAAAACCAGGTAGTTAGATCATGTAAAATTCTTCTTGGAGGTCACCATTAAAAAAATATTTTTAATGTCAAGTTGATAAAGGTCCCATTGAAAATTTGCAGTAAATGAAATAAGAGTATGTATTGAATTCATTCTAGGAACGAGAGAGGTCTCTTAATAGTCGATCCCATAGGGTTGAATAAACCCTTTGGCAACTAGTCAGGCTTTAAAACGAGTAACATTTTCATCCACTTTATGTTTCATAGTGAAGACCACTTGCATCCAACGGGTTTTTTTTGGATGGTAATATTATGAGACCTTGTGTTATTGGAATGCATGGCAGCCATTTCTTCCTCCATGATTGTTTCCATCCGTCTTTATCTATTTTACATACACTTATTCCAAAATTACATTCAATCAATAACTTATCATGTGAGTCTTGTCAGCAAGACAAGAATCAAATAAGTATTTTTTCCATCTAGCTCAAAAGTTTTTTGTAGTAGTCTTTTTTCTTTAATTTGTTCCAATGTTTGGGAACCCCTTAATATAAAAAATATCTCTCATTCAATTCAGAAAAAGAAAAATAAAGGTACTTCAATCAGACAATGCCAGGGAATACCTTTCTCACTCATTTCAATCATTTTACAAACAGAAAGATATTACATACCAAACCTCATGTACGTATTCACCTCAACAAAATAGGGTAATTGAACAACAAAATAGACATCTATTCGAGGTAACTAGGGCCCTATTATTTTCCATGCATGTTCTACAGTTCTATTGGCTCTACATTCTTACTTCTTGCTACCTTATCAATAGGATGCCCTCTAATATCTTGCAAAACACGTCTCCCATCTCCTTAATCCCACCACACACAAAGCCAATTCCACTTCTTCTAAGAATCTTTGGGTGTATTTGCTTTGTCACAACTCTACTCCTGGTCAAACTATACTGGATGCCCGCGCCTTTAAGTGCATCTTACTTGGATATGCCAAAGTTGAAAAGAGATATGTTTGTTACCACCCAAGACTACACCAAACCTCTATTTTTGCAAATGTAACCTTTTTTGAGGATCAACCATTCTACTCTCATAAAAACTCATTGTCTACAATTTTAAGTCCCTCCAAAGCACCAAGACCTCTTGAGCCATTGGATGGTCAATTTCTTCATCTGAAGCTTGAAGACTCCTCTCCTCACATGGATCCTCCATTGCTTGGGCCAGCTAACAGTTCTAAGTTAAGTCCTTCTTATAGTCTTTCTACTCCTATTCCATTTGGCCCTTAGTATCACACTCGTCCCATTGCCCTCAGATAAGAACCTCACTCATATGTCCTTAAACGACCATCTACTTCTCATCCTATATCTAATTTCCTATCTACTCACCTTTTATTCCAAAGTAGTCAATCCTTCCTTGCAACCCTTTCTTCTGTCACTCTTCCTAAGGATTTTCAAGAAGCCCTCCAACATCTAGGATAGAAAATAGCTATGGAGGAAAAAATGACAGTTATGTCCTCCAATCACACTTTGGATCTCATAACCTTAAGATCCAGAGAAAACCCGTTGGGTGCAAGTGGGTCTTCACTAAACATAATGCGCACTGTAGTGTTGCTCGTCTTAAAGCCCAACTAGTTTTCAAGGAATATACTTGATCCTATGGGATAAAAATTGAAAAGACTTTCTCTCCTTATGCTAAAATGAACTTGGTACATGTTCCTATTTTATTTGCTACAAATTTTCAATGGCATGAAAAATGTTTTTTTGAATGGTGATCTCCAAAAAGAAGTTTTACATGACCCAACCTCCTAGTTTTATAGTTGAGGAGGAGAAAATATGCAAACTGTAGAAATCCATCTATGGCTTAAAACAATCTCCTAATGTATGGTTTGACAAGTGTTGCAAGGTCATTCTTGGGCTAAAATTCCAAAACTATGAAACTGACCATTATGTATTTGTCACGCATACTAGCTCTGGAAAAATACTTATGGTTGTCTATGTATATGACTTTATCTTGATTGTAGCAATAAAAGAGGAATATAAAAAACTAAGGAGGAATTGAGCTAGACATTCCAAACCAAGGATCTGGGTTTACTCTACTTCCTTGTCATAGAGGTTCTATAATCAAAATATGATATAGTCTTATCACAAAGAAAAGATGTGTTAGACTTGCTGGAGGTAACAAGCATGATGGGATGTAAACCTCTCGATTCACTAATGGGCCCAAATACCAAATTACACATGGAAGAAAGAGAAGAGGTAGATATAGGAAGATTTCAAAGATTCATTGGGAAACTAATCTATCTCACTATAACCTGACCTGATATTTCCTTTGTAGTAAGTATTGTTAGTCAGTTCATGTATCACCCTCGAATATCCCACTGGCAAGCCTTAGAAAGAATCTTGAGGTACCTAAAAAAATCT
This sequence comes from Aristolochia californica, assembly GCF_029961685.1. Taxonomy (NCBI): domain Eukaryota; kingdom Viridiplantae; phylum Streptophyta; class Magnoliopsida; order Piperales; family Aristolochiaceae; genus Aristolochia; species Aristolochia californica. The sequence continues at coordinate 24,279,572 of NW_027181826.1, forward strand.
TGGACAATGGTGTGGCTAAAATCCTTATTATCATAATTGAGTTTCTCTTGTAAAGTATCAATGCGACTTCATTATGATAATCAGGTAGCAATACACATAACTACAAACCCAATATTGAGTTTCTCTCATAGAGAAGCTACAAGTTGGAGACATAATTATGCACTACATTCCATAAAAAACCACCATGTCAAAAACTTCACCAAAGCGATACCAGCAACAACTTGTTGGCCCAAATGGCTTCTCAAGAAGGGGATAAATTGAGATTTTCAAGTTAAGAGCTTAGGTAAGGCATGTAATAAAAAAATATGCAATATGGCAATTTCAAAGTAAAACAAGTATTCATACACCATAGGAGACAAAATAATTTTTGTTATCGATGTTTCCCTATTGGTATTTACTGATGTTTCCCTATTGGTATTTACTGCACAAGAACCCTTGTTTGGAAAATTCTACTATTTTAAAGTTCTAATAGCTGGAATTACACAAAGAGATTCCGGCTCTCTTTAGGCATGCATAGCTCAATACACACTAATTACAAACTCAATCTCTTCAAAGAGATTGGCTAGATTCTAGATCTAACTAGGCCTTTCTATCTAGATTAAATAGGTCCAAGATGAACATTTTTCAAATAAAAACAAAGAAAGGAAAACCTTGCACCCAACACTTAGAGAGTATCTTCTCCTTGAGAGATCCAAACATCCACTTCTTTTCAGTACAATGTACAGTATATGGGAGCTTGACTAATGTGAAATATAAAGATAGGTGGAGGAAAGAGTGAGAAATATGCAAGAGTGTAGCTCTCTTTCACTCAAAAACACTTTAGAGAAGGAATTGATTGTCTTTGAGAATAAAAGCTTATGAATTTGACAATAATTGCTTATTAAATTTTCTATGCGAGATTTGGTGGAGTATTTATAATTCTCCAAGTCAAACTAGTCATTTTTTGCCCGTTTTCAAAAATTAGTATATTGATTGATCGATCACTATAAAATGATTGATAGATCAATCGATCATAACGACTTTTTTTCTATCAGGATGTACTTATTGATCTATGGACTGATCGATCAATAAGTTACCATTGGTCCAGAAAACATAAGTTGATCAATCATTACTAAGGGATGATCAACCAGGCAAAGTTCCCTCTGGCAGTGCAATGCAAAAATCAACTTCGCTTCGTTGAAGGATGGCTGCAATGGTTTGAGCGAAAGGAAGTCCATCCTCTCTAGAGCTAACAGCTATGTCAGCCATCCAACTTACCATGAAGTATCCAAAGATGAGTTGCACCCTTTGATTTATCGCCTACATCCAAAAAATGTTGGTGGTCGTCAATCTAGAGTACGTCCCCTTCCTCGGATTGAGGACGTGGGTGACTACTTCCATTATTACCTGTTGTGCCATAGTGAGGTCCTTGATCTTGACCTTGTAGGAGCTTTCTGCATGCTACCCAAATACCAACATGATGGCGTCTTATCAATTTTTGGGGCAATCGGGGTGAAGGTCTTCAGGCCGATTTTCCTTCAAGTATTGGGTCATCCCCATGAATGTAGTTCTGAGAAAATCATTCAAGTCCATAGAATGAATCGACATCATTGTTTTCTTCACATAGGATGAGATTTTCAAGTTGTTAGGCCTGACTCTTCTATCTCAAGGTTTGAATAGAAGACCTTGATGAGTAGAGGATAAATTGGCTTATCTAATTCGAGCAACCCCTTATAGGAGGAAAGCATTCTCCCAAGGCCATGTTGACTTTGCATGACTCTATTTTGCTCTTATTTACGAAACTTGAGAAATACCTACCTCGTTGTTGCCTCGCTCGGAAGAGTTCCCTCCAGTTGGGCACATTCTTGAAGATTTTTTAGGCTTCCTTGATGGGGTCTCCTTCTTTGTTATGAAAGTAAGGAAAAAACTTCATGAAGAAGATGGGGATATCATCCATGAGAATGGTGATCCTAATGCAGGTGATTTAGGAGAAAAATCTAGTGAACCACCTCAAGAATTTCAAGAAAAAAATACTCCTATTGAACAACCCTTCAAAAAATCTTAAAGAGATAAAATTCTTTCTCAATGGTATTCTTCTAATGAATATGTGACATTATTGGTGCAATTGAGTTTTTCAAGAGGCTCTGGTAGATAAAACTAAGAGCATGTGGTTGAAAGGTATGCAAAAGGAGATTTAGTCTTCGCATAAGAACCTCTCATATGAGTTGATGAAATGGCCTACGAGTAAAAAAATCTTGAATAATAAATGGGTTTACAAGTTGATGCAAGAAAAAGGCTAAAAATCAAGTACAAAACACAATTGGTTGTCAAAGGTTTTGAAAAAAAAGAAGGAAGTTGATTTTAGAGAAATCTTTTCACCTCTGGTGAAGATGTTATCAATTACTGGTCCTAGGTCTATCTGTTAGTCCAGACTTAGAGGTTCAATTGATGGATATTAGAACAACATTTTTACATGGTGATTTAGAAGAGGAAATATTCATGGAGCTGTTAAAAGGGTTCAAAGTAGAGTGGAAATAGCCTATGGCATGTAAGCTGAAACAAGTCCTAGGATAATGGTATAAGAAGTTCGACACTTTCATGATGGCTCAAGGTTATAGGACGACTACAAATCATTATGTTTACTTCAAAAAATTCATCATGGTTGTTTCATTATCCTTTTATTATATGTTGTTGAAATGCTAATAAGTGTGCAAGATATGAATTTGATTGATAGGTTGAAAAATGAGTTCTTTTGTCATGAAGGACTTACGTATAGCCAAATAAAAATTTGGGGATGAGGATTTCCTATGATAAAAAAAAATGGTTGTCACAATAAAAATACTTAAAAAAGTGTTTGAACAGTCAAACATAAAATACGCAAAGCCATTAAGTACACCAATTACAAGTCAATTAAAGTTAACTTCTCAATAATGTTTTTCAAGTAAGAAAGAGAACAAAGAAATAGAGAAAATTTCCAAGACCTCTGCGGCAGTGGTTTGCACTAAAACTAAATATTGCCTTTGCAGTTGGTGTTGCTAATAGATTTCTCGTAAATCGAGATAAAAAACATTGGGTTATAATTAAGTAGATCCCCTTATGTATCTCATAGGGTTTACTAGGTTGTGTTTACCTTGGGGGTTTAAAACCTACATTGAAAGGTTTTACCGATGCAGATTGGATAAGTAACTTAGATTGAATAAAGTTCACTTCAGGATATACTTGTTTACTTTTGCGGGGGAAGCTATTTCTTGGCAATCCAAGCTGCAAAAATTTATTTATTTTTCTATAATAAAGGCTGAGTATATTTGCCAATCCACAAGGGGAGGGAACGAAAAAAAAAACAAATTCCCACCCCAGACCAATATCAACCTATCAAAATAAGCAGTAAATTTTCCTCACTACACAATATTGAATAAAAATTACAGAAAAAACGAAAAACAAAAATGCATGACATAGACTAATAGCGCTTTCCTAGAATCACTCCAATGATCACCGAAACTAGAGCCACTCCCAGTATTAATTTGAAGTTCATGGCTGAAGAAGATGAATCCAGTGTTTGAGTAGAAGTTGCAGAAGAACCTGTGGCTTGGGTACCTTCCGTTCTTTTCTTACTCTTCCTTTTCTGAGGAGTTGAAATGGTTGGTTCAAAGTCTCTAGATTTCATTTCTACCCCCTCCTTCAATTCAGCGTGGTCTTTAGCCTGTAATTGATGAAACAACTTTATCAGAAACTATTTCTCAAAGGGTCAATCACGAACAAAAAGATAATTTATCTAGCAACCGCAATATGGATATAATTTGATAACATCAGCCTTCGTGTAAATATAGAGACATTAAGCAACATTAAATACTGCAAGAACAAGAAAATCAGCCAAATTTCCAAAGCTTTTCTTTTTCTTGCTCAAAAAGAAACTGGAGTTGGAATTTTTTATACCATTTCACTATTTTAAAATTTTCCTTTTTGTGAAGAATGTCCACATTTAAGAGTTTGAATATCCTTACAGCTGGAATCAGTAAAAACATGATCCATTTTAGTTCATCATTAGACTCTAGCATATCTATTTGATTCATAGTTGGTTCTATTTAAAGATAAAAATCACTGTTAAAAATGAAGACCTACTGAAGATTTCTGCATAATCTGTTTCAACAAACTCCTAAAATGAGAATAAAAAAAATAAAAAATGTAATCACCTGCTCAGACTTTGAGTTTGCTAACTTCAGCTGGTTCTCAAGTTCCTCAATCTTCTTTGGTAGTTCTGAAGTCTGACTTAATTTCAACTTCGTTTCCCCCAACTCAGCTTGTACAGCAGCCAGCTTCTTCACTTCCACCTCCTGCATGAGGTAAGCAGACCAAGAAAGTTTAAGAACGAAGGTTTTAGTCTTCAGTGGAAATAAAGCTGCGTCATTTTGGAATGAAAGATAAGATGGTCAGCTACAAGCAACTCACTAAGTAGAAAACTCACCTTTTCAGTAAAATTTGCATCAGTGAGTCGTAATTTCTGTTCAAGCTCTTCCACCTGCTTTTGTAGTAGCATGGTTTGCTCATGCTTTGCCTCAAGTTCAGCAAGTGAATGTCTCACAGAAGCATCACGTTCAGATTGTTTTCTTGACTCTGCTTCTTTCTGTTAGGAACAAAATTTATCACACTAATGTTGTTTCCTAGGGAATTACCCATAATTAATGAAAAACATTAACATTCCATAAGTACATAATCAATTTCGGTTTAAAAATAGAACAAAAATTGGCATTCACAGTTTAGTGTTTGTTAATTTGCAAAATTTTCCTTTTTTCTTTGAGGGAACAAAAAGATCATTTACATTTTTAGCCTTAGGTTGAGATAAAAAGTTGCCATATAAGTCAAAGAGGTAAGAACTTGATATAAAAGGGACCTGTTCAGATATGGTGGCTCGAGCAAGATTGAAGTCCTCCTGGAGTTGCATCAACTGCTCAGCCAAACGATCTCTTTCTTCCAGTTTTCTGGCTTGCTCCTCCACTTGGGAACTTATTCCTGCCTCCTTTTCAGCTGCTGCCACCTTGATGCTTTCCACCTACAAAACCAGTCAAAATATAAGATACCTCCAAATTGCAACAAGAAGATGCAAATATGACTCCTGTACCTCTTCTTTGAATCCGGTTTCAACCAATATCAACTGTTGCTCAAGTTCAACTACACGATTTTGCATCAAGGATTGTGCTGAAATACTAAGTTTGAGACCTTCCACATCAGCTATCAAAGCCTCTTCCTTTGACTTTTGCTCCTTTAGTTGTACTTCCAATTGAGCAATAGCATTTTGATATTCTTCATTCGCATGTTGATACTTTCTGGTGAGAAGACCGTTCTCTTCAATCAGAGAAGACACCTGCAAGAACATCTACTTGTAAGGACATTCCTAATTTCGGAAATCAGCTAACATTCATTAATCAAAACAGTTTCTAGAAAAGCCAAAAGGGAAAGAGAAAGGAACCTGGGATTCTAATCTTTGTCCTTCAGCAGCAAGCTGCTGGGTTAAATCTTCTATTATCTTCTTTGAGGAGTGAAGCTGTTCTACTGTTTCCTCCTTCTCAACGAGGATATTGTGCAAACTTGACTGTAAGTCACTCACCTTATTCTCATAGGTAGCTAAGTCTTGGGTAAGCTTCAAGTTAGTCTCAGCTAAACCTTCATTTTCTCTTTCTATTCGAACACTCTTGCTTTCAAGTTCTTTCACAGTTCCTTCAAAATTCTTGAGATTCGATAAAGCAAATTGTAGCTCAACCGTTCGACTTTCATTGGCAAGGGCTGCTTTGCCTGCCTGCTCTTCATAAGTTCTTAACTGAGTCTCCACTGCTTGCAGCTTCTCACTTAATTCAATGGCTTCAGCATCTCTCTGCCCGAATTTCTCAGTCACTTCATTTAGTTGTGACTCTGCATCTTTAATACTGGCCTCCATCACAGATTGAGCTTCTGTGGCCCTTGAGTATTGATCTGTTAAATCTGTTATAGATTTCATATGGGAAACCAGTTTTTCATGTGTATCTTCTTTTTCTGTAAGAGCAGACCTCAGAAGTTCTTCAAGCTCATGGATCCTACTCTGATGGGATTCTAACTCCAGCTTGAGTGCACGGTTTGTTTCAGCCAAGACCTCACTTTCTGCCAAAGATTGTCCAGCATTGTCTTCCAACTCTAAGACCCTGCTTTTTAGTTCATTAGCAGTGGTTTCAAGAGAAGCCAATTTACCAGAGTTTTCTTCCAGTTGTGATTGGAGGGATGCCTCTCTTTCAGCAGCCATTTCCATCTGTTCTTTGTATATAACCACTTGATCATCAAGAGACTTCAGTTTTTCATACAAATCTTTAGCTTCCAAATCTCTTTGAGCAAGGGTCACTGTTGCTTCCTGAAGTTTCAGCTCTGAGTCTTTGGTTAGGGACTCATGCAACAACTCTAGCTCTGAGCTTCTTGCAGTAGCTTGCTCAATGACATTCGCCTGTTGTTCCAGTTGTTCTTCGGCAGATTTAAGCTTTTCCACTACCTGCCTCTCTTGAATACCAGATGACTCAAGATCTTTTTCAATGCCTTCCAATTTATCATTGGTCACTTTCAATTCATTTTGCAACACCTGCAAGAGAGTTTCACTTTCGGAAAGTTTTTCATTAGCACTCTTTGCTGCATCTTCATATTTTCTCTTTTCTTCTTCTAGAACATTCAAGATCTCCGTCAGTTCCTGCTCTTTCTTCTGAGAGGTTTGAAGAGCAATTTCAATACTGGATGCCTTTGCTTGAAAAGCCTCCAATTCATCTCCTAGCTCAGATAACTTGACCGAATATTTTCTTGATTCTGCTTCTATGTCCCCATACTTTGTTTCTGAGATCTTTATCTGATCTTCAAGTTCCTGAATCCTGTAATTTGCAGTTTGCAGCAGCATCTCCAATTCAGACACATTTTTCCTAGAATCCTCGACTTTGGTGCTGGATAGTTGGATCAAGTCTTCCAATTCAAGGCTGCGCTGGTGGGTTGTGTGGGCACGATCCTCATGTACAGCACATTTATCTGCAAGACCCTTCAACTCCTGCTCAAGCTGTGAGTTCTTCAATGACGACTCGGCCAGGGTAGAATCAAATTGTACAATCTTTTCTTCATAATCTTTTAATAGGGCTTTCAGCTGTGCGCTTTCACCCTCGGCCCCTTGTACAACAGCCACAAGTTCTGCAATTTTCTCGTTCAACTCTTTTAGTTCTCTGTCAGCATCACTGTTTTTCAACTCTGCAAAATTTAATTTTTGCAGAAGTTCCAAATTTTTCTGTTCTTCAGACAATAAACGCACCTCTATCGCCCTAAGTTGTGACTTTACCTCCTCGTCTGCTGCAGCAGAAGCTCGAACTATGTCCTCCAGTTCAAGGTTTCTTTGTGTAGCCGTCGCAGCAACAGTGCCCGATTCCTTTTGAACTTCCTCAAGAGATTTAAATTTCTCTTCTAGTTCTGCATTTTGAGACAGAGCTTGAGAGAGAAGCCCATCTGCTTCGGAGAATTTGTCATCTGAAAGCTTCAACTTTGACTCAAGATCACCACATAACTCCTTCAACTGTGAAACATTATTCCTTAAGTCACCCAATTCTGCTTCAAGAGTTTTTTTCTCTTCAGATGCTGCTGCAAGTTCTTCCTGCAAACTTGTAATCACTGAGTCTTGACTTTTAAGGCTGACTTCAACTGATTCCCTTTTCTGTATTTCTCCTTGAAGCTTTAACTCAATGTCCTCCAAGCTAGAAACTTTTGACTGGAGTTCTTCTTTAGTCGATGAGAAGAGGTTCTCTAATGCTTGGATATCTTCCTTCATCCTAGCTTCAGAAGCTTTGTGCAGATTCAGTTCTTGGGTCAGTTCACTCGTAACAGCTTGCCCAGAAGCTATTTTCTGCTCCAAGTCCAAAATATGGGATTTTGAAAGCTCCAGCTCGGCCTGAACTTCAGAAAGCTTCATATTGGTAGTTTGGAGCGCTTCTTCTACTTTTTGATTTTCAGCAATCTTCTCATATAAGCCTTTTAGCTCTTCCTGCAGAGAAGCCATCTGGTCCTCCTTTTCTTTCGCACTCTGTTTTGCCAGTTCTAACAGCCTCTCGAACTCCAGAGCCTTCTGGCTCTCAGATTCAGCATGCGAACCACTTTGGTTATGAAGTTCCTCGAACTTCCTTGCTTCAACTGCCGAGGACTGAAGCTCTTCTTCTAGCGCTTGCATCTTTTTTCTTGAGCTTTCTAACTCTGCTGACAACCCGTCAAATGCTACTTTCACGTCCGTCAGCTCCTTGTGCTTGGATTCCTGATCTCCCAAAGCATCTTGAAGTGCCGTGTGCTTTAAAACGTTCCTTTGTTCAACTTCCTCAATAAGTTCCTGCAATCTCTTTAGACTAAGCTCAAGTTCCGCACAGTGCTTTTCCCTCTCGTCCAACTTTTCTTTTGTGACATCAGCCTCGTCCTTCAATCGTGCTCTCTCAGTTTCAGAATTCTTCAATTCTTTGGCCACTCGTTCAAGTTCATCCCCAACAGTTTTCACCTTCTCTTGTGCTTTCAATAAGTCTACCTCGACCAACGAACTGCTCGAGCTCTGCTCCATGGAAGTTGCAATTTCTCCCTTATCAACCTCCGCTGTAGGTTCCTTCTCTACTTTAATGAATTCTCCATCCAAAGCAGTTTCTTCTACTTGGTGAAACCCTCCATTTGATAAAGTTTGCTCCTCACCTTCTACCTGTACAAATGGGAATTTGCTCGAGTTCTCACTCAAGTTGAAAAAACCAACGTACTTTCATAAACACAACGACTAATTAGTTCGGATCTGCAGGACGGGTTGGTCCAGCTAAAATAGCTTCCTATCAATCATTTAGCCCAGCCTGGTCCACGTGGCACTACTAGCATCGTGGCAAGAAGGGGTTCATCAATATACGTATTCTCATAATAAATCACACAAAAGGGGAGGTGGTTAGTCCACAATGAACTTGAAAGTGAAGATTTCAATTCATCTTAAATGAATTGATTTAACTTTAACTCATCCTTGGGTGTTAGTATATTCAAGTGCACTAGAAAACAAATTTTAATGTTAATGCTCCAAAATGAAAAATATGATATAAACAAGAGAATCGATAACTTTTTTTTAATATATTTAAATAGAACATATGCCTAAACAAATAATTAACCAAAATAAACATGGTTACTATACTTATAAGTGATTTAATGTTAGTATTAAAATATATTAATAAACTAATTAATAAAATATTATATTATATTACTTAATGATTACAATTTATTATAAATTAATATAATAATTATGTGTGATTAGAATAAATTATAAAATAATAATAATAATAACATAAGTGAATATAATAAAGAAATAAATTATTTTTTAATAACATAACATATATTTTAACATTAAAAACCACTAATTTAATGTAGTAATAAAAAATTAATATAATAAATAAATATATACATATATTATTTTATCAATAACATAATATATATTTTTACGTATCATTAATTAATAATATATTGTCACAAAATTTAAAACCATTGGTTTAATTAATTATAGCAATGGGATAATTAAACCAAAATAATTTATTAAATATTTATTTTAACAATATTTTAATTATAACTATTAAATCACTAATTTAATACACTAATTATAAAATGCATATATTGAATAAATAAATAAAATTATTTTATAAATAAAAAATATGGATTATTAGTTTCCTAACTTAGGAAAAATTAAACCACTTCGTCTTCCTCACAACGCTGATAAAGGCGGGTCAACGGGCCAGCGCGCAATAGTGACCGAGGCAACCCTCTGACGGTACGCCGAAAGGGAGAAGAGAGGGAAGCCGAGAGAGAGAGAAGAGTGGTCAGGAAGCTATGCAACAAAGACTCGACCTCCCGTGCTTTGCAACGGAGGTCGAGAGGGAGAGGGAGAGCAGGAGGGAAATGAAGTGAAAATCATTCAACACTAACAGCCTAATCTAATGAACTTAGTAATGCGAGAGTAATTCAAGTGCACTTCATTTGGGACCCCCCAAAAAATAAGTGATGAATACCTTGACTGGTAGCAAGTTTGGGTCTGAGCCAGTTTCTGAAGCTTCGACTCCTTTTGACTGAACTTCAACTGCATTGGATTGAGTCTCTTCTTCCATGCCTTCAATATTCTACAACCAAATATCCTGAAGTTGCAAAAACATCCTTTTAAAATTTAAACTAAGATAACTAAGGTTAACTATATCAAAAGAAATTAGAAAAATTAATCTATTTACAAGAATGCATCTATTTTGTTTTATTTATAACATTATTATCTTTATCTCATTAATAAAAATAACAATATATTAAACAATAAATATAAAATAAGAAAAATAAACTTTAAATGAAATTCAATTTCAATGATAAAAATAAATATTATTACACTTAAAATATATGAATTTAAGTTCATACTTATTTTTTCCCATAATGCATTTACCGTCAAAGCGTTTGTGTCTTCAAGTATTATGGAACGCACAGAATCGAATCAGCTGAAAAATTCCAAAGGCACTGCTTGATAAAAAAAAATAAAAATTATAGTTTTTACGCTTTACTAGTGGCTAATGCCTAACAGATTCCATCTTCGCAAGTAGAACCACGAAAACGAGACGTTTGGACCGACCTATTTACTGCTTATTACTTAACAAATGTAACTTGGGCCCGCTACACGTTGGGGTCCCTTGGCCCCACACATGTCACGTGCCAGTACAAGATTCTCAACTTGGCCGAGTCCGAGCCCGGCGGTTCATGACCTTGGATTCCTCCGGATCCGGAGAGTCCAACCCGCCGTCGGGACGATCAAAATACATACAGATTCCCGACGGAGCTTTGGCCTTTAGAAACTTTCGGAGAAACAACTCATTCCTCAAGCGAGATCATGTCTGAAGCTTTTTCCTACCGAATAAAAAGGTCTGAAATATTCAGAGAATTTGGTGATTTGGTGCTTTCGTCTAAACCAGCACGACTTAGAAGACAACGACGCCGCATCTTCTATGCATTTTTTTGGAAAACCATCACGAATGGACCGAACCGAAAACTCTTCCGTGGCCCTTCACCGGCTGAAAAATAATCCGATCGCCGGTGATTTTTGCAGTGACAAAAACATAAAATAGAAACTGGAGAAATGAAAATACTAGAGAAACTAATCAGATCCGAAGTTCGAAAATGAAAATACGAAAGAGAAGATCATTGCCGATGAAAATAGGAAATTGCTACCCAGACGAATTTATACCTAACTTGGGATATCTATTCTAAGCAGACTCATCTTGTTAGCCTATATGATCAGAGTAATTAGATTTTTTTGTGAGTTAAAACGTTCAAGTTGAGCTTCACATAAAGTCAAGTACAAAATCCAGAGCACGCTTTCCGGCCTGGTTCTACTACTGGGACAAAGAGTTGGTAAAGCAGACTTCACTGCATCTTCACCAATCTGTTTGGACAAAGTAGAGGCTTTTTTTCCGTCAAAAGATCTGAAAACTTCCAGTATCAATTTAAATCATTCGGATGAAATCAAAAGAAAATAGACCAAGCACATCATAATAAAAGCCAATCGCAGCGAGTTTCCAAGTGAAATTCCAGACCGGCAAAGTGCAAAGCTTACCAATATGGAAACGAAAGCTAACATCTACTGCAGTTCTAAACTTTAAAAAACAAAAAAAAAATTGAAAAAGAATCAGATCCAAAAAATGCAGTGGCTCAAAATGACCAAGCAAATCAATCGATCAAAGTGGAAGTAAACTAAAAACGCAAAGAAAAAAAAAAAACAGAGTACCTCGAAACAGTACCTCTTCGCTTAAGATCGCGATTCACCGACCGGATTTCTCCAAATCCAGAAAATCAAAGAGAAATATCAAGATCGGGAACAACGCCGCAGAGATTCTGAAACGACACACAAATCAAAAAACAACAACAACTAGTAAAAACCAGGAGCTACTTCGTCAATGAATCAAAAGGAAACAAACAGAAGAAAACATAAACCTGTAAAATCTTGCCTATGATGAACGATATACAGACAATTTTGGAGAGCGGATGATCTGTTTCCGGTGTCTGTTTTTTTTTTTTTTTTTTTTCTTGACGAAATCGATGGGTGAGAGGAAAGCGGAGAGAGAAGAGAGATTCTGCTGTATTAGTAGCAAAGAGTGCTGGAAGTGGACCCCGGAGAGGGCAGTCCGGTGAGGCGTCGAGAAAAAAACGCTCGAATGTAGAGTTTATTACCAAATAGCCACCATGTACCTTCTAGAGGGGCGCCGAGTCTTACACACTCGCTCTTACGCCAAACTTTCGTTTTTTGAATTTTTTTCAAAAAATTATTGGATTCTAGTCTTTATATATTAAGAGGAAGATTTGAACCTAAAAAATAACTAATTTCTGTTAGAAAATGAGTATTTAGATTTGACGTAATTTGCATGAGTGGGTAGGGGTAATTTTGGAAATGCGGGTGAAAAGGCCGTCGAAGTCGACCCCACATTGGCCGACCAAACCGCCCTTGCCGCGAGTTGGGCAGGACGTCGACTGCGTCCAGAAAGAAAAAGACATTTTCGCTTTTTATTCTTTTCTACTAAAAGAATTAAGCTTTCATTTGTGGTGGCTTCTGCTTTTATTTTGATTGTATATAAATTTATTCCTCTCTGAGAATCTCTTTTTCCCTTTCGGCCATGGTTTTATAACTCGGCGAGTTAACTCTGAATTTAGCATTGTTGCAAATTTTGACGGGATCGGTACTGGGTTCGGGTGGGTTTATGCTAGCTTTCCGAGTCTCCGACTCTCTGTTCATTTTTTTGTTAATGGCGGAAATTCCAGATTAAAAAAAAGGGAATAGAGGGTCTTCTACTTTCCCTTGCGATAACCCAGTGGAAAAGGCTTTCCCATTCTTGTTGATGGTGGGACATCACGTTTGGCAGAGGGAGCCCAGAGTCACGAGTCAACTCGGAAACACGAGAAACCGTCAATTTAGCCTTATCCCAGAAGTCGCCGTCGCCGGCTTTCCCCCGTCTTTGACTGGAGACGGCTGCTTTTATTTCCATGTCAATTGTTTACAGACAAGTCAATTCCATTGGCAAATTGTTCAAGTTATCCTGGCCGTCCATTTGTGGGCCCAAAGAGGTTATTAAAAAAGTAGAGTGGACCGAAAGTGTCGTATTATCAATAGCAAAGACGTGGGCCGTGGGAGCCCGTAGATGGCCGTCCAAACTGGTTGTTCATCACCATTCACCACTAAGCAAGCTGGGCAGGGGTTATAAAAAACGCTCTTTAAAAGACTTTTATGTCAACTAGTGAGGAAATATTTAAATTATTTATTAATATTTAATATTTATATTAGATATTAGATTTTACTTTAATGGCTATTAAATATGGATGTGAAAATTAAATTTTTTATATTTATCACTTAACCAATATTTACATTAAAAATATATTATTTATCATCATATTCTTATATTTTAGATATATTTAAATAAATTATAATAATTAAATGAATGTAATATATAAAGTTTTCTCTTAGGACCTCGTGTGAACTCTCTCACTCTACGTTTCTAAAACTTCAATGGAAATTATGTTAAAAATACAAATAAGGTGGGCCCCACCACACCTAGGGGTGGCATCGAGTCTAGTCGAATCCGAACTTGTTTATGTTCGAGCTTAGTTTTATTTAAATATTTCAACTGTGAGTTCAAACCTAATAATTTTAACCAAGTTCAAGCTGAGCTCGAGCTTCAACATTTATTTAAAATTTTTTAAAAAATATATGTCAAATAAATTGTATAGTGGCGCTCGTGAAGATCTATCGTCGAGGATGATGACTACAACGGAAACAGAGGAGAAGGCAAATGAGGGGAGGAAGAAAACGAATCAAGCAACGGTAAAGGTAATTGGCGAGCACTTGTCGATGGCGACAAAGGCGGCCACAACAGCAGATGGGAGGGGCTACTCCAAATCCCGACTCTCGAGCCACCGGCTCGCAAGCTTTTGAACCGAACCATGGTTCGGTCAAGCTCAACTTGTTAACAGCCGGAAAAGAAGCTATGTTTTTTATTTCTTTTTTCTAACAAAAAATCCTCTGCAAAAAATCCTCTGTCTCTCTCTGTTGCTCGGCTGCTTGCCAGCTGTCGCGTCTACGGCTACTTAACCTCTAGCGCCAAAAGAATTTTAGCGAAGGTGACTTCTCATTGGAGGAGTTGGGAAAAAATTAAAATTAAAGTGATTGCAGTAAAAGTAGGAAATCTGACCATGTTCGCTCCCGTTGCTTCCCTCCAGTTCGTCTGAGGATTACGTTCTAGTTTAAAGTCTGGCCTCAGTTCTCTTTCGTCATTTCTCGACCAAGTATAAAATCTTCAGTGGTTGAGAGCAGAGTTACTCAACCAGATATTTGCCTTTTTCATCTATACTTTTTCTATGAGCTACACGCAAAGATATTTTCGCTCTTATCTTCTCAAATTTATCCGTTCTCCACTTCATAGCCCTGAATTGTCGAGTGCTTCTCAAAACCCACTTCCGACTTTTTCATCAATCATATCTCTTGTATAGATGGCTCTCATTTCGTTCAATTTCTTCTCGTAAGTCCATGTAAGTGTCAACTGCTTTTGTTTGTCTGCTGTTCCAAGAACTTGGTATATTCAGTGGGAGTGAATACGTATATTGAGTGGTGTAATTTTTGGTTTCACTTCCTGTTTCTATTCTTTCTCGTTGGTGTTCATGGACGATTGCTTCAATTAAGAAAATGGGTTGTCATTGGAATGTGATGAGTTTCTACATTAAAGGGTGTAATTTTGTTTTTTTCTTGTTTCTGTTTCTTTCTCGTTGCTTTTCATGGATGGTTGCTTCAATTAAGAAAATGGGTTGTTACTGAAACGTGAACTAATCTCTCTATTTTAAACGGTATAATTTTGTTTTCGTTAAATCTTTCTGTTTCTTTCTTTTTGGTTTTCATGTATGATTGTTTCAATTAAGAAAGTGAGCTGTCTCTGGATTCGAATTCCTGCATTATGAAGCACATTTTGTCACGGTTTTCTTGTTTTTGTGCAGTCTCTGGAAAGTGGCATACCGTTCTCTTTCATGAAATGAGTTCTTGAAGTTGTTAAGCACGAAGTGAGTTTGATAATCTTAGGCTTTTATGTTTCAATGTTGTTGGTTTGACTTATTAGGTTAGCGGTTGAATCCGCACGGAGTCTCCATTACGTTGATTCAAGTTGCAAAATTGCTGGTTTTCGCTGTACGAGCAGTTTCAGTAGGAAAGAGCAGAACTCCTCTGGCACATTTGACAAGCCCAAGCATGAAAGCTTTTTTCTTGACAAACGAGGCATTCTGAGAAGCTTCAACAACAAAAGGTTGTCCAGGAAAAAAGGTAACTGAATGTTGTATGTTGTCCATCATGAGATCTTGTCTCTTTTTCCCCATGAACTAAAGTTTTATTATTCATAAACTATCTGTGATCAGGTGGCTCCCTCAGGGGACGAGGATGGAAATATGGATCTGGTTTTGTAGATGGCGTATTTCCTGTTTTAAGTCCCTTGGCACAAGAGCTGTTGAAATTTCTACAGAAGGAAAGGAATGTGAACAAAATTGGGGCTTCTTTAGATTCTTTATCTCATACTCATACAACCTGGGATGACCTTATTAATGTGGCTGTGCAACTTCGTCTCAATAAGCAATGGGATTCTATAGTGTCTGTAAGAAATTACTGAAAATCTTTATATTCAGCCTGCATATTTGGTACCCTTACCAGCTCTATTTGAATGTTTTGCAATTATATGTATTAGCTATGGATTGAATTTGGTTGAAACATTGTTAAACATTCATCCAGCTCTGTGAATGGATACTGTACAAGAGCACCTTCAAGCCTGATGTTCTCTGCTACAATTTACTAATAGATGCCTATGGACGGAAGAATCAACATAACAAGGCAGAGTCAGTTTACCTACAACTTGTTGAAGCTCATTGTGCTCCCACCGAAGACACTTATGCTCTTCTGGTACGAGCCTATAGCACATCAGGTCTTCCAGAAAAGGCAGAGGCTGTTCTTGCTGAAATGCGAAAAAATGGGGCTCCTTCAAGTATGCTCGTAACTATCATAATCGTCTAGTATAACTTCTGCTAGGATTAATCAATGAATATTTTCTCCTCATCCTGTTTAGGACTACGTATAGGAACAGATGATACTGAAATGTATATTACACTTATCTTAGCAGTGACATAAGTTCTCTAGCAAGATGACTGACTGTCTGCTACATTTTGGGTAGTTATCAATAGGTATGAGCCTGTTGCACTGGCAAAGTCCTAAACTTTAAGCCAAACAATGAACTCAGCTTTTGATCGACTTTTTTTCACCGTTACCTGATTTTAAGGTTTTCTCAGTGCAAATTGTACCACTCCAATTCCATAGATAAAATACAGAGTTGAAAGCATCCAATTAGACCCACATAAACTGGGCCAGCTAAGCTGAGTTGTCGTTTGTGTTGCTAATACATTTCAGATTTCTTACCAAAAGCTTGGCAGTTTTGTGTCGATGATTTGGTTTGTAATGTATTTATGTGGGAACGACCTCAATCTTACTCAGGTACAATTGTCTACAATGCTTATATCGATGGTTTAATGAAGGGAAACAACACTGAGAAGGCACTGGAGATTATCCAGAAAATGAAGAAAGAACGGTGCCAGCCATCTACTGAAACATATACAATGTTGATAAATATATATGGAAAGGTGTTGAAGTAGCTTGACTTCATGTAGTTTTTCCATTTTGGAAATGCTTCTCTGTTTCATAAGATTAGTTATTTTGTGATATGAATTTGATTTCATGTTATCTGCTTTTGCAGACACATCAATCTTATAAAGCCCTTAAGGTATTCCATGAAATGAAAAATGAGAGATGCAAGCCTAATATCTGTGCATATACTGCTCTTATAAATGCCTTTGCAAGGGAAGGGCTTTGTGAGAAAGCAGAAGAGATATTTGAAGAGTTGCAAGAGGCTGGGCATGAGCCTGATGTTTATACTTACAATGCCCTCATGGAGGCTTACAGGTTGACAGTGGACTTAAGCTATGCTCACTAAGAAATCCCTTTTGGTACCATGTCCATGTGAGACTAATTGGTTACACTGTTTTCCATTTAACAGTCGTGCCGGTTATCCTTATGGCTCCGCAGAAATATTCTCTCTCATGCAACATATGGGATGTGAACCTGATAGAGCTTCATATAATATCATGGTGGACGCATATGGCAGAGCTGGTCTTCATGAAGGTACTTAGGTTAGAAAAGGTCCAAACAAGACAATATATTTCGCATAGGAAACTTAGCTTTCATATCAGTTCAACTGCGGGTTTCTAAAACCTCTCGGACAAGTGTCTCCTTTTATATGTCTAATTTTGTTGTTCTTGTCCGTTGCATCTTCCATTTTTCAAAGTACCTGTGATGGGTCTGGCTGAAGTTTGACCTGTTGAAGCTTAATTCTAAATACGTGATGTCAAATTTACTTGAATTTTGAAGTAGTTCCTGCTAATGTCAAAATTTTGTTTGGAGAAGTCCACATTAACAATGTCTATATGTACTAGTTGAAAAGCTTTAATGGAACAAGTTGCATTAACTGTGCAGCATGGTTTACATCTCTTTTCTGTTCTGTAGATGCACAGGCGATGTTTGATGAACTAAAGTGGCGTGGCATGATACCAACACTGAAATCCCATTTGCTATTACTTTCAGCCTACTCCAAAAATGGGAATGTCTCAAAATGTGAGGAGATCATGAAGCAAATGCAGAATTCAGGGCTTAAACCAGACACCTACATTTTGAACAACATGCTCAACACGTATGGGCGGATGGGCCAGTTAGATAAAATGGAGGAGGTTTTGCATGTTATGCAGAAGAGCATCCAGAAGCCAGACATTAGCACCTACAACATTTTGATCAACATATATGGAAGAGCAGGATTTTTTGACAGGATGGAGGAGCTGTTTGAATCAATTCCCAGCAAGAATTTGCAACCAGATGTAGTGACCTGGACGTCAAGGCTTGGGGCTTACTCCAGAAAGAAACAGTACAAGAAATGCTTGGAACTCTTTGAAGAAATGATTGATAGTGGTTGCTACCCAGATGGTGGGACTGCAAGCGTCCTGCTTTCTGCCTGCTCCAACAATGACCAGATTGAGCAGGTTACTACTGTTATTAGAACAATGCATAAGGAGTCAAGAGCAATGCTCCCACTATCATGTGACAAAATGTGCCCTCCTATTAGCCATATCCCCAAGGCAAATATAATATGCTTCAACTGATACGTGATCCATAATTACTGACATGTGACACAAATAAGTGATATACCCACCACTGACTTTAATATCAAGGGTGGATGTTTGTTTTTATATGTATCAGACACCCTACAATAGGATACCTATCGATATGATCCCATATTGGCAGATACATCTCATTTGTTTACCGTAAGTGCAGGGAATTTGAATACACTTTCGCCCATGTATGATATGTGTGGAATTGCACCTTCTCCTACTTTTAAAATCCCATAAATATGATTACATGTATCGTATGTATTGGTGACATGTCCACCTATGCGAGTGGAGAAGAGGAGGCGAAAATCGATACATAATATGGTGACATTGTAAGAAATGAATTTCTATCCTACATCATGAAATTCATAATCAAAATGTAAACGGAAGCATGAATGCTTACCTCCAACTATGACGATCAACTATGAACTTCCAAATGCTCATTCGATATCATCAAAATTTAAACATACATTGTCATTCTTTAATCTTCGTGTATACAATTAAATAAGAGAAGACAAATATGAAATTAATAGAGTTTTTCAATTGACAAGTGCGATACAAACATAATGGGAATCTCAGTCACATAAAATTACCTAATAGAACCGAGTCTCGTGTGTTCAGTGTGTCTCTTATAAGCAATAGGTAGTAGACCTTTAGTCAACGGATCAACGATCATTAATCTAGTCCTAATGTGCTGCACAACCACTTTTTTTGCTTTGACATATTCTCGAATAACTAAATACTTAATGCCAATATGTTTACTACGACTTCCGCTCTTATTGTTTTTGGCAAAAAATGTTACATCAAAATTATTTCAATAGATCCTCAATGGCTTGGAAATTGTGTCAACAATTTCAAACCCAAAAATAAAACTCTTCAACCATACAACTTATGAAGTCGCTACAAAATCTACTTATGTGGTAGAAGTAGCAATTAAAGATTGTTTTGCACTGCTCCAATAAATGACCCCTCCAGCTAATAAGAAAACATATCTTGATGTTGACTTTCTCTAGCAAAATCATAGTTTGAATATCTTATCACCTCCAGATGATCTGATCGCCTATATGTAAGTTTGTAGTCTTTAGTCCCTTGAAGGTATGACATGACATTCTTTGCAACTCTCCAATGGTCCAACCCAAGGTTACTTTGATATCTGCCTAACATTCCCATTGCATATGCAATGTCAAGTCTTATGCAAACCTGAGCATACATTAAACTCCTAACTGCGGAAGCATACAAAATGTTTTCATTTGTTTCCTCTCTGAATCTTTTTTAGGATCTGTTCCAAACTTAATTTGTCACCTTTAACAATAGGTGCAACACCAGATGAACAATTCTTTATACAAAATCTCTCTAAAATTTTATTGATATAGGTTTCTTTAGATAATCTTAATGTCTATGACATAAGAAGCTTCACCTATATCTTTCATATCAAATTGTGTTGAGAGAATTTGTTTAACCTCATGAAGTAAACCTAAATCACTTTTAGCAAGTAGAATATCATCTACATATAGGACTAAGAAAATTATTTTGCTCTCACTAACCTTATGGTATATACATTGTATTCTCCGTAAAAATAATCAAGAGTAGAAGTTAAAAGGAGTTTAAACAACCCATCATCCAAAATGCCATTTCCAACAAGAATATTGTCTTTATACAAACGAAAGGAATTACCAAGGAAATTGAAACTAAAACCATAAGGTTTCTAGAAAATGATGGAAGTCCTTTCAAGGTCTAAAACAAAACCAACATTTAGAACAAGTTTATAAGTTCCAACTGCCTCCACATGTGAACTTATCTTGTTTCCTGAATAGATGGAAGATTCACTTTTCGTCGATTTTAGTTGGTTTAAGAAGCATTGCATGGTGTTAGCCACATGGATGTTGGTACAATGATCAATTCGTCGTATTATCAGAAACATTAACCATATTAGATTCAAAACACAATAGAGAGCTTGAAGTCTCAAACTGATCCTGAATAGCTTGAAGATATTTCTTTGCTTTGGCACAATCATGGATGGATATGTAGATACTCTTCCCAATGTGAAACTTGATAAATATCAAACTTAAACAATTAGATCGTTTTAAAGATCAAATGATGTTTTTTTAATTTGGGTATTGGATTCCATGAGCCTTGGAGGTTCATCCACTCGAAGTGTCAAGTCAAGGTCCATGCAACCCAATGATAGGAGAATTTTATCCTTCCAATCAATATAATTGTCTCCATTCATAGGAATAATAGAGGATGAATCCAAATTTAGAACAGATAAAGTTTAAATGACTATAAAATAAAAGATAAACTTACTAAAACATATAATGAAGCTAAATATTAAATATTTACTCATGTAAATAAATTCAAACAAATAAATCAAGGTGTCATTATAATCTTTCATATGGGTTTAGACTATAATACATAAGTGAGTTATATCACTTTATGATGGGATAAAAAACTTCTCTATAAAGGAATACTCTAGGCTTGTGGGTAATTGGAATTTTTGTTTTGTTTTTGAATATATTTATCTTATCCTAATTAATCACTTAAATATAACATTTACCCTGTGGGTTAAATTACTATATTTCCATGATTAATCATAATTTTTATGTCATTAACTTTATGTGACTAAGCTTAATTTCACTAGACATTTTCATAATTAAGAATATTGTGGCAATTAATTATTTATTTAAATATAAAAAAATATAAAATAAAATAATTGACTAAAATTGATACCAAATATTAATTCATTATACCAAATCGAACGACTCAGTTGCATGGTTTGGAGCGAGCGAGTCATAGCCAACTCAGTCCGAACCAACTCAGCCACATTAAAGCCCATTTTTGTATTTTTACCAATCACCAAAAGTTTCATTTTTAATTCTTTTATTTCTTGTTGTATTTTTTACTTTCTATTTTTTTGTTCTTAAAGATCTTTGTAGAGTTTGCAATGCCGTCGCCGTCCAGCACTCGCCGCTCTCTCTCACTGCAGACGGAGAAGAGAAGCACTCTCTATGGCTTCCAGGTTGTGGGCTTCAAGAGCTGCCTCTTACCTCAGAATCTCTACTTTTCAAAGAGGTTTCTCTACTGGTAATTCTTGCCCTTTCCCTCTTTCCGTCCGTTTCTGTTTCAGAACTTTGTCTCTGTCGGTATTAGTGAGAAGGACATGGATTTTGTTTCGATCTCGCTATTGGGCACATTAAAACGCTAGATCTATGTTGTATTCGTTAAGGGCTCTGTGACGTTTAATGGGTCATATTGAGTTTTTTGTGGTATAGATTTCTCTACTCGCTAGTGAACGAAATGATCGTAATATACATCTTTAGTTTCTGTTTTACCTTGTTTTCGATTGTTCTTTCATCTTTCCTTGTCCTTTTCAAAGAACCATGTTGGTAAAATGAACCTCGTTTTGCACAGATGTTGTTTAGCATTTATCGCTTATTTGAGTGTGCTAGAGATCCACGTAATGTTGGTATTGGTGTATTTATTTATTCGTTGTTCTTTTCTTCGATGCCATTATCGCATATATGGGTTATTGTGTAATCCATTTTCTTCACCGCCGTAGAAATTGAAGTTGCTGAGAAATTCAGATCTTTCTGAAGATTGTGAAATGTGGTATTATTAAGAAGAGAAAGAAAGAGTACAGGGTGGTTAAAAATTCATATTTTTTTGCTCGTTCTATGTCTTATGTGAAACAAGCGCGTCACTGTAATGTTCCTCATGCTTCCCTCTTTGTATTTTTTTTTTTTTCCTGTTTCAAAATCTGTTGGCATCAACTAGCTCTAATATCTCAGAATAAGAACAGAACCAGAGGAAAAGCCCTTTTTTAGCAAATATAATTTCTATGCCTCCAGTGTTAGGTTCCTTACTGTAATCATTGATCGTGCTTTCTCCATTGGTGTTATTCTTGAGAATAGCTCTACCACGTGTACACTTTTCTATTTGTTGCCTGGGAAACCAACTCTCCCCTGTTGAGTTTATTCTTTGATTGTGGCCCAAGTACTCAAATGATGAATTATAGAAATTTTCACCAATAAATTTCTATTAGGGGGGAAGGCAAAAGAAAGTTAGTCCTGTTATTATATTAGATTGCTCTGTATTATATTATGTAGAAAGTTCTAGCAAAGGTCCTCTGCCCATTTCACTCTAGTTAATCAGAAGTTTATTCATTTAATGATATAGGTCCTCAAAGATCCAAATGAATTTCCAGAAGTTTATTCACCCATGTTTTAGAAAACCAACTCGATTCACCTAATCATTTATGCTTCTTAAATTTGAGCATATCGAAGCATCAACATGTACTTTTATACTTCATTTCTTGTGGCTAACTTTTTACTAGGACTCTTTTTCTGGAGTTTCAGTTCTCAAGGACTTGAAATATGCTGACTCCCATGAGTGGGTAAAAATCAATGGCACATCTGCTACTATAGGAATTACAGATCATGGACAGGTTTTAAATCTCCTGTGCCTCGATAAAACTTTTGTTCTTGAAAAATTCTTTAGTTGTTTAATGCTAAATAGGTAAACTTTATGCTCAGGGTCACTTAGGGGATGTTGTTTATGTTGAATTGCCGGAAGTTGGTGCTGCAGTTGCACATGGAAGCTGTTTTGGTACAGTTGAGAGTGTGAAGGCAACCAGTGATGTTAACTCCCCTGTTTCTGGGAAAGTGATTGAAGTCAATGAGGAGCTTAGCAACTCTCCGGGCTTGGTGAGTCAATGCTTAACCCCCAAACCCTTGTGTTGGTAGTGCCTTGATTCTGAAGAGGGCAAATAAGTCTTCTAATCTTCCTATTTTTGGTAGCAATTTTTTGTTTATAATCTAATTTCAGGCAGATAACAGTTTGTCCATGTTATCTACTAACCTCAGATGCTTGTTATATTGACAGAATGAAATTGATGAAATACATCATTGAGATGTATAATCTATACCCTTTTGCTTATTTTTCTGAAATATCTGTACTCTTTTACTTATTTTTCTTCAAAGTCTGTACTATTTTGTTTATTTTTGTGAAAAAAATTAAAGGGTTTCTATGAACATGGGTAGCTTATCTGCAAAAAGAAAGGTTGTTTCTCTAGGCCATACAATGCAAGTGACACATGTGTATCTTTTTCGGCTTCAGGTCAATGCGAGCCCATATGACAGTGGATGGATCATCAAGGTGGAAATGAGTAATGCAGGAGAAGCGAATTCTTTGATGGACTCAGAGCAGTATTCGAAATTCTGCGAAGATGAGGATGTGAAACACTGAGAGTTTTGGAAACACGGTTTAAATGTATGCAGGAGATGCAGGTTTCCATTAGTTTTTTGCTCCCTTTGAGATTGTGACTACTGCACATCTGCCAACCGAAATAATGACCTTTGAAGTTTATGAGTTTTCTAGAGAATGGGGAATTTTAAGTCAGCCACTGAAATTTCAGTTTTCTGTCGTTCTTATGGTTGTACCTTGGATGGCCTTCTTGCCATCACCAGTTTATGTGGTTGTCTGAACTGGATCAATTGAAACAGTTGTACATAAATGTATGTCGAGAGTCTTGTTTCTAAATCAACCATGCCTACTGAATTTTTTTTCTGAAAGCCAGATCAACAGAAATGAAATATATACACATAATGTTTGCAACCATGAAAAGGATAGCTGCACGAGATTATCAAAATCTGCAAGTGATTATCATATAACTACTCTCTAATCTTCCACGAATGGGCTGAGGCTGAGCGAGACGCACTTTTGATTCCCTTGTAGTAATGGGACTGCAGCTTTTGCCTGTTCCAATCCTTCACAAATCTGGAGAAAAGCTTCCGTGCATCATCAGATGAAAGATCGGAGAAAAATATTCCTTTCTCTTCTTTCAACCAAGTTGAGAACTCGTTGTTCTTGGAGAAATAGTCATCACTAGATATCTCCTCAAAGTCATGTTTGCAGAGAACAAAAGAATTACAAAATACTCCACAACGTCCTCAACATTGACCGGATAGACTACAAGGGTTTTGAATACCACAATTAAATGTTAGTTAAGAGGCAAAATCAACAACCGTCTCATTAATCTGAAAGGATTCTACTTAGCAGTCTATTTCTATCTTATATATCCTCTTAAGATTGCTATAAATGTACAGTAAAATATCAATCATTTTGGGTATTCAACATAGGGAAGGGTGAACCATTACGAACGGACAGGAGAACTAACATTGCCATGTTCTCTTCAGGATATTGTTGGTCACCTAAGGTGCAGCTAGAATTATGGAGAAGTACCAACTTATGATGTTACTACCATTTTGTCCTATGATATGGAATAAAACAAAACAGTCCAGACATGAAGAAGAGAAAGACAAGCTCACGGATGATTGTTGAAAAGAAAATAAGAAACATGGGAATGTCTTCAATTTTGTCAAAACATCTCAAGTTGGCTTCCTTCCACCTACAGATCAGGAAGATATCCAAAACAGAAAAATTAACATGCCAATAGAAAGCTCAAAACCTCTCTACTTGCAGTTCAGTTGGATTGAATGCCATAATGACAGAGAAAGCAGGCTAGTCATGAGGCTGATGGAAGAAACAAGTATATTTGTTCAGATTATCACTAAAAAGAACAAAGTATTAGTTTGGGAGATAGCAATAGACAAAGCTGTTTCTCTGCTGCATAAGGAGCCACTCCATTTTACTACTAAATCTTATTCAGTATCCAAAGTACAACTCATCATGCCTGGAAAGCCATTTTACTAATTAAGCTTATTTAGGATCCAAAGTACAACTCATCATGCTTGGAAAGCCATTTGAACAAAACTAATCCCAGAGGTGTAATGTTATTTCAAAATATAACAAATCCTTACCCCTGTCAAAATGACCAAGATTTTACACTGCAGTGCCCTAAACACAATGAATCCTTCAACCAAGGAAAGCAGTTCAACCAATTTCCAAGAGTTAAGTTGCAATGTGTTTGCTTTAAGAGACAGAACTCACAGAATGACGAGTACGCTTTGAATGCTTGTGGTCACAGATTTCGTTCCTGAAATAGAAAGGTTCTAACGAGAGTTAACCATTAGCACTAATTGTCTTGAACACCTGAGTAAAGAAACTCATGGGTATTGAATTTCAGTTCTCCGTGAAAGAAAAGTCGGTCGATAGTGACTAACACTAGCTATAAAAAAGTTAACAAGAGCAACAGAAACAAGTAACACAGTAGAGAATTCTATATATTTTGAGCAGAAGGGTATTGAAAGTGTAAAAATATCAAATTCGTTTTCTAGAATCCTTCATAAAGAGACTAAAAAGCGAGAAGGAAACCCACCTCTATCAGAATCATGCTTGAAATGCCTATGAGACTTATATATGGAGAATTATATGTCAAAAGAAATATTGTAAGTCTATTTTCTTACCTAGCAAACTACTTATAAATCCAAGTTTTCTAAAGGGACATATTAATATCGGAAGAATCAATGGTCATACTGGCAAAAGAAGAAAGAATATAACATATTCTTTCTCTCAAAGTAAGTATATTTTATGAAGACATATTATACTTGAATGAACGATATCGAAGTCTAATTTATGAAGGAGCAAATTTCATTTCAATTTGATCTATATGTAAGAAGATATTTGCATTGGAATCGATAAGGGTCAAGCTACAAAACAAAGCAAATTGAGATGTTATAAAAGATTCAAGAAGAAATATTTTTATGTCAAATTAAGTATCAATTTAAAGCTATTTGAGTCTAGTCTCCTGAGCAACAAATTGTTTGTAATTTTGAGCTATATTGTGAGAGATATCGATATTAGAAATACCAAAGGCCAGTTTTACCAAAAATCGCTCCTATTATACCTCACATCAAGCGTTTTCTTTTCTCCTAGAATCCTAGTTTTTTAGCCAAATTGCTCTTCTAATCAGAGGGTTTTGGTAAGACTTACTCACTTCATGATGTGCTCATTCAAAGTATGCAATATTCTGTTTCGATGTTGTTTTCAATTTTTTCGTTTTTGTTACTTGGTTGTTTATTATCTGCATCGTCAATTCTAAAAAATTGTGGTTACCCCAAAAAAGTTATACTTGGTCAAATTATTAATTTCTACCTTCATAGTCTTCTTCAGTTTTTCAAAAAAAAAAAAAAAAAAAAAGGTCACATTCTAGATTTGTTTGGAAGTATGAGTGTTGCATAGTCCCCTCATTTCCAGATAAAATTGTTTTCCCCTAGCATTTCTTCAGTTTACCATTTTGTGTTTTCATCACTTCCGAGCAATGTCTAAACCCACTACTTAAAAGGTATAGGAGTGTGCCCAATATCCAGCTCGAGTTAAGTCTTTTGTTTTTCATCCAATAGGCGATTTGTGTTTAAGCTACCTTTAAAAAGTAAGTAATCTCTTTGTTGTGCCCTAAAGTTGGACCGTTTTTTCACATTAAAATTGAGTGGAGTATGTTTCAGATTATAACCATGTGGCAATGTTATTATGAATATTTACAAGTTATCCAATTATAACATGTGGCAATGTTTTATGTTGGTTTTATTCAACTTTCTTATTTTCTTGAGCTTTAAACTGACAGTTAAGTACTTTAATTGGCAAAGTTAAAACAAAATCAAGTATATCCAAATTAAACAATTGCCTCGATGGTTGGATTGTGAGAATTATTAAAAAGAAAACATGCTAAGTAGAGAATTTTAAAAAAATGTTGATTAGAAAATTTTAAAATAATACTTATCTACATATTTGATGAAGACACAATAGCGCTTTGGATAGCAAGGTTTTGGCAAATATTGGTTAGGTATCTGGCAAGAAAAAGGAGGTCAATGAAATTGAGTGCATGGAAATGTTGAGAAAATACTTAGAATAGACCAGGGGATGTGCAGCATGGGGAGGGATTTTTCCATTCAAATACTTGGTATTCACTTTTATTGATATCTTACTCTGCATTTTTCTCATGGGTACAACAGATAATTCTTGTTCCCTTGAACCATTTTCTAGTGGTGTCCTGGCCAGTTCATGTGAAAATTCTTAAAATACTTTCTTTGTGTTTTCACTGGTCATTCATGCATGAACGTCAATATTATAGAATGGTAGAAAGGTGACTAGCTCTGGTTCTGATGTTGTTTTAAAGACACGTTTTCTTTGGATTATAAGTAATTTTCTTTCTACTTTTCAAAACATAAAAAAATTCCTCCAAAATATCCAAACCACTTTGATTTTTTCCAGGTCGACGATGGCAGGGAAGGTGAAGTAGTGAAACCCACAAACTACTCGAAACAAGTCCTCAATCCGACGTCCAGGGACATTAGTACGAGGTAGAGCGTTTTGACGGGTCCTTGGATTACCGACTGGATCATGAGGCAATTTAGATACTTACCATGGGAGTAGCAGGTGTGATGGTGCTCACTGAAGGGAAAGTTACTTCATTTCAAACAATCTGTCATTGATCTATTTCCTAGCTTCATTTTAAAATACATGACGTATAACTTGTAAATTTGAGACAAATTACACTAGTGAAGACATAATAGAAACCAAGGTGTCTACATCTCTTTTGTTGTCCCACAACTCAAAATTACTCTCGTGAGACAAAATAGAAACCAAGGTGTGGCTCAAAATTACTCTCGTGAGACAAAATAGAAACCAAGGTGTGGTGGTGACGTATAACTCATAAATTTGAGACAAATTACTCTCGTGAGACAAAATAGAAAGCAAGGTGTCTACATCTCTTTTGTTGTCCCACAACTCAAAATTACTCTCGTGAGACAAAATAGAAACCAAGGTGTGGTGGTGACGTATAACTCATAAATTTGAGACAAATTACTCTCGTGAGACAAAATAGAAAGCAAGGTGTCTATATCTCTTTTGTTGTCCCACAACTCAAAATTTGGTCACTAAATCGTGACTTTGTATTGTTTACCAACTAAATCATAATTTGATTGTCCTTTACTTCTCAGTCCTTAACTGGTATGAGGGGATCATCTCTAATGTATTTAGCCATCCTTCTAGCCTTTGGAAACATAAGAACGAACCTTGACTAATCATATAGTTTGCCACATTCAATCTAATATATGTTATCTGAATAGGTTGTGTATTTTCCATCTAAACTCTTAGTTGTCCTTTAGACAACAACTTGTGTTCTAGATTCAACCATCTGATTTCCTAAAAAGATCACAATTCAATGCAAATAAGTGTCTAACTATACAAAGGATCACTTTCCCCATTTCAATTCACCTTGTTAGGTGAGTGGGCCCCATAATTAAAGGGATAATGGCACAATTTTCACTCAAGTACCTAACGAGTAATGTACAACAGTCGCACTTTGCAATTGAGATAGAAAATTGAAAAAAAGAATAGCTTAATTGCATGAAGGATGGATGACACAGACCATGGGGAGGAGTAGGGTGTGTAGGAAATAATGAAGCTAGGGCTTCAAGTAGGGTTCCTTAAAAGGGTTTCAAAACATAGTAATTACTCAATTGAGAGTAGAAGCCATCAACTAAATGGTTATGGCAAGATGAAAAAATTGAATTTTTAGCCTACCAGTCTAGACATTTTTTGGAAGAACTTTCAATAGGGTTACTGAATGGAGAGGAAATAGTCACAGAACTGAAGAAGATTTCCCAAAATTGCCTGCATTGTTGTGATACCATGTAAAGAAAGAGATTTGAGAGAGAAGGAGAAAGAGGAAAATTGAGAGAGGAGAAGGGGGTTAAGCAGCCTTGGCTGCATTGGAATTCATGCCAGAAAAACAACGAGTTCCCTCTCTTTATTAAACCCTTGAGTGATAATTACAAAGAAGGAATAAAAATGCCTTTAGTTACAATAACTCCTACAACTCATAAAATACAACTCTGATTTGAATGAAACTTGAAACATAAGATTTTAATGAAATTATTATCTAACTAACAAAAATATGCCAAGATAAATCAGAATATGAGAAATCACCAAAATACTCTTGAAATGGTATTTTAACAATCTAAAAATGGCCAAGAGGGCCTTCTTGTAGCCAGTTGTACATATAGCTGCCTGTTAAAAATACTAGGAAAAAACAACTATAACAATTTCATGGCGGTCCACCCTACAGGATAATATGAATTAGACACCCAAAAGCAGTTCAATCAATGAGAAAGGTCCTTCCCCAAGTTCTTGGGTCCATATAAGCAACATCTCGTTCCTTTGCTCTCCTTTGGTCAGGCAAGCAGCATAACAAATGAGAGCAACAGGGAGGTCAAACACACTTGCCATTTCATCAGTCCCATCGGTATTCAAACCAGCTGTAGCTCCCCAGAGAATTTACTCATGGTGCTGATTCTGGTCTCAGAATAGAGCCCATGAATTATTCAAAGGAGGATGCCAGTGAGCCGGCTGATTGAGTGGATCCTTCATTGTTGAGAATGTATATGCTATGACTAGAAAATGCAGCAGGGTTTTGGGCTCTTCTCATCTCTTTCTTTTCTAGTTCTTCATGATGGAACTAGCTAGATAGGGTTCTACTTCAGGACCAATGGCAAATTGCCATCAAATCAATATCTTACTGGTAAGTCGTGGATTTGCACCTGGATCTCCTCCACATTTCTAAGAAGAAGGTAATCTTGTTAAACTGTTGTCCTACAAGCATATCTGCACTTATGTCTTCTGCTCCTGGCCAAATGCCTAACTTTCTTTCTGTCCTTCACTTTCGTTTCACCCTCATACAAATTTTGAGCTACTAACAATGAACCATTTTAATTTGATGACTGAAGGTTCTGTGCAGAAAGGATACGAAAGGTGGTCATGATTCACACAAATAAATGCAACTCAAGCAAAGAAAACAAGACAAATAGAAGGAGATAAAAAGGCCGAAAAAAAGATATATATAATGGATTAATATGTCATAGGTGCAAACAAGAGAAACTCCTTTTAATAGTAGATGATGGATCCATGCTAAGATGACAACAAATTTGACTGGGTTTGCCTCAAATTAGGCACCTTCAAATCCAAGAACTGACAAATTTTGGACTGGAAATTTGTCTGTAAGCATGATAGTGAATGTTCCATAGTTACATATATCCATGCATTCAAGTTGAACAAACTGGCGTCCCATCAGGTAACAACAGAAGCTACAAACAGTATGATACAAGTAGCTTGCTCTTGTTTGCTTCATTTTAGGGGAGTCACCATCAGAATTTAAGATGAAAACTAAAAGCCAAGGGCTGATGAGTTCAATTTATGAAGACTTGAAAACCATGATCCTTAACAATGCGGTGGAGCATTTTCAGAGTGGAGCAGTTATTACTTACAAGCTAACTACAAGAAGTCATACAATCTTGCTTTTTTTTTTTCTTTTCTTTTTTTTGTTGATGATTAACAATCATATGATCTTTGCAATCAATTCATTATAGGCACCATATAGGTGTGAAAAATGAGAGATTACAGTGTATTCCATCCACCATTGTAACGCATTTAGTTCCTACTCAAACCTTCAGAATTATCATTTTTTCCTCTTTTCTTGGTAGCTGCAGATTAAAACACCTAAATATAAGTCATAAATGTTTCTACCTCTTGATATTTCCACGCTAAAAGTTCATTTTAAATTTAATTCTTGTTTTAAGAGATCAACAACAGCAGCAGAAGCAAGAAACATTTCCATCAGTAATAACCAAAAGAACAGACAACAAATTTCTCAAAATAGCGTATGAACAATTCCTCTACGCAATTTAAATGATAAGCAAAAACATTCAGGAGCTCAAACTCCAGGGAACTTGTTTTTCCAACAAATACAACAATCATCTCGAAAGCGCTGATGAATTATACAGATATTGGTTGACATCATCAGCTGAGCCTGATTGCAACTATTTTTGGGGTCAGGAAAACAGAACAAAAAATATAGCACCTCATAATACAGAAAATAGCCTAATTAAGAGGTGGCTGAGCCATATCAAAGAACACTTTAACAAAAAAAAAAAAAAAGAAGAACATAAAATTCAACTCTAAAAACCTGAGAAGAGAATACCGTGAGAAGGTAAGCGATCCGGTGCTCTCAGGTTTGATTTTGATGAAATGAAAGACAGGCAGAGAGATCGACTTGAGCCCTCTGGCACTGTTCCCGCTTCAGCTTGGTGCCACCACTGGCACACAGTGCCTGAACAGCATCCGACTCCGCGGGACAGCAGGTGGATACGATGCACAGGGCGAGTGCATGGTTGAGGTGACGACAGCCAAAATCTCGCTGGTACAGATCTCCGAAACGGCGATGACACTCGCATAGTGCCCGGTACTGCCGCTCGCAGCCCGCCACGGCCGCATCTCCGGCCGCCGTCTGCTTCTTCTGCAGTTTCGATGGGCCCATGAGAACTGCCGGATAGGTGTCGCCGCCACTGCTCGAATTACTTCTATCCAGTTTTATTTTGAGTAACCGGATTTCAGTGTCCGGGTACCCGATCGTTTACTTTATTCGAAAGGCCCGATGTTAAAGGAAAGTGGGTTTTTGACAAAAGCCCATGGATAATGGAAAAAATCCAATCTGGTCCATTCCCACCACATGATAAATTGACCATCTCCTGCCTAAACCGAGTCGGGTCAAGCCTGGTCAAGATGAGTCGGATCGGGTGTAGATCGCGTTCAACCCAACCCGAGACTTTCCCATTGCATTTCTTCACCTGATAAACCTCTCGACTGCAAAACGCCGGCCGTCGGAGTTCATATCTGTTGGGCACCATGTCCTCTGACCTCCATCCATCTTCTATCTCCTCCTACCTTCGTTCTCTTCACAACCTTTAGTAAGAAGCGGAAGAAAAAACTTACATTTATTTATTCAAACTTCAGAATTACAAGCCGCGATGTCTTTGCAATGTTAGATTTCAACTCATGAACTTCTAAACATAAATGAAATTCATAAAAACTTAAATGGAAAACACATATCCCGTC
This sequence comes from Aristolochia californica, assembly GCF_029961685.1. NCBI lineage: Eukaryota > Viridiplantae > Streptophyta > Magnoliopsida > Piperales > Aristolochiaceae > Aristolochia > Aristolochia californica. The sequence continues at coordinate 24,311,684 of NW_027181826.1, forward strand.
AGGGCAATCTATTGCAGAGCTCGTCTATGGCAACATCCATGCACCCTTATGTTAGACTATATCCAAATTTAAAACTCCTCTTTTCCATCAAAGAGATGAGAGACGACCACCATCCACCCAGGAAACCACCCAATGAATGGATCAATTATGGAAATTGACTTACATTCTTCAACTTGACTCATTCACATAATTAATATATATCATTGAATATTGATACATCTTCAAGAATGTTTCCTATGGATATAATATCTTTATACTCAAACAAAGAAGATTAATTTACATGAATCGTGGCGGTAAATCCTTTAGAGCAAGTATTATCTTCCACATATTACAATGCAATTGTCTCCTTTGAATGAGAACTTTATGTAGTACATTTCTTTATGAATGAGCTTCCATAATGCTCATTCATGATTATCTTACATTGTCATTCTCTAAATTTTATGTATACAACCAAATAAGAGAAAAAAAATTTAATGGAGTTTTTTAATTGATAAATTGCGATACAAACATAAAGAGAATCGCAATTACATAAATTACTTAATAGAACTGAGTCTCATATGTTCAACACGTCCCTTATAAGAAAATGGTGCTAGACCCACTTTGTTTGCTTTAACATGTTCTTGAATAACTAAAAACTTTATGTCAATATGTTTACTACGTCTTCCGCTCTTATTGTTCTTGGCCAAAAACACTGATGCAGAATAATCGCAATTTTGTGAATGACAAACATTACTCACTAATCACCCATTTCTACCTTTGAGAGTCAGTGCCTGGGTTAGGACACCGTGATGGAGAAATTTATTATTAAATATATATTATTTGGTTCAAGTGAGGATTACTGTCATTACCTCACAGCTTGGTGGAAAGTGTTAGAATATATTATATAATTAGGGTGATACTAATATAATTAGTTTATATTTCTTATAACCTCTCCATTCTTGTTTTTGGGTCTTTTTGTTTTTCTCCGTGAGTTAAATCCGTAGTATTTGGGTTTTTGTTGGCGCCCGAAGTCGAAAATGATGGAGTGAACTGGTTGCGAGGTGGTCGTCGAGCCCGGTGAACAAGATTGGATAAGCAGAGCTTAATGGGGTGGCTAGGACATAAAACCCGAGCCTTGGTTACCCAATGAGCGGCCTGGATGAGACTCGACATCATCTACGTGAAGAGAACAATTCTCCAGTGCAGGTTTGAGCCTCAAGATAATTTCTTCAAGCCGCTGGGACCGTTTCTCGATCAGTCGACTGAAGCGAGTTCAAATTTGAGCAGGAATTAAAGGATGGGAGGGTTGAGATATAGTTGATGTAAATCCAAAGGCTTTTGTGGATGGCGTCGTGAAGGGTTATGAGAAGTTGAGTGATGAGTGAAAATCGAAGTATTTGGAGTTTTTGTAATCGAATCATTTGGTGGAGCTACTGAATCATTATACCTAGGAGTGGAAGATGGAGTGGAAGATCGACTTGTGTTGAAACCATTGGGTTAAAAGGCTCGAACCTTTTAGGAAAGCAACCCCACATATCTTATACAAGGATGACCCGGTCGATACAAACACAAATTCCAATAACTTGGAAGAGATTGGGTTGCGAAGCTCCTGATGATGATGATGAAAAGGTATGGGATGGAAGTTGTGATGGTGGTAATGCAAAGGAGAGTGATGGAGATAGTTTGCCTGAGAATGAAATTGATGCCTGGCATCGTACTGAAGTAGTGAATTCAATTAAAGATGAATAAAATTTCAGTGGTGATTACTGTGAGGAGGATGAGAATGATGCGGTGGCTATGGGACATGGTGAGGATGGTGTATTGGGCATGGACGAAGAGAGGTACAGAGCAGAAGAAAGCAAGGAATATTGGGATGCGCAGTTTCGAAAAGCTCTAAGCAGTACTGAAGCAATAGAGAACTTAGTTAAAAATTCTGTTGAGAGATATATTCCATTTTACAAGAAACAGTTGCAAACAATGTATGAGGAGATCGAGGAGAAGGAGAGAGAATCATAATTACGAGCAATGTATGAACAGAGTGAGAAAATAGAGATGGAGATGTCTCTGATATGGACTCTTGGCTCACTTGGTCATTGCTAAGTTGCTCAAAGTGATATCTGCTCCAGTTGAACAGCAAGAAAAGGTTTTTGGAATTCTGCTATCAGTTGATGGCAAAAAGATTCTCAGATTGATAGATTCTTTTGAAATTCTGCTAACTGGACTAGGTTGATGTCAGAAATGAGCGAAGACAATTTTCTGGGACTTGCTATCGCATGCTTTGAGCGGAAAGTTGTCTAATTGCACATCAGCTTGTCAGAACAAAGATAAGTAAGGGCTAAAGTTGGTCTCGTCTGTATAATCCATAAGATTTCAGAAAGGTACAAAGACTTGGGAGGATTCTAATAATTTTTTCAGTTCTTGAAGGAAAACAATGTCTAGCAAAGAAAATAAGCAATGGAAAAGAGAAACCAGTCTGGGGAAGAGTATTTTTTCTTTGAAAACGTTTCCTAGTAAAACATGTGCAACCAACTAAGGCTTAAATACAGATTATTTTACAAAAAACATTACTGTTGCATTTCAACCCAGTAATCTCAGTTCCACTGTGAATGAGAAAGATCAAACAATTAAGATCTTTACAGTTCAGCTCAAGTCTATCTGAAAATGATTAGCAGAAGTTAGGAAATCATATCTCAACTAATAACCATGAGAAAGGTCGTGTTAAAGTTGTATCCTGGTTTATCTCAAAATGAATAGCCAAAGGTAGGAGGTTATGTCACCCCTGATAACTAGACTATTTGCATCGATAAAGATATACTGCTGTAATAATCCATCAGAGAAAGGAAAAGAGAAAACAAAATGTAAACAAAGAAACTCAAGCACAACTTACTGTGTCTTTTCCAGAAACAAAATGGGAACAACAAAACTTAAACATGCTTAACAGCTACTTTTAAGAAAAACTAAAGTAGGCAATAGAAGAGAATTTGCAATTGAAGAGAATGGCAAACTGAAACAAGAAAAAGAGAGAGGAAATCATTTCAGCAAAGAAAATCCAAATGTTTAATGAACTTAAAGTGAAATTCCAGCATATACAGTCTGTAAGAATTAAGAAAATGTCACTTCTTTTCACTGGGGGGAGGCAACTGGAGAGAAACCAAACAGGGGAATAAATGATACTTTGACATCATGTTCCAAACACTTCAAACTGTTAGCAATACAACTCAATACAGCTCTGTATACAAAAATGAAGTTACTTGCTGTCAACAAATTCTTCAGTACAACTTGCATATCCCTGTTTCATTCTTCTTGGTCATCCCACACACTGGAATCCTCCCTTTAATGCAAAATAAAGCACATCTTATTGTAGATAGCAATCCTTGTTAAGAATAGTCCTATATGACTTTAGGATAAGAAAACTCTTGTTTGTGTTACTTGAGAAGAGATCTTATAGCTCCATCTAGTCATTCTGAGTTAGACTTAAACCCATTTTAACCTCCACTCTACAAGATCTCTTTCATTTTCCACAGGATAGCCCCCTTTTCAGCAGTGTCTACTTCTCTTACTCTTTCATCTCTTGAAATGGTAATTGGTGTAGAAGAAATGAAAGAAATTGTTCCTCAAGTGCTTCTTGCTGAACACTATCATTTAATCTATTCCTCATGTAGCATTGAGGAATCTAAGAAGGTAAATCACATTAAAACAATTTGGATTTTTCTTGAGTTGTTCATAAAAAAGAAAATTTTCTAACAATGACTTATAAAGATTGAAATCTCATGCTCAGAGTTTGATTCAGTCAATACATAAGAAATGTAATATACTTGAGAGTTTCAATCCTTTCCATATCTGAGTCTTACAAGCAGAAACATAAAAATTAATCAATCAATACTCTGAACTTGTATTAAAAAGTAGAACCCTTTTTTAGTTACAAGTAGAAGGGGAGGAACCGATCAAGACCAAATCTGGTGCCTCAAAAATTTTCCCACTATTGGAGCAGAGACATCAAACTGAGGGAGAGGGAGACATGGAGAACTTGTACTAAAGGTTGTGGAGAGGCATCAGCAAGACGAGATAGTCAACCAGATGAGTGAGAGCCCCTGGTTATGCTGTCCAGAACCAAGTGACTTCACCAAAGCTATAAATTTACTTTAGAGAGTGGAAACATTGCTCATACTCCACCTACTGTCAGTTCAAATGAAAAAAACTAATTTTTCATTCCATATTGTGACTTTCTATGTCTCTGCTACCCGCACGAGTTTGATGTTCTAGAGAAGCAAGAACATCCGCAGGTTAATCATGGGCGAGCTTTAAACGGTGGGAGACATCTACCCTACATGAATGGTGCCATTCAGGAGATCAGAAGGATACATATATCAACATCGGATACGTATAATGACTCTTCCCTAATTGATCACTTTTCTAAACACTTAAAAAAACCAGTGAGTCAACCTCACACCAGCGCCCCTCCAATTGAGCCTGTTCTGGGGGCCCCCCACCTCCCGTAATCAAGCAATCACACTGTTAACAAATCAAATTTACACGCCGTACCACAGAAAAATATTAATTCGTACAAATTAAACATCTGTCAGCACCTCACGAAGCCCTAATAATGGATGTGGGGCGCCAATCACCACCGCCGGCTCTACACCAGGCCCCACCCTCGACGATCACACCTCGAGAACACCGCCCGGTCTCACCCCGTGTCCACATCCCAAAAGCTGGATGACGAGGCACGTTACCGGCACAGGCCGGTCGGACCCGTCCGGTGGACGGGGGTGGGTCCGGCTGTCTGGCCGGATATGGGTCGCCTTTCAGTTTTTGCCACGTCTGGGGAGAATCGAGAGCATCTGTGACGTTAAATCCCAGGGAGTGGAGAAGATAAGATAGAGTGGGTGTTTTTGATAAGTGATGAGACTTGGCTGAGTTGCAGAGTAATTATATGAGAGAGAGTGATTGGGAGTTGTCTGTGAAAATGTGTTAGAGCGAGGGTCAACCGCTAAATCATGATATCATCAGCCAAAGTCTCTATCTGTAGGGCGAGAGAAAAAGTGCCTCAAAGGATGTCGTTTTACAGTGCAGATGACAAGTGGCAGAGGTGATCGTACTACTGATATGGTAGGCCCTCTCCAACATCTATCATTTGTTTGTGGAAAGATGTAGGTTCGGTGTTTTTTTTTATATTTTTACCATTTTTTGCGGATGGGGAATGTGGTTGATTCTGCTGAAAGGGCAGTTTGGCATATGTGATCTGATGCTCTTTTCCTGTTCTGGGTATGAAAGATTTGATGCCTGTGAGTTTTTTTCTTTTTTTTTTATTGAACTTGCATCTGTTCTTCTGGGTGTACCTTTCGATGCTTGTGAGTGGTAACCGGTAAGCGACGGCCTGGATCAAGTAAAGAGAAAAAAGGTTTTGTTTTCCCTGCAGGAATTAAAAGAGAGAATCTTCCAGTGCAGTTCACGCTTCAACGTTCAAAAAAATCCGAAGAGAAGAACTCTGAAACAAAAGTGCATAACCCAGTAAGTAAATTTGATAGCAGGGGAGAAGGAGGGGAAAGAAACACAAAAACAAATCTCTCACTGAATGATCTTTGGAGTTGTGCAACTTTAGGGGGGCAAACGTCAACGGGGCCAAAAAAAAAAAAAAAAACAATTTCATTTTTTTTTTAAATGAAGTATATGGGGCAATGGGGCCTAAAGCCTGAAACTTTCGAAGATAAAATAATTTTTTTGCTTTTTGTTAGATATGTTACATCTTGGATGTAAAATTAGTCCTCTCGTTTTCTGTTTTTTTTACTCCCCCTTCTTACTATCTTGTAAGTCCTTCCTTTGTCCCACCATTAAAATCTTCCTATATCAGCAGTCTCAACCCATGCCAAGCTAGTGAAGACAACCGAAAAGAAGAGGAAAAGCAGAAAATACAGAAATAGTACTGAAAAAATAAGCTGAAAATGCTGAACGGAAAAATATTTTTAATCTGTATATTATACTATTATTGTTTCTTCCACTAAACTCCAAAACGGAACCAATAATACAATAATTGGATACTTAGATCTTTATCTTTTTCAGCTGAATTGATAAAAAGGAAAAACAAGAGGTTCAAGTATCTCTGATTAAACCTTAAAGTGCTAAGAGTCTCAGGCGCTTAAAATGTAATTTCAGGCTTTTCCTCTTTTTTCCATAAATACTTGTGGTCGACTCCTCTCTCCTCGGACCAAACTCCGCATAGTGTATAGACTATAGCTTAGTGTACCCTTCATTTGTTTTCTCATAAAAAGCTACTTCATTTGCAAGGTGCTTTCATGGGTTTCTCTAACAAACCTCCTGAAAGTCCTGCAAGCTGGCTGAAGAGATTCCTGCACGGATCTGCCAGATGGGCGAGGTGTGAAAAGTTCTAGGTCATGAGACTTTTCAAAAGAGGCCCGGATTTAATACCGACCTTATGAATTCTTTAACTGATAGGTGAGTTTCTTCAATTAGCTTTCCAAGGCGAGTTTTTAAACAACTTTTAGTCGATTTTTCATTGCATGAAGGAGGCGGAATTCCCCTTATCTCCTTTTACTGGTGTTGCTTCTGCCTTCTAGTTTGTTACTGCATGCTTGCCCTGTAAAGCTTCCGAAAGGGAGTACCTTTCGTTTATAATGTTTCGAGTGAGTGAAGTTTCCCTTATTGTTCCATATTGCCGAAACACTGTAGTGTATTATTAGTTAATTTTGATTTTTTTTTTATTTCGGGGTCGTCTTCCCCTCTGGTGACTGCTTGGCCATTAGATTTCGTCTTGCTGTCCCTTTTGCCTCCATTCTGCTGCAACGCCGGTCGAAAATGGGATTTTTTAAGATTCCTTATTTTGCATGTGCAATCAGTACATTTCAAATATCTATCTCCTCTGATCGTTGTTTCTTTTGGTTGCATCGTCATGTACCATTTAAGCTTACAGAACTTTTTTCCAAAGGGATTTTTCTCATTTCTTATCGTGTCTGTGTCTGTGATCATTGTGACTTCCTATGAAGTATGCGCTTTTTAGTTATGCTTGGCTATTGTTATCGTTTTTCCTATGAAATGTTTTTTGTTTTCTTGGTGGGTCCGTTTCTGATCAAGGATGGATTAATTTTTGCAATTTATGTTACATGTCTTTTGCATTTTCTGAGACCGAGAAAGAATGGATAGAGCTCCTTTTTGGTTCTGTTTTTGCTTTTTTTTTATTTATTTTTACTATTTGCCTTCCGAAGGTACATTTCGAGGCACTGATTTGGTACTACACTGTGACTGACAGCAAAGACTGACATCTGGTCAACGTTTTCTCCAGTTATCCTTCTATATTCAAGATGTAGAAAATTGGTTTGTGCTCCCTTGTTTACATTAGAAGGGAGTTTAAGGTAGAACTACCTTAGATTTTGCTTTTCACTTGGGTTGTCTTCGAAAACTTCACTAGGAAAATCTTTCACGGGTATGCTTATTGAGGAGCTCCATCAATGTGTTCTCTCTATTTGTGAGAGTATGTTGGTGGCCCAAGGTAACTTGTATTTATTTCTTTCATTGCTCTGGTGCAAACAGGAAAAAAGACCCGACATTTAATTGATTTTGCTGTCGTTTTTTTCTTTTTTTATTTTTAGATATTTTGTGGGTTTGTTCTGCTTGTTCAAAGAACATGTTGGTTACTTATGTACATATTTAGACACGTATTCTAATTCTAAAAAGAATATGCTACAACACACAAAATTCCTTCTTTTTCACTCTGGTGAAGTGTAGGGTTACATTTTTCCTTTCTGTTCCTGATTAGGAGTGCTTTAACATTTTGATTCTCTGCAAGGCTTAATCACTACGATGCTTTGATTTTGTTTTTCCTTGTCTTTTCTGCCTCCACGCTTAATGACTCAAACATCTTGCTTGTTGGATTTTGATGTTTAGACTTAACTAATGTTTTTTCTTGTGTTTTATTTCTTTGTCTATGCCCTTCTTGTGAACAACTGCAATTTGGAATTCTGTCAGCATCATAAAGCTGTTCTTCATTTTCTTTTGTCAACTTAAGCTAGATTTTGTAGTTTGCAATTTTTTCAGGATCAATTCATAGTCATCTGAAAGTGCATAATAATTCCCATGATCAGTTCCATGTAGGTTTACTAGAAAATGGATAAGCGCCGAGCACTGGACTTGCACGGCCGCCACTCTGCCTCTACCCAATCAGAAGAATCTGTATTGGATCTTGAAAGAACATTCTGCTGTCATCCTAACATGCACTCCTCAAGCCCGCCAACTCTCCAACCATTTGCATCTGGGGGTCAACATTCTGAGAGCAATGCAGCCTACTTCTCGTGGCCAACCTCCACTCGGCTAAATGGTGCTGCTGAGGGTCGTGCAAATTATTTTGGTAACCTTCAAAAGGGGGTTTTGCCTGAAACTCTGGATCGCTTGCCAACAGGACAACAAGCTACCACTTTGCTTGAACTAATGACTATAAGGGCATTTCATAGTAAGATATTGCGCCGCTATAGTCTAGGGACAGCCATTGGATTTCGGATTCGACAGGGGATTTTGACAGATATACCAGCTATTCTTGTTTTTGTTGCTCGAAAAGTTCATCGTCAATGGCTTAACCACATCCAGTGTTTACCGTCACACCTTGAGGTGAGGAAAGGTGGTAGGACCTGAATGATGTCGATACCTCCATATACTCCATGGAGGCAAAATACAAACTCGAATATCATTGGAGAAAAGGATGGTAATCCTGAGACTTAATAGGGGAGTTATATTGTGATAACTTTTGAAATGCTGGAAGTTTAGACCGTGGACTTGCTAAAGAATTAAATAGTTTTTGGCCAAAAAATAGTAGTTGACTAGGTGGAAGTTCAAAGTAGTCACAAAAAAATCACCATACAAAGACTTTGTTAAGGTTTTCTGAAGCTCCAAAAAATTATGTCCATGACTGTTCTACTTCACTATATTTCTTAAATAAGTTAAACCCTTTTTGAGAGGATCATCAGGTTCCATGATTTGAAATGAGCACTCCCAGCAATTGCTCTTAGGGGTGATTGGAGTTAACTAAATGATCTTTTGAACAATCATAGACAACTGAAGTGTGTACATCAACATTTACAAAGTGCCATTTGCATGTGGTTGAAACAGTCCAAAAATATAGATTTTGTTTCTTTGTGATCTTTTACCTATTATCTTTTATGGGTCTGAAATTGAAGTTGTGCCTATTTCTTTGGTTGATAGGGACCTGGAGGTGTATGGTGTGCTGTAGATGTTGTGGAATTTTCCTATTATGGTGCACCAGCACCGACTCCCAAAGAACAACTGTACTCTGAGCTTGTAGATGGGCTACGGGGAAGTGATCCATGCATTGGTTCGGGTTCTCAGGTATTATATTTATTTCTAACATGACATGGTGGTTCAATAATGTATATAGATTGCTTTTGTCTCGATTCTGGCATTATGATGTCTAATCCACTAGTAACCAGATCACTGTTGGACAAGCATGATATCAGTTATGAAGAGATGGATGTGAATGTTGGATAATTAATCATGAGAATAACCTCCAGGTTGCTTTGATATTAGTAGTGATAGTGAATGATACTGTTGTTTGATCTCTTTGTTTCCTCAGTAGTAGTTGTCGATGCATTGGCTGGAGTACTTTTAGGGAAACATAGTCGAGCTTAGTGCTATCTATCATCTATGATATGAGTTAGTTGATATGAATTAGTTGGTAGTTTTTATCAAATTGCCTCATTAAGAGACATTTTCAAATCAGAAAATGTGATTTAAACTTGAAAATTTGTACCTGATAAAAGAATGGTCTAAATTGATCTGCTAAATAAGTGGGTGGTACAATATTTTTAATATATATCATGATTACCTGGTACTAACTGAGTAATTTATTCATAATATTGTTATAAAAGTAATTACCATGGCATGTCTTCCTGTAGGATTATTAGGCTCTTGACAAAATCTGTTGAACTTTATGGTATGCTTACTAATTTTTTATCTCTATTAATTCATTTTTTAAATGTGATTGGAATTGTTGTTACTTTTCTAGATAAAATAAGTCAATGGAATAAGTACTTTTTTAATTACCCTATTATCTTTTATCTGCAACTTTTCCTATTGATTTATTACCCTAATATAGCTTTGGTTGATATCACTTCAACACATTGTTTTAAATGCGGCTCCCCTCCCGTAATCAATTGTATTTTTTTTCAGTTGTTTCTCTTTTCTTCTGGTGGTCTTCCTGCCCCCTGTTTTTGTTCTCTAAATGAAATTTCCCATATTTAAAGTATATTTTGCGTAAAAACGAGACATGAGTTCAAATATTTTTCTTGCTAGACTTATTACCACTTTTTTCTGTGTTCCTGTGCATTAACAGGATCAGGTGAATATACTGTTGGTTCTGCCATCTAAAACATAATGCTTCTCTAAAAGGATAAGTTCTTACTGAAGTTGAAAGAGTGTTGGGACATACTCATCATTGAAACTTTGTATCTTTTTAACATTAATAAAGAATGTTTCTTTGGATTTGTTGCTTGAGTTCCATCCAGTTATGAAAGTAAAATGTGCGAGACAGTTGTGGCACGTTTTCTTTCATTCTATGTACTTATTCATCCTTATTCAAAGTTTTCTTTAGGGATATGAGGCCCCCAACATTATTGAAATGAGGCTTTGATGGTGATGATGATACGAGGAATATCAACCAAACCTACAGTGTTGTCTGTTTAAAGTGTATTTTTCTTGTTATTGTTTGTATATCAAAATGATGTTATCTTTTTTGTAAGAAATAAGAAAAGGCAACTGTTCGATTATCTAAGGCACTGAGGTCATGTGCGCTTTTGTGACTTGGTGAAATATCCATCGTTGGAAACCTAATGTGGGTTTTGACACATAACCCCCTTCATTTCACTTTTCATTTACTGGCTCACATGAAACTGTGTACAGAATCATGTTTTATGAGATCCGAGAAAGGTTTTCTTGCCATTGTCAACCTATCATCATTTAATTAAGCACTTCTTCTAATTCTGAGAAGAGCTGGGCCGACAACAAGACCTTCTAATGTTGTATCTTAACTTTCTGGTTTTTTAACATCCAAATCTGTGAATTGAATCCATCCAGTTATTTTCATATTTGATTTGGATACTGAAAATTTTCGCATGTTAATGAGCGCTTTAGTGTTCATTCATTTCAAACAACTTCATGATGTGTCATTTTGTCCTCCTTCCTATTTAAAATTTGTGAAGTTGGGTCCAAAGCCCATCCCAAAATGAATAGCTACCTTAGAGAGCCTCTTTCCTAACTAATAAACTCACGATCCTTGTATTCACTAATCCATGTGGGACCATTCCTTAACAAAATTAAGTACTTAAGGGTATATAGTTTGACAATTAAATGGGTCTCCTTGAGTAGATCACAAATGTTTTTCCCCCCATTTACAGTATGCATCAGTTGATCTCAAATATGTTATGAAATATGATTGTTGCAAGAATATTATCACCTTTTCCATATTCCTGCCTTAGCTATCTTCATAAGTTGGTAATCTTGCTTCTGCTTAGGTTGCGAGTCAAGAAACTTATGGAACTCTTGGTGCGATTGTGAAGAGCAAGACAGGCAACCGGCAAGTGGGGTTTCTCACTAATCGCCATGTTGCAGTGGACTTAGATTATCCAAACCAGAAGATGTTTCATCCTTTACCACCTAATTTGGGGCCTGGGGTTTATTTGGGTGCCGTTGAAAGAGCAACATCATTCATCACAGATGATCTTTGGTATGGAATATTTGCAGGAACAAACCCAGGTAATGTGGTTCCTTTTTGCTGTAGCTTTTATATTCACTGAAACTAGGTCAACATTTGAGGATTTTTTGTTTCTTACAGAAATAAATTATTCTAAGGAATCTCATGTTCATCATCGTATGCTTTTAAGGAATTTTATCCTTATTCTTAGGGTTGTCAACGATCATCTTTCTATATGCTGACATCTATTGATCTTGCTGTAACTGGTCCTTGTTCATTCCCTCTTATTTATAGGTTGAATTGGATATGAAAGTTGTTTTATTTATTAAATAGATTTTTGGGGCTTGTAGTTTCATTGTGGAACCAGTTCTGATCTCTACCCCTTTCTGCAATATTTGTTAAAAAAAATCTTTCTGCATGCCAAGTGGATCTGGTTCACCATAGGACGTGGTTGATAAACTTATTATTTAGTGGATAATTTTTCATGCCAATGCAAATATGAGTAGACATGATTGGAATTCTTTCCCCTATCTACAATTCATGTAAGAGCTTCCAAAACTCGTCATGACCAATCTGACCTTGTACATGGAGATGATTTGAGAGGCAAGGTCCTTGCTGTGGTATTTTAATCTGGTGTCACTACTATTGGGGGTTTTTCTGCCAAGCCTATCTCACACATATTCTCTGAAGGTTTATACTTGCTTGATAACTATGCAATTGGTTTGTTTGGTCTATGTTTGCACCATATATTGTTTGATTTCCACATATGTTAAAACATATCTCTTGTAGTTCCACGTATGCATGCATCAGTCCCTTTTTTCTTTTGACACCACTGTGTTTACATTATAATGTGACAGGTAAAAGGGAGAAAATAGACCAAAACAAACACATTTATTGGAACTATAAGCGTCCAAAAGACAAATGCTGGAAAAAATCTAAAAGGAGCAACTGGAAACTCACACTTTATGGAGTAGAAAGTTGGATTATCAACAAGCAGCATCTTCAGAAGATGTGTGTGGCAAGAGTTGAGAATATTGATGTTAGAATTTTTGTTGGAAAACACTAAGATGAGATAACGAGAGAAAGTTATTTGAGATGGATTAGATATTGTGAGTGTTACTGTAGAAATCTAAGTTTATGAAGAAAAAGGAAGGAGAAGTTGCGAGAGAGAAGTTTTGGCAACAAGCTGGACTGAGTAGGGGTTGAGTTTGAGCCCTAATCCCGTTTCTTATAACTTTAAGTAAAAGTTTTATAGAATGTCCAAAATGCTCCTCTATCATAAAGTACATGAACTTCTCCTCAAGAGAAATAAAACATAAACTAAGAGTCTAATGTTACATAAACTTTCCTAAGAATTAAGGTGGACAATTTACCACAAGTGCCCATAAGTGAAAAGTTCTAACACCCTTCAATGTTGCATTACTCAACAGTTTGCATAGTACTGCCCCTATCATCAGTGGTTTCTTTGGTGATGGGCATTAGGAATGATGAAAACAACATAAAATTTGCACAAAACCAATATAACCTTGATTGGTAAATGATAAATTGTTGAGATATTACTCAGCTGCTGCTGTTGGCGATGAAGATACATTATGTTCACAAGAAGATATTAAAGTCCAATTATTCTCCTCATAACATATCCATCTTGTGTACCCTTTTTTTACTCTGCTTTTGCTTTTACTTTGTGGCTGAAATGTGCTGTAACATTGTTCCAATACTGGGATCTGTAGTGTGCATTACCTTATTGTTACTTTCAAATGCTCAGATGACCTGAGGTGGCATGATTAAGCTGTGAAATGTTTTAGTCTTAGTGCTGAATTGCAATACCATTGAAACAAAGCACATCTTTGTCTGATTCTATCTTTTCTGTCATTTACTTCTACTGATTAAGATCCGTCTGATCCCTCCACGTGCCCAATACGATTCGGTGCACATGCAGAAACATTTGTGCGTGCTGATGGAGCCTTTATTCCATTTGCTGATGATTTTGAGATCTCCCATGTGACAACATCAATAAAAGGTGTGGGTGAAATTGGTGAAGTTATGTGTGTGGATTTGCAATCTCCAATCAATAGCCTAATCGGTAAACAAGTTGTAAAAGTTGGAAGAAGTTCTGGTTTGACTACAGGAACTGTAATGGCTTATGCTCTAGAGTATAATGATGAAAAAGGAATTTGTTTCTTCACTGATTTTCTTGTTGTCGGGGAAAACCAACAGACCTTTGATTTGGAAGGGGATAGTGGGAGTCTTATTTTACTGACAGGGAAGGATGGTGGGAAGCCAAGGCCCATAGGGATTATTTGGGGGGGAACAGCAAATCGTGGGCGGTTAAAGTTGAAAAGTGGTCATGGGCCTGAGAATTGGACTAGTGGAGTTGACCTTGGACGGCTCCTTGATCTTCTTGAACTTGATCTTATCACAACGAATGAGGGTTTACAAGGTGATTAAAATCATAATGATTGTTGTATCTTTTCTGGTTGCAATTTTTATTATTCATGTTGCATTAAGGTTCTGTAAATGCAAATCAGTGTTAGCATCGTTGATCTTATTGGCCACTGCCAACAGAGTCTTCCATTCTGGGTTAAATACTCAGATAAATTTTTTTCTTAATTTGGACAAAGTAAAGGCATTTCTCAGAGTTATTGATTGTCCTGCATGGCTCAGAAATGGAAGTCCTGCTTGGCCTTGCAAAGGCTATCAGAAGATCACCATGCCCTTGTTGCAATTTAGTTTGATTGGATTGTAACTGATTGTTTTATGTTTTTCCTTCTTACATTTCCAGAAGCTGTTCAAGAACAAAGAAGTGCCTCAGCTGCGGTTGATTCTGCAGTGGGTGAGTGCTCCCCTCCAGATGGCACGCTTCCAAAGGAGAAAAATGAAGAAATTTTTGAGCCTCTGGGTTTGAATATTCGACCATATCAGCCGGAAGGGGCATCAGGCTCAGGGATGAACACAGCTTTTACCCATGAGTTCCAAGTTGACCGGGTTGAAACTGCACCAAACATGGAGGAACATCAGTTCATCCCAAGCTTTATTGATGCATCTTTATTACACAAGGATGAAGAAGTGGAACCAGCATCAAAGAATCTTTCTGCCTTAAGGAATCCCACAGACGAAGAAGACCTTTGTGTTTCTTTACAGTTGGGAGAAAGAGAACCTAAGAGACAGAGATCAGATGTTGGGTTTAGCATAGAAAACCCTAAGTGAGGTTGCTTGATTGTTAGGATTCTTGGTGAGTTCTAATGCAAGCCAGAACGCGCATGCATTGAGTTGGAACTATTTTGGTTCGTCAGGTTCTACTACAAGCGGGAACATATGCATATTTGATTTGAATTACAGGGATGACATATAAGCTAGTTTCTTCAGCCCTGGTAAGAGCAAGGGGAGGATCTGAATGGGTTTTAAATCATCAGCCTTCCAGTCAGTCATGTATTTTTGCAGCTCTGCATCTTTCTTAAAATAGCTTGTGGGCATTGGGTCATAGTGTTGGAAAACTTCAGGATAACATGATTATCCTTTCATTGGATATATTTAAATGAGGTAATTAGCAAAAATACTTGAGGAAATTGTCTCAAACTTCTCTTTTAGTTATCTCTAACCTCACCTCACAGGTTGAACGAGCTTGCTTACTGTGAGTCCTTAAGCCTTACTTAATGTGGGGATTGGACTTCTGAATGCTACTATTTAAATCTTTTCCAGATAGGCATGATTAGACCCAAGAGACATCACAGTATGCTTTTAGGGTTCTTTTGATGTTTATCATGTGATGGTTAGAGGTAATGGATTCTCAAGTATGAAAATTTGTTGTAATGTATAAAAAACTGGGCGAAGTTGAAGTTAAAACCTGAAAAGAAAAAGAAAAAAAGTGAAAAGAAGCTTAAGACTCTTGCCCTTCCATCCGTTTTAATCTGCAAAGACTTGTAAATTTCCTTCTTCTGCAGGTGTGCCATGAAAGGTGGGAAAGCCTGTGAACAAGAAAATATCACTATATCACAGACAAGGAACGTCACATTTACAAAGACATGTCCATTCTTGCGGGAAGAAAAGAATAGAAAAACAATCGAGGCTTCGACAGGGGATTAAAAAGCCATTAGTGGGCTTTTGATGGTGGGTGTCCGGAGTGGTGCCAAAGCCAAAATTATTGAAAATGACAAGGCCATCAAGCATAATTTAGAACACTTAACAGCGTAAAGGCAAAACACTGACGTGATGTGAGGAAGAAGAAGACATAATCGCCTTTAAAATGCTGGTTTAGCGTTAGTTTAGTGATAACTACGTGGAAAGAAGTGTGATGATAAGGTTCATGAACTTTCCTGATGATTTTCTACCATGCTAGGTCTGAGTGTTGGGGTTGTTGAGGTGTCTCACCAAGATAAGAATAGAGAAAAGATGACTGATCCAATACGAAAAACCATTTGGTGCGAAACGCTAACTCAACCATTAAAAATCATGATCAACTATCTGAAACACAGCCATTTTATATCAAATGATTTTTCGTATTTGATCAGTGGGTGGGTTATAAGAAAAAAATGTTACGCAAATTACAAACGATCTGAGACAATCTATGGGAACCATTTACATAGTCACATTTGACTCAAGAATATTTTATTAAAAAAATCTCAGAACAAAGAACAGATTTGAGCAGGATATTTTATTAAGAAAATCTCAGAACAAGAACAGTTTTGAGCTTTAAATGTATGATTAAGAACTAAACATATTAAATTAGGATTATGCATGCACACATGTGGTGCCATGCTCTCACTAGTAACATCATCATTGCCATTAGAGAACCATCAAAGAAGTATAGCTTAATTGAAATTATTACCCACACCATTATGAGTTTTTATGCCTAAAACAAGAGTTCCGGATTTAAGAAATCAACATGGGTTTCCAGACCTGGCCATCTCATCATTAACAAGAATTACATAGATGGCAAGAAATGACTCAAAAGTCCGATCTGGACTCACCTCTGGGTTAGTCAGAAGGGTTCGACTCGTTCAGTCCAAAATCCGATCCAATTAACCGAGTCATAAATCAACTAGGTGAGTCGAAACCATGCTCAAAAGTAGAGGGTTTTGAATGGTGTACTTGTGCAGAAGTGATCAAATCCAAACCCACCTCCTAACCAATAATGTTAAAGATTAGGTTAAATCTGCACCAAGTCATTGAATTAGACTACCCACCACATTTCTCCTTCACATGCATGTGATAAGGCCATGTGTGCATGTCTCTGTCGCGAAAGCACCTAAAAAACAAGAAAACACACATATTGTTACCTTCAATCCATGTGATTTAGCTATGAAGAATTGTCAAGGTTTGAATGACTGTGGACATGACATGCTTACCACTAAATTAGTTGTTGATCCTACCCCATGATGTGATTTAGTATGTTTCCATTTCTTAATCTTCTTCTACTGTTGACAGTTTTGGTTTAGAAAAAGTTAATACCCGATTTAATCGGTGATTACAACGTTTTATACTGATCATGTCGACTGTATTTTCAGGTAATTGATAACACTTATCTGGGCTTAATTAAAGTTTAAGTTCTACTTAGGGATGCTAAAATCATAAACATATGGTAGGATTAATCATAATACCCATTTTTTTTTCTTCAAAAGAAAGAAGAAGAAAAAGGTTGGTTCCATGGTATCCCCATAAAAAAACCCATTAAAATGTTTAATCTGGGGTTGCTTTTTCTGGCGTGGAGGGGTGAGTAGAAAGGAACCTGAGGAATCCATTTCTGTATCTGGTCCCTACCCAATTGCCCATATGGAGTTTCTTTTTGTCTCATCTACTCTTTCTCCCTCTCTCTCTCTCTCTCTCTCTCTCTCTCTCGACTACTGACTGCAAAATACCTGCCCGCCTTGGTTTCGTATGTCAGGACCAGAGAAATCACAAGGACGTCTGATTCAGAAAAGGAAAATTTTATCTGGGAAATTTCCGTTCGTGGCTGCAAATGGGTAGGAAACAGAAGAAGAGAAGTGACGATGAAAATGAAACTGCTTGATGTGTAAAAGACTTGAAATATCATAATTAGTTCAAATATGTCTCTGAATGATCCTACATGTGTTGCTTGTTTGAGAGATTCTAGCGCAGTGCCATGGCTTACCTCTACTTTATACAATTTTCCCTGATATGTCTCCTCCATTTGAGAGCAAACCAGTCATTCAAATTATGGGCCTCTTCTTTTATTCATGACATGCATCTGAATATATGGTTTGAAAATGCTTGCTATCTTTGAATAACACAGTTCAGATTTCCTATTCAATAAACGTAAGCTTATGTTTTTTTTTTGGCATCTTTTGCACTATTTTTTTCCAATATTTAGCTACCCATTTGATGGGGATTCACCCACTAAGATAAGGAAAAAGAAGAGAAAATCATGTAAAGACAAGGATCATTAGCATTAGAAATACCTTCTGCAAGGTGATGATGAGAAAGAGGGATTTACTGAAAGCCCAGATTGACCATTCCTTGTTGGTGATTGAGTGATTGAAGCTGCAAGATGATCTGATGAAAACACAACTACGTCCGCCGTTACCGAACCTTTTTCATTTGTGGAGAGCATATCTTCATTTCTCTTTCCATATGTATGGGCTTACCTGTCCATCAAATTGATGAAGTGCAAGTGCTCGAAGAAAGGACTATGTTGCTCAGATCATGCTGGCAGCTTCAAGCTCTCAAACCAACAAAACCGCAGACAAGGAAGAAGGCGGAGAAGAGAGATGTAGGCAGAAACACTGATAGTTTGGCCCCTCACCAAAACGATGTCGCAGACAAGAGAAAATGGTGAGAAGAAGCCCCAGAAGGTTCACTCGGTTCACTGACAAGGAAAACACAAAAGCACAGGCTATGCATGACACAGAAAGAGGAGAGGGAAGATCTCTCGTGACCCTCTTTCCCCTCAATATAAATGCAACCTCCCCACCTCTCTCTCCCATCTCTCACAGTGTCTTAAATGGTGCCTACTGATCCCTTGTTACAGCTATTGACAATGACCCACTTCTCTCTCTGGGAGAGGGAGAAAGAGAGGAAGATGAGATGGGATTTTTAGTGGGTGTAAAATAATCCAGTTTGTTTAAATCAAAATGTAAGAGAAGTCCAGGGTGGTGGAATCAGTTGAGAGCATGCCTCCTTGTCTTTTGCTTTGGGTGGTTCCCATGTCTCTGGTGTAATGGATTGACAAACAATGACATATGGACAAGTCCAGTAGAGGAGGACCACATCTTTTTTTACTTGATTATGGGATGCCTCACATGCTTTCCCTTGTAGGAATTTAATAAACTTCTTGGGTTTAGGGTTTCATGGACATCTCCATATTCATTTGCTTGCTGACACTTCAATTTCTTTAATCCACTTCAAACTGAACAGTAAAGAAAAGGCTTCTTTGTTGAGGAAGAACACTGTCCAGTTTTTTCTTCATTGGTAGTGTTGATGAAAGGAGAGCCAGTTGAACAGGAAAACCTTTAAAAAGTTGAAGAAACATTTAAATGTGATAACTACCTGTCCCAGGGCAATATAATGCAGAGAGTTTGGTCGCCTTGGCTTTCCATCATAACTGTTTGATCTTTCTGCTTCTTTTCCTTTTTCCTTTTTCAATTTTCTCTAGTGAGTGCAAGATTGCCTACCTCCACTTTGTTTTTCTCTGGACACTATCATGCAAACCAGTTAGGTCCTCTTGTTCCACATAATAACTCTTGAAAAAAGAAACAGGCAAGGATGCTTTGTTAAGCTTTGATTGATTCACTACTTTAAAAACACTGAAACAGTTTGGTCTATTATTACCTTTCATAATCTCAAACCTAAAAACATGGTGGCATCAACAACTTCAATTGAGGCATCCATGATAGCAAAAGAGAGATAATTTTCATGCTAGGGCCAAATTTGCTTTTCTTTTGGCTTCTAAAACCCCTAAGTTCCTAAATTACTAACTCAAAATTTAAGACTTTAATGAAAAAAAAATTAAGTGATTAGTGATTTTGGGGTAAATTAAGGGTCTTCTCTAAACATGATGAAGGTATAAAAATGTATTTATGAGAACGATAAAGATTAGATATATCACCTCCTATGATTAACAATGAATTGGGTTGCTTTTGTAGACCTGTCACATGTATGGTTACACTAACTTGTCGGGGCGAAAGTGGTTAAGGAAGAGTTTTCGATAATAAAGCAGATTTTGTCACATGTATGGTTACACTAACTTGTCGGGGCGAAAGTGGTTAAGGAAGAGTTTTCGATAATAAAGCAGATTTTAAGATTTGGATGTGAACTCCTCAACATAAAAGGCAATGGCCCTTCTAAGTTGACATTTAAGTAGTGTCTTGGAACAAAATTGTGCACACTAAAGTACACAACAAATCATGTCATTGAGCCACCACTTACCTAATCTTTAACCCTTTAGAAGAAACTTGACATAAAAATATGACCCACATTAATAAAATGGTTGCACCCTCTCAAGCATGAACCACAGTGGTATAAGGACCATCCCACCTTGCATGTGACCAAAAATCAGTCATCAGGACCATCAAATAAGCTAGTGGATCTACATCTATTGACCATTGATCAGATTTTCATAGGTAAAAAATGTGAAAAAGGCCTAATGGAATATACAAAACCTTCTAGGGTGGGGGCCCCCACAACACCTACTAGAGAGAGAGAGTTTTGTACTGGTTGTACCATCTGATAAAAGCCTTGCTTGAAACATACCGAACATTGCACATTCTATAACCTGATACGCCCAGCCGGCTCGCTGCTGAACAAAGTGGACCGTAACTGTGTCGGCGACAAGAGAGTCCAATAACTGAGTCATGTAACGGTCCGTGTGTACTCCCTACTTTTTCATGTCTCTCAATCGTTTTAGCTGATCCCCAACTCTCCAAACCACCCTAGTTGGCTCGTTCACAAATCACAATCACCTGTCGGTAACTCGGTACCGTCGCGTAAATCTTCTCGGCCACCGGACGAGCCAAGGGCCGATTATCATTTTGCCTACCGGAAACTGTGGAGGCTTCGCCACTTTGGAGCTCGCATAGGTTCTCTGTCAGTAGAACCTCGCAATCGACTTCGATCAGTCCCTTTTTATGTTTTACCCATTTCGCATTCGATTCGAATACTCTCGGCAAAGGGTGATTCCAGCGCGTACAAGGTCGGTCTCTCCTTTGATCCCTTCTTCTTATTCGTGTTCACTTTGTTCGCTTCCTCTGGTTTCTTAATGGATTATGCTTGAAAATTTTGGTGGAAGTTAGAGGTGTTCTTTTCGGGTATGATTGGTTTTGATTGAGAATAGCTTGTTTGGAATTTGTATTTGTTTAACTGTGCACCTGTCAAAATAGGGATCAGCTACTGCTGACCTGGTTTTGTGAGCGGGAAATAATGTAATTGTGGGGGAGAGGGGAAATGGCTCGGCTGTTATGTGAGGACATGAAGATGCAGTCTCAGATGATGCGAGTGGAGGGCTATTTGACAAGGAAACTGAGAGGCCGGAAGAAGACAATAGCAAATTGTAGGAGCAAATCGCTTTTGCTAGCTATGTTCAGGAAATTGGCCTAGAATTTTTTTTCATTTGGAATGTTATACAAGAAAAGATAAGTTGAAGAAGAATAGAAACAAAGCTACAGAGGTGGTGATTCTCCCTTTCATTCTCTCTGTAATGGCTAAGATAATGAAATTGGAATTTGGTAAGTGCTTTGCAGTATTGAAAAGAACTATGTCATGTCTTCAATTTTAAGAGCTTTTAGCTGTCCGATTAACCTGAAATACTGTCCTGTTTGGTTCAATCTGAAAGTGAATTTTGTACTGGACCCCATCTCGTACAAGTTGAGATTATGGACAAAAACCCTGCCCAGACTAGAGCTTATCTACTTAGTAACTGGTTAAATACAGCAGGACTGATTTGCCTGCATTAGATAACTTTATTGGGAGGAATTGTCAAAGGCTTATTTTCATGTTAAAACTTAGATTATCTTTTAAGTATTGCCTGAAAATTTTTTAGTTTAATGTTTTTTTCTGAAATATTGTGCAGTGGATAGGTTTTTCCATCTGAGTTGGAGTACGTCTTGAATGGTATGCCATGGCTGGCACTGGCTTGCCATCCCTTGGTCGTGTGAGGCTCACTGATCTGATGGCAAATGAAGGGCTTCCATCTGATTCTTACAAGATCTCAGTGTCTACTCTCTCCCAATCCCTAGCCCAATATTCTGCTGCAATCATTCAATTTCCAACAAGTGAAGGAGCACTCTTGAGATCCGGTCTCGAATCCGCTCGCCTCTTCTTCCACCAGAGACAATATGCTGCTCCTGAGATGGTACCAGCCAATGATACTCGTGAATGGTGTAGGACTTCTGGTTACTATGCAGACCCACAGCTTTGGCAAGAGACATATGATTTCCGACCTGGCCTAACCCCAACTGAACCCCCTAACACAATGGGACTCTCTCCTGCTGGTTTGCCTGATATATTTTCCCTACTAGGCAAGGCAGCCAGAGAGATTTTAGATGCATTAAGCTTCTCTTTAAACTTGCGTAGTTTCCCTTTCACCGAAATTCTTGATAATTTTCCCCTTAGAAATCGAGAAATTTCATCATCAGTTCTATCAGTTTGTTGTCATTCAAGACCATCTTTCCAAGGGGGGCAACACCACTTGACAACACAAGATGATGGTCAGTTGGTCATGTATCCTGAACAGGACCACCAAGTAGATAAAAGCTTGATAACCCTTGTTAAGTCTGATCGGGCAGGTTTACATATAAGGGACTTTCATGAAAGGTGGGTACTTGTGGATGAGGACCTAGGGCCTCAAGAGGCAGTGGTCTACCCTGGTCTTGCTCTATACCAGGCAACCGCTGGCTATGTCAGTCCAGCACTCCATAGAACAGAAGTGAATAACTTGCAAGGCAATATGTATGGGAGGTGTTCTCTGTCTTTCAAGCTGATGCCAAGGTCCATGGCAAGCCTTAGCTGTTCAGAAATGAGAGCAGCAGGTCATGGAGTTGAAGCACAGTTCCAGTTGCCTGTACCAGTGGATGACTTCATGCAGAGATCACATCCCACAGATCAACTATTCACAAGGCAAAGCTTCCAAACTTATACTTTTCCACTAGCCCAAGATGGTAGGTCAGCATCTTCCTATATCTCATTTTGCTACTTTTGCTTGCTAGTGGATTAGTTTTTGTGCTTTTTGCATGGAAGGGCTTTGGGTTGAGATTCTCATTCTTCAAACTGCTTTCTGGCTTATCTTGGACGTTTTAGAGCCAACATGGTAATGGTTTCACTGTATTCAGGCTATGCAAAAACTGCTTTATACTAAATACACCATTCTTATCTGTGGAAATCTAACAGCTTTAGTGGGTTTGCTCCTTGACTCTTTCAACTGAGTGCCTACCTGTCTTCAAACCCTTAAGAGAACGAAAACCATGTCCTGTATGTGTTAACAATGCAGAACTTCAGAAATGATCTCAAGTAGTAAATTGATTCTATTCAATCTTATATAGGTTCTTTGAAGCCCTTATTGAAGAGGAGGAAGAGCAACCCTAGATGCAAACCACTGCCTCCTTCCAAGAGGCTCCGGCTTGAGGCGCAGAGGGTCCTGAAGGAGCGAGTCCAGGAAATTGCAGACAAGAAGGGTATCAAGCTAAGATTTTGCAATCTCAAGGAATGTGAAGGCCACATACAGTCATTGGACAGTCCCTGTGAGTCTATCCGTATGGAGATTGGATGGCCTCCAGGGGTCCCATTTGTTCACCCACATGACCTGCCAAATAAAGCAAAACGTTGTTTTCTTGAAGCATATGAACCTGGTTGGACATCATCCCAAGATATGGAGTTAAGTCTAATCAAACCCGGACAGGCCTGCCAACATTCAATTAACTATACTTTTGCACATTCAGATTTCTAAAACAGTCTTCCTGCATATGTAGATGCACGAGAGTAGACTTGCAACTAGCATACTTGATATTGTTCTTTTCTCAGGTAACTTGGAACACATAAAAGAGAATTATAAAAGGAGGAGATCAGTGAGAAAGAAAGTGAAATTATTAATCTTGGTTCTGCTTTATCAAATCTTTTATATCTGAAATAAAGTAATGTTAGCAACTACACTATTTTAGTGACTGAACTGAACTCTTTAAATCAACTTTGACATTTTCCAGTAAAAAAAAAGGTTATATGTACATTCTGTGAAACTTTTTCCTTGATTGTTTCTGTTCGACATTCCCGTATCTTTGGAGATTTTAAAATTTGATCTCAACTCACAAACTTGTGTATATAGTATGTACATTTTGCTTTAACAAAAACAAAAAAAAAAGTTATACATTTTGCATTATATTATGCATTTGGAAGTGGAAACAGACTTGAATGGGGATCATATGCTGGAAGTCTTAAGAAATTTTGTGCACATATGTGGCTGATCAATTTCATGCTTTCTGTGAATGACTGCAGATATAAACCCACGTTTTAAGGTATTTTCAGAAAATTGAGTATAGTGTCTTTTGCATCCACATTATAGATTACTGTGGCCAGAGGGAACCTGACTGCCCACCTAATATGAGCAAATGAAGAGTTTCATCAGTTTCCTTTGCTCTCATGATGGTTAGTTTACACCACATAATCTGAAAATTACAGAAAGATACCCCTCAATGTTTATGAATTTGACAAATAACAGAGCATTTATTTTTGTGTTTTTGCAGGATTCAACTGATATAACTTTCGATATGTGGCCATCCTTTGTCAGCCTGTTGGCAAACTCTGCCATCAAATAGTCGAGCACCAAATACATTGCCCTCGTGGAGTACAATTTTCTCCAAAACCCTGCAGGTGGAAAAGCATTCAGATTCTTATAACTTTGTAATAAAGATCAATGCAAGTGTAAATACAAAAGGTGAGCAGGACAACATCCCCTTGCTGTAATATGTGATCCCATAAATCCCCTCCTCTGTATCTATTCCATTCCTGTGCACAACACCATGTGAACAATAAATGGATGGGTATCTACCTATGTCTTGACATTACATCAACTGTTACTGCCTGAAGATGAAGGAAGAAAGAGCATCTGTTTTGGAGGATCATTATTACCTCTGCAGATCCTTCGGTATGGCAACCTGGATGAATCAGAAATCAGAAGATGGTTTAATAAAGTACTTGATACAGGACTCAGTTTTAGTTGAAGATGGTTTAATAGAGTACAGCTACAGGACAATTAATCCTTAGTTTAAATTTTTTTTAAAAGAAAAAAAAAACATTCGCAACGTACAAACTACAATCAGTTCCCGTAGGAAGAAAAGAGATTCCAGAGAATAAATGAATACAGAAGAAAATTCCACAAGGAACATTCCAAGGTGCAAGCCTGGTCCACCATGGCGGAATCTAGCAGATTTAAGTGTTTGTTTGTGGTGCCTCATTACAGACGCGAGGTCCAACGCGTTCATCACTCGACCCACTCCTCAAATGCAAAGGATTCCTACAACTCAAAAGCCAAATCCGAACATCTAAACATTTTGATTGAGACCACATGATCCAGTGAAATGCGAAATTAAGACCACGATTAAGCTAAATGACTCGATTAAGACCAATCCTCTTAGTCGAGTTTGACTCAAATTTTGAGGATTAGTGAAACCCTAAGTCAATCTCCAATATTATATCTATTATAAGTAAGCATGTAATGTTATGACTCATACTTAGGTCTTAAGTCACATTCAAGAACCCAAAAGGACACGCAGATAAACGCTGTTTTAATCTCTCTGTTTTTTTTATGGTAATCTGGTGATGTTATTCCTCTACTGTGAACCCATATACGACACGTAACAGCCAGTAGCATCTCCAAAGTCCAAAGAAGAAGACACAACACAGGGCAGGACAATCAGACGCCCAAAAAGATAATGGTTTCGTACCTGCCGAATAACGCGTCCTTGTCTCTGCTCTCTCCTCCACTCCTCTCTCTCTCTCTTTCTTCTCCCCCCGACTGCATCGGGCGGCGGCGATGGGACCGATAGCACGTCATCGATCACTAGTGTTCAGGCCTGCGAGACTGTACTCCCCCCATGTTTACCTGTGACAATGGCGGGTTCCCGATTCGGTTTCTTGAGTCCTGCATGATGGATTCAAAGGTGATTAAAAGTAAAACGAAGGATATGACTGGCCACTCACCTCTCTGTGATGCTTATATTTTAAACAATCTGTAAAGAGGAGGCTTGTCTGTTTAGACCACTTTGTCGATAGAGTCTCTGGGGACAATGAGAAATGGCTTTCCATGGATTTGGATCTGTTTGTTCATCTAATTGTCTTTTGCAACTGATAGAAAAAAGGCAGATGTATTTATTACCAGTCAGGCCTAATCTCAAAAAGATCTCTCAGTAGAGTGTTGGAAATTGAATCAACGTGAGAAGTTACATAACTTGGAAGGTCTCAGGGAGGCACCCATAATAATCGACCTCAACATCTCGTCTACCAAAACAGATCAATCTGAAGAGAATACCTGCACAAGATCAAATCTGAAGATTGAAGATGTAACGGACTGCAACAAGCTTATCCAAATTCTGCAAATTTCATGAATTGAGCTTGAATTACTCTCAAATCAGTGTTACATATCAGAACTTGGAAGTTTCCAACATTCAAAGCTGGGTTACTGAACTGAATCTCCGGTAATGGAGAGAGGCTGCCAGGCAGAAGCTGTAAGAAGGGAGAGATCCTTCCACCCTAATTTAAGGCACCCCCCTTCCTCCACCAGGGTATATCCCTTCCAAGGAAACATGCCCAATAACAGACTCGCCTGAGCAGCAGGGCTCCCGCTAAGGGACACCAGCCCGAATCCGGCCCGCCTGAGCTCCTCCCCCCATTTCTCCACCTTCACCTCGCCCGTCCTCTTCGGCCCGCCAACTGCCACGATGTTTCGGATCTCAGATCCGAAGAGCTGCCGCTCGACCAGGTGGCGCTCCCAGCTGTCTCCGGCGAGGCCGTCGCCGAGCGCGTCGAACAGCGCCGAGTAGTAGTGCAGCGCCTCCACGAACCGCCCCAGGAAGCCCCCGCCATGGCTGAGGTCCTGCTCGACGACGGTGATCAGCCGCGGCCGGACCACCTTGAGGAACCGCAACATACCGAGATCCGACCCGGTTATGTCGTACAGGGAATGCTGGAGCCAGTGGACAACCACGGCTTCCTGTGGCCCGCGGGGCACGAAGCGCGAGTACTCCGAAACGGATCCTATCTTCCCTTCCAGAGCTTGGAACTCGAACGGTAGCCCGAGGGAGCAGGCGAAGTCAGAGAGGCGCTTGCCTGTGGCTTCGAGCATCTCGGCCGAGGATCCGACGCCGGTGATCCTAACAGACTGAAATTTGCACGATCGGGACGCGAGGATGTGGAACAGGCCCGGCCACTGGAGACCTTGCATGATGTCGAGGTCGATGATGTGGAGGCGGTCGAAGCCGTCGAGCGACTGGAAAATGGCTTGGTTAGCGGTGAAGTGGGAGAATTTGATGAGAGGACTTATGGAGTTGTAGGACTGGAAGGAGAGAGAGATTTTCTGGCTGACGGCGGTGCGGTTGAGCGTGCGGGCGGATAGAGGCGAGTAGACGCCGAGAAAGGAGGAAAAGATGCGGGCCTGAAGAGCCTCCGCGAAGTAGGCAGCGACTCGCTCCGGCGAGGTTCCGAACGGCGAGGAGAGCTCGGAGATCTCCGGGAGGAGGTTACTGGCTTCCTCGAGTTTGTCCATGGAGACGGCTTCCGCGCACTGGAGGAGAAGACCGAGGAGACGTAGACCGGACGAATCCGTCGTCTGATCGTCCGACGACTCTTCCTCTTGCTCTTCATCCTCGGTTCTTCCAGCCGCCCGCTCTTCTGGCAAATTCGCGCGCTTGAGAGGCTGGTCGCAGGAATCAATATCCTCGCCGGCAGCGTCCATTTCTTCAGCTCCTCGCTTCGTGTTCCTCATCGGGTTTGCATTTGCTGGCGACCGTGGAAGCAGGCTCTGGAGCATGATCCTTCTTTTCCACGACCACTGCACAGAGCCAGAGTAATTTGTCTCTTCCAACCTAGGAAAACCCCAAGTTTTCTTCTCCTGCAACACGAATTACTATTGACGATCAACAAGAAGAAAGAAAAGAAGAAGAAGAAAGAAGAAGAAGCTTTGGAGCTTCGATCGCGAAGTTCGACGTTAACGTTGCCGCAGAAAAGCCGTTAAGTGTCCGGACGTCTGCCGTTTCAATATGTCGGAAGCGGAGTTTGATTGAGGCGTTAAAACGTCAACTATCCACTAATTAAACTAATAATTAATCACGAGGAGAGTACGAGGGTTCAAGTGTACACGCAGCCTCAAAGGCTGTGATCGTCTGATCCCGCGTCTACATAAGCATCTCACAACGCACACTCATTTTTCACAATTAGAACTAATTAATAAACTTGATGTCACTATTGGGTCAGAGAAGTAGATAATGCACAAGAGGTGGGCCCGAGGAGGCCCATTAAGTCATTCTCGAATGCAAAAGCGAGTAGGGCCCAGTTACTGAAAAGCGATGACTCTCGCGTAAGAGAAGTTTCGAAATAGGTGTTACTTGCGGGTGGGGAAACTTTTGTGATGGGATGATAACAAAAAGTCGAAATGTGGAGTGGTACAAAATGAGGGTCAATTTTGGAGGTGGGCCCATTCCATTCTTCTAAAAAGAACCATCGCCAGATTTTTCTCCCTATCTAATTTTTAGCTTTTTTTTTTTAAATAATTTTTTAATATCCTTATGATTGGATCATATAAAAGAGAGAATCTTAGGCCTATGTTATCGAATCTACGCAGGGTGGAAACTGATTAGGCAATTATAGAAAAGGTCGAGTTGGACACCTCTTGACTCAACCCCTCCGATGTCGATTCATAGGTCAACTCAGCAAATTGGATTTGGGAAGCATTCATAGGCTTTGGTTTAGCTGCTATTTCACTTGCAAGAAATGCCACATAATACAAGTTTTCATCCTCTCTATTTGAAGAATCCCAAGTCAAAATCATTTGATTGCTAATTTTTTTACAAAATTGTTCAAAGATGAGTTTACACATAGCACAACATGAAGAGTACAGTTGAAGAAGTTAGGAGCGACCATGGACCTAAGATGATGCTATTTTCTTACTGATTTTTTGAAGGGTGAGTGACAACATATTGCTCCTCTGGTTGCCGTTTCCACAAGAAACTTGCAGCTTCAACCCACCTTCGATGAACCAAAAACTTACCCTCCTGCATAGCCCAACGTGCCTTTTCTGTTCCTGGGTGCAATGAAACTACATGGGTTACTGATGAATCCACCTCGGCAGAACACACAGCCCCCATTTGTTCTGCCATCTTCCAAAGCGGGTGAGTTTCTGCTGGGAATTCTGTGGGAAATACATGACTGAACACTAATTTACATCCCTTTAAAATCTCTCCTCGAATTGCTTTGAGAACCTGCATGTATGATCATCAAATAATAAGACCAAGGAGATTCGGGTTTCTTAGCCAGAAGTTTCTTTCTGTACTTCTCAAAGACTTCATCTGTACCAGTTTAGAACCTCTTAGAGAAACAAAATCAAGAATTTACCACAGAAAATTCAAAAATACCATAGAAAATAAAGAACCCTGTGATTTTGCAAGTTTCTTTTTTGTTGAAAATGTACCCCAAGGGCATTTAGTCTTTTTTTACTCAAGGGTAATTTTGGAAGTTTTTCCTCCCTCTCTCTCATAGGATGAGTTATAAGCTGGTTCATGCTAAACTTAGATATTATTTGCTAGAGAATGTTCAGTTCAATATGACTTGGAGAAAAGGTATTTTGGTCCTTTTTGTGTTGTTACAAGTAATTATTTCAAGTTAATTTAGTTTTTTTTTTGTATATTTCTAAAAAAAAGAGTTTTCCTACAAAAAGTAGATTCCTATGGTTTATAGGTTTCAGGGACATGATTGTAATTTTACATATTTTTAAAATTATAAATAGAGGAAAGGAGTCCTAAACCCTAATTGTCTCCCACACCATTATCCTACAAATTTCACATGGTATCAAACCAGGACATCTGGAGTTAGGCCTAGTTTGTACTCAGCTCAGTTTATACATGTTTGTGCTGTCCACATCTTCGGCACATTATCCATATATGTGTAAGCATGGACATGAGGGGGAGGAATAATCACAGATAGATAAAATGTTAACAAAAATCACTGATTTATAAGATTGAGCAATAAACACTTGATGTGTTTCTACTCCAACTTTTTCTTGTCAAGTATAGGTATTCCATTGTTTTGTCAATTGACCTTGGTGCTGTAATTTACTAGTTGAATTGCTAGTTAGTTTTGATGATGGATTTAATGGTCAAATTTGGTAGTCTATTTTGGGGTGACTTTTCTGATTAGTGTTGACAGCTGTTATTTTAGTAAGTCTATCTTTGGTGTCTCTCATTATTGTGCACTTTGAATTATCGTTGATGTCAGCATGATTCTCCCATAAGTTTATTTTAATATTTTCTCCTACCTATCTCCCATTCCATCTCTAAAACAATGTGGAGGCTCTCTATTATTTGGTGAGATCAATTCCTTATGTTTTTTTTTTGGAACTCCTAGTTTATTTTTTTAACTCATAAGTACCTTGTGTGGTTTGAAATGTGTCAGGAAAATTTTCCTTGTGTTTTAAGAATTGAGTATGTCAATCCTTAGCTTGGGTTCCTTGGGTTGGTCTAATACCTGTGATTTTGTCTTTAGTGACATAATGCTGCTCCTGAAACTGGTGGTTTTTTTGCTGCTGTTAGGAGGTTGTGCCTCTATTTGAGCTCTAATTGACCCAATCTGGGATTTCTCTACTTGAAAGTTTTTTTGTCTATTAAAATAACAGTCTATGAGTATTTTGGTCATTTTACATAAACTGATTAATCCCAGCTTGTCCTGTTAGACAGATATCTTCATTATGTTCCTATGTTTCACGTTTCATGCAATTCCAAGTAGTATTGTATAAGTTATAGCAGTTTCGTAACAAGGGGCATTTCTATCCTTTCTTGTGATTATCACTTAAGTGGAGATTAAAAGAAGGGGATCGTGCTTTTTTTATGGGCACACACTTCAACACAGCCTTGGCTGCTTCCTCCCTCTCTCTATTCTTCTCAATTTCTTCCCCCTATTCCTCTCAAATCTTCTCAAGGTTCTCATTTTTCAATGTCATTGAAATTGTTACCATAAAGTCTGGTTCGAGTATTAAGTATTTAGAGATTGTTATCACTACTTTCGGTTAGAAATCCTATATTGCATTAATTTCATATTTTCTTATTTGTGTTACTCATATTTCTTCCACGATTTACTTGGGTTACGCCCTTTACTTAAGATTCTGAGTGTCCTGAACTTCACTAGATTTTTGTCATGTGATTTGTCCAATTAGACATCTCAAAGTGGTTTGTTGTTCAGAGGGAAATGGAAGAAAATGAATGTTAAAGGAGCTAGAGTTTCTACATGTTCATGCAGGAGACAACCACAATGTACTTCCCAGCTTCAGAGGGAGAAAGAGCAAAAGTATCTGAAAACTAATGAATTTCAGTCCAAGAACCATCCTACTATTGCAAGCTCAAAATTCAAAGCCACAAAATAATGACAAGCCACAAATTTTGAAGACCAATTATGTGATTTCTTTTATTTAATACTTCAAATTGGGAACTGTGAGGTAAATTTTTGCAACAAGCTAAAGCTATATGCTTTAGCTAGAGGAGCACATTGGAAGATATTTGTTAAAATACAAGTCAAAGGGTATTTTGGTCATTTCACATATTTTCCACATTGCTTTTTTATCTTATAGTATGGCTATTAGATAGAGAATATCTTATTTTATCTCTAGTTAAATTTTTATTCAATTTAGACAAGTATTTTAGGAGATGTAATTTTGAGTATTGAGGGACAGTTTTGTCCTTTTGTAAATTTTCACTTAAACCCTGATTATAAAGAAGCTGGATGGGACTTTCTGGCTCGGATTTCGAGGCAGCAAAATTGCTCACTCTTCCAGAACTCTTTTTTCTCTTCTATTTTCTCCCCAAATCACATATTTTTTATAGTATCAGAACAGTAACGCGAGTCTTGGGCAGGTTTCTTTCGATTTTATGGATCTTCTCTCCATTTTCAGCAATCTCCTAAAAGGTTTTTCCCAGATTTCTGGACAGGTAGGGTAAAAATTCCATTTTTCCCTTTTTCTGCCTATCTTAGCCTATTGGTTATGATCTTTGCTTCTATTTGATTGATTGTTGGAATTTAGAAGTGTTTGATGATCCCAATTTGAGGAAATTTCTCGAATCTGCCTACATCATCAACCCAATGTTTACGTCATCATCCATATAGCCTGCATCATCCTGATTTCTTGCAATTAGGTCATTCTTTCATTGATTTATGGTCTCAATTGCTAAAATTGATCATTATTTATTTGAAATTGAGTGAATTGGGTCCTGAATTGCTCTAATTGAATACGGTGTGGGGCTCACTTAACTGCACAAGCATAAAAATTTGGGAAAAGTATTTCCTTTTGGTTAATTAATGCTCTAGTGTACTAAGTTGTGGTATTTGGTGATATTTAATGGCTTATTCCAGCACACGAGTTGCTGTCCAGAGGACTGCTAAGAGCTCAAATGTAAAATTCTCTCGATTTATTCAGATAACTACGATCCGGTTGAGTGGATCAAATTATGTAAACTAGTCCAGATCAGTTTTGATGTATTCGAGGGTCAGAAAAATGGCAAAATATATAATCGATGATCCCCCAGTGCCTATTACTGAAGATTGGGTGGCAAAAGATAATTTAGTAATGACCTGGTTGGTCAACAGTATGGAATCCAGATTTAGTGACCAGATTTTGAGTTGCAGCACTGCTAAAGCAATGTGAACTACCTTGATTTCCATTTTATCTCAAAAAAATAATTTGTCAAGGATCTATGAGTTATATGTGAAGTTCTTTGATATGAAGCATAGAAGTAGATCAGTGACAGATTATTTCACTGAAAAGAGGGAGTACTACAGAAAATTAGTACATTCCATCCTTTTACTACAAATGTTGAAGACATTCGTAAGAAAAAAATCAGATTCAAGTAGCCCGATTTTTTTATGGTTTGGGGTCTGAGTATGATGCTATTAGAGCCCAACTATTTGTCAATGAGGATGTGACCACCCTTGAGCAAGCCTTTAACAAAGTTCATTGAGCTGAAGGTGTAGTTGTAAATAAGAATGAGTTAGGTGGAGATCTCTCAGAAACAAGTGCCACGATGGTTAGTATAGGTATGAATGCTTTGAATGCGTTTCACTCCCCCTCATGGATCATTGATTCAGGAGTCTCTACACACATGTCAAGTATGCTC
The DNA here is from genome assembly GCF_029961685.1 of Aristolochia californica. Taxonomy (NCBI): domain Eukaryota; kingdom Viridiplantae; phylum Streptophyta; class Magnoliopsida; order Piperales; family Aristolochiaceae; genus Aristolochia; species Aristolochia californica. The sequence continues at coordinate 24,344,681 of NW_027181826.1, forward strand.
TCCCTATGTCAATCCATTAGTCTATCTCAATCATATCGTCAAGCTCCTTTAGCTAATGGATCCACCTCTCATTCAGGGGGAGGGTACAGTTCACACTACTCCATAAATATCCTTAGGTTTTGTTTCATTTGTACCAAAGTTTCTAGTTAATCTCTTGTTGTGAGTCATATAACTATATCCTTAAATTTTTTAGTAACCTTATATCCTACTTCTTGTGTTTTCCAAGACTTGCAGACGAAGAGGACGATTGGTTCAGGACATGAGAAACGAGGGCTCTACATGTTGGATGATATATTCGTTTCTCGAGTTGTAGCTCTCACTACTGCAGATTCTTCTTACTTGTGGCATTTGCGCTTGGGACATCCCTCACTAACTACGTTGCGTCAATTTTTTCCTTCTTTGCCAGTCGATGTTTCATTTGATTGTGAATCCTGTCACCTGGGATAGCATTGTCGCTCCAGTTTCCAAGTTAGTTCTAGTCAAAACACCAAGTTGTTTGAATTAGTCCACTCTGATGTATGGGGTCCTATGTTGAGTTCCTAGCCCATTCGGTTTTTAAGTATTTTGTGTCGTTCATTGACAATTTCAGTCGAGTCACTTGGGTGTATCTCCTACTGGAGAAATTCAAAGTATTTGATGTATTCCTCAAAATTTTCAATGAAACAAAAAATCAATTTGGTGCATGTGTTCATGTGCTTCGTACTGACAATGGTTTGGAATATCTAACCATAAATTTTCAGTATTTTGAGTTTCTCATGGTATTACCCATCAAATGACTAGCCACTTATACACCACCACAAAATGGGGTGGCTGGACGTGAAAATAGACATCTCCTTGAGGTTACAAGGACACTATTATTGCATGTGAATGTTCCTAAATAGTTTTGGGGAGATACAGTTTTAGCTTCGTGCTACTTGGTTAATCGTATGTCCTCATTTGTTTTGAGTGATCAAGTTCCTCTTCAAGTTTTAAAGTCCAATTGTAAATTGTTTGATGTGGCTCCTTGTATTTTTGGATACTTATTTGGTTCATATGTTTGGAACTTCGATTGATAAGTTGTCACCTCGATCTGTCAAATGTGTTTTTTTGGGATATTCTCGTAGACAGAAAGGGTACAAATGTTATGATCCTATTCAATGGAAGATATATGTGTTAGCCGATGTGACCTTCTTTGAACATACTCCATATTTTTCGTCATCTACTGAGCTTCCTATATTACCTGAATCTCCTTTAGACAACCTTGCTCTTGTTGCAGTTTTGGATGTACCAGCTTCATCAAGTTCTTCATTGCCTCTTCGCGTTTACAACCATGACTCTCATGCTCCAACAGTGCCTCCAATAGTTACCTCTACAGAGGTCTCTTCTCATGATCCACCAGCTTCCTCATTGCCTGCAGATCCTGTTGTCTCTGATTTGAACTTGCCTATTTGTCTATGAAGAGAAAGGTAAATGATCTTGTACTTCTCATCCGATATCAAAATATGTGTATCTTGATTTTTTGTCCCCATCCTTCAAGTCCTTTGTTATGTCATTGTCTACTTCTCATATACCTCGTTTAGTGTACGAAGCCTAGTGCTCTCCAGAATGAAAAAAAACTATAGATAATGAGATGAGTGTTTTGGTGTCGCAAGGAACATGACATCTATGTGATCCACCTGCAAGAGCAACTACTGTGGGTTTCGTAGGCTTTATACTATCAAATATAATGTTGATGGCTCGATTGAACGATACTAAGCTCGACTAGTAGCGAAGGGGTATACGCAGACTTTTGGAGTTGATGTCTTTGAGACATTCTCTCCTGTGATCCGACTTACTTCGATATTTATCTTAAGATTTGTGGTTGCTAATAAGGGTTGGCTTCTCTTTCAACTCGATATGAATAATGTCTTTCTATATGGTGATCTACATGAGGAAGTGTATACGGAGTAACCTCTTGGGTATGTTGCTCAGGGGAAGATAGGAAAGGTGTGTAAGATGCAAAAAGCTATTTATGGACTTAAACAAAGTCCACGGGCTTGGTTTTAAAAGTTTAGTGATGTGATACTATAGTTTGGGTTCTATAGGAGCCATTATGATCATTTTATGTTCCTAATTAAAAGGAAGAATGATATGGTGGTTTTGGTTGTTTATGTAGATGACATTATGTTATCTGGTGATGATCTTGATGGTAATACAGAAGTTAAACAATATCTGGCCACACATTTTCAGACAAAGGATTCGGGGCTCTCTCAAGTAATTCTTTGGCATCAAAATCACTCGTTGCAAGTGAGATATTTTCTTTCTCAGAAAAATATATATTGGATATGTTCCAGGAGTGGTTTATTAGGTGCTAAACCCATAGACAACCCCATGGAAGTTAATCATAATCTACATAACACACAGGGTCCTACACTCAAGGATAAAACTCAATACCGATGGTTCGTAGGTAAATTGATCTATGCTACAGTTACCAGGCCGAATATCTCATTTGTTGTGGGAGTGGTGAGCCAGTTCATGGAAAATCCTCAGAAGTCCATATAGAAGTTGTTCAAAGGATTTTGAAGTACTTGAAGGGTGCACCTCGAAAGGGTCTTTTATATACTCAGAATGAGAAAGTTAATGTACTGGGGTAGCCTGATGCCGATTATGTAGGGTGTAAGATGGATAGACATTCTACGTTAGGCTAGGTAACCTGGACAAGTAAAAAACAGACAGTTGTGGCTAGGTCTAGTACAGAGGCCGAGTATCGAGCAATGACTCATACAGTTAGTGAGCTTATGTGGATTAAGTTTGTGCTTCTTGAGTAGGGAGCGTCCCTGCAATCTCGGATTGTGAGGTATCTGCTCCCTCTTCCTTTGTAAATTTTATTGTTTATAAATACATCTTTATCAAAAAAGAAAAAAAGTTTGTGCTTCTCAAGTTTGGTTTTAAGTCACCTTACCCTATGGTTAAGAATTGTAATAACCAAGCAACCATTTTTATTGCCAGGAACCCTATATTCCATGAGAGAATGAAACATATAGAGGTTGACTACCACTTCATTAGAGATGTAATTATGTAGGGGAAAGTGGAGGTGGTAACTCCTTATGTAAAGTCTTCAGACTAGTTGGGAGATATATTTACCAAGTCTATGGGAAGACGTGAACATGTATCCATTAGTAACAAGCTGAGATTGTTTGATATCTACTCTCCAGTTTGAGGGGGCGTGTTAAAATACAAGTCCAGGGGTATTTTAGTCATTTCCCATATTTTCCACATTACATTTTTCTCTTATAATATAGCTATTAAATAGAGAACATCTTATTCTATCTCTAGTTAGATTTTCATTCAATTTAGACATGTATTTTACAAGATGAAATTTTGAGTATTGAGGGGCATTTTTATCGTTTTGTAAATTTTCACTTAAACCCTGATTATAAAGAAACTGGAAGAGCCTTTCTGGCTCGGATTCCAAGGCAGCAAAGTTAGTCCTCTTCCAGAACTCTTTTTTTTCTTCTATTTTTTCCCCAAAGCACATATTTTGCAATATTATTTCAACTTAATTTAGTTTTTTGTATTTGATAAGAAAGTATTTCTCGTAGAAAGTATATTTCTAGAGTTTACAGGTTTCAAGAACAAGATTGTGATTTTGCACATTATTTATGTTATATATAGGGGAGAGGGATTCTAAAACCTAATTCTCCCTCACATTTTTATTCTACAAATTTTATAGGTGTATTTTTACTCTAAAAGAATATAAAAGAGGCTAAGGCCAACCTAATGCTCCCTCTTTGTAATTTCTGTATTTTCTTGTTTATATATATACATCTTTTTCAAAAAAAAAAAAAAAGGGCCAACCCCTGATCACATTGTCGCTATTCTCAAAAAAGGAGGGATCAAGATTTCTTGTTGGCAAAGTCCACCAAAAGAAATTATCAAACACAGACTTAAACTCTTACTATCACATAAATTGGCTAAACCTTCACAAAGCCTTTCCTAACAACAGCATGCGTACGTCGCCTACCTAGAAGCCCTAAGAAGATACATTCATTAAAACACCATGAAAATGGCTTGACAATATTGGTCATTGTCCTTCATATCATTGTTAATTGTTTTTGCTTCACCCATTGAGGGTTTTCCACTTGTATCCTTCTGCTCTAACTAAAATTTCTCATAGTTTTAAAAAAAAAAAAAAAAAGGAAAAGAAACATTGGTCAATTTCATAGCTAGGAGCGCCAATATATCATCACCACAACCTTACGTATTTCCCAACAAAGGCAGCCTAATATTCTAAAGAACACCATAAATAAGAAGCACCATAAAAAGTTTTCTAGTTTTCACATGGAAACTAAAAAAGGTACAAGCAAAGTTTTGAGGGACTACCAGTCTCACATCTCTGCTTGCAATATCTGTACTTTGCTCCTGTTGAAAGCCTGAGTTGTAAGTAGACAAAGATATAGACAGAAAACTAAAAACTATAATAAATTGTGTCCTTACCGAATCAAAGAACATCTGGTGGACCTTCTTGAGGACCTTAAGAACTGTTGCAAGTGCACCATCAGACTCGCTTTCATCTTGCTTCAACTCAGACAATGAAGGTCCAATTAAGCCAAATTGGTGAAAACTTGAAGCAAAATAGTGATATCTGTCCATTGGAATCAAGTTTTCCTTGTGCTTTTGCCATACCTATAGCAGTAATAAATGCAACTTATAATAGAATAAAATATATAAAAAAAAAAACTTCATGAGCAATTTTCTGATTAAGTGAAATTAATCAGATGATAAAGGAATAAGGCAAAAAGAAAAATTATGGCTCTTTGTCAGAAGATCCTGTTAGACAGTCAGATGGCAATATCCGCATGTCTCACAAAATTTTAAAAGTTTACTTTTCATGATAGCAAACTAAGCAATAATTTTATTGTTCTAGATGGAACAAACAACAGAGATCATAAAAATAAACGATGGACTACAACACACAGAAGATGATCAAAATAATACTTTTTGCCAAATGCAAGCTTCAAAGTAAACTAAATCCAAAGGAGAGCATAAGTCAGGCCAATTTCCAGGAAAGGACTAAAAATTTAAAAGTTTCTATTTATATAAGGGCTTGTTTTTCTGTTTAAAGAGATTCCAGAAGAAACATGAAATAATTGAATAGGATGTCAAATTTGGATTACTAGAAAGTTCATTCCCAAATCATTCATCTAATCAACAAGTAAACATTGATTTCTTAAAATCCCAATTTGTTAATGGTGACAAAATTTCATTAGTGTGGGAGAACAAATGCCATGGCAAGATTTTTATTTTTTTTACAGTGGTTTCTTAAAATACCAATTGTCCTGACAGCCAGGTCAACAGAATCATCCATTTTGTTATGGCAACCACCATACAGAGCCTAAGCAAAAATTATCTGATCCTTCCTAAGTCTGTAAAAATTAAGAATTTGAGACGATATGAATTTGAGTTAGTAAGCAAGGTAACACAGTCCTTGGTGGAAGCATTTCCATAATTGGAACTTCACTCAGCTCTAAACAACAACGAATGAGTATGCAATAAAGGTGCAGTACCACCATCATCATATTCTTATGTCAACTATCTTTGGGTAGAACCACCCTCCATTCTGCTCAATCCTTGGCTAATTCACATACTGATCTACCTTCCTCAATTATAAAACATCACTGAACTAACCTTCTTCATATTTTTCCTCATCCCTTATGTCCACATCAATCGAGACATTTCCCCTTTTCATGCAAAAAAATGTATATGCTCATTACTACTTTAAATGGTCTGGTTTTTTATCCCCTCCAGGGCCCTCTTCTTAAAGATTTCTCCTTTCTCACTTGTTTCAAGAATCTTTATACAGTCTGATAAAGAGGATGTTAAAAAACGCACAAGATTAAAAAAGAAAATTAGAACAAAAGAAAGATAAGTGGAATGGAGTGAATGGGAAGGGAATTCATTAGCTACAAAATCTTCAATTAATTTCTTCTATTTTTAACTCCACATTGAAATGCATAATGTCAGGAAGAGAACCAGGTTGTCAAATTCCACAAATTTGCAGTGTTGCACCCCTAAAGAAATCCTGAAGACAGTACCTGATGCACACAAGATTCTCCATCAAGTGATACTACACATTATTAACCACTAAAATCAGCAGTGTGGACCCTAATAAACTTGGTTGTAGGCACATAACTTAGAAGACAGCTAAGACATGCTTAGTCGAGTAGAGTTACAGCAAATGATATTAAAAAATAACAGATAGAAGGTTTTACCGGCAATCATACTTACCATCTCTGTGTCATCAAGGATCACCATAGCATTCTCAGCCCCCAAAACAACGTCAAGACCTTTTTGATGTTTCTGGGTACAATCAGCTTGTGAAATCACACGAGAACCACCAAAGTACACTCTCTCAGGATCCAGCAGCTTTGCTATTTCAAGAGCATAGGAATTCTCTGCCATTGTGTACACATACATCTCAAACAATTCACTTGCTTCTTTCAGGAAAGTGTGCACAAATGGCCTCAATTTTGTCAACATGTGCATCCTTTCCAATTTGTGCAGGCCCACACTCAAATCACCTATCAAATTTGGCATATCACAATCATTAAGAAGAAAATATCATAAGAAATGAAAGCAACTTCCTGAACATGAACAATATCTACTAGTGTGTGTGTGGCATGGAGCAAACAAGTAACACAGTGATTTTATTGGCTACCTAGAGTCATTCTAAGTGTGGAATGAGATAAAACATCATTGAACTAGTCCGCAAGCGGCCCTGTTAAAGAAGTCAGATGACTGTCTTTTCACGTTTTGTTTAAATTTAATTAGCAGAAATGGATGGATATAATGAAAATTTATAACCATAATGCGTGCAAATATCGATATTACAAGGGGTGTCTATTTCCGAAATTTCCCACATTAAGCATAATTAATTTTTATCCAAAAATGATAAAATATGAAATTTTTAAGAAGCATCACTAGTTCACTGTTTTAACATCACATATTGAAGCTCAGTGGTTATAGCAAAGCTCCCTTTAGGAACATTAATATATAGAAAGACAGCTTAGAAAGGGGAAGCAAAGACACATGCACAACTATTCTGAAAGTACACTGATAACCCAATTTTTTTCTCTAAAAATGTGCTGAAACCATGAATGAAACCCCCAATTCACTGCCTACAACATATCTGGAGAAACAAGAGAGGTCCTCCTAAAACTCTAGAAGAGACATTCCTTAACTACAATAATCAGGAATATTAGATTGAAAGTCCCAGTGCAACTGACCATAAGTTTTTTTTTTTTTTTTTTTGATAAAGATGTATTTATATAAACAAGAGAAAACTGACCATAAGTTTTAGAAGTACAGTATCACAACAGGGAGGAAATTTACTAAGAGAAACATAGAGTAACTATATGTTTTTTCAACCTTGCTTTAAATACTCCTCCCTTGAAGAAACATCGATAAGCCTGGTGGAATTCAGCAGTGTATGGTCCAAGTCTAAAATCAAGCGAAGCTTTCGTTCACGTAACAAGATCTTCGAATCTTTAACTCGAAGTCGAGCTATTTCTTCACTGCCAAGCCTTAAATGCTGAAATACAGTGTGATTTCAAACATCTTACTCAGATTAGATCAACCTAAATAAAACGATAAAAAAAAAAATTAAAAGATGTAAGTAGCTGGGCTTTCTACCTTATGAATGTATCCAAATGCAATTCCAGAATCATCATCTATCACTTGCCCACACGCCATACACATGCCTCCAAACATACCAGGATGAGGACACATTTTATTACTGACAGAAGCTTTGAGTGCATCTGCATATAAAATTATCTTAGCTCAACATTTGTGTACATGGTACTATTCCATGGAAGGCGCTTTTCACATGCACTCTAGGGACAGATAATAATACCCTTTTCCTTTGTTTCTGGAAGTGATTGCTTAGATTCCACAATGGCTTCTGGTTCACCCACTCTACGCCTCTTAAACCTGCAATTCAAGTCAAAAGTAAAACATTTAAAGCCAACCATTTTGAGATAGACCAAAGACACATAAAAACAATGGAATCCAATCACATCAACATGACATGCCACATCATTGGATGAGATATCTAAATCCAAGACAAGAGGAACCTACTCGACACCATCACCTCTTCCAATAACTCTCTAGAAATTCAGCTCTGAAAATCCACTAGGTTGATAAATTTGTTTTGTAACAATTAAAAAAAAAATGAAGCTCCCTCTTTTTCATCCATAAAATACTCCTCTTTTCCATGCCACATCATTGATGGAGAAGATGCCGACACAACAAACTCACAGAAAACTCCAATAAATTGGAAAACGAAATAAATTAAAGATTCCACCAAACCCCCTCACACAAAATTTCAACTTTAGATTTCAATGTCATTGAGTTAAAAGAAATAGAGCAAACAAAATTTTTCAGTAAAGATAGTTTAAGATAGGTTACAGAGAAATAGAGATAGAGAGGGAAAGAAAGAGCTTGAATTCCTTAATCAGTAAATCAAATGATCATAGCAAGTTCTAAGCATTTCTAACATCTATCTCACAGAAAATAAAAAGGTTCATAAATCATAAGTATGCTATCAAACATGCATGTCCCATACCTGTCTTGCTCAAGATCATCAGCAGCAGCAGCAGCAGCAGCATCAAAAATATCTTCAGCTAGATCTGGGGACTCCTCTGAAGAAGTTGATGCCAGCTCAGCATCAAGAATAGCAGCAAAGTCATCACTGCTTGAAGACAATGGTGAATCCGCCGCCAAATTCATGATTTATATACCATATTGCACCCAGTTCTCAAAGCTTAGGGCTCTCCCTCTCCCTCTCCCTTTATTCTTTTTGGTTCCAGTTAATAAAATTTAACTTATTCCAAGAAATAAACTGCAAGAAAGAAACTAATGAATAAAGTTCTGCTAAGCAGGAGTTTTAGAGAAAATAGACCATGCTAAAATTAATGGTACTATTATTTAATTTTAGCTTAAGTAAAATAAAATAAAGACATCTAGAAAAGATTATTCATTTTATCCACAACAAAAAACAGATGAGATACGATTATGTAAACACTTAAAATCAGTATGTGGGAGTGCAATTGGGTGGGAAGGGATATTCATGAATAGGTAAGTTTTTCCAGAGACTCAGATAGTTGAAAAGGCAAATACTATAAGACAAGACGGGGGAGAGGCAACTCCGGTGTCTAGCGAATCATATTCCCTCTGTATTGGACACGGATAAATGCCCAGGGTCAGATTATGCTGACCAAACCACGACTTAATTCATAACTAGAAACAGGAAACTTACTGGACTGGATGCCCATTTTCTGCATCTTCCTTTACACCAGCTACATCTAATACTATATCCTAGCATATTCAGGGGCAGAGGCAACTCATCTGTCTTAGGGATTATTTTCACCACATTACCATATCCCCCACATTATTTTCCCCCTGTCTTGGAGAGGGACATGCTCAGGTCAGATGATGATGGTAAACCCACGACTTAATTCATAACTATAAACAGGGAAACTTGCTGGACAGAATGCCCATTTTCTGCATCATCTTTTACATCAAGTACATCTAATAATATATCCTAGGAAATTCAGGTGCGACCCGCAGAAAGTAAAAAGAGGGCATTTCTTTTTCGGCCCAAGTTAACCAAAACAACGGACAACCACAGCTCTCCCCTCGCCGCTAAGCTTTTCACTTCAGCTAAACCTTTTTTTAGGTAACTAAAGTTTCAAACACTTAACATAACGATATCGTCTTCAGGAAATGAAGAAATAATTCTGATTTAATAGTCTCCACTTCCTACCTTTACTTTTCATCGTCGTTCGCTGATGGAAAGATGCCGCCGGGGAGGCTGGTCCATCACCTTGGATTTCTTTGCTGCAAAGGAAGAGTATAATGAGAGCGACCGAAGGAGGCAGACCGGAAAACGAAGGTGAAGGATGGTTTATGCCCGATTGTGCTCGTGCCTTGCGGGGACAAAGAATTTTGAATTCCTTTTCCCTTAAGACTCGAACTCTGCTTTGCTCCCCCCCCCTTTTTCTTTCCGGTGTTCCGACTCGGACTCGGAAACCGACTGGAGCAGATGAAAACCTGGGTCAGACACTGTGACTCCCGAAGTTGGATCGTCACTCAGAGCAGACTCGGAACAAAACAAAAAAAAGAGAATTCGTCCAGAATAGAAGGGGCGAGTCGACTTGATTGAGTTCTGGGTCGGCATGTTAGGTCAAAACACCATAGTTTCAACCAGGACTCGGGAACCAACTCAGGCACTTGAAAATCAGGCTGGGTCACTAGAGTTAGATCAAGACTCAGGTATACTTTTTAAGGTAGACTTACCTAGTCAAAGTGAAAATGAATTACTTTTTGTGTTATTGTACTTAACGGAAAGTATAATGGATAGTAATTTTTTTGTTAGTGTATACTGAAAAGTAAAGTGGAAAGTACATAAAAAATTTATTAATAAAATAATCTAATAGATTTAACTTTTATAAGATACTTTTTATTTAACTTTTCTATTAATAAGTTAAGATAGATTTTAATATGACAGAATTAATATATTAAAAAATTAAATTAAATTTATTTATTTAAATATAAATTAAATACTTAAACAATATTTACTTTTTGTAATATCTAAATTCTCACTCTTAAAATATTATTAAATATAATATTAAAATCATAAATTTATGTAAATAAATAAGAGGGTACTTTATTATACAAAATTATTTTTATAGATTTAATGTTATAATATAGTTTTATTTAACTAAACCAAAATATATTTCAATTTTTAAAATTAATAAATAATTAAAAATAAATTAAGATTATTTATTCAATTAAATATAAAAGAAATAAATGATTAAACAAAACCTTACTTTTATAATATCCAAATGTTAATCAAATTATTACTTTACAATATCTAAATTATCACTCATAAAATGGTCATTAATGATCATATTAAAAATAAATAATTTATATAAAAACAAAAATATACTTTATTATATAAATTTACTTTAATAGATTTAATTTTTATTTTATATATTTTTATTTGACTAAACTAAAATAATTTTTTACTTGTTTAAAATTAATAAATATTTTTAACAAATATATTTATTTAATTAATTATATTTTATTTTATTAAAATATAATGATCAAACAAAATCTTTCTTTTATAATATCCAAATTCTTAATCAAATTGTTAATTTTTTAATATCTAAATTCTCACTCTTAAATTATAAATAAAATATAATATTTAAATCATGATTTTATATAAATAAAAATAGTATTTAATTATATAAAATTAATCTGGTGGTTTTAATTTTAAACTAAGATAAATTCAACTTCTTTAAATTAATAAATAATTAAATTTTAAATTTTAATTAAATATATAAAATAAAATACTTAAACAAATGCTTAATTATTATATCCAAATGAAACAGTGAGAGGGCATAATTAGCATAACAAAATTGGGAGAGTGAGTGAGCCCAAGAGTGAAAGTGAATTCACTATCCTTAGGAAATGATTTCACTTACACTCGCTACTTACAGTATACACTAATAGGTTTTGGGTTATTTTCACTTTCAATTTCAGAGTGCACTAACCGGGCCTTAGGACGAACTACGGGCACTCGTACAAAATAGAATGTGCAAGTTTAGAATCCATTTATGATACACCCCATCCCAAATTTGGCTTGACGGAGTCGAATTATGAATCAGAATATCGTGCTTTCAATGTAATATGCATGATTAGCTACACTTAAAAAGTAGATTATTTACGAAAAAAGAAAATGAAAGTGAATTTCAATATGATTTATCCTCCCCAAAGAATATATTTTTTTGGAGTATGCTTTAACATGTTCTTTTGGTGTCTATTAACCTTGTGGAAAGTGCATAAGGAATTCATTAATAAAAATAATTTTAGGATGAGATAGTAAGAAGAATGAGGGTTCTAATGTAATTATTAATTACTCTAAGTTACCAAATGATTTTTAAGTTGCGAACATAAATTTTAATTTTTTTAAACAATTAAAAATTTATAAATTTAGGTAATTTAATACATTTGAATTGAACATATAACAATTTACATTAACTGTAAATTAATAAAAACAAAAATTAGATCAAAGCAATTTAAATTTTGATATAGTTATGAATTATAATTCCTAGTTCGTGTATATTCTTAATGAAATTAAACTATGATAAGAAAATATAAAAATTTAAGTGAAATAATTGAATAATTATAAAATAATGTACGTTTAATTTTATAAAATAATTGTCAACTAAATAATTTACTTAAAATAAATATATCTACTTCAAATAAGCATATGTGTGTTAGTAAATTAAATAAATTATTAAATTTTTTATTTTACATTATTTATATGAAAATAAATTATAATAAATGATTATTGCACGAAAAAATAATTTTAAAATAAATGGTAATAAAAAATATTATACAAATTTTAAACAAATAATTTAAAGGAAAAAAAAAAGAATACTCTCCTCATGTATCAATAGGAGGCCTTTTTCTATCAACCAGACAAGTTTTGGGAAGGGGGCGAAAGGGGGCCCCCCCCCTCCCATTATAGCTCTTGTCATCAAAATGGGAGGCCAGTGGTGTAAGAGAGAGGGCCTCCCTTATCCTTGTTCTTCACCATTCTCTATGAACAATAGGAGAGGAGGGACTTCTATGCCCCCCTTCATATTAGTTACTTACAATTAGAAGAACGAAGATGAGGAATGAATTCAGACAAATATATTAAAGGAAAGTGAATTTCCAGTATGAGAGGTGGAATTCACATTCTATTGTTTTATGAAAACTTCATATTCTCTAGATAATGTGAATTGTAGGCCAACATTTCACATCCATTAATGCACTTTTAATCACTTGATGCAATTCACATTACACTTCAATTTTCCAAGTGCACTAGCAAAACCTTACATAGACTAGAGTTTTAATTAAAAAGTGAGTGACCTTAAAAAATAAGACACTCAGTTGTCATAAATGAGATATGTTTGAGGTCAATGGTCCCATTTATAGAACAAATAAGAGTCATTTTGATAGAACCCTCTTGAAAATATCCTATCTCTTTTCTTGAAAGTGCAAGAAAGAGTTGGGAGAGAGATGGAAAAAGGGAAGAAGAACTAAGAGAAAGAGGTTAAGAAGGCTAGAATAAAGGAGAGAGAGAGAGAGAGAGAGAGAGAGAGAGAGAGAGAGAGAGAGAGAGAAGATATGAGATGGGTTAGGGAAGAGTAGAGAGGGAGAAGGGAGGAATAAGAGAGAAAATAAATCAATGTTTTGGCTCGTTCACTCTAGTCTTATATTTATAATATTTCGATTACATAAAATAAGAAACTTCTACTATGACTTTAGTAAACGACTTTGACTAAGATTTTGGACTTTATAAATTTAAAAATTATATCAAATAGGAAAGCAAGACTTCTAAGTGGAAACTCTAACTAAGACTCATATCTTAACATAACTTTAAATACATTCCAAGAATACCCCCAGAGTGTCACTCCCTATATTTTTTTAAAAATAAATGCTCCCAAATTATAATTTGTACCCTTCTCATAGCTTGGTCACATGTTTTTCTTTATAAAATTGGGTTTTATCATCCACCACTCATAGAAGATCAACTTTGCCTCAAAGGTTGAAGTATAGGAAAACCATTGTACGATTATTTTTTTCAATCTTCCAAGTTATGTATTTCTTGTTATGCTTGTTTTCCTTCTGTTGTTTGGCGTTGTTGAGTCGATGCTTGATATACTTGAGGGCTAGATCTTCGTGCAACTAGTTTATTCTACAGTAGCAACCTATGGTATTGGATAATGGTGGGTGGTCATATCAAATGTAGCATGGTGGTGCATGGGATGGATGGAGAATATGAGAGAGTTGGGTGAGTGGTTGAGAGAGTAGCTTGGCTTGGTGGGAAGGTCGGTGAGGATGGTTTGGGCAACAAGGGTGGTCGTGGTGGGGGTGGATAGACAAAAACAAGTATTGGATGTGGGTAATTTGTCAAAAGGTTGATATGAGGGGGAAGGAGGCATTGGGAATTTTTTTTTATTCATGACTCCATCCAAAGAGAAAGTTTTCCCCACTTAGGGTGCTAAAGTGGAGAGTTTTACATCCACAATAGAAATATGGTAACCCCAAGAAGTAACTTTGGCAAGAATTTTAGCAACTTCTTCCTTTCTAGGGGTTGGAAGTGCAACATCTTTTATGTCTTTTTCTGTACTTCTAGTTAGGGGTGGCATCGAGCCGAGCCGAGCTCGAACCTGCTTATGTTCGAGTCGAGCTTGATTTAAATATTTCGAGCCGAGCTTCGAGCCGAGCCCGAACCTGCTTATGTTCGAGTCGAGGTTGATTTAAATATTTCGAGCCGAGCTTTGAGCCGAGCCTCGTCTCGAGCCTAAAATTGTTATCGAGCTCGAGCCCAACGAGTTCGAGCCGAGCTTGAACCTCAACATACATTTAAAACTTTTCAAAAAATATATATCGAATAAAATGTATATAAAATTATGCATACATTTTACATAAAATTGGGCATGACCTCTACATAAAATCGGGCATAACTTATATATATAATATGTGTATAAGATTGGGCATAACCTCTACTTAAAATTGAGCATAATCTATATATATAATACTTGTATAAAATTCGACATGACCTCTACTTAAAATTGGGCATAATCAATATACATAATACCTGCATAAACACTTCATGAAATTGTTTATACACTCCATAAAATAATCTAAACACTCCATACACTGCATAACATTATAAATAAACTCCATACAATAATCAAACACAACAAAATTAAATAAAATATCACTATCAATTTATAATCACCCAAATAAAAACTATAAATCCTTTAAATAAAATCCTATTACTATTACAGACTTACTAGAAAATTACAAGAAATATTTTAAATTTTTCTTAGGAAAGTTAAATGGACCTCTTATTGCCTTTTCTAAAGAAAAATCTTACTTAGAAAATTATATGATTTTTAATAAAAAATTTCAATTAGAAAAATGTTTAAAAAAACATGAGACACTAATAGTTTATAGAAAATTATTTCTATAAAATTTATTTTAAATTTTTTCCAGAGGAATTTTTTTTTTTTTAATTTTATGATCTCGCACGTGCGAGATCATCTTCTCGCGAGGGAGGGGGGAGATTATTTCTCCCCTGTTCTGGTTTTTCGCCGAGACGACGCGGAGGGAAGGGGGTTATGGCACTGGGGAGGACCTATCGTCGGGGATGACGGCCACGACGGAGGCGACGGCGATGGAAGCGGCGGTGACGGAAGCAGAGGCGACGACGAGGAGAGGAAGAAATCGAACGGACGGCCACAGAGGCGGCCGACGAGCAGCTGCGACGGCGGTAGAGACGGTTGCGTCAGCGGTAGAGGCAGTGACAACAACCGATGGGAAGG
Organism: Aristolochia californica; assembly: GCF_029961685.1. NCBI lineage: Eukaryota > Viridiplantae > Streptophyta > Magnoliopsida > Piperales > Aristolochiaceae > Aristolochia > Aristolochia californica. The sequence goes on from NW_027181826.1 coordinate 24,360,085, forward strand.
GTCGGTAGTGACGAGGGGGGAAGAAAAATTTTCCCCCCCTCGCTCTCGCTCCCGCTCCCCTGCTCGCTCGCGATCCCGTTACCGATTCATACCGATCCGACTCACTTTGAGCCGGCTCACGAGCCGACGAACCGAACCTAGCTTCGGTCGAGCTCGGCTCGTTAAGGTAAACGAGCCGATTTTGGTGCTCGAGCTCGATAGATGACGAATTGAACTGAACCGAACCGAGCCGGCTCGGTTCGAAGCCACCCCTACTTCTAGTGTTCTCGATGGCTTGGAAAGATTGACCCATTGATGGTTGGTTGCAATAGGTTTTACTCAAGTTGAAGGTAGAGATTTTGTTGATACATTTCATTTTGCGTGTAGAAAAGAATCAATAAAAAGTTTAGGCCATAGTTACCTTTAAGACTTTGAGTTGCATCAAGAAGATGTAAAGACTACTTTTCTCATTGGAGATTTGTATGAGAACATCTATATGAAGCAATCTGAAAGATTCAAAGTATAAGGGCAAGAAATTCATAACATATTATATGGTATTAAACAAGTTCATCATCAATGACATTTAAAATTTCATGAGGCAATAACAAAATATAAATTTAATGAAAACCATTTGACATTTTGTTTATCTAAAGATTTGTGGGAGCAAGGAACTCATCTTAACTTTGTATGTTGATTATTATAATTTCAGGAATGATGTCATGTCAAATACTACTACAAAAGATCACATAAATTTGAAATGAAAGATCTTGGTGAAACTCCGTATATTTTAGGAATAAAAATCTATCCAGACAAAAATTTGAAATTGTTTTGGATTATCTCGAGAAGGGTATCTAAATACCACATTAAAAAGATTTGACATGAAAATTTATAATTTAGTTTTATCACCTATTATAAAAGGTCAAAATTTTGATAAAAATGATTATCTACAAAATGAGTTTCAAAAACTTGATATGGACGGATATCCTCATGTCTCTATAGTTTGAAGTCTAATGTTTACAATGACATGTATAAGACCAGACTTATGCTATGTGGTTGGGCTTTTGGGAAGATATCAAGCAAACCTAGGTCCAACACATTATGAGGCTACAAAAAGAGTTTAATATGCGTTAAAATCACTAAGTTACATATGATGGTACACTATATCGATCCACTATAAATAAAAGGATATTCAGACTTTGACTAAAAAAGGTTGTCCTAATACATTAAAGTCTACATCTGGGTATATCTTTGTGTTTGGTGATGATGGTATTTCATGATGTAGTAAAATACAAGATTGCATAACTCAATCTATAATGGAAATCAAATATATTACTTACCCATAAGCTACAAAAGAAACCATGTAGTTGAAATAATTGATTATAGAGTTTCAGATAGTGGATAGTATAAAGGACCCAATAACTATTGTATGTGCCAATAATACAGCTATAACTCTTACGAAATATTCTAGATGTCGTATTGTCTCCAAAACATATTCAAGTCAAGTATTATGTGAGAGAATAAGTTCAAAAGAAATAGATACATTGTTTCTTATAGATCATCTCAACAGACGTTGACTAATCCATTCACTATGCCACTACCAATCAAAGTGTTCAATAAACATGTGTAAGATAAGGGAGTGAAACTCTTGCATATGTGAATGAGTTTGTAGTACATGTACTCTCTTGAAACTTTTTGATGAGTTATTGTATAGTACACTATGCTATGCATGATCATGTACTCATGTGTTATATTATCACGATAGTTGTAAAGTGCCAAGTTGTCCTAGGGAATGCTAGTGAATAGGTTTTAATTTCACATGTGTCAAGGGTGCACTAGGGCAAATATCCTATGAGGTTCTTAATAGAACTTTTGCCCTTGGAAATGGCATAGACCATTGGGTGGGTGGAGCAACTCCTGAACTATGCTTGGGTTGGGGATGTATGAGGGCAAACACACTCAAATACCTTCATGTTAGATATGTTGTAAATCTCAACCATTGAATCTATATGACTTGTGCTTTATGCATATGAAGCAATTATTGTTTATGGAAAGTATTGTTTGCTAGTAGTAGTTCTTGAAGTTTTGACATATAGAAAGAAGTCAAACAACATATGAAAGCAAATGCAATTCATTTATATTAACTATAGATATGACCAACATTGGTGTTAGTCTAACATTATAATAAAATATGGTTTTATACAGATTTTAAGCAAGTGGAAGATTTTTGGTACAATGGCCTTAAGAAACCATTTAACACAATAATTATATTATTAGCTTATTAATTAAATCAAAAAATAGATTAGAAAAGAGAAATCTTGATGAGGCAGTTTCCTTCCCCCTGTTAAATATTCAACATCCACAAAACAGTCTATATCCTATTTTTACGAAATCTAGCTGACTCATTATGCTTTAAGAATAAAAAAGGTGTTGTTGGATGCTCTTTTAACAGAAACAGATAAATAGAAAGAGGATTAGGCAAAAACACACACACAATATGGCTTTCACACTTCTCACTCATGAAATTATATATAAACAAAAGGAATAAAGTCAGTTTTGTTTTACAAATCCGCCACCAAAGTCATGACTTATACATTGCACCAATTCTCATAGCTTAAGGATCACTTTCTCCCTCTCCCTTGCCTTTTTTTCTAGTTTAATAAATTTGCACCATTTCAAGAAATAGACAACAGCAAAGACAATCACGAATATGGTTTTGATAAGCAAAATCAGGTGTTCCATAACAAACATGATGAGATAAAATCCAATGAATACTTCAAATTCGGTAGCTGGGAGTGCATTTGGTTGGGGAGGGATGCTCATGAATCCGTAGAGAGAGAGAGAGAGAGAGAGATTGGCTGAAAAGACAAACGCATTGGAGGAGAAGGATATTGGAACATAGGCAACTCTTGTGTGTTGTAGACAAATGCTATTTTTCCTCTTTCTTGGAGATGACACATGCTCGGGTTAGACGATGTCGATAAACCCATAACCAAATTCATAACTAAATCCAACTACATCAACTATGTTGATTTCTAGGGCCAAAACACAAACATAAGAGATCTCAAGGGAAGGAGAGAAGAGAGAAATTCTAGCTCTTGGGAGAGAGGAGAGAAGAAAATGAGGGAGAGAAGGAAGAGGAAAAGAGAGAGTTGTATGGACGAATTTGAGCCACAAGGAAGATGCTTGGATACTCTACCCCATGTCATGATGTTGTATTTATAGTTGTGTGAAAGTGTTTACAATAACTACAATATCTTTAGAGCTATATGCTTCAAAAGAAAAAAATATATAAAACTTGTATAATTATAATTTTATGTCATCTCTATGAAAATTTTCCTTATTTACTAGTCATGCCACCCCTACGCACGTGGGTGTCTCTTAACACTCCCCCTCAAGCTGGTGTGTGTAACTTCACTTGAAAATAATCTTGGTCAATGAACTTATGTGCTTGAAAAATAAATTTTGATTGCCTTGCTTTGACTCATCTTGTTTTTATTCACATCTTGCTTGTAGTTTTCATCTTGTCTCTCCCTTAGTTAGATATTTTAACCACATAAAATTTGATTACCACAAAAAGCGAACTTCTTTCTTGTACTTCTTCTACGTCTCCCCCATAAACTGAGGATCTTTTTGCTCTTTACCAAGAGACCGAACTTGCACATCATAATGATGAGGGAAGAAAAATAACTCATAGTCGTATGATAAAACTCTATACACCAGTTAAAACGGTTATAGTCTAAAACACACTCTGCTCAATTTCAATGGAGGAAAAATAACCCAACTTTAGGGCATAGCAAGGAGACTACTTATTTTTTAAGGGTAACTCAAACACAAATCACACATTGGGTGAAGAATACAATAGTTGAATTAGCTGGATGTTGGGCACACACTTATACTTTTAGGTAGTTGGTTTATAAACATTGCTTTGAAGTGATTTTATCAAACACAAATTAAAAAAAAAAAATCTTTCAGGAGTTAAGGTATGAATAAAAAGATAGTAGCTCTCATACTTCAAACGGGAAAAGGTGCACAATGTGGCTCTTCATACTCCCAATTAAAAAGGAGGCACTTTTAGACCAATGATAAAAAGGGACCGAGTTTTAATCAAGAGGGAGTTACAAAATAATAATTTATCTATGAACATGATGATTAAGGAAACTTAAAAACCTCCCAATATGAAAGTTTTGAGATGGAACATCATAATAAAAAAAATTTAAACATAGACTTCTCATATAAGGCAATTATTTTTAACACAACTTGACCAATTTGGAAACAAAATATTCAAGAGGTGATTTTTGGAATGAGAGATGTTTTAGGACTCTAAGATTTGGAATCTAGAATTAGGAAACAAAACTTTCTAAATAAAAAAAATTTAGATTTTGTCAAAAAAGGAAACTAAACTCATAATGGGAAAAAACTTCTCTTAAGGAAACTAATGTAATGTGAGATCAAACAAAAAAAAACTTTTAAGGAAAGAAAGACTCTCAAATTGGTAAAATCTTAACTAGATTTTGAAAATAAATAGGAAACTCAACCAACATTAGCAACTAAAAAATTGAATAAAAAATCAACTTTAATTATGATATTTGCACGCAACATGATACCAACGTGACCTTTTTTTCTTGTTATGGTTCTCAAACAATATATGTAAAAATTAGTCAAGAAACTTGTTCATTTAAAAACACTGTATAGAGAAATGGATTTTAGTATATAGGAGATTTAACAAGCTTACATCAATACGACTATTATAGGAGCCAAATTTGATCAATTGATAGAATTGAATTTAATCATTCCATGTGTAAAACTGTAGCAAAACCTAAAGTGCTCTAACCCACTTGATTAGGTCATTTCAGTTGGTTCAACTAGTGAAAAAATTGACTAATAGTTGAATTATTTAAAAATTTGAAACGTATCTAGTATGATTGATCTATTATATAGTTCTCCTCTCTCTCTCTCTCTTTTCTTTTATTTTCTTATGTAATTGGGGAGACCTGTACCCTATTTGTTTACACAATCAACAAGATTCGCTTGATGGTCTGGTCGGTTATTTCTTAATTTAAATGTTGATTTCAAATTATAAAATCAACACCATCATTTAGGATTCCAAAGAGAACAAAAAAATAGTTAGCAAAGTGATATTTTAACTAAATAAAATATTTAAAAAATATAAATATCACATAATGTATAAACATTTAAATTAAAAGATAAAAGACACAATGTCTAATAGGTGGAAAAGTACCTGCCCGCTTCCCTCTCTCTATCCTGGTTCAACCCAATTCAATCCACGACCAAACACATGGTTATATGACAAGGTTGTGTGTATTTTTAGAATTAAGTTATGATAAGGGACGTTATCGGAAAATCGAATAATAAAGGGAGGACCGAGGACGGTACGAAATTACGAATAGGACAGAGATGGCGTATAGGAAGGAAAAGCTGTCGTCGTTGTGCCGTGGCGGCCTGTAGTCTTAACTACTTCGATCGCTGGCTTGTGTTCTTTACGCTAAAAAGGTTGAACAGAAAGGAAGAACCGAAGAAGCGAGACAACAACCCCTTTCTTCTTATCATCTTCCTTTTCCCCTGTAAAATACCCCTTCATCTTCCTCCTCGTGTGTATACTTCTCTCTTCTTCAATTCCTTCGCTTGATTGTTCTCGATCGGTTGCCGTAGATTAATTACGCGACCTTTGAACCGTCTATGATTTCCAACATCTTGCCTTCAAATTATTAGCTTTGGTTGTTTGGATCTGCCTTTCGTCCTTCCTATTTTTTCAAAGGAACTGAACGGTCTTTGTATACTTTGCTGATTTTTCGTTGTTTCGTGGGGAGGGTTCTAGTGACAAGTTTCCGATGTCTGAGGATTTATGCGTTTTTAGTTCCATTTAGTACATTTATGTTTCAAGGTTAGCTTTGGCTTGAAGTTTAGAACGGATTCTTGTTCTTTGGTGCTCGAGATTTGGGGCAAGGGGGGGGAAACTTCGGCTGAGAGTGTGAAGTTTTTTTTGAACTTTTTCAGTTGGAAGGAGGAAGGGTTCAAGAATATTGTAAAGGATGGCGGTGCTTGAAGAGATAATTCAGCTGATTGAGGAATGGATGAGGTCGGGCAACAACAAAGAGCCGTATGTGAACCCAAATCTTGACCCCGTTTTGTTGGTTCCTGGAATTGCGGGTTCGATTTTGAATGCTGTAACTGAAGATGGACTTGAAGAGCGAATATGGGTTCGAGTCTTAGGTGCTGATCATGAGTTTCGGACAAAACTTTGGTCACGTTTTGATCCTTCCACAGGTGACTTTTGAGGTTCTATTCTATGGTTGTGAATATATATATTCCTTTGACGTTTTCTTCTAATCTATATTAATAAGTGAGTGAATAGCTAAGTACGTTATTGTCGTTACTGGCGATTGGGGGAGTTTTACTAGTTCCTTTCTATATGGTCTACTTGCAAACTTTTAGTTTTCTTTCGGTCAGTTAAAGTGAGCCTGTGGTTGGTTTACTTTTTGCTTTTGTTTCTTATTGGTGAAGATCCTAGTTTACTCATTTATCATTTTGAAGTGACCGAATATCACACAATCTAGAAACAAGGTGGGAGTATTTTTATACTGCTCAAATTGTGGTCTCAGTGAGTCTACTTTAGCGGATAACTTGAGGTATCACTTGTTGTTTGCTTGTCATTCATTTGATCATAGTTCATCACTGTGACAAATGGGTTCTATCTTGAGCACTTAAAGTACAGCTATCATCATTCTATGAACATCTTTGTTGATAGTCGAAGATGCATCAGCATCTGCATTGTTGGCTGCAGCAGCTTCTATTTCACAAATTTGTCCAAAGTCTTAAAATGCAGCTTCTGTTGCATTGCATACCCAGAGAAGTACTTTAATGCCCTGCTAGAATGGAGGTTTCTATCGATCAACAAGTTAAATGCTGTTTTGATTTATACATTTGTAATATACTGTTTTCTACACAACCACTCCCGTACCTCTTTAGCTCTTCAGTATATATCAAGAATAGAGTCAACTTTCGCTGTGGGGTTTCCTCTCCTTCTCTTAAATTTGGTTCTGCTGTTTACAGAGCTTAGAATGATCATATCATACTATCGGGCTATCTTGGATGATTGAACCCTCTTTTCTGTTCCTAATTATTCTTTTGATAAATATCTATTAGGTTTTATTACCCTTTGGATATGCGTCTTCTCTACAGCTGGGCATCCAAGATATTTGTTGTTTGCTACACAGCATCATCAGTGGAGCAGTCAACCTGACATAGATTTTGTTTGAATGCCATGTAACAGGAAAAACTGTCTCATTGGATTCAAAAACACGTATAGTTGTGCCTGAGGACAGATATGGATTGTTTGCAATTGATAACCTTGACCCTGACATGGTAAATGTCTAGCATTATACTTTCTTATGCAGAACATTCAGCTTCCAATTCCCATTTTCCAATTTAACTTCAACCTTTCCATATTTTTTGGGAAAAAGGATTGAACTTTAACATGTGAGACATGTTTAATGGCTCTTAGACTGTTTTGCTGTTGATTTATTGCATAAGTATGATCACTTGAAACATCTTCTTTATTTGTCCTGTTGTTGTTGTCCCTCATAAACAGGAAGGTGGAAAAATTGTATGTTTGGAAGCTGAGCATGACGCTCAAACTTTTTCGAGAAAAAAATAGTTTCATCAACAAGACCAACAGGCAACAAAGCCAAACAGTGGTTTTAGTTACAAGGAAAAATTGATGGTTATCGATCCACTCCATAAACTCTCGGAGGACCTGAATGGAGAAAGCCATGGATCTATCATGATAGTGAAAAACATTACTGTATTCCCTGTCCAGGATTACCTTATGAGAAGCCATCAATGTCTAGTTTAATGATACCTGGATTAGGAGGAACCGAGATACTAATTTAGACCCGTGAATTACTGAGAGTAATAGAAGACTTTTTAAGTTGAAGGGTAATGCTTTTAAAAGTTCATGTTGTTCTTTTTGAAGCACATCTAGTGCAAAGATTATCATAAAATATCACATCAAAATATTCTGGAATGATGCTTACAGACTCCTTTGCCTGCGTACTTTACTTCCATTGCATTTAGAGAGCATGCTTGTTTATCACTTTTTTTTCCCGCAAAGAACATACACTTTGTGTAAGAACAACTATGTTCTTTGCTTTCTGAATTAAATGCCAATAATATTCACCATAATGATGAAAAATATCAGCATTTAACTTCTTGGTTGCTTCATTTTTCTCTTGCAGATTGTTGGACGTGATTGTGTTTGCTATTTTCATGATATGATAGAGCAAATGATCAAGTGGGGCTTTCAAGAGGGCAAAACACTCTTTGGATTTGGCTATGATTTCCGCCAGAGCAATAGGTTTGTCCTGCATTTATGTCCAAAAGCTGATAAAGAGTCTTATTATTAAAATAACACTTGTTCTTCCTTTGAAGAAATGGGGCTGCCTTCTAGGAAGAGATGGTTCTTGACATTGTTATGAGATCATCAAACGCACATTCTCCATATTAGTTTATTCTTCTGTAGATTGTATGGACCATGTTTTTGTTTGCATCAGCTAAGCAAGGGGCACACCACTCTCAGATTAGTACTGTGATACAACAGTCAAGGGTCTCTAACTAGTTTTTGTACATGGCAACAGTGTTTCTAGGTTTCATCACTTGTTATCACTTTAGGACAGACAGGTACTGCTGGAATATAAAATTTTGTCATTTCCTTATTTGCTCAATATCTTTTCAACTTTTCTTCCTTTTCGTCTCCTGGGTTCAAGTAGTGGAGTGCTAACTCAGTGACAGACAATTTAGCGTGCATTGGTTTCTCAGTGCAAACTTGTTGTTAGAGAATCCTATCTATTGGATTATACTACCTGATTGTTTTTATTTTATTGTTGAACTATTTTTGTGCTTATTTCCAGTTTTATCCAGATCATATCTTCTTCATAAAGTTCTCATCATTTTCAAAGAATAAAATTACTTCCTTTCCTTGTAATTACTGAATTCTTGGATGTCAACCCTCTATACTTGTTGAAGGTTCCAGGAGACGATGGATCAGTTCTCTGCTAAATTAGAGTCAGTCTACACTTCTTCAGGACACAAGAAAATAAATGTTATAACTCATTCTATGGGTGGCTTGCTTGTGAAATGCTTCATGGCGCTTCACACTGATGTAAGTGTGTGTCTGTGTGTTATATTCGTACAATACCCTTTTCTACTTTTATGTGTGTATACATTCTATTCCTACAACATTCTTTTCTTCTTTTATTTTTACCTTGTATAAGCAGGTTGTGTCACTAAATATACCTGATTGACTATTCATACACGTTATTTGTTCTTCCGTAGGTTTTTGAGAAGTATGTGAAGAGCTGGATTGCAATTGCTGCACCATTTCGGGGTATGTAGGTTGCTTGTATTTGATGTCTGATAGACTTAAAAATGTTTCATGATGGCCTTATTGTGCTGGAGAGAGATATTTTGGTATAGACATCTGTCATGAGCAAGATAGATATTTCCTACAGATAAAAATGATCTTTCTTTCATTATTGCTAGTGGAGGTGTTTTTCTGGTTCCATCATTCACAAGCAGTTGAATGATTTTGAAACTCTATAACTTAAGCATGATTGTATGATTAGGTGCACCTGGATATATCACAACCAGTCTCCTGAATGGAATGTCCTTTGTTGATGGATGGGAGCAGAACTTTTTCATCTCTAAGTGGAGCATGCACCAGCTGGTATGATCCATGATGTCCCGTTTCCAGCCTTAAATATTCTTGTTGGTTATGGAATCTTTCTCCTTGAAATCTGTAGGCATCTATATACCCATTTCTCCCTAACTCACATCTAGTGCAACTTGCCAAGCGAGCTAGTACTAATCTTCCTGCTATATTTCTTTCTACCAGTCTTTAGTATTGAAAGACACTGTCTTTTCTTCATTCTAGCAATAAAGGTTTTTGTTTCTGTTTTTTTGTTTTGCTTCTCTTTTTCTTTCTTGGGGAAGAGCCATAGAGAGTATCTGCCCCATAATATTTGATAAAATCACTCACGGAATAGTGCTTTTGCTGCAGTTGATTGAATGCCCATCAATATATGAACTGATGGGCTGCCCTGATTATAATTGGCGTACTGTCCCACTTCTACAGTTATGGCGGGAAAGACATGATAGCTCTGGCAATGCTAGTACTATTTTAGAATCTTATGAACCCCCAGAAGCCATTCCCCTCATGGCTGAATCTCTTTCAAATAACAAGGTATTCAATTGAAGAAGCACAAAACAAAAATTCCAAGTTTCTTTTAATAATTTCCGCTTTACGGTTATCCCAAAATATTCGCTTTAGTAGTAGAAGATGACAATTTAATATCTGTGACTAGGTTAACTATGATGGAGTTGAGTTGCCTTCACCATTCAATCTAGAGATCTTAAAATGGGCTCGTGAAACTCAAAAAATTCTCTCAACTGCTGAGGTTCCTTCAAGCGTCAAATTTTATAACATTTACGGGACTAATTATGGCACACCTCATAGTGTTTGGTAATGTTTCTTTCAGCTCAGTGTCAACGTTTATGCACAATTTGCAGGCTTGTATTAAGTGTGAGTGGTTTTGGTTTCTTTTTCTTTGTCCAAATAGTTAGGTTATTAAAACTAGTTCAAGTTTGAACAAAATATCTCTTTACAACAATGCTCGATCTCACAACTGGAAATGGAAAATTGGAGTGGAATTCCGTTCTTTTCCAACTATTCTTAGTCTGTTATTTGATTTACTTGTATATTTTAACATTGATACTGGCTAATCTGTCTCAGGTGAGAATCTGTTTTGAGTGATTTTTTATGTTCATGCAATATGTGTGGACTTCTTTTTGGCCCTGCTTAAAATACCTTTATGAACTTAGATTACTATCCGTATTTTGATGTCCTATTTATTTAATTTTCAGACAGTGAGATGTAGTTTACCTTTTAATGGTCTTTAAGTTAACATATGGATTGTTTACCTGTGATCTAAAAAAACTGCTATTATTGTTCCTGCTATATTCTTCAACCACTACATATGTATATACATATGTTTTATTTATATCTATGTATGTTATGCTTTCTTTTTTTTTCTTTGGTTTCAACTAACTAATACCCTATTTTTAGTTGATAATTTGAAATGGATTCTGAAACGCAATTAATAATTATGCTGAAAAGAGTAGACTGATCTGAAAGGCATGGTGTTTCACAAGTTCTATTTATTTGAGAAGATTTATGAGAGTTTTTTTTCCTTCATGTACTCATCTGTTATCATTAAATCAACTTTCTTCGAGTAAAAAAAATAAAATTAAATCAACTTTCTTCTTTCACTCAACAGCTACGGAAGTGAGCAGACACCAATTTCAGACCTACAGCAAATTTTGCTATTCCAGGTTTACTTTCTTTTATGTTTTTTTTTGTTTCTATTGCAATTCAGTGTTTTTGTTTTTTGCTATTTTATAGTATGGGAATATCAACTTGGCTAAATTATTCAGCAAGTTAAATTTTTACTTGAGTTATATTATACTTAAGTTTTTATTGACTTTAAAAGAAAAGATTATATTACATGATATCTGTTGAAGGCTAAGGATAAAACACTTCCCGAAGTAGGCGAGTCATTAAAGCTAAATTAAAAAATTGCTGCAGCTTAACATATCTCAACTGTTTGTGCTTTTGTCATTGGTAGACTTCAAATTTATCACCTGTGTATTTCAGGCAAGATACATCTGTGTAGATGGTGATGGGACTGTTCCCGTGGAATCAGGCAAGGTGAGTTCATTTGAATTAATGTTGTAATAAAGATTTTTCTACTGTTACGGTTTTGGCCATGGATGATCACCACTATAAAGATTTGTTTAAAGAAAAAGGGTTCCAATTCTTAGCTTTCTTGAACATCTTGAAATGTGTCTGTGTACTGCTCTCCCCTTTTCAGGCCGACGGGTTCAATGCAGAAGCCAGGGTTGGAGTCCCTGGGGACCACCGGGGAATAATCTGTGATCCTCATGTATTCCGTATACTGAAGCATTGGCTGAAGGTGGACTCAGATCCTTTCTACAACCCACTAAACGACTACGTCATTCTTCCCACAGCATTTGAGTTTGAAAAGCACAACGAAGATGGCTTCGAGGTCACATCAGTGAAAGAAGAATGGGAGATAATCTCAGGAGATAACAAACATGAAGAAGAATCTGCTCTGTTGGATCAGACAACTGTAATCGGCTGTGTCTCAATTTCTAACACGGGGAAGGATCCTGCACTGGAAGAAGCAGAAGCCACTGTCATGGTCCATCCCCATCTTGATGGAAAGCAACATGTAGAAGTTGTTGGGTTAAGTGTGGCGATTACTGGCTGACTTTGGAGTTTCAGAGTTTAAGGTCGAGTCTCCAGTGCAGTAAGACTGAAGGGCTCAGTTCCTGTGTATGTAATCTATGGTAGTGTGAATATAATTTGCAAGACACTATAAAATGTACAAATGCTGGAATTGCTGAGGCAACAATAAAACGTAATTTAAGATTGCTATTGGCATTCTCCATTTGTTTTGGCAATTAATCACTTTGGAATGCTTCAGTTCTTTGCTTTGCTTTCTTTGGGTGGAATAAAAAGAGCTCTTAAGCTTGGTTGTTTCAAATATAGTAGTCAAATTGGTAGCTAGTCCGGCAATTTCTACAAATATGAGCTTGTGTAAAGGGACGATTTTGATTTTATCTCACGAGGAGACGACATAGCTGAGGATATCTGGAGGCCCGTTGATCCGAAGTGTACGATGATCTAAGGGCCGCCAGCGATCAGCTCCAGAAGATACCCTCGTTAAACCCTACCCGAGTCGACGATCGAGTATCCCTCGTCTGCTCTTCCTTCAGCCTTCACTCCTCGACGAGCAGAGGCGCCGGCTACGGACCGAAGGTACGAAGGTAGCGGAGACATGGTGAAGTTTCTGAAGCCCGGCAAGGCGGTGATCCTCTTACAAGGCCGATTCGCCGGCCGGAAAGCAGTCATCATCCGTTCCTTCGACGATGGTACTCGGGACCGCTCGTACGGTCACTGCTTGGTCGCCGGCATCTCCAAGTACCCGAAGAAGGTGATTCGCAAGGACTCGGCGAAGAAGACCGCGAAGAAGTCGAGAGTGAAGGCTTTCGTCAAGCTCGTCAACTACAACCACATTATGCCCACCCGGTACACCCTTGATGTTGATCTCAAGGATGTCGTCTCTCTCGATGTCCTCCAGTCGCGTGATAAGAAAGTTGCGGCGGCGAAGGAGACTAAGGCCAAGCTCGAGGAGAGATTTAAGACGGGGAAGAATCGATGGTTTTTTAGCAAGCTCAGGTTCTAGATACTGATTCATGGAGAGGTTGGTTCTTTCTCTTCTTAAAATTGGTACCCTTTCTGAGTTTTCTGGTTTTGTTTGTTGAGTGATTTTTCTATTACCTGTTAAAGAACATTTCAGCTTTTTGTCAGGGAAATTATAGTCAAGAATTCATCAGTTTTAGAAGTATTGGAATGTATCTCTTCTTCATTATTTACTGTTTCAAGTCAGGTACCTGCTCTGCTTATTTTGATTTGAAGCACTTTTAGATCTTGCCAGACATCACTGTAGTGAAACTTTCTCGTTTCTGGGTTTCATATTTAATCGATAGTTTTGTTCTGAAAGCGAGAATTTATTGAGAGAGAAGGACTTGCAAAGACGGCAAGAGAAACTGAAACAAAAATGAAGAAAACAGTGATGTTGATAGGAAAAATGAGTGAAAAGCAGCTCCTGGCCATGGAGCAATTGAGGTCGAACGATGCAATATCCGAAATCTCTACCATTTGTGGTAAGAATTGCCGTGGATGGCGCTTTGCCTGTCTTACACCAACTGATTGCCATGGTGGCGGTTGCTCTCTGTTGCACCAAACTGATTGCTATGGATGAGACGTCCTCGAGGAGTAGAGGACACGAGAATTAATGACGAGCCAAACACAACTCAGCAAAGGATCCGTCTCCCAAAGTTAGCAGTGATTGGAGGGGCACCTTGTTTGGCCTTTCTTTCCGATTAAGCAGTATCCTTTGCTTGTAAAGGAGATTTGGGTTTTCAGGATTGACATGAACCTAAGTGCAAATTTCATCCCTGATCAACTTGGGCTAAGGCCATTACCAGATAATTCTGTCATAAGAGAGCATTTATCTCGGTTCCAACAGATTCCCTATTGAAACTTCTCTTAAGGCACAGTTGAGGGAAGAGTATAAGGCATCCAATCATCTTCTTTGTAGTTATACTTAGCAACAATCATCTCTTCCTCTATAGCCATGGGGAGAAGCTTCCCTTTCTGAGAGGAGGTGTGTGGCCTATCAAATGTCTCCAGAATAGAGGCCCAAAGGTTCTTACGAGGCTGGTTAACTGCTAGTGGTAGTCCAACGTAAATGGTATCCTGTTGCACGTATTCTCCACAAATCTTAAACGTATTTAACAGTTAATTTTTGCTCTGTTATGAACCTCGTAGGTAACCAGTACCAGAGAATCAGGGATAGTTATCGAAGGCTTATTCATCTTGACTAGTACTCTTTGTAACTTCTTCTTGAGGTAGTCAAGTAGCTCTTGCACAACAAGGGCTAGATCAAAGATCTCTGCCTCGAAGGTAAGAATTATAGAGACAAAAACATATTTTGTTTGCAATTATCTTTGAAGGCACTTGGGAACAAAGGGCAATGAAACAGGACCTGGGGGCTGCTCGTGAGGCAGCAGAAGTAAATTCCAAAAAGTGCTTCACGGTGTCTGATTTGAAGAAATGCCCAGCCACCTTCATGGGTTTCCGCAACTTTGACTCCAACTCGGTCTTCATCCTCCCAAGTTTGTTCCGCTGTGTTTTGGAATTTTTGATTCATCCTGAGTTTGTCTTCATTCATTAAATATTATATTTTTTAAAATTTATATTAAAATTATTATATCATATAATAAAAAATCTCCCAAAAATTATTATTTTATTTTAAAAATTTAAATTTGGGACTTGGTTGGTAGTGTCTGCAAGCCGTCGTTTTAGAACAAAGCTGATGCTTTGATTCTGAAACGATTTACACAGAGAAAAACAGGTTTTGTCTCAAGGAAGTTCAACCGTCATTCAATTATCATTTATTGAATTCTTATCCTTTCATCCTGGTTTTATCACATTTCTAGGCAGAACTCCTAGCTTTCGTTGCATTCTAAGTCTAAACTCATCGTTTACATCACAGAACAGCAATTAAAGCGACCCTCGCAAAAGTTCATTCCCATCATCTCAAACTGGGTATTGTTTCTGTAGAAGATTCATCTGCAACTCTTAAATAAATGAATGAACAAACCCACCATGTACTAATCTTGAACAATATAATAAAATGAATACATGATCGTCACCCACAGAATATCAGGAGAGATTATTACATGGTCTCTTCCCCTTCATCAATCATTGATACATAACAAGACACAAATATGAACTAGCGAAAGCTATAAAAGTCCCTCCAAATTCCTCAGAAACACGCGTCCAAGACGCAGCAGCAACACAGAGCAGCACAGCTGAAAAATAGGGAAAAAGATTCAGGACAACAATTGAGCAACAAATAAGCATCGGTATAACTTAGAGGAGAACTGAGAAGTACTCACCATCCCTTCCAGAAGCCATCGCCTCTGTCCCTGGTTTCAACTGGTTGCTGAGGATAAGCAGTCCCCTCTTTCATCGGGTAGCCGGCCGGCGGCGGAGCAACGTACTGCGGATACCCCTCAGCCGGGTAGGATTGAGGAGGATACCCCTGTGCTGGTGGAGGATATGCCGTTGTGGGAGGTGGGTACACTGCCAAACACATCAAAACCCAGAAAACAGATTAACAATCGAGATATCTCAACAACCCATCCAACACAAAAAACGTAAAGATCCCAATCAGGTAAAATAGTAAGGGATCGAAGAGAAGAAATGATACCTGGAGCTTGGTGCTGATCGTAACTCATGTTTGAAGTCTGAAAACTCTTTACGGTCGAAGGAACAAGGAGAAGAAATCTAATTTAAAGATTGTCAAGGCAAGAGCAGGCAGTGGGTGGAGACAAAGAAGATCGTGGGAGAGGTTGAAGATTAGGTGTAAGCGATTATGTCACACAAATAATAGAACCCCTTGGGCAACACTGTATATGTACAAAGATGGCCAGGAAAATCAAACCGCGTGGGGATCAGCACGTTGTGAAGGTGCCGGTCGAGTCTTCTCAGAAGGAGACACGTTTAAGTGCGACGCGTTTTGCCAATTGAAAATTTGAAAAGCAGAGTTTTTTGGAAAATGTTCTGAAATCTCAAGAAAATCGTCGGTCTCCAATCTCCATGGCCGGTGCAGGACTCTTCTAGAAGCCGCCAACGAATCTTGAGCGCGTCGCCGGAAGCTAAAAATTTATTAATGAGTATTTGCCTGTGCCTAGGCGGCAGAGAAATTAATAGTAAAGAGCTACAGATTTCAGGTTTTATTGGACCAGCCACGGAAAAGCGTTGTAGAAGAAGAGACGTGTTCAGTTTTCAGATATAGACGACATCGGTCATGAAGTTGTTGTCGTTCACGCAAGCTCTGAGTATCGAGGAAGGAGAGAATGCTTAGGATTGAGCTGCTCAATGAGCCATGGCTGTTGCCTATATCTGGGGAGCTCCGAATCATGGGTTTCAGTCTTAATCGCTAAATAATTGTTTAGCGATTATCTATATTGGATTACGTTTTTGCAATATCTCAAATATGAGATTGCGAAAGCAATTAAACAAAGCTACTTAAATGTTGCATTTTAAAGTAAAATCAAGTTCAAATATCAAAGCTCATTAAGTTTGAAGGGAAAAACTGTTAAACCCAATTGGAGATTCCCTTAATCTTTGTCTCCTCGGGGCATCATTGAGTGTCTCTCCTTGGCGACAGGTAAATAACATGAAGAAGAGAGAAGCTGGACTTCTCTGCCGATGAGACGTCTTTTTACCTTTTCTCCCAACGTTTCTCTCAGATTTCCCCAGATGTCCACATCGTTCTTTTCTGTTTGGGACAAGAAGCTTCCTTTGCATTCAGGTAGACGAGTTATTAAGGGTGTTTGGCCGGACAAAATGTGAAGCAGAGAAGCTGTCGTTTGCTGCACCTGGGGAAGCTTCAGCTGTCTTTGTCTAATAAAAGCTATCCGAAAATTGGGGCAGAATCGACGGGGCGGCTGCCTGCAAATGAGCTGTGCTTGGAGTCGTTGAAACTACCGCCAAGATGGCTTTCTTTGTGGTTTTTTTTTATCTGTTCTCGTACTTGTTTCCTGCCAAATCTTTGTGGACACGGTTCTGTAATCGCAAGTTGTGTGGTATCAGCTAAGCCAAACCCAGCTCAACCTGCCTATCTTCGAGCCCAGTTTTATTTAAATATTATGAACCTAGTCTCGAGCCTGTTATTTGAGATCGAGTCCAAAAATTTTGAGTGAGCTTTGAGCCGAGCTCAAACTTTAATTTACATTTAAATTTTTTTTTTTAAAAAATATATAAAATAAATTATATATTTTACATAAAATTGGATATGACTTCTATATAAAATTGGGTATAACTTATATATATAATATATGTATAAAATTAGACATAACCTCTACTTAAAATTGAGCATAATCTATGTATATAATACCTAAATAAAATTCGGCATGACCTCTACTTAAAATTGGGCATAATCTATATACATAATACCTGCATAAACACTCCATAAAATTGTCTTTACATTCCATAAACACTCAATGAAATTGTTTATACACTCCATAAAATAGTCTAAACACTCCATATACACTGCATAACATTATAAATAAACTCCATACAATAATCAAACACAACAAAACAAAATAAAATATCAATATCAATTTACAATCACCCAAGTAAAAACTATAAATCATTTAAATAAAATCCTATTACTATTAGTGACTTGTTAGAAAATTACAAGAAATATTTTAAATTTTTCTTAGGAAAGATAAATGGACCTCTTATTGCCTCTTCTAGGGAAATAAATAAAAATTAATAATTAATCTAATATATTATTATACTTATCGATACATTTTTAATCAAATAAAATGTCAAACAAAAAATTGCAATGAAAATTGCTTCATGCTAAAAGTATTACAACATCAAATGTTAAATACTTATTCAAAAAATTTCTATACAGTTTTTTACCCCATCTTGGTAGTAAAATCTTACTTAGAAAATTATATGATTTTTTAATAAGAATTTTAAATTAGAAAAATGTTTACAAAAAACATGAGATACTAATAGTTCATTGAAACTTATTTATATAAAATATATTTTTAATTTGTTCAAGAGCTATGAGGAAGGAGAGTTTAATGAAAAAGTTTTTTTTTTTTTTTTTACTTTATGATCTCGCACATACGAAATCATCTTTGAGCGGGGGAGGGGGGAAATTATTTCTCCCCTGAACTTACTGGTTCTGGTTTTTTGCCAAGACAACGTTGAGGGAAGGGGGTTACGACGCCGGGGAGGACCTGTCGTCGGGGATGATGGCTGCGACGGCGGTGGCGACGACGACGGAAGCGGCAACGACGGAAACAGAGTCGACCACGAGGAATGGAAGAAATCGAAATGACGGCCACAAAGGTGGCCGACGAGTAGCTGTTGACGACGATAGAGGTGGCGACAATAGCTAATGGGAGGGGCTCGACGGTGACGAGAGGAGGAAAAAAATTCCCCCCCCCCACTCTCGCTCCCGACTCACCTCGAGCCGGCTCGCGAGCCGACGAACCGAACCTAGCTTCAGTCGAGCTCAACTCGTTAATTTAAACGAGCCAATTTCGGAGCTCGAGATCGAGAGATAACGAATCGAACTGAGCCGAACTTGAGCCACTCGCGAGCCGACTCAGTTCGAAGCCACCCCTACTCAAGAGTATTTTTGGTGTGGGTAAATCATGTGGCATGTGAGCTTTTTATCCGATTTCATTGAGCTTATTAATCGTAAATAGTTCTTTCTAAGATGTTTGAATTCTACTTGGCTTTAGTTGGTTTGATTTGATGTAAACCAAAGTAATAAATTGCATTTAGTTTTGTATGCTTCAATGGGAGCCGACTATGAAACACTCGTATTTCTAAAGTGATTTTAAAAAAAAAAACACTCGTGGTAACTTAATAAATTTGACCAATTATAATTTTTTTTCATAAAATATACATTTTTTTAGATAAAAAATCTGATATATTTCGAACTCTTTAATCTTGCCAAATTGAGTACTTTTTTTTTTTGTCAGCATGACCATTGACTCTTCTGAGATTTGTCAAAGTCCTAGGCAAGAGTCCTTCCCAGGAGGTCACCCATCCTATAATTACTCTTGCCCAAGTTCACTTAACTTCGGAGTTCTGAGTCAGATACCTAGCCAATACAACCCGAAAAGACTAGTCGTTTAAGGTGCGGAAAGCTAAGTATCTAACTCAGAACACAAACTCTAACAAGAGTGGACGGAACCACTCTGACACCCACCCCGCCCATTCTGGAGCCGCTTCTCACGGGATACGAACGCGGGCCGCGGCGTGCCTAGCTCTGATACCATGTCAAAGTCCTAGGCAAAAGTACTTCCCAGGAGGTCACCCATCCTAGAATTACTCTCGCCCAGGCTCGCTTAACTACGAAGTTCTGAGTCAGATACCTAGCCAATACAACCCGAAAAGACTAGTCGTTTAAGGTGCGGAAAGCTAAGTATCTAACTCAGAACACAAACTCTAACAAGAGTGGACGGAACCACTCTGACAAGATTGATATCTGCCTCCACATAACTCAAATTAAGAATTGGTTAGATAAGTAAGAAAATAGACTTACAAAATTTTCTTTTAATGTATAATTCTAAATATAAAGTCTCATTCTTGATGGTATAAAATAGTTCGAAAGTTGAAACTTTCTACTGCTGCTTGAACCTCTCTTGAAGTCCAACCTTTTGCTTATTCAAATATTGATTTTTCTTTGTAGAAAAAATTGATTTACCAAATTACTTTTGCGTTAGAAAGTAGACTAGAATGTCTTTCGGTAAATATATATATTTGAATATGAAAAGTTCAGTATGGAGGTGCGAATGCCAAGAAAACAATGGGTATTAGAAGGAAGAAAAAAATAGAATATAAACCTAAACTACTAGAGATGATAGATCAAAATGATCACATTATTTCTGTGAGTTGACCTAATAAACATTCAAAACCCACTCTAATACTATGTTGATTTTTTGTAGAAGAGAAATACTTCACTAACTTGATGTAATTTGAGTACAATGAACCTCTATTTTTAATAGAGTAAACAAGTAAAATCCAATTACAATTAAATTACCCTTATCCTAGGTACACCCAAAATTAAATACTAACAGATAAGTCCTAGAATAATTGAACATAAATAAAAGACTAATATAACTAAAATACCTTTAATTGAAACTCTTTTGTGAAACCTCATCCAATGAGACACCTGTAAGACTATACCATATTAATTAATGATTTTTGTAACTTGTTGTTGTGAGAGTTATGTAAGACTTTTTCATATATGCTCTTCAAAAAGTTTTGTTCATTCCGAGGAAGCAACTGAATTTTCTCGTGCTATTTGTGGTACAAACAAAAATGGTGAGACTACAATTCTAGAAGTTGTTCGTAAGAATTTCAATTCTTGGGGAAGGAGGAATTATTGGAGCCAAATAATAGAATGCGAATAATAAGTTGAACTAAGTGATGTTTGATAATCAATAAATAAAAAAATCTCCAATGTGCTCATCCTTCATATTTCTTCTATTTTCCCCCTCAAGCTAGAAGATAAGGTCAATGATCCCAGCTTGAAGTCAACAAATATTTTGCAAGCTCAAGTGTTAATCAACCTCTTGTATGATCAAGTAAAAGAAGGCTAGTATTAACGACTTCACTAGCTTAAATATTGTAAACCAAGTAACTCAAACCAAGCCAAATATTTCAATCTTTTTTGCCTTAATTTTTTAGGCAAGGATACCAAATCAAATTCTTTGTAATCATTCAAAATACCAACACAATCTCACAAAATTCATCTCTTGAAAAATCTTTTAAATAAAGTAGTTTCCTCCTTCAATTGGTTCCAACTTAGCAATCAAAGAAAACACCTTTCCTTACTTTTTTTCTTGAAATTTTTAGGCAAGGCAATCTTTGAAAAATAAATTAAGAAAAGTTTTTGAAAATAATATGATTTTCTAAAGATTCTTTCCAGATATTGTCAGTTAAAAAATAAAAATTTTCCAAGGTTAGATCATGAGATATTTTCCTGATATTGTTGATCAATAACAACAACTCAAAAAGTTAAGCAAAAAATTTAGCTTAAATCCGGATCTTATGCAATAGTATACCAACTTGACCTTTGACTCTTGCAATACGAATATCTCCTTAAATATAGATCAGATTGACATAAAATTTTCTCCATATGAAACTAGAATTAAATACCTTTAAAAAAGTATAACTTCTCTTCATATAATATATCTCTTTTGAGATCAATAATCTGATAGATTTCTAACTCTGTAATCTGCCTGAACTAAGTGCTCTTTCTTCTTTGACCAACATAACCATTGACTCTTCCGAGATTGATATCTCCATCTAAAAAACTCAGAATGAGATTTTGTTTAATATGTAAGAAAATAGACTATGTATTTCTTTTGATATATATTTCTCCATATAAATTCTAACTTTTGATGGCATAAAATGGCTCAAAATTTGAAGCTTTCTACCGTTGCACAAAACTTTTCTGCTGCTTTACCTTTGCTACTTCATATGTCGATTTCTCTTTCTACAAAAATATGATTTCAACAATGTTTTTTGAGTTGGAAACTAGACTAAAAAAAGTTATATAATTTTCTAAATGAAAAATATGAAAAAGAGAGTGAAACATCCAATGAAATATAGAAATTTGTGAAATAAGACTTAAGGAAAAACGAGAAACTCCTCTTTGTTTTTTTCTTTTTCTTTTTCTTTTTCTTTTTCTTCCTCCCTTTCTTCTCCATTTTTTCTCCATCTTTTTCTCCTTTTACATCTCAGATCATTGCCCACTCTGATACCATGTTGAAACTTAGGATTCCATGATGTATAATCATAATAGAAGAGGATTAAAGAGTGAGAAGAAGATGAAGAGTTGATGAGAGACCGTTTTAGGAGGAGAAGAGGAAGAGTGGCGAATTTAGAGAAAAGAGGAGGTGATTAGGGTAATGGACTTATCCAAACCATCCCCCTTAAGTTGTATATATATAATATTAATATTTCAAGAATACCTTTCACCCTAGTAAGAGTGAATAAGAGACATAAATCATAAACTATTTATGTCAGTGCCATCTTTATGAGATGACTCTTTATTTACCATCATGCTACCACTGTAGGGTATGTGGGCCTTCTCCTTGGTCTGTGGGCTTAAGCCCATCTTCCACACACTTGGACATGTGGTTTTGGGCCTATCTTCCAACAATTCACCAACACTAATGGCCACCATTAGTGCTCAACATACGACTCTTCAGTGGCACAATAAGTTAGGACATCCTTCTCTTCAGTCACTATTGAATGTTTGGAAAAGTGGAAAACTTTATTAACTTGATGTAATTTGAGTACACGAGCCCCTATTTATAATAGAAGAAAGTAAAAAGTCAAATTACAATTAAAGTACCTTTGTCCCAATTACACCCAAAGTCTAACACTTAGAGATAAGTCCTAACATAATTAAACAACTCAACATAAATAGAAGACTAACATAACTAAAACACGTTTAAACTGATATTTTTCTATGAGACTCTTGTAAAATTCCACCATATTAATTCTGGCTCTGTGAGACCTCTTACTTTGAGAGTCATGTAAGAGCCTACCATATATTATCTTCAACTCTCTCCCTCAAACTAGACTTTATGCTTTAGCTTGCAATGAAAAAAATTCTTGGTCTTCAATTTTATTTGCAGCAAAAAAATCTTCATAGATGTAAAAATTGCATCTTTTGTGCTCCCTTTTTCTTGAATATTTTGGTCACATAAAAATTACCACAACATGTGGAACAAAATACCTCTTTCTTGTACTTCTTCTTCTACTTCTCCCCCTCAAGCTATGGATAAAAAAAATATAGAAACCCAGCTTGGACAAAGCACAATATGAGTGAAGAAAATCACTCCTAGCCATATGACAAAACTCTATACACCAATCAGAATGCTCATAGTTTGAAACACACTCCGCATAATTTTAAAGGCGAAAAATTAGCCCAACTTTAGGGCTTAAAAAAGAGACTACTCACTTTTTAAGGGTAGTTCAAACACAAATCATCTATTGGGTAAAGAATAAAAGACTTGACTCAAGCTTGATGCTACAAATACTCCTATACTTTCTAGGTAGTGGCTCTAGGCATAACTCTGAAGTGATAAAAACACAAGATGATAAACTTAAAAAAATATTTGTGGTAAACAACATTAACCGGAAGGAAGCGACTATGTAATACTCATACTTCCAAAGTGACCTTTTTTTTTGGAATTTTAAGAGAGACTATAATGATAGAACTTAATAAACTTGACCAAATATAACTTTTTTTTGGGGTGATCACAATTTTTTTGAGTTAACTATGCGGAAGATATACAACCAAGTAACAAAAACCCAACTTAAAAACAATTTTGTTGCAAGATATTGCATATCTTGAATGAACACATCATGGAGTGATTAAGTTGGGCAAAAAATATCTGATTAAAAGACAAAATTAGCTAAAAACTTGGATTTTAGGAGAAAGGCAAACTCAAATAACGTATATGCTTGGAGAGATAATAGGAGAGAAAATAGGAACAAATGGGAGATTTTTGGTAGAATTGACCTTTGATACTTCTTATATCAATATCTTCAAAACTATAGCTCATAATCACAAAAGGTTTATTTCTAAAGAAATCAGACTCAAATATTTTTAATTTGATATCTATTTTAACATAAAAAATATTCGTTCTTGAATATTTAATGACCTCTTGATTCTCTTCGTTTTGTAGCTTGACCCTTACTAACTCCAATGTGAATATCACCTTATAAAAAAATCGTATTGAGAATTAGTTGAATAAATAAGAAATTAGACTTATAGATATTTCTTCGGAAACATAATTCTTCCTGTAAACTATCGTTCTTGATGGCATAAGACGGCTTGAAAATTGAATCTTTTTGCTGCTGCTCGAACCTCTCTTACAATCTAACCTTTTCTACTTCAAATATCAATTTCTCTTTGTAGAAAACTCCAATAGCCAAAACTATTGTTGATTTCGAAAGTAGACTCAGATATTTTTCATAAATATATAATTTACACAATGAAAAATCCAATATGGAGGTGCAAAAGACAAGAAAAAAATTGGTATTGGGACTAATATGAGAGAAAAAAGATAAAATATGAACCTAAACTGCTAGAGATGATAGATAAGAAAATGATTGCATTCTCTGTGGGTTGACCAAGTCAATTCACATAACTTGCTTTGATACCATGTGAGGTTGGGTCCAAGGCCCATCCCAAAATAACTAGCTAACTTAGGAAGCCTCTTTCCCAATTAATATACTCAAGATCTTTGTACACACTAATCCATTTGAGACTATTCCTTAACATTGTCCTTGTAGGCCCTCTTTTGTGGCTCTACATGTGGATAATTTGGGTGAAGACCCACAAATGAGTACATGCTTTGATATCATGTTGAATTTATGGAAAATAGGAAAACTTCATTAACTTTATGTAATATGAGTACATGTGCCCCTATTTATAATAGAAGAAAGTAATAGAGTTCAATTACAATTAAAGTACCCTTGTCCCAATTACACCCAAAGTTTAACACTTAAAGATAAGTCCTAACATAACTAAACAACTCAACATAAATAGAAAACTTACATAACTAAAACACTTTTAAACTAAGACTCTTCAGTGAGACCACATTTTGTGAGACTCTTGTAAGACTCCACGATATTAATTTTGGCTTTGTGAGACTTCTTACTATGAGAATCATGTAAGAGACTTCCATATCTTCTCTTCAACAATCACTCAAATAGATTATTCCTACATTATAGTCCATTTCTAGTCTCAACTGTGAAGACTGTCCAGTGAGTAAACACCATCATACCTATTCTCCACACTGTGAAACCAAGAGTGTTGCCCCATTTTTTTTAGTTCAGATTGATATATGGGGCCCTACGAACATCTCCAATGTTCCCCGGTCTGAGTACTTCGTTACATTTGTGGATGACTTCTCCTGAGTTACATGGTTGCTCCTATTAAAAGAGAGATTAAAAGTTTTACCTCTCTTTAAGTCTTTTTGTGCCATGGTGTCTACCCAGTTCAACACTACCTTAAAAACTATTTGGTCTGATAATGCCAAGACAATTTGTCTTCAAACTTCAAATTTTTTTGACAGGACAATAACATCATTCACCAAACCTCTTTTGTCTACACACCACAAGAAAATGGTCTGGCTAAAAGAAAAAATAGACACCTTCTTGAGGTTGCCCGTACTCTACTGTATCATATGCATGTGCCTCATTTCTACTGGCCCTATGCTCTTCTCACCGCATGTTATCTTATTAACAAGTTACCTTCTTCAGTGCTTAGTCAATAGACATCATATTCTTGTCTTTTTCCTAGTGATAAGCTATTTTCTCTTCCTTTGAGAGTTTTTAGGTGTACCTCTTTTGTTCATAATCCTTCCACACATATTACTAAATTGGATCCCAGGGCACTTAAATGTATCTTTTTGGGATACTCTCGTACTAAAAAAGGATATGTTTGTTACAATCCATCTTTTTGGAAATTGTTTGTTTCTAGCAATGTCACATTTTTTAGGATCAACCTTTTTATCCATCCACTGGCGTCCACCTAGTTTTTTTGCAGTCTAAATCTATTGTGACAATTGATGACCTCACACTTCTTGGCCATAGTGGTGTACCTGCCCTGTCCCCTGAAGCAATGATTGACACTACACCTATGGAGTCTCCAAATTCCTCTGTGGTAAGTTTTCCTTCCTTGCCCCTTATTTTTGGTCTTTTATTTGATACCCTACCTATTACTCTTAGAAAGAACCTACGGCCTACACCAGACCCTTTACCTCTCACCCCATTGCTCATTTTTATCCAGCCATCGGTTATCACTATTTTGTCAATTTCTTGCCTCCATTTCTTCTGTTATTATTTATCAATCTTCTCTAGAGGCCTTTCAGAATCCAGGATGAAAAATAGTCATGGACGAAGAAATAGCAGCTCTTTACGAGAATCACACATTGTGCCTTGTTTCCTTACCATCTGGTAAAAAGCCAGTAGGCTGTAAATGGCTGTCAAAAAAAATCTTGATGGCACGATGGATCACCTTAAAGCCTGACTTGTGGCTAAAGGATATATCTAATATTATGAGATTGATTATGAGAAAACCTTTTCTCTTGTTGCCAAGCTGAACTCAATGCGTCTCTTGTTATCTTTGACTGTTAATTCTTTATGACCTATCTTTTAGCTAGATGTAAAAAATGCATTCCTCAATGGCAACATTAAGGAGGAAATTTATATACAACAACCTACATGATATGTGATTGAGGGAGAGTTGGTGTGCCACCTTACAAAATCCTTATACGGTCTAACAATATTGAAAGCTTTGTCGATGTGGATTGGGCTGAATCACTAGAGGATAGAAAATCTACTTCAGGATATTGCACTCTAGTTGGAGGTAACCTTGTTACATGGAGGAGTAAAAAACAAAATGTGGTTGCAAGGTCTTGTTCAGAAGAAAAATACAGAGCCATGACACATGTGATAAGTGAGCTTCAATGGATTAAATATCTTCTAGCTGAATTTGGATCCCCCAAAGAAGACCCTATGGAACTTTATTGTGATAATCAAGTAGCGATCCACATTGCCTCCAACCCAGTGTTTCATGAGCGTGAATCATTTCAAGGTGGACTGTCACTTTGTGAAAGAAAAGTTGCAAGCAGGAATCATAAGCCTTAAACATGTCTCAACTTATAGGCAACTCATTGATATGTTCTCAAAGTCAGTAAACTCCAAAATTCTCTCCACTACATGTACCAAGTTGAGGTTATACGATATTTTTTCACCACCAGATTGAGGGGGAGTGTTGAAAGTTATAGACAAACCTAAGTGGCATTATTGTAATATACTATTAACATATATAAATAAAGGTTAAGAGGGAAGGTTTGGATATCTTCCACAACCCTTATTCTCCCTGTTGGAAGATACGGTGGACTGCCATTTTATATGGGAAGATCCTATTCACCATTTGTAGCAAGCTGGACGTTCATGATGTTCTCTCACGCCCAAATTGAGGGGGAGTGTTGGAAGATGGGCCCAAACCCACACGACCAAGGAAGGCCCACACATCCAAGAGATGTGAAAGATGGGCTCAACGCTCACATATCAAGGAGAAGGCCCATAGACCCACATAGTGATGGCATTGGTGTAAACTTTCCAAGGGTCAAAATATTTGAAATAATTAATTTAAAATGCAAAAAATAGGAAAATAAGTATCTTAAATAATTTATGCTTTGGCTTATTTTCTATTTTTCTTATTTTTAACAGGTTTTGACTTGTCAAGAATATTCAAGTAAGCTTCAGCTTGCTTCTTCACATCACTCTCACCTCCCCAACAAAAAACATTTTTTTCTAAAGTCATTTCGGGAAAAAGAGAGAAAAGTGATCTTCATTGGAGTCTTACTAAATCAGGGGTTAGGGAGATAAGAGTTCAATCTTAATCTGAATATCACTACACCCCAATAAGCATCTAAAAATTCCCTTAATGTCGAATCCAAAATTCTATATTCAGCTGTCAAAATCCGTCAACCCTTGGATCATGGATTCAGAGTTCCGGGGGATGAAGAACTGTTGAATTCCTTCAAGAATAATGCCAGATTCTTCAAGGACGAAGGAGAAAGAGCTTGAAATTCTTCAGGTAATATCTGCGTAGCTTGCACGTATTTTCCCAAACTTGATTCTTTTCCCAAATCTAAGTCAAACTCATCTAAGATAGTTCATCTCAGCCAAAGTCTTTGAAGGCCCAAAGGAGACGGGTGTGACTACGCCAGATTCGAATCACTGGATTCATTCTTGAATTAAGACTGATTCTTAGGTGCGTTTTGTGAACACACAACAAGCCTTCACGATTTATCTCAAATTAACATAGACAAAATAAGGAGCAGATTACATGGGAGATGTTTTATTTTCTGTCATGGCAGTTCTTGAAATAACTGCTTATTTAAAAACTAGCTTATGAGGTCTCTTGACTGCAAAACCATAAAAAAAAAAAAAAAAAAAAACTGACAACAAAAATGCACAAGCTTCTCCTTGCCATCTTCATCAATCAGTGAACCTAGGCTTTGGGTTTTATCTTTACTCCTGCAAGCACCATGCTGCCTTTCCACCAGTCACTCTCAGTTTCATACATGCCAAAATAAACAGTCCCTTTACTTCCATGCCCAAAACTGAACTCCCCACCCCTGATCTCATGCCACTTATTGTTCTTCTTTCTGTAAGGCTCCAAGTTCTCTCTTCTCTGTGCAAGTTGTGATCCGTCTGAGGCCACCTTGAATTTGATGGGCACGTTATGCCAACCGAATGCATCCACATTGAACTTCACTACCCAGAAGATTTCATACGTCTTTGGCTGTGAAAGATGAAAAAAGTTATTAATCTTCAAACAGTCCAGTTTCCCAGAGACTTGAACCCAGTTCACTTGCAGGAGCTCTGCACCTAATTGGAGCCTGAAGAAAGATGAAATGAAATGACTGTCAATGTTAAGTTACCGGCAGAAATGAGAGAAAGGAGCTGAGGTTAATTACAGACGTGGGTCCTTGTTGGTCATGGAGGGGAGTCCACTGCCAGAAACGCCTGTCATTGCCCCATACAATGTTAAGGGCTCTTGCAGAGATAAAAAGGGTGTCCACCATTCCTTCTTTCTTAATGCTGCAATATTCTTCCTGCATGAATTATAATACTCACAAAATGACACTTTTATCAAAATAATCTTTAACATGTAACTACGCAAACAAACAGTTCCCTAATGACATGAAAAAATCCAGAAGAGCTTCTTCATTCAGTAAAATATTTTCACTAGTGAACCCAGATGATAGCCGAAGAAAAAATTTAAGCAAGAATTCTACAGTTTTTACCACTGGGAGAGCACAGTAGTGGGAACCAGAGCCTTGCCGAAGCTCACTCATTGCTTCTACCTGATTTGAGCTGATTGAACTCTGAAAACTATTTAAGATTTCTGATATGTGATGGGAACCAAAACTTGTCATGGAGGAAGGCATGGAGTGAGCATATATTTATAGCTTTTGTAAAGACTTAACTCATGGTAACAAAAGTTTGCATCTTCCATCAGCTGAGCAGGCTCTCTGCTGCGATTTTGGTTTCAGGGATAAGGGAATGGGGGGTGGTGCAGGCTTAGAGCTTTCGGCAGCTGCGTGTACCCATCTGCTCCAAAGTTATTCTCTTTTGGCTGCTGTCAGAAAATGTTAGTCTGCAAAGGTTAAAAGTAGAAGGATTCGACTACATAATTGACTGTTGGAGCTAAAGGATTCAATGCCTCCCACTCCACCCCCCATTACTGAAGTCGATCCCACAATGCAGATTTTCGAATTATAACAATGTCAAAAAATGATTCAGAGGGTCATAGTTCTCCAAATTTTATAGGTGACTTACCAACATATTTAGTAGTAAAAATATGATTTATTAATTAATTTTATGAATTTTTTGGAATATATTTTTTACTTATTTTTTTTAAAAATTCTAAAATCGACTCTAATGGCTAATTTTTTGATCATTGAGAAACGTGTTGTATATGTGAAATTCGACTTACACTTCAAGATATACTTGCTCACATGAATTTCAAAGCTCCCAAGTGCTCCCAAGTGCTATCTCAAAGGGCTAAAGGCTAAGTTTGCCATGGAAAGCTAAAGTATTTATGTTTTGTTGTTTTTAAGATCTGTTTTCAATACTTACTTTCTGAATTGTGGAAGTTGTCTTTATGCTTAAATCATTTTGGGCTTGATTATTATATCATCTATCTGGAATTTAAAAATCCTTCCATATAGCCAACTTTTCTAAAGCCCTCAAAAGCTTTGATCTTTGAAACTCATATCATTAGTGTTGTTGAAAATTGCTGGTATATGTGTAATTTGAACACTTAAGTTGCAAAATCTGTATAGTCTAATTGAGAGTCATAAAATTTCTTAATTGTGGCCTAGATACTTGTACCTAGGAGTTGTTGATCATAAGTCCCAAGGTGTTTGGGTTAGTGCTATATTTGAGTATTCGAGACTCTAAGTTGTAGATGTTGTTTGGATGATTATACTGAAATATTTTAATTCTAGGGCAAAAGATCTTTGGAGTGGAGTAGCAATCTAAAAATCTTTATTTTAAATCAATATAAAAATAATAAGAGAGGGAACAAAGCGAGAGAAAAGAATAAGAGAGGGAGATACGGACGTTGGAAAATTTTATGGTTGATAAAAAACCATATTTCCTTTATTCTATTATCTCACTTACAACCATGAAAGAGTTATACCAAATATAAAACTTACATTGGTAAACATGTCTAATTCACCTCTATCTAATTACAACTTTAGAATATAATACCCTATAGTAGAATTATCAAAAGACCCTTGACCTTTAACTTCATCGAAACCATAAAAATGCGAGTATGATTGATTCAGGTGAAGTGTACACCTATCCGGAGCGGTTACTAGTTCTAATGGGAAAGACACAATTGTAATTACTTCAGAAAGGTTGACTGGACTAAACTGTCTCAATTGGGCCAAATCTATCAGAATGTACTTGAAAGACAATAAGAAGACTAAATTTATTCTAGATGATCCTCTAGACCCTAAGAATGATGATTGGGTAGTAGAGGACAATCAAGTTATGACTTGGATTATGAATAATATTTATTCTATATTGAAAAATCAAGTAAAGAATTGTGAAATTGAGAAAACTATGTGAGTGTCCTTGGAGTCATTGTATGTACAAGAGAGTAACTTATCTTGAGTGTATGAATTATACACCAACTTCTTTAGGCTTTAGAGGGGGTAATAGATCTATTATCGAGTACTATAATGCATTTTTGGGAATTTGGCAGGAAAATAATGTGTATCATCCTTTTACTATAGATGAACAAGAGTTAAGAAATACTTGTTGCAAAATTTCTTGATGGCCTAGGTTCGGAATTTGATGAGATTTAAGGTCTAAGTACTTGTTTTAGATGAAGGGCCTACATTGTCCATCCTTTTTAACCGAATTATGCGAGCTGAGACAACAATTGTACCAAAAGGGGGTAAAGGTGTTAAAATGTTGGAAGTTAGTGCACTTCATACTTCTAGTTCTATTTGGGGTTCCATAGAATCTTTCAAAGATCTTACTAATGGTGGCAAAGGCATAGGTAGAGACAAATCTAATCGAGGCCGAGGTGATGGCAGGTTCAATAGGAAGTGCACTCATTGTGGAAGAACTAATCACTTCTCGGATAGGTGCTCGATTAAATTTGGCAAACTAACACGAGCCAATTTTACTATTCATGACAACTATAGAACCCTTCCTGAGGTTGTAAATTTTGTTACACTAGGGGCTCTAGATGAGATGTCCCGATTACTTTAGCAACAACAATAGATTGTGCAGCATATGACTCTGCTTTTAGTTGCCTCCTTTACAACATTTGTAGCTAAAACTTTAGATCCTATTACCACTCTAGAAAGCTCTAGTATGTATGTTCTTCATTTCATGGTCTATTTGGGTTCTTGACTTAAAGGCTACCGCTCATATGTCAGTCATTGAATATAAAACATGTTAATCTAGATGATGGGTCTATTTCCTTAGTTCAAGGAGTTGGTATTGTCATTCTTAAATCTTTCTTATCTCCTCTGTTAGCTTTACTTTTTCCTAAATTTCCTTTAAATATGTTCTCTATTAGTTAACTAGCCAAGTCGATCAATTGTTCCTTGATATTCTATCGTATTCATTGTATATTTTAGGATCTCACAACAAAGAAGATGATTGGTTCTACTCGTGAGAGACAAGAAACTAAAAGAAACGAAATAAGACAATAGATAACGAGTACCTTTCCTTAAACCCTTCCAAAGAGCAATAGGAAGATACAAGTCATTTACCTTAGGATCCTTAGATGAGTCATGGCCTGGCATGAGAGAGGAGGTTGTAGGCTAAGAAGAGGGCAAGAAGTGGCAAGAAGTAAGGAAGGACCTGTACTGACACAATGAAAGTATGTAACAAACATATTACAAAAGTACGGGTTGTCATGAGCCAAACCAGTTGATACCCCAATGGAAGTTGGTTGTGATCTCCATGAGGATCAAAATGCAGAATTAAATGATAAGACATGCATCAAACATTGGTTGGTAAGCTTATATATGATATAGTTACTCGACTAGATATTTCATGTGCAGTGAGTGTAGAGAACTGGATTATGGACTCCAATATAAGGTTCATTTGGAAGAACCAAATAGAACCTTAAACTATTTGAAAGGGACGCCAAGAAAATGTCTCATTTTAAACCCAGTGATCACCTGAAAACTGAAGCCTTTTCTAATGCAAACTATATTGGTTGCAAACTCGATATGAAGTCTACTAGTGGTTACTATGTGTTTCTGGATAGAAGCTTGATAAGCTTGAAGAGTAAAAAACAAAATATAGTTGCTCGGTTTATTACCGAAGTAGAGTATATAGCAACAACACATACTATTAGTGAATTGATGTAGGTAAAGTTTGTGACACATGAGTAGGGTTTTTTTTCCAGAATGAACCCATGATTATGTATTGCGACAATTAACCAACAATCTTTATTACTAGAAATTTGGTATTTCATGAGGGGACAAAATACATTGAGGTGGTTTATCAT
Organism: Aristolochia californica; assembly: GCF_029961685.1. Lineage (NCBI taxonomy): Eukaryota > Viridiplantae > Streptophyta > Magnoliopsida > Piperales > Aristolochiaceae > Aristolochia > Aristolochia californica. The sequence goes on from NW_027181826.1 coordinate 24,392,922, forward strand.
TTTATTCGTGATGTTGTTATGAGAAAGGAGGTAGTCATCCCATATGTTCAATTCAATATGGAAAACAATTTTAGTGATATATTCACTAATACCCTTGGAAAGCGTAAATTTATGTGTTAGAAAATCTACTCAGGAACATTTTGGTCATTTCACCTCAACAAATATTTTCTAATTTTTATGTTATCTTGTTTTGCATGTTTAGTTATGTCTATGGTCCAAATTTCATATAAATAGGATGTGTAGAATGAGAGATATAAAAAGTCAAGTGGTTTAAGTGTGAAGGGTATTTTTGTAATTATTCTAAACCTATCATTAAATGCAGAAGGTGGTCTAGCACGACTCCTAATGAATTCTATTTATGTTAGTTCTTCTCAACTCTCCTCTATCCCTCCTCTCTATTTCTCCCAAATCTTTACTTTTTTTAGTTATAAAACCCACAATGGATCACATACTTGAACCAAGTTCAACTAGACACGAGCCTTTTTCTGTGTGAATAACATCTAAGACCTAAGAAAAAGAAAAATCCGGACTGGTTAGTCGATCACATATAGGAAAATTTAGGATACTTCCTCCTCTTGGCAAGAAAAAAAGGGAGGAGACCCCCTCTCCCTCCCTCTCCCATCTCTGCAAAATATTTTTGTAGAGAGGGGGAGGGCCATGGGCATCGTTAAACAACTTTAGTGTGAATAGTGTTGATTAGGGGTGGCTTCGAACCAAGCCGGCTCGCGAGCGGCTCAATTCGATTTGGTATACTTGGATCTCGAATCGAGTTCGATATCCAACTACGACTCGTTTGAGTTAACGAGTTGAGCTCGATCGAATCAAGGTTCAGCTCGAGAGCTCATGAACCGGCTCATTAACGGGCTTGTGAGTCGTGGGATCGGGAGCGGGAACGGGAGTGGGGGAGAGGGGGGGGGGGGGGCAATTTTGTAGAAACACTTGTGAAAGTCACACTCCCCCCCTCCCTCCCCATTGAAGACGATTTCACATGTGTGAAAGTCACACGTGCGAGATCATAAACAAGTAAAAAAAAAAAACTCTTTGTCCCTTCCTTATGGCTCTTGAAGAAATTGAAAAGACATTTTTTGTAGAAATACGTTTCTAGAGACTATTAGTGGTTTTTTCAATAAATGTTGAAAAATATTTTTAGTAGAAATATAGGGACTATTAGTGCCTCATGTTTTTTGAAAATATTTTTCTAATTAGAAATTCTTATTAAAAATCATATAATTTTCTAAGTAAGATTTTCTTGCCAAGATGGGCTAGAAAACCGTATAGAAAAATTTTGAATAAGTATTTGACAGTTGATGCTATAATACTTTTAGCATGAGGCAATTTTCATAGCAATTTTGTGTTTGACATTTTATTTGATTAAAAATTTATCGATAAGTATAGTAATATATTAGATTGATTATTAATTTTTATTTATTTCCCTAGAAGAGGCAATAAGAGGTCTATTTAACTTTCCTAAGAAAATTTTAAAATATTTCTTGTAATTTTCTAGTAAGTCACTAATAGTAATAGGATTTTATTTAAAGTTTTTTTTTGGAAATATGTATCCTAGGAAAAACATTTCTAGTTTTTCCTAGAATATAAATTTTCAACCAGGGGCACTAAGGAGGCCATAGTAAATTTATGGCCATATACAAAAATTACAAAATAAGCTAGATAACATTTGGGATAAAAAAGATTAATATTGGTGGGTTCTAATCCATTATCAAGATTCAATCCCGAACCTCCCCTATCATTAGTTTTTTGAAAATGTATGCATAATTTTATATATAATTTATTTGACTTATATTTTATGTAGAGTATTAAATGTAGGTTAACCTCGAACTCGGTTAAAATTAATAAGCTCGAGCTCGATTAAAATTTTAGGCTCGAGGCTAGGGTGGCTCGAGCTCAAGTTAAAAATCCTTAAATCAAACTCGGCTCGAACATAGGAAGGTTCAAACTCAGTTGGATTCGATGTTACCCTTATGCCCAATTTTAAGTAGAGGCCATGCCCAATTTTGTGTAAAATGTATGTATAATTTTATATATAATTTATGTGACATGTATTTTTTGAAAAGTTTTAAATGTATGATGGAGCTCGAACTCGAGATAAGTAATTTTTTAAAAGTTTTAAATGAATATTAAAGCTCGAGCTCAGCACGAACATAGGCAGGTTCGGACTCGGCTCAGCTCAATACCACCCCTAAGTGTTGATGCACTCGCATTCTGAAAATAATATTTCGATTTCGTGATAATATTTCTGTTTAGTTTATCCCTACTGTCGATTTATTGAAATTAGACACTACGAATTATGTGGTGTGGGAATATCTAAGTTAAGATCTTTATTAATGGCGAAAAAGCCTTAGATTACATACATGAAACGGGAGAAGCTCCACCACCACCTATTCACGGTTGAAGAGACCACAAACCCACTCTTTCACAACACAAGAAAATTAACATCCCAGCATCAACTCTCCAAGCAAATCTTCGCTATACTCTGCTTCTCCTATATTCGACTCATATTTCCTCTCAAAACCAGTCAGTAACTCGAAATTTCTAGGCTGGAATCTCAGTGTGAACGTTCTTGGGCATTATTTTCACTCCTGCAATGACGATGCTGCCCTTCCACCAATCAGTCTCGGTCTCGAACAAACCAAAATCAACCTCGGTGTTCTTACCAGGCTCGACGGTGAACTCCCCACCATAGATTTCGTGCCAGTGATTGTCCTTCATGTAATGGTCGAGATTCCCGGCTCTATGCCAGTGGTGTCCATTTGATACTCCCTTGAATTTGACTGGAGCTTTCTGCCAACCAAACGCGTCCACATTGAACTTGATCACCCAGAAGATCTCGTACGTCTTTGATTCTGACGCGTCGAAGTAGTTCTTGATCTTCGAGCAGTCGAGTTTGCAGATGACTTCGAGCCAGTTCACTTGAAGGAGCTCGGCCCCAGTATTGAATCTGCAAAAGAAGATTAAAACTAATTAATGCCAATCTTCAGTTGACTAATTTTCACGAGTCTGGATCGGTTTTCATTGATGAAGATGAATTTACTGTAAGAGCTGTTCTTCTTTGGGGAGATCAATCATTCTCCAGTAACGTAGATCGTTGCCCCATACGATGCTGAAGGCCTTGGCGGAGACGTAGAGTGCGCCACCGTGTGGTTTAGACCATTCATCCTGGGAAGAGAAAAAAAACATGTTTCTTCTGTTAAAAACGAAGAAAATGGAAGAGAAACAGAAACAGGAATTCTTCTTCATGGGGCATAATTACCACTGGGAGAGCCGAGTAGTGAGACCTAGAACCATGACCAGCGTTCTCACTCATCTTGGTTCTGCTTTGCTTGAATGCCGAAGAGTTGTAATAATGCCAGAAGAGAGCCTGGAGTAATTCACATTTATAGATCCATCTACACCAGCTAAAGAATCTCGTGAGTGGAAATCAGTCACTTTAAACCAAGTTCTGATGCATGCCAGTAACCCAGATGCTCTCTGCAACATTTTCAGTACGTATTTTTCCTGTCTTAACAGAAAGAACTTACAGCAAAACAGGAAAAGATGCAGCTTCCGGGCATCGGCTAGCTTTACGAAATCCCAACTTTGTTTACGTGTCTGATAAGGATCGAGAAATTCCTTGTTCGGGATGAAGGAGACTGGAACTTTCCAAGATGCGCCATCTGTGGCATGAGCATGAAAGTGAAAGATGTTAAAATGGACCATCGGAGAGGCAAGGAATAATAAAAGAAAGAAGGAAAGTTGTGGGAGTTCTTTGCGTGGACCATTTTATGCTGGAAGTAAAGTATATCTTGGTTCAAGCTAACGTAGTTTTGCTTTAGCTGAATCCCTGAGATTTTTGCTTGCAGAAAAAAAAAAAAAAAAAAAAAAAAACTAATCCTACTCCAAAGTCCAAACATTCCATTTGAATCAACTACACAAATGTTTGTTTGAAATCCTCATCAATTGTTTTCCTTTTAAAAGTCTCAATTAACATCAACCTTGACTGCTTTAAAGTGAAAAGACTGGATGATTATCCATGAGGATTGAAGCTATTTTGGATGTGGCCACAATCTAGATTACAAAAAATATTAATAAAAGCCAATCTAGATGGTAACATGACTTCTTTTTCTCCCTTTTTTTTATTCGACTTTTGCTTGTCCCTCTTTGGAACATATCAACTGAAAAGAATCCATCTCATGTTCACACTTGAGCTGTTTTAATAGAACCTCACAAGTGACTGACCTCATTGTTTCTTCTACTAGAATGTTACATAATTCTGAACCCAAAGAATAAAAATGGATTCAAATACTTATGAGAAAGAATTTGCTACTTGGGATGGAGTTCCAAAGCCAAAATTAACCAACATAACAAGAATTTAGGTTTTTGATATGATATAAAGTACCCTTTTGGACATCTAATAAAATATCTAATCAGAGAATTTTGTATATGAATTTACTTAGAACTTTTTTGAGTATTCGAATTGTACGATATGATACTCCTATCTTTATCATAAACCTTTTAGATTGGCGTCTTTCGATTTTTTTCTTGTGGTGTTTGCTTGTTTTGTTAAAATTAAAGTCACTAAAAATATCATGTAAATTAGATAGCCCTTCCAAACAATTCATATATTTTGACAAATCCTATGCTCGACATGAAATTTAAAATGTCACAAATTTACCATTAAAGTAGTTAGATAAAATTTACTACTACTCAAGTAGGATGAGTGAAGCATTGTCTAGAATTTGAATACCTTGTTGGTCTCAAGATCCAGTTAAGATAATTTTGAGATAAAAAATACCCATTAAGATAATTTTTGTGTGCATTAAATATGCCTTGTAACTCAAAAAGCAAGCCCCAAAGAAAATTTATGGCAGCATATCGATTTGACTGACTAAGGACCACGCAAATAACTCATACAAAAAGGGAAACAAGCAACTCATGTTAGAAAGTACACCGTCTTAACACCTTAACAACATTGTTTGATAGAAAATGAAAGAAATTTTTTTTTTTGTTGAAGACCGTTTGCCCACACATTAAAATGACTAGGCCAAAGAGGCAAGAAGCATAAGAATGCAACAGGAGTCAACATATTTGACCAAATGGTAAAATCATGTCAGTATCTATTATTTTTATGATAACAAAATGGGTGACTTGAAAGTGTACTATTAATATTGTTATTAATGTATTTTAGACGCATGCTTTCCAGTACATGCTCAAGAAAAAAAATGATAACTCAAGTAGCCAAATCAAGACCCAAAGCAAAAACACATTAAAAATTGTTGTTGAGAAAAACTTATAAAAAGAAGAAGAACAAAGATTTGAAAACTACAGTCAAAGTCAAATAAGACATCTCAAAAACTCTAACATGTAAGTAAATAGTCAACCAAACTTCAATTTTTAAGCACATTTATGTTATGGAGCTTTAGGACATAAATATTTTTAAAATCATGTTTAGCCGATGCATACGAATGGTTAAAACTTACGAGAACACCTTCAGATAATTTTGCTTAGAAGCCTTATAGAAAATTGGCAATTGGGCATGATCAGTTATTATTTGGTAATAATTAACCATCCATTGTACAGTCTGACAAAAATATAAAACATGATCGATCATACCCATAGTATTGATCAATTCGACAAAGCTATGCTAGAATAAGCTATAAGGCATGACGGATCATCCCTATTGGATTGATTGATCATACCTAGTCCATGAATTAAAATTATAAGGCATGATAGATCATACCTATAGTATTGATTGATGATCATACATAACCATGACTATAAAGGACATAAAGCATGATCAATCATACCCTTTACATGATCAATCCTACCGACTTTTTTCAAAACCAAGGCTATAAAGCATGATTGATCAATCGAGTAGGTTTGATCGATCAATCGTAATTTTTTGCAAGACATAAAAACCTATTGATCGATATTATGATGGATCAATAAGTCTAAAGAGCCATAAAAATATACCCATTACACATGATCAATTGATCATAATTTTTCAGTGATCGATCAATGTGTTTGTTAGCTTTTTGGTAACAAGAAAAATGGACTAGTTGGGCTAGGAGACTTATAAATAGGGTCCCAAACCCGTCAAAAATAAGTTGTTGATCATATATTGGTATATCATAGTTAAAGAGAATTTTAAATTTGAAATCTTTATTTTTTTAAATACTTCTCATACCTCTCAAAATTCCAAGGCATCATAGTTTCATAAAAAACCATTCATTTTAAATCCAAATTGCAACATCGTTTGGCTAAATTTATCAAACCAAGCCCTAGGAAACTGTTTCAAACCATACATTGATTTTCTCAATCTACATACAGACTCCCCCTTGACTATAAGTCCAAGTGGTTGATGCATATAGATCTCCTGCTCAATGTCATATTTAAAAAAGTATTTTTCACATCTTGTTGATATACTGACTAAGAAAAATTTGCAACAAGTGACAACAAGATATATATCGAATTTAACTTGGCCACATGGGAGAAAGTTTCCTTCTAATCAACTTCATAACATCGGGTGTACCCCATTGCTACTAAATGAGCTTTAAGATGGGCCACGAAACCATCTGGATTGTGCTTAACAATAAAGGTCCATTTGCAGCCAACAAGTTTCTTCCCCGGAGGGAAGTGGAACCAAGGTCCAAGTCTAATCCTCATATAAGGCATTTATTTCATCTTTCATCGCCGCCTTCCATCCTGGATGCCTTAGGGCCTCCTGATATTACTGTGGGATAAATACAGACAAAATAGATGTAAGGAAATGATAATAAGAAAGAGACAAATTATGGTGAGAAACAAAATTGGATATGAGATGAGAAGTAGAGGGTCCAGTACCTGTCCTAGGTTCCTTGCAAAGACCAATATGCTTAGTATCAAAGGTTGGACCAAATATAGGAGGAGAAAACAGACTTACCTCAGAAGGATACATAGACTCCATAGGTGTCATATCGGCCGATGTTTTAGGGGGCTGAAGAGAGATGTTTACATCAATAGCCACAATAGGCTACAAGGTTACAAAAACTGAAGAAAGCTGTGGATGAATATTCTTGGAGTAAAAGGGTTTATCTTCAAATAAGGTTACAAACGTATCCTTTTTGGGTGTGAGTAACTCAAAAAAATACACTTAATAACCCTCACATCTAACTTACTTTTCTGTGTGGATGTGACAAACAATTTTTGAGAGAGGGGTTATAGCAAACGTATCCTTTTTGGGTGTGAGTAACCCAAAAAAATACACTTAATAGCCCTTAGATCTAACTTACTTTTCTGTGTGGATGTGGCATGAACAAAACAAGTACGACCAAATACCTCAAGGGAAGGAAAAATGGGTCCTCATCCAAAAATAATGAGGACTATGGGGACTTATTATTAACAACAGAGGATGACAACCAATTTTTGAAAAAATAGTCTATGAGAATCGCACAAGGCCAATAAAAGTAGGGCACATTCATTGAGTAAAGAAGGCCACGAGTCACCCTAAGAAGATGTAGATTCTTTCTTTCAGCTATACCATGCTATTGAAGGGAGTAAGCATATGAGATCTGATGGATATGAGATCTGATGGATAATGTATTATTTGGCATTGTCAAAGCAAAGTAATTTTAACTTATGATTGAATTGAGTTGAGACCATGGAATAAAATTATTTAAAAATAAAAAAGATTTTAGATCTATCCTTGAATAAAAATAGCCATGTAACTCTAGTAAAAATCATCGACAAGCATAATGAAGTACATAGCTCGAGAAATATTCAAACGTACACCAAAATGAACCAAAGAAAAGAGAGTAACACCTTTAAGTTCAACTCCAGGAGAGTAAGTAGTTCTTTGGAGTTTTCTCAATTGAAACACCTCACAATTCAAACGAGAAAGAGTTTGCAAAGAAGGAAACAAGTGTTGAATTGATGACACTGGCAGATGCCCTAATCTGTTGTGCCATAGTTGTGCCTCTGTTGAAGAAGTAGAAATTGTAGTCACTTGAGGCAAATGTAAGTAATAAATACCCCCTTTTTCATGGCCTCCACCTATTTCGTCGTCAAATCCTAAAAAACACAAGAAGGGGGAAAAGTAATAAAACAATTAAACTTCTTGGGTAATTGTCTTTTAGACAATAAATTTAACTAAACTGAAGAACAAATAAAATATCAGTAAGCTGAAGTGTGGGAGTAGCAAAGGAGGATCCCTTCCTAAGGACTTTGGTTGGGGATCCATTTGCTAAGGTAACAAATTTGTTTGGTAGACATGGGGACAAAGAATGTAAAAGACTTTTATTACCTATGAGATGCTCAGAGCCCCCTGAGTAAATAATCTAAGATGAAGAAGAGGAAGTGGCTGAAATCATATATGAGATAGTAGTAACAACAATAGTAGTGGAGGAAGATGTTGATGTGGGTACCATCAAAGTCTTTAGCATCTGTAATAACTCAAAGTCATCATTTGAGACTATCTTCTTTCCGTATTGCGACTCGGTTTTCTCTTCATTCTTTCCATTATTATTAACCGAGGCCTGATTGGCAATAGCCCAATTCAATGAGTGCACATTTTGTTATCAGTCCTTGAGGATATTGAACCAGCTCTACCACCTCTTCCTCTACCTCCTCTGAAATTTCTACCACGCTCTTTGTTGGTTCAATTTTACCCCTGTTACGTGAGTACATAGCTAAAGATAACTCAACCTGAGGGGAGGAACAAGAGTCCAGAATCTGAAGTAATGTAGCAATTATATCATCAAAGGATGGAAGTGAAGTTGAACTACGGAGTTGTGATTTAGCCACCTCTAGGTATGACTTAATATTGGTCAAACATATAGCAGCTTCTAGAGCTTTCCGTTGTTTTTCCTGAACCAAGATATCAGTAGATTAGGGCTAAGATATTTTTTATTCCATAATAAGCCCTCTAAAATGAGTCAAGTAATCATACAAATTGTCCCCCTGTTTTGTATTAAATAGTTTGAAAGATATCATATAATTTCTGAAAATTTCTCAGTACTAGAATATAATTCAACACGTGATTTTCTATATTATTCATTAACCAACTGATAACAAGTGTGTCATCTTTAAGCCATTTAGTGTAGGAGTTATCTTTCTCATCAACGGGTGGAACTGGTATTGTCAAGTGTCCTAAGAGATCTCTAGTGATAAGGAATCTCTTAACCGACTGTGACCAACTCAAGTAATTTGATAACCTTCTTAAGGGTATAGTAGTGATCTTAAGTAAGTCACTTTTACTACCCATATTTACATAATCATTAGCCACAAAAACTTATCAACAAGTCACCAACCCACATGTGACAAAAAGGTCTTGCATGCAATGTATCAACCGAGAGAGAGAGAGAGAGAGAGAGAGAGAGAGAGAGAGAGAGAGAGAGAGAGAGAGAGAGAGAGAGAGAGAGAGAGAGAGAGAGAGAGAGGTCAATCCAAAACCAACCATAATCATGCCCTTAAATAAGTAATTAAATACTCCAAGTGCTGGTCATACCATCTAGGATAGATTTCATATCTTCCTTATTCAATAAATAATCTTAGAATCAAATCAATTTTAAGATATCTTGGACCAAATCAGAATCTTTGCAAAGAAGAAAGAGAGAGAGAGAGAGAGAGGTCAATCCGAAACCAACCAATAATCTAGCGTAATCATGCACTTAAATAAGTAATTAAATACTCCACGTGTTGGTCATACCATCTAGGATAGATTTCATATCTTCCTTAATCAAGAAATAATCTTAGAATCAAATCAAATCTTAAGATATCTTGGACCAAATCAGAATCTTTGTAAAGAAGGAAACTTTCCTTCTAGATTAAGTGTGTCAACTTATAATCAAATCACAACCTTTGACTTCCCTTTTCTTCTTGAATATTTTAGTTACGAAAATCTGGAGAATAAAACCACAATTGGAAGGCTATATTGTTTCAAAATTCAGCAACTTTTTGTTTTTTAAAAAATCCTCCTCTCTGCAATCAAGAACAAGTCTTCAAAGAGCTTTATAGAGAGCAAATCAGACAAATAATAACATGTAGTAATCTTCAACAATCTCAAACATTCTTTTGATCATGGTAATCTACAGATACAACAAAAAAACTAATAGATATTGATCCAACATATAATTTTCCAATGAAAAAATTAAACTTATATGCATAAACTGTTACTTTATTGAACTTGCATGATTTAGAGCAAATTGAGTACTAAAATCTTATGCTAAAGCATAAAGCATAAAGCATAAAGCATATAAACACATAACCTTCTATCCAAATTGAACAAGAAAGCTCATAGATCAATCATCTTTTCGAGATCAAATATTAGTAAAACATCTCATCAAAGAAGGGAGAAAAATAACATCTTTGAACAATCTGAATCTTTGCTTCACCAACAAGAGTCCCACGTGAAGCTTGATAAAAAAAATTTAATTTTAACACCATTTTAACCTCGGGATCTTAAACCCATAACTTTGAAACCATGTTGGATCTAGGATCCCATGATAAATAATGTTAACTAATTTGTCAAAGGTGAAAAGAAAATGAAGAGAAGGAAGAAAAGAAAGAAGAAGAGAGAAAGAGAGAAAGAGAGAAAGAGTGAGGGTTGGCTTGAGAGAGTTTGAGAAAGAGGGAAGGAGGATTAGGGATTGAGTGACATGCCTAATCCTCTCCCTCGTCATCTATTTATAATAATGAAAAGTTATATATTTACATCAATACCCTTTACCCTAAGAAGAGAGGAAAGAGATAAGAAATGAAGATATTTTACATCATTGCCACTATACTCGAGTTATATCTTTCAACATAGAGGGCATCTATGATGTAAATATCTTTAATCTTTTATAAGAGAAGATACAACTAACGAATATATGCTAAGGAGAGATATGAACCACAATTCAATGACTTTAGTTATTTGATCTAAAGGAAGAACCTTAAAAGATAGTTGGGTCCCAACAAAACAAAATGTTCTTATTCTAATCCATCTCCTTAAACTTTTGGTAAGTCTGCATTAAAATAAAAATATCATATTAGTATCACACTACACAAAGGAAGTGGGCATATCGATTCAACTTTGCTACCAAGCAAAGTGTAGATAAAGCACAAACTGAATCCTATGCTATCCAACTAGCATAACCAAGGCTAAAATGTTCTTCCATAACTACAAAATAGCATAATCAATGCTAAAGTGTTTCTGTATAACTACTTTCTACAAGCTTCTAGATTCATCAAATAAGACTACTTCTAATAATAACTTAGGTACTACGACTCTGCTAGATAACTTGGAATTGGGAGGCGGGTGAGGTTGGACTCAAGCATCTTGCTTCCTTTCCACCTAGATAGAATGCTCCCAAATCTGGACAATGATACTTTGATGTTGCAGGCATAAAAAAAATTTAAACTACTGACTATCAAAATTACAAAGACGGTGTCAATAGTTGATTAATGATCAAAATTAAAGTTTGGATAAATTACTAGGATGATCAAAATCCAACCAATGAGTCAATTGTGAGGGTTTGTGAAGCTCTATGATTAGATCTAGTGGCCTAAATCTTATCAGAGTTGACACATATATCCTCGCGTTGCTGACATGTAGTATTGTATGAGAGTGTAACCCACGTAAAAGAGGTGGCACAATGTCAACACGTTGCATCATATGAGAGTGGTACCTAAGGGGAAAAAGTGACATATGGATGACATATGACAATATTGTAAGAGAATGTCACCTTAAACAATGAGGTGACACATAGTTGATATATAACATTATAAGAGAGTGCCACCTAAGGAAAGTGTCACTTAAGAAGAGGTGGCATAATTGACTTATGGCATTGTAAGAAAGTGTCACGTAAGAAAATGAGGTGGCATTTAGTTGACATAGAGCATTGTTCAAAAGCGTCACCAAGTATTATTTTCAATTACATGTGGAACTAATCAAGGGGAGAGAAAAATAATGACGGTGATTGAATCACCTCTACCACCCTATAAATAAGGATCTCCTTTAGGGTTGAAGAGTACTTTGGGAGAGTTGAAAATTTTTTAGACTTTGTGTGGGAAAACTCTGCTCATTAAAAAAAAAAAGAAGCTCTATTGCTCTCCAAAACATCCAAAGTTTCAAGTTTTAAAACTTCTGTCGGATTCTTGTAGTAAAGTGTTACAATGTGGGACCCACCATGAGGACATGAGATGCTAAGAGGAGTCATCAGACGAGTTGGCATGAGTTGGAAGATAAGAAGCATGAACTGGAATGAGTTGGAAGATTTGAAGATCAAGTGAGACCCACAAAGATACCACGAACTGGTATCCTTATCACATGAGCTGGAAGATCAAGTGGGACCCACAAAGATAACCGCAAACTGGCATCTTTATCCTATGGTCATGTCCTCATAGAAGAGGTTTAGTTTGAGTTGTGTTCTCCACTTCTCTCTCGTGAAGAGTTCTTCTCTTGCCTAAACTTTTTTTTTCTCTTCTCTCTTCTCTACCCGATAGCTCTCTCTCCCTTTCCTTTTCTTTTTCCCTCTCTCACCTTGCTCGAGATATCAGTAAAGGGGTCTTAAATTCAACATAAAGTAGCATCAATCAATCATTTTTTGCCACCCCTATCCTTGGACCCATTACATGCAATACAAAATCAAATTTTCTTATCATGTACCAAGGGAAGACTAGTTATAAAGTTGAAGTTAGTCAACCAAGAAAATTCTAGTTCATTTGTCAAGCACTGAGGGGGTTAGTCCACAATGAACTTGAATTGAAGTGAAGAATTGAATTGAAGTAAAATGAATTGATTCAACTTCAACTCATGTTTGGGTGTTAGTATAGATGAGTTCAAGTGGCTGGATAACAGATTCCAGTGTTAGTGCTCCCAAATGAAAAATATGATATAAAGAAGAGACTGAGTAACTTTTGTATAATATACTTAAATAAAGCATATACCTAAACATATAATTAACAAAAATAAACGTGGTTACTACACTTATAAGTGATTTAACGTGTAGTATTAGAATATATTAATATCCTAATTAATGAAAAACTATATTATATTACTTAATGATTATAGTTTATTATAAATTAAAACAATAATTACTTGTGATTAGAATAAATTATATAAAATTAATAAAAAAATTAAAAAATAACATAAGAGAATATAATAAATAAACCTAATGGTTTAATTAATTATAACAATTGGATAATTAAACCAATTAATGATTAAAGTTTATTATAAATTAATATACTAATTACGTGTGACTAGAATAAATTATTTAAAAAAAATAAAAAAATAAAAAATAACATAAATGAATATAATAAATAAATAAATTATTTTTTAATAACATAAGATATAGTTTAACATTAAAACTCACTATTTTAATAAAAAATAAAAAAATACATATAAATAAATAAATATATTAATTTATCAATAACATAATATATATTTTACATATTATTAATTAATAATATATTAACAAAAAATGAAACATTAATGGTTTAATTAATTGGATAATTAAACCAATTATGATGATGATTTAATTTTTCCTAACTTAGGAAAAATTAAACATCTTCTTCGTCTTCCTCAGCGGGCCAGCAGGCAACGACGATGGCGGCGGGCAACGGCGACGGAGGCGATGCTCCGACGGTATGCCGAGAGGGAGAAAATAGGGAGGCCGAGAGAGAAGAGAAGCCCGAAGGCCGAGGGGCTCTGTGACGGGGGGGGGGGGGGGGGAGAGAGGGAGGTCGAGAGAGAAGAGAAGCTAGGAGGTCGGGAGGCCGAGAGGCTCTACGATAGAGGCTCGGCCTCCCGTGCTCTGTGACGGAGGTCGAGAGGGAGGAAGGCTGATGGGGTGGGGGAAGAGGGAGGAGAAAAAAAAAACACTTTGCTGACGGGTCGCGAAGGGAGCAGAGATCGGCGGGAGATAAAGGGCCAAGGAGAGGGAGAGGAGAATAGCGGGAGGGGGGGTGGGGGGGAAGCTGATGGTTATCAAAATAGGTAGGAAACAACTTTTCCCCGTTTTTGCCTGAGCGGGCCTGGACTAACCCCTCCCCCCCCCCCCCCCCGAATGACTCTAATTAACCTTATGCATAGAGATCGAAATGGAGGAAAAAATTAGAGATATGATCACACTTCAATTGAAATCTAATAATTTTCTCTTGTCATTATACTTACGGGCCTTTTGTGGACTGATCCTCCCTATACATTTTCAATTGCAAACAAAAAGCACGAGTAGACTCTATTAAATATATGCAACTAATTCATTGATTATATTCTAAAATACCAGTTCAAAATTAATGTATTTGGTGTCTATAAATTACATATTTTAATAAGGGTTTTGGCCTTTTGATCCATTTGCATAGGCTTTCAATTGTATTTGGCAGCAATGGCGGCACTGGTGGGGTGGTGCCGCCACAACCATCCTTGGTCTCTCCTGCCAATTGTAGGGGAGGTGGGAGGGTAGGTTTCCCAGTTAAAGAAACCTTGTTGACCCTCATGGAAACAACAATACGAGCATGGGCTGGCCTGATCCCGTTTCCCTCATCCTGCAAAAGAAATAGGCCCAATCCCTGCTTATGGCCCATTTAGCCCCAATATGCCAGCCCATCTCCCTTCCTCAGGGCAGGAGACTGCTGTTCCCATTTGGAGACCGCAGAAACGAAAGGGAAACCAAAAACGGAAAAACCGCCAAAATCTTTCTCAGCGCCATGTTCAATTCTGGTCTTCATCTGCTTCTGATGAGCTTCCTGCTTTCTTCCGATGTTGGGGAACCTTCCGCAGTTCTTCACTCTCCACGGTGTGTTCTTGAAACCCAGATATTTAAACTCCGGGCATGCGTTGCAGGAGATAACCAAACCAGGAGAAGAAAAACGGTTTTTGTTTCGCGAGAACGGCAACTGTTGGGAAATACAACTGTTAATCTTTTACTAAAACACAGAAATTCGAAAAATGAGTTACGTACTGAGGAGTTGAAAGGGAGAGGGACAAGGGTACTTCCAACATACCCCGCGAAAGAGTATAAAGCCCTTGCTTCCAAGACAAGGAATTTCCTCCCCAACCGCACCAGAAACGACAGAATTACAAATTCACATCTGCAGCATCTGCTGCGTTTCTCTTTTCCTCCACTCAAAAACAGTGGGAAGGGGAAAAGGAGTTCTAGAATCCGAAGATTGCTGGGTGGGTGAATGCTTGAACGAATATCTCACTCTCTCTGCCCACACAAATCAGAAACAAAAAAAAAGAGTAGTAATCGAACTGCCTTATGTATGTTTTTTTATTTTATTTTAATTTCCATGAACTAAACTTTCTTCTTTACAGCCCACTCTCCGGAAAACCGAAAGCTCTTGTTCTATTCTCTCAAACTATATACAATACCCTCCACCAAATAAAAAAAGATGTAATTAAACAAAAAAGGAGAAAGCAAGAAGCGCAAGCGAGCTCAAACGAACTCCTCTGGGAAGAATAACCGCACGATCTCCAGATCTTCCTCAACCCTATCAAACCTCCTATCATTCAAAATCTCCAAAACTCTCTCGAACACAAACACTGCACAAGGAATCCTTAACACACCCTGCTGCTCGTACCCGTACTCCTGCGCCGACTTCTTCAGTAGCTCCACGAACACGGGACGGTTCAGCAACTCCGCGCTCACAATAAACCGCTCCATCTCCTCTCCGACGTACACTGGAACATGCCCCTGCGGCACCACCCCGAGGCTCGACCCCCCAGATCGCCGTCCCCTCGACCATTTCGGATCCCATCTTCGCGACATGGACGGCGTGGTCGAATCCGACCGTAACAGAAAATAGCTCGACGAGTCCGCAACTCTGGACAATCTACGAATCAGCTGCTTCATCCTGCAGACTAACCCAGACCTTCAAAGCTAGAAAAAAATGGCGGATGGATCGATCAACCGAGAGCGAGAGAGTGGAGAAGAAACGGAGAGAGGGGGAAGAAGGGAGGCGTAGTGGGCTTGGGTTCGGAAAGCGATATAAATAAGTAATTAAATAATGTAAAAAGTAAAAAAAAAAAGAGTACAGATTGAGAGTACTTGGCGGGTACACGTCGAGATTTACTTAAAAAAACGTCACCCGGGTCGTACCGGCCGAGACGAGATTCAGTTTACTGAGTATTGTAGCTGACGTGGCGAGAGATATGTGGAAAGAAGGGGCCGAGGACCGAGGAAGAATGAAAATATCGCGGAGAACGAAAAATAGCGGAGAAGAAAAGGATAAACCGGGGGAAAACGTTGGGAGCGTGATTGGCGTCGCTACTTTTTTTTCCGTAGTCCGTTGCAGTACAATTTTCCGTGAGCCCATCTCGTGTCGTCTTCTGGCCTTTTAACCACTTATCGCTTCTTGTTCCGACATTTTCCGTTTCGTATCGTAAAAAATGTTCCGACATTCTTCTCTAATTACAAAACCAACACGGGTGAACGTGGGCCCATGTGGTTGATTATTTTTCGGTTGGATCAGAAATTCCGGTCCATTCTGTCAACTAGAGTTATGAGTTGTTTTATAGGAAAGTGGGTGAGACGTCGTAATTACAATCCGGTCCGACTAGCTTCGGCCAAATTGATGGACCGTTTGGTCACCTAAAATTGGATATATTAATGTAACAGGCTAACGCAATAAATAGTGACCCAAAAAATATAGTAATAATAATAATTTTTAATAATTTCCCTCCATTTATGCGGGCATTCTCGTCATTTCAAAGTATGACTGGAACGTTTCCGTGACACGAACGGTTTCACGAAACGGTGGAATGGTCGGTAAATGTGTCAAACGAGAGCCTGATATTGACCGGATAAGTTCTCCGATTTGCCTCCCGCCGCTTTCCGGTTCTCCAGAAAATAAAATCCAACGATCACCGTTTGATTTACCAAGGCGAGTCCGATGAGGTCCCACATATTCCAAGTCGGTGCCTGCGCTCCGTACACGTTACTGAGATTTGGTCGCGACCAGGGCGGGGCGGTCCGACACGCCGAGATTTCTTCGGCGTTCGGAAAGTGCTTCCGTTCCCGCCACGAAATAAGGCGCAGGGCCCACGTGGGCCCACATTATTACCTCTGTGACGATCCACCTAAGCCCGTGGTCCTGAGTCGTCAATGTGCCACAGGCGTAAAAGGGTTTTCTCGTGTAAAGCCAAGATTAAGCATCGGTTTTCAACAGTAGGGCTCGCTGCCTGCGTGGTGTTTCCGCTTTGTGACAAAGGCACGTTACTTTACTGGGTCCCACGAGGGCCGACGGAAGTGTCTGTAACGTGGCGCCTTTGTCTATGACACTGGCGACTCCCACTTGTGGACATGAAAAATGTCCGATTGAGTCAGATCGACATGTAAAGTGGTGACTTTTCGCGTCCAGTTGAGACGTGCATGGCTGCGAGTCGCGTCGAAGTTTAAAATTAATTTTGTTTTAATAAAGTTAAACTCAGTCTGACTTGATTTTGATCCAGAAACTTCAGCTTAATTGCCTGGAATGGACCCATTCTAGGGAAGGCATCGAGTCAAATTCCTCTTACACTCCCAGTTAACTAGGACACGGACCCCCGTCCGAAATGCGAAACCCAAATTTGTGCTCGATGATCAATGATCAGGGTGGCACGCGGATCACACCGACAGAAATGGGGGCCAGAGCCGAGAGTGCGATCTCCTTACGAGGGGGGGCAACTTCGGCGTCGCTTTCACGTCCACTTTTTGGCTGGGGGCAGGACGAGGGAGTACGGAAGGAAACAGCCGACCATTTCCGCTTGCTGACATGGGGTTCCATCAGCGGGGTCTTTCATAAAGACCTTTTTTCCGGTTTTATTTTTAAAAAAAGGAATATTCCTTTCATTGGCTCCCACAAGATGGTCCACGTGGCTTGTTTGGTTGCGTCAGTTACGCCGTTTCAGATAGAATAAAAGGGAAGTTTCGAAACTCCCTTTCCGAATTTTTGCTACTACAGCATTGACGACTGCCGTCGCCCGCATCTAGGTGTCCCCGTCCGTTCAATCGTGATCTAACGGCAACCTACAACTCTCTTACAGGGCTGACAAGGTCGGGATCGGGTTCAAGAAAACCGGATCCACTCTGCCAACCTCCTAAGGCAGTGGAGACCGGATCAGGTTTTAAGAATTCGACCCGACCCGATTTGAGGACCCCACTGAGTTTTAACTCCGTGGGTCAGAAACGGGATTGAAGAAAAAAAACCTGTAGAGGTTCAAGGCAGGGACCTGTTTTATCAAATCTGATCCAAACCCGGTTTGACACCAATCCTAATCCGATCTAATAAAATTATAATTATTTTTTTAAAAAATAAATTATTACATATTTTTTTCCAGCTGTGTAAAAATCAGTATTTTGGATTAATGGGATTAATTTATAAAAAAAGGAGTTGATAAATTACTCTCAACTTTCCCCTTTTTCCACTAACAACTTCAAAGAGTCAGAGTTCCAAAGCAAGTCAAATCTTCCATTTTGGACTCCTAGAGTTTGAAGTTTGAAGGCATCCATCCATTCCTTGCCCTTCCAAGGTGGTCTAACAAGGTCACACTCCATATTAATGTGGTTGGCCCTATCTTGTCCACCCTTAGTTGGCAAGGGAACTGAAAATACAAAAGTTGAAATAAAAGGGTATTGGAATTTTAAGTTTGTTCCTTTTCTTGGATTCTCATCCAATTATGTAACATGTTCATGTGCTCCATTCCATGACAACGTTATCGGTCTTTTCTTTTTAAGATTGATTTTGCTTGTGACATCGTATCCTCCCAATTGTAACTAGATATGTGTCAAATGTTACACATGTCGGGCGGTGATAGAAATTTTTTTGAAGGTTACATTCCAACTCAAATCTTCAAAATTGGTATTTTATTTTCAATGATAGATAGCAAGAATGAAGAAGGGATCACAGCTAACCAAATCAAACCTGATTTAAATGTACCCTAAGCCTATGGCAACAATGAAGTCTCACATGTGGACACTCTTTAAACATATCTCATTTGATGTTGTTGCCTCTCCTGGGCACATTAGAGGGTAGGGACCAAAACTAGAACCGGCAGATTGTGATGTGTCACCGACATTTTTGACATGATTTCTAGATCTAAGGATTGAAGGATTGGGGCGGATTTTTCCTTAGACTTGGAGATTTTCATGTAATTATGCTTAATTATTTTATTTTTCCTATGTTGAGTTTTTATTGTTAAATTCTCGTCAAAAATGACTGCAAATGAGACATTATTGTCAACCGTACTCGGAGCATCACGGCCAAGTACTTGTTTGTCCGTTTGTGAGGAAAGAAAAGTCCAAGCTGCTTGGACTGGTGTAGTTGGGGGTAGGGAGATGTGCTCATTAATTCATGACCTAACCCTAACCCATGGTCTCGTTCTCATTCTTGGTTTTGCAGTGATTTTGCAGTGATTTTTTTTTTATAACCAAGTAAAATTTTATTTTATGAACCAATTATGTTATAAAAATCGATTTCATAATGATATCGATTAGATGTTATTTTATTGAAAATAAAATAAAATAAAAAGAAAGAGAAATAATTCGACAAAGGGAATTTAAACGCCCTATATCCAACATTCAAATTGCCCTTGTACTTACATTTCTATAACTATTTAATTTGTTTTATGGAGCAAGATATGGAAATAAAATATTGGTAGTCCTAAATTGGCAATTTTGTGACCCATCTAGTGCCATTTTTCAAGAAATACTAGAAAACTATATCTAAGGTAGAAATTGGCGGTCAAAGAGCATTAATGTCCCTTTATTTCCTGAAAAATATTAACCTATTTTTTAGGAATGAATTTTCTATCTTTTATTTAAAAATTATGTTAATAATTATAGGGAAAATAAGATTTTAAATTATAAATTTCATAAAAAAAATTATAAACAAAAGAAATAAAGCTAACTTTTCTTAGAATTAACATTTTCAACCAGGGGAAGAAGTCACTTTCCTATTAAATGGAAGGGATTGCATGACCTTGTCTTCTTCTTAAATTATGATTGATTGAATCATTGACATACATCGTATATAACATAACTGGTTGGGTGAAACCCAGTCTTATGTATGGGGGAGGGAAGAGCAACTCCCTCTGTTTCGATGCAAGGCTTTGCACCGAGAAGGGGAATGGGGGGGAGGGAGGTGTGGCCCTTCTTCTTGCTTGTTGCCTATATCTTGTGTCTTTTAACTGCAAGTAGATTTGCATTACATTTCAGAGCAAGAGTGTAACAAGAGAGTCAGAGACAGAGCTAATGTTACAAAGAGGTGTTTGCTCCCAAAGCCTCTACCCACAGTCATTCCACTAAACTGACCCAGTTAAAGAGGTGGAATGCTTTGTTCATTCCTGAAAAAGTTCTCTGGATCAATCTTACCTTTCACCAGTGCCAGCCTCCTAAAGTTAACACCAAAATATTTCTCCCCCCAGACCTTAGATTGTGGGTAACTTGGCTTGTCTGGATCATTCTTCCCCAAGTCTAGATCCTTACAGTTGATATATTGGCCTCTGGGTGACTTTGATACATATGGACTCAAGTAGTTGTACAGCTTCCTAATCCAACCCAGTTGCCTTTCTTCATCCTCATCACTTTGCCAAGTAAACAAGTACTGTATATTGTATCGATTACCTTTTCTATGTGGGAATGGGATCTCAGAGTCAGAGATCTCGCTCATTCTCCCGCCCATGGGATCCCAAATCATCATCCCGTTGGGATCTTCCATCAAAATCTTCCAAGCTTCTTCCATGGCGTTTTTTGGAATGATTTCCTTAACGTAGTCATATTTTATCTTGTAAGCTGGTTGGACTGGTGATCTTGATCTGTCTAATAAAGCATTTCTGGGCGATCCATCTGGCAATCCTGCAAAAGGAAAAACTGAATCGATCCAACTCATTTCTGTGCAGTGTTTGGGCTCCAGACCCAGCTCAGGGAAGCTGTTCTGGATCAGAGGGAGGCTCTTGTTGACACCCCATAAAGCCAATGCTCGGAAGGAGGCTCGGATTGTCATTTGTTTAGTTGTGTCAGCTACATTCGCAGCTTGAAGTGTCACTGCTAGATAGATGCGTTCATGGAGTTTGTCTGCTATTTTCTGCCATTTGTAGACGAGCTCTGTAGCACCTTCTTCTCTGTTCTTGGCAATGTTGCAGAGAGTCACGGCAGGAGGAACATAAACCAGCTTGATCTTCCATGAAAGGATCACACCAAAACTTGCTCCCCCACCACCTCTGAGAGCCCAAAACAGGTCTTCACCCATGGATCTTCTATCCAGCAGTCTCCCATTAACATCGATTATTTTAGCGTCCAGAATGTTATCAGCTGCGAGACCATACATCCTCACCATGTTGCCGGTGCCTCCCCCACTCAGATGCCCACCAACGCCCACTGTGTGGCAGTATCCCGCCGGGAAGCCATGGATCGAGCTTTTCTCAGCTATACTATGATACACCTCGCCAAGAGTTGCTCCGGCCTGAACCCAAGCCGTGCCATCATCTTCATTGACGGAAATATATCGGAGACGGGAGAGATCAATCAGCACAAACGGGTTATGAGAGGTATAAGACAGGCCTTCGAAGTCGTGCCCCCCGCTTCGAACTCTCACCTGCGTATCGTGCTTCTTGCAGCAGATTACAGACGCTTGAATCTGGGAATAATTTGTAGGTGCGACGATCAGGAGAGGTCTAGAGTTTGAAGATGACAGGAATCTCGTGTTCCTGATAGATGATTGCAAGAGAGAAGAGTAAGACGATGTATTCGGGGTGTGAACGACTCCATGGCTGTAGAATCCCATATGATTTTGGATGCATCCGAGTAAGGGCTCATGTGCTGAAACTAAAGAACCTGGGAGAAGAAAGAAGAGAAGAGCAGTGACTGCTCTGAAGCACAATTTCTTCATTTGGTTCGTTCGACAGTTGGATCGACCATGGCAGTTTAAATGCCTTCTGATCATCGGATTACAAGCACAGCTCGTTAGATTCGTCACTTCATTCCAAGAAAGAGTAAACCAGAATCCTTCACGTTTGCTTAAAATAACAATTAATGGGATTTGGTGCTACGTTCACATCTGATGAATCGCACTTGTTTCCATGTGAGTATGACAGTCATCAAGATCAAAACACGGTACCTCCACACCTTCAATCATGCAACATAGAAAAAATTATGGAACCGAGGATGAGCTTAAGATTTGATTACTTTCAATCACAAAACGTGAATGAAATGAGACCCATTTCGGTAGGTGATAGGTTTCATTCACTTTCTATATGTGAAGGGAGAGAACTAGTACTTTATTCACTTTTCTTGTCTGCTTAAAAGAGAAATTCTACTACTGCTAATACATGGGATAGCAGATTTGAACTATCTTAAAAGATACAAACTCTACTAGTGCTAATACATCTGATGGGAGGGAACTGTGGACAATAACTCAAAACACATTAGAAAGGTGGGATAATCTGTTCATTGCTCAAGAAATTATGCCTGCCAACCTGAGCCTTCACAAGGGATTTCATGCCCTGCTATTTCGTTCGTCTTTCCCCCCGAAGGCTCCCAGACCATTATCCCTGATCCCTGTTCCAGAAACAACTCCGACAGCCCCCTCAGTGCAGTTTTAGAATAGGATTTTTCACAAGGTCGGATTTATCCTTGAAAGAGGCCTTTGCACCTGGTGGTGGCTCCCTGGTGAGCAGAACCTCTCTGGGTGAACCAGATGGGTATCCTCCGAAGGTGATAATAGAGTCTATCCAGGTAGTCTTCTGACATTATTTTTCCTTCAAACCCAGCTTAGGGAAGCACTCACTGATCAGCTCGAGGAGCTCTATTGATCCACCAAAGAGACAAGGAATCAAATGTTGCTCTGGAGTGTGCTATTGCTCCCATTATGTTCACCTTGCAACAAGACTTTGATGAATAGATTGTAATCATAAATGAATTTCTACATTGAAATTCATATATAAAATTTAAATGGAAGCAAGAACAGTCGATTACCTCACACCATGACAATCAAATTCCAGAAGTTGAAGTTCGTCTCCTCTATTTAGAAACACCTCGATGGAAATGTCACAACCTGCTACTAGACCAGATCCGTCGTTCATAAAACCTTCCTTTTCCCATCAAAAGAGAGGGAGTGGTTAAACCTAAAAATAGGGAAACGACTAATATTTTTCCACTTGACCTATTCAATACTTAATATGTATCATTCAATATTGATACATTCTCAAACATTCCCATAAACATAATATCCTTAGACCCAAACAAAAAAAAATTAAATTGCATGAATCGTGAAGGTAAGTACTTTAGAACAAGTATTACCATCTATGTATTACAATGCAACTATCTTCTTTTGAATGATAACCATATGTGGCATATATCTGTATGAATGAAGTTCCAAATACTCATTTAGGATCATCAAACTTAAACTTCATTATCTAAACTTTATATATAGAACTAAATAAGAGAAGACACCCACTTGACCCATTCAATACTTAATATGTATCATTCAATATTGATACATTCTCAAACCTTCCCATAAATATAATATCCCTATACCCAAACAAAAAAAATTAAATTGCATGAATCGTGATGGTAAGTCCTTTAGAACAAGTATTATCATCTACATATTACAATGCAACTATCTCCTTTTGAATGATAACCATATGTGGCATATATCTTTATGAATGAAGTTCCAAATGCTCATTTAAGATCATCAAACTTAAACATACATTGTCATTCTCTAAACTTTATGTATAGAACTAAATAAGAGAAGACAAATTTGAAATTAACGAAGTTTTTGGATTGACAAAAATGCGATACAAACATAAAGGGAATCTCAATCACATAAAATTACCTAGTAGAACTAAGTATGTGTTCAACATGTCAATGGATCATCAATCATTAATCTAGTGTTGATGTGTTACACAACCACCTGGTGGTGGCTCCTTGTTGAGCAAAACCTCTCTGGGTGAACTAGATGGGTATCCTCCAAAGGTGATTATAGAGTCTATCCAGGTAGTCTTTCGGCAGTATTTTTCCTTTCGACCCAACTTAGGGATGTCAAAAGGCTGGCCAATACAACCTAAAAGACTAGTTGTTTAAGTGTGGAAAGCCAACCTAATCAAGAGAGGTGGACCAGAACCACCTTTGATACCCACCTCGCCCCTTATCGCTCCCTGTGGGATTCTAAGGTGGGATGTGTCAAACCTGACTCTGATACCATGTCAAACGCCTAACCAATAGGACTTCCTAGGAGGTCACCCATCCTAGTATTACTCTTACCCAAGTGCGTTTAACTTCGGAGTTTTGAGTCAGACGCCTAGCCAATACAACCCAAAAGACCAGTCTGCTAGATGCAGAAAGCACAACACTTAACCAGAGTGGATGGAACCACTCTAACACTCACCGTTCCCGGGTTCGAGACCGCTGCACTTTGGGATTCGAACGTGGAATATAGGTGCCTAACTCTGATACTATGTCAAACGCCTATGCAATATGATTTCCCAGGAGGTCACCCATCCTAATACTACTCTTGCCCAAACGCGCTTAACTTCGGAGTTCTGAGTCAGATGCCTAACCAATACAAACAAAAAGACCGGTCTGTTAGCACTTAACCAGAGTGGACGAAACCACTCTGACAAGGGAAACACTCACTGATCAACTTGAGGAGCCACCAAGAGACAAGGAATCAAATGTTGCTTGGACTGTAATGTTGCTCCCATTATATGCACCTTGCAACAATAATTTGATGAATAGATTCTGTAACATTTATCTGGATAATATTCCAATAGTAGATCTAGCAACACATTTTTGTTTTTTACGAGCTCATGAGATTGCACCACCACCAAGTATAAATACAAACCCTGAGGTTGATTTCCTAACATCAAGTTCACCCCCATAATCTGAATCTATATAGCCAATAGGAACCAACTTATTGGTTTGATATGTGAATTTTAGATCTTTATGAGTGTTCTTTTAATAGTTTGTCAATGCCAAACACTTGAGTCACTTTGATATCTACTCACAAGACTTACAATAAAGCCTACATCAGTATCAATACATAACATGGCATACATCAAACTATTGACTACCTCGGCTAAGAAGTAGATTGTATCTATAGTCTTTGTTCAGTACACGATGATGTCATTTTTTGATAAATTGGTCCATGTATAAATTGAGGAATCAATGGTCTTCCATCCAGCAACACTAAAACGTTTCAATACATTATCTAGATATTTTTCCTTAAGATAGAAAGTTTTTTAACCTTTCTATCTCTTTCAATTTTAATACCTAGGATAAAAGATGTTTCACCCATATATTTTTATCTTAATCACCTTAGTGCTTCTTAGTTATTTTATTCATAGTTTCCTATTGTAGCAATAAAAAACTCATTTTCTTATCGTTTTTAATATTTCTTAAAGGCTAGAGGAATCAAGTAAAAATAAAACGGTACAATCAACAGAAAATTTTCATCGAAGCATTTTTTTCCTATTGGCACTAACACACCCTTAATCTCTCTTGAGGAAGGATAATTGATAGAGGCTTTGAATTTGAAATAGATGTTTCCTTTGGATTGGTGTTAAAAGATAAGAGTGTACATATTTATACTTAAATAATCAACGTCTCTAACTTAAGAGGCCTTGCTACAAGTTGCCTTATCCAGATTTTTTCTCCTTGATTTTAGGTAATTCTTTTTAGAGAGATGTTAATTTGCTTCTCCTTCCCTTCTTGAGAAAATTTGATCTTGTGGGATAGATTATGTCTTTGACCAACCTTTTTTTGGCAAGAGTTTGAATTGATCCAAACTCTTGCATAGATCAAGTCCTTGATTGTCTTCGTTTGGCTTGATAGACACTCCATGATCCAAAAAAAACAAGTTTTTGAAAACTTTCCAACTTCAAACGATCAAGGAGGTGATCTATGTGCCAAAAGAAGTCGATCAAAGACAATCTATCCCACAAGATCAGTTTTTTTTCTGAAGAAAGAAAGGAGAAGTAAATCAACATCTCTCAAAAAGGAATTACCTAAAATAAAGGGAAAGAAATTACCTAAAATCAAGGAGAAAGAAAATTCGGATAAGACAACTTGTTAAAACGTAAGAGACCTTGATTCTTCAAGAATAAATATGTACACTCTTATCTTCTAACATCAATCAAAAGGAAACATCTGTTTCAAATTCAAAAATCTCTATCAATTATCTTTTCTCAATATGGTATTAGAGTAAGTGCTCATACGTGAACCTCCACTCAAACTATCCACATGTACGAGACACAAAATAAGGCCTACAGATGACGGAGAGTATTAAAAATAGTCCTACATGAAATATTTTAGATTTATTAGTTATGATTGATACTTTGTAACTTGACTAGTAATTTTGGGATTAACCTTGGACCCAACTTCACAATCTCTAGCATCTTAGTGATAGGTTAAAGCCACCTTGAGTTGACTCTTGCTCGAAGATAATATCTTACGTAATGACCACTTTGAGGGCAGTGGGACTCCACAAAGTGCTTTTCCCTTTTCCTATTTCATAACAAAGAAGAATGTGCTTCCTTTCAAGAACCTCACAATAAAACTAGTGAAACTGTAGACAATGAATGGCTTCCTAATGATTCAATTGGTGAGCAAATAACCTCATTGAGTTGGATTCGAGTTATTATCTAGCTCCATCTAGATTGCTTTCAATTTCTTTGCCTCCAAATTATACACTTAGAGTAGGTTAGAATTTGCTAAAAAAATATAGAGGTTCAGCAGCACAAGACTATGAATTGGTACCAGTCAAGTGACAAATCACGGCATCTATTTTTTTCTTCTAAAAAAATCTCAAGCTGCCTAAAACACTTATCGTCCTTTCTTCTTTTTCTATGTTTTAATTTTTTATATGAACAAGAAACCTAATAAACACATACACGAAAACAACGATAACACAAAACACACACAAAAAACAAAAAGAGAAAATAACCCTAGTTTGAGTAACAAGCTGAAGATGGCGTATTCATGGATAATTCAGAGGCTGTTCGTGAACTTGTAAAGAATAAATGGAGAGCAGTTGCCAAGGTTGCTTCAAATTGAAGCTGTCATGATAACTCAATTCGTAGAATCTCCAACTGAGGAGCAATGCAGAGTCTTGATTAAAATAAAAGAGAGTTTTTTTAGCTTTTAAGGACTATCCATGTGAAGCAAAAACAATTAGTGAAAACTGAAACGAATCATAATTTATGATTGATCGTTCTGGAGAGAAGGGGTCAACTCCTGAATGGAAATTGAAAACTGAGAATGTGGTGGAGGAGTGGCTCTCCTCACTTAATATAAAATAGTTGATAATAAAGAGTTAAGTTTCTAGGTGCCAACATTTTCTATTGTTGTTCCTTACTTAGAGACCCTCTTAATCACTAAATTGATCTGAAAACTGCTTCAGAATCATGGTTTATGCCCAGAAATCTGAGACGTGATTCGTGAAATTTCGTGAAAGTGAGGAGTATTAAGACATTTTGCTTGAACAAACTTTCAATAGAAGGCCCTTTAAACTACTACTGCATTAACTACTATGAATATCAAGTGAGAGATACAAAGAACAAGATAAAATGGGAGAGAGAGAGAGAGAGTCAAGAAAGTGATATAAATGTTAGAACCTTCATTTCTACCGCAAAAGCTCTCAATCTTGAAAGAGAAAACCGAGTATGACTTGGGTGGATAAGTGGGACAGATGTTGTATTAAACAAGAATGCCAACAGTTGGCCTTTTAAAGTTTATACCGGAGTCAAGATACTGAATTAATAAATCGTCTAAATCAATTCGGTAGGTCACAACTGAGAAGATCCAGCCAAGCTTTCATTCCCACCATTTTTCAATCCTCTATAAATTACAGAAAAGATCTCTCAAAGGAGGAGAGAGAGCCAGAAACATGGTTTCTTCAAGCTCCTTCATGCCCATTCTTCTACCTCTCTTCATTGCCTTGATTGTATCATCAAGTGCATTCCCAGATGATGAAAGTTTCCTACATTGCTTGTCCCAGAAGTTGCCTTCTTCTACCGGAGCTTCGAAAGTTCTGTACACCCCAAACACCACTTCCTACACTCAGCTCCTCCAATCCTCCATAAAAAATCTGAGGTTCAATACTTCCTCGACTCCCAAGCCTCTTCTGATAGTTGCTCCCACTCATGATTCCCATGTCCAAGCGACGGTCATCTGTTGCAGGAAGCATGACATGCAAATGAGAGTCCGAAGCGGGGGCCATGACTATGAGGGCCTCTCCTTCGTCTCCGACGAGCCATTTGTCTTGGTGGATATCGCCAACATGCGAAAAGTCACTGTAGATGTTGAAGAAGGCACGGCTTGGGTCCAAACTGGAGCAACTCTGGGACAATTATATTATGAGATTGCTCAGAGGAGCGGAACTCGCGCGTTTCCTGCCGGTTGGTGCCCCACTGTGGGCGTCGGTGGACAGGTTGCCGGAGGAGGAATCGGCACCATGATGAGAAAATTTGGCGTGGCTGCAGATAATGTCGTTGATGCTCGCTTAGTAGATGCTGAAGGGAGAATTTTTGATAGAGAATCCATGGGCGAAGATATGTTCTGGGCGATTAGAGGAGGTGGGGGTGCGAGCTTCGGCGTACTTCTCTCATGGAAGATCAAACTCGTCCCAGTTCCTCCCATCGTCACTGTTTTCAACATCAACAGGACCTTGGAGGAAGGAGCAACCAGGATTTTGAGCCGTTACCAATATCTTGCAGAAAAATGTCACGATAATCTATACATTAGAGCATTGATCCAAGGTGCGGACGTAGGAGGAAAAAGAACAATGAGAGCAGTGTTCGACTCATTGTTTCTGGGTAGAGCGGAAGAGCTCCTAAAAGTGACCGGAGAATGCTTCCCTGAGTTGGGTCTGAAAGCAAATGATTGTCAGGAGATGAGTTGGATAGACTCTACTATCTTCACTGGAGGATACCCTTCTGGATCGCCCACAGAGGTGTTGCTCAGTAGGGATCCACAGCCTGCAACTGCAAAGTCCTCCTTCAAGGCCAAATCAGATTTTGTCAAAGCACCCATTTCTGAAACTGGACTAGAATCGCTCTGGAAGTTGTTTCTAGAACAAGGATCAGGGATAATGTTCTGGGAGCCTCTGGGTGGAAGGATGGATGAAATTCCGGAGCTCGAAATCCCTTTCCCACACAGAAAAGGTAACTTGTACAATGTGCAGTATGTGGTAATGGTAAGGGACGGTGACAAGGGTCAAAAGGATCTGGATTGGATTAACAGATTGTATGATCAGATGACTCCCCATGTATCAAAGTATCCAAGGGCTGCATACCTCAACTTCAGGGATCTCGACTTGGGAGTGAACGGAAAGGGCGAGCCTAATTACTTCAAATCTTTCATTTGGGGTTTCAAGTATTTCAAAGGGAATTTCAGGAGACTGGCCCTTGTAAAGGGCCAGCTTGACAAGGATAACTTCTTCAGGAATGAGCAGAGCATTCCACCATTGTAGGGTCCTTGTCTAATGCTTTACATATTACTAGCCTAATCATATCCATGTTTGAAAGAAAAAAATAACACAAATGTCATAGTAGCAGTGTTCAAAAGATGTTCTATCCCAAGAAAATGATCAATAATATGACCTTTTCGTGCAACATAACTTAGATTACTAATTGGATACTTTGTTATGCCTCATAAGAGTCTGAAATTTTCTTCAAAATTAGATAATAAAAATTTGATAATGAAAAATTAAACCCTAATCAACCGCTTAGATCGTGCCAATAGCATGAGTCCATCACTAAAGATAAACTGGATATTGAAATCATGACTTTCACCATGATCAAAGGCTTAGATTGTAACTAATGAAAATAGGTCTCACCTTTCAAAAGGAACAGTGACAAGTGACCTCATCCAAAGGATGACATATGGCACCTTTAAGAGAAGACAAATAAGGTGACACATGAAAGCTTGAAAGTCACAATCAAATTTCGAAAGAAGAACCTTAAGGCAAATGCAGACCTCTAAAATACCAATGTTAGGCTTAAGCAGACCAACAACCAGGTGAACACATTTGTAGAGAAGCTAATATTATTTTTCTATAAACTTTGTAAATTTAAGCAAACCCTCAATTCCTTAACCAACATGTTTTATGATATCATTCTGGGAATTGCTGGATATTTTGGCAATAGAGAATCATGGAGAGAAAAGAAAACAAGATAGAAAACCACTTTTCTTTTTTGGTTAAAAAATTTTCTCCTAAAAATTCATAGAATTTGAAGAGAAAAAAGAAAAGAAATGGAAAGTGACCAGAAAATTTTATTGGGATGATTTGGGATCTTGGACATTTCATGTGTCTCCTTTCTTCGTTGTGCCCCATATCCTCCTAAGTCGAGCTCCTTCCTTATGACGAGCGAGAGAAAGCTCATTCCTTCTGACGTGCAAGAGTAAGCCCCTTCCCTCTGAGGATCAAGACAAAACCCCTTCCCTCTGATGAGCAAGAGAATTTTATTTCTTTCCCTTCGTTGTGTCAATACATCTGGCGATCTGCATGTATCTAGCCTTTAAGAAATATTAAAAATGAAACTCATTTTATTATCCTTTTTAAATATTTCCCTCCACACACATTTTTTGCTCTTTCATTTGCTAAACGATGAATAGTAAAAGATAACAAGAGTATTAAAAGAAAAGTTGCTATAGTTTATGGAGCCTCAAGTGTGATATATGTTGAATGTCATGCAACAGTATGGCATTATAAGAAAATTATCGACAAATTGATCTTGGAGGAAAATAATAGTGGTAGAAGAGCGCTACTGGAGCAACTTACTTGTTCAAATGACATGGATTGTCGAGAGCAACTACACATGGGGATTGGTGCATTTGGAAGATTTGTTAATATCTTGAGGGAAACAGGTCATCTTAAGGATACTGTGTATAGTATGGTAGAGGAGCAAATGGCAAAGTTTCTCTATATAGTTGGTCATAATTGGAAGAACCATCTAGTAAAATTCTATTTCTTTCGATTTGGAGAAACAATTTGCCATCACTTCCATCAAGTCCTCCAAGCAATCATATCTTTGGAAGATATTTTTTTCAAACAACCTGATGGATTAGTTCCCCAGAAACAAAAACAACAATAAGTTATAACTTTACTTTAAGTATTGTGCAAGTGCTATTGATGGAACACATATTCGTGTGAAAGTGCCAGTAGACGATGTATCAAGATATCAAGCAAAAAATAAGCATCCAACACAAAATGTGTTGGCTACATGCACATTTAATCTAAAATTCATATATGTTTTGGCTGGTTGGGAAGGGTCTGTATCTTATTCAAATGTTTTGAATAATGCAATGACAAGATAAGTGGACAAGTTGATCGTACCTAAAGGTAATCTCTAAGCTATAAAATAATTATTTATAAAAATTTAATTGTAATAACTTAATATTTTGGCCCTTAGGTAAATATTATGTCGTGGATGCGAGGTTTATATTGAGAGACGATTTTCTTATACTATATCGAGGTAAACACTATATCATTAAAGAGTATTTAGTTCGTGGTGCTAAGAATTTTGATGAGATGTTTAACCATATACATGCCTAGGAATGCAATTGAAAGGACATTTGGTGTATTAAAGAAAAGATTTCTCATTTTGAAGACGGGGCCTAATTATCTAATTCAAACTCAGGCAAATATTGTATTAGCAAGTGTATTATTCACAATTATCTTATGGGGGTTGATCCATAGCTAATGCTTATTAAGGAGGTTGATCAAGAGCTTATGGAGCAAGAGATTGACAAGGAAGTGTGGTTAATTACAAATTTATTTGAAGAGGTCAACAAGCAAAACGATTGAGGGAAAAATAGCTAAAACAATGTGGCATGATGAGATGTAATGAAAACTACTTATTTGAATATTATATCATTCTACAAACATGAGATATCTTCTTGAAAACTGTTTATGTTTGAAGTATGTATGTATTAAGTTAGATTTGTAATTGAAATAGTTTCAAGTTTTAATTAAATTAGAGTTTTAATTTTTATGTATACATGTATTTTACATATTTGGTATTTGATGTCTAATTGTTGAAAAATTGATATTGACTATTTATAGGAAAATGGATAGTAGTGGAAGTGATAAAAAGAACATTATATGGAGTCAAGAGATGGATAATTGTCTTATGAAGACTCTTATAGATCAAATGAATAAGGGCAAAATTTTTTATAGGATCTTTATAGGAACTGCCTATTCAGTTGCTTCTAGACTTATGTCAGATAATTTTGGATGTTTTTGTAGCTTGCAATGTATATTTGTCCAATATATTAAAAACCGGTTGAAGACGTTGAAGAAGAACTTTGCTACACTTTAGGAACTCCATCATAATAATGGTAGTGGATTTGGTTTTAATCAATCAATCATGATGTTTGAAGTAGTTCCACAAGTTTGGGGCAATTACATAAAGGTATGTTCATACACATTTTATTTTTTTATGTTTTAACTAACCTTTGTATACTAATTTTGTTTATAATTTGTTAAATGTGTAGGCTCATCCAGATGCAATACAATATCGATATAAACCTATTTTGAACTATGATAACTTACACTTTCTTTTTGGAAAAAAACATGCAATTGGGTCTAGCGGTACTATTACCAAAGAGAGGCGAATGAATTTGGATAAGGGGCCTACCATATCAAACTTGGGAGATAGCTTTACATCCCTTAAAGATGGTACTAATGAAGTGGAAGACATTGCAAACTCTCCTACTCAAGTGGCAACAATTCCTAGAACATCTACTTAGTTTGGAATTAGTAAGGTAAAGCATAAAAAATGATGGGTTTTGGATGTCATAGATGAAGATCTGAAATCAATCAAGGAGAGTTTTGATGGACTTGCATATGTCAATTCATTAGGGAACATTCAAACCTCTCAAACACATGAGTTGTATAATAAAGTGATGAAGATTCTAGAACTTTATGAACGTACCAAGATGAAAGCATATGACGTTCTTGTTGAGAGTTCTACTAGAGTTGTTGTACAACTTTGAGTACTTTAGAAATTAACTTACTTTATGATAAATAACATTTTATAGATAATTGATCTTAATTGATAAATAAAAGTATCGATAATATTTTAATTATTATAGATATTTTAATCCTTAGGCTTGTATATACTTTCAATTATTATTCTTTTTTAAAAATTATTAATTTTTTTTCTTTTCCATTTTCTTATGCATTCAAACAAGAGAAACCATGTTTCTCTTTTGTTTTCTCTCGTATTTTTCATGGGCATCCAAACAAGAGAAAAAAAAAACCTCTTTTTGTTTTTTTTCCTTTTTCTCTTTCTTTTATTTTATTTTCTTTTCTTTTCTTTATAGGTTCCAAACATGCCCTTAATGATTAAACGAGTACACACTGTGTTAAGCACCTAGCCAATAGTATTAAAAAGACTGGCCTGTTACGAAAGGAAGGCATAGGTACTTCACCCAGGACCATAATAATACATCCACTAGCCGACGACTACAACGGATTTTACCCACATAGAGACGAGGTGTTAGTTGCGTCCAAGTGACGTAATCACCTGCAGCCGCGGGGAATCGAACTCGCGATGTAACGATTGATCTAATACCAAATGTTAAACACCTAACTAATACTACCCTAAAAACCGGCCTGTTAGGAACATAAGGCATATGTGTTTAACCCAAGACCATAACACACTGCCATTACATCCAACCATACAATTTCTGAACTACACCATTTCAATATTTATTTTAATATATTTTTTTATTTTAATTGATTCAATTCCTAATCAATATAACTTGTCAGTTTTCTCATCCAAATGGGTTAAAAATCAGTATAATTTGATTACTAATTTTATAAACGTATAGGTCCTACCAATTATTAGTTTTATGTGTCTGGTGTTATGGGGTATTTAATAGATGATTGTAGGCTGTATTGAATCTCCTCCTGTGTTAGGTAATCCAAAGTCGTGAACGAACCAACAAGTATACCATTCTCTTAACCTTCAATTCTATTACTAGACAACTCAAAAGCTTAAACTCGGTCTCTGTAAGTTATGCACTATTCAATATATACTGGCGACAACCAGTAGCCCTCCACCCACTTCCAACTCCTTTCTCTTTTAATTATTAATGAGTATCCCTCGTGCATCGCATGAATAGTTCTTAAAGTCATGAAATAACTTATACTCTACGATAATATTTATTTTCTGTTTCTTTTCTCTTAGAGCATTTGCTGTTATGATTCTTATTTTTTTACAATTTTAAGATGGAGATGCTTCCGAGCGATTGACTATTATTTTTTCTCTTAGAATTGTCTTGCTTTCTGTTCTGTACTTGCACAGCCTGTGTGTTTTTTCCTGTCAACGTGCTACCTTTATCTTATCAGCTTTCTTTTTATGCATACCAGCTGTTTGTAGAAATTTTCTCTGATTGACACTAGGTATTTTCTCCCTTGTGCTGTCAAATGTTTTAGTTAATCGTTCAATTTGAAACCCAGTTGCTAGATTATTCAGATTGGTCAGTAATACCTAGTGTGGTGCTTACATAGAAAAACTCAAATGAATGCATTCAACAGCAGCAACTCAAAACATATGGAAAATCTTTACAGAGGTGGAATGCTCTATTCATTCCTAAAGAAATTCTGCTTGTCCACGTGACCTTTGACAAGTGCCAACCTCCTGAAGTTGCCTTTGAAGTACTTGAAGCCCCAACTGCTAGATTTGAAGTAACTTGGCTTGCCCTTCCCATTCACACCCAGATCAAGATCTCTGTAGTTGAGATAAGCAGTCCTGGGATGTTTTGATACATGTGGAGTCATCTGATCATACAATCTGTGGATCCAGTCCAGACCCTTTTTAGTGCTCTCAGTATCCTGTAACCTGATTACATACTGCACATTGTACCAGTTCCTCTTTCTGTGTGGGAAGGGGATTTCATGCTCTGAAATTTTACTCATCTTCCCTCCTAGAGGTTCCCACAGCATAGCCCCGGAATTCTCTTCATGAAACAGCTTCAACAGCATTTTCAGTGAACTCTCTTAGATGGGTTTCCTCACAAAGTCTGATTTGGTTTCGAAGGATCCCTTTGCTGTTGCAGGTGGTGGCTCCCTGCTCAATAATGCTTCTTTTGGTGAGCCAGAAGGGTACCCTGCAATGAATATGACCGAGTCTATCCAACTCATCTCTCGGCTGTCTTTCTCATTCAAACCCAGATCAGGGAAGCACTCTCCTGTCACTTTGAGGAGCTCGTCAGCTGGACTAAAAAACAAGGAGTCAAATATTGCTCGCACTGTTCTGTTGCCTCCTACATTAGCACCCTGCAGCAACACTCTAATGAATAGATTCTCATGGCATTTCTCTGGGAGATATTGCCACCGATTCACAATCCTGGTTGCGCCCTCTTCCAGGGTCCTGTTGATGTTGAAAACGGTGATAGTGGGCGGAACTGGGACTAGTCTGATCTTCCATGTGAGAATCACAGCAAAACTTGCTCCCCCACCTCCTCTAATGGCCCAAAAGAGATCTTCGCCCATAGATTTTCGATCAAGGATTCTCCCATTGGCATCAACAAGGCGAGCATCAATGACATTATCTACAGCCAGTCCAAATTTTCTCATCATGGTGCCAATCCCTCCACCTGCAATCAGCCCACCAATGCCCACAGTCGGGCATAAACCGCCAGGAAACGCATGAATCCCACTCTTCTGAGAAATCCCATAATATAGATATCCTAGAGTTGCTCCAGTTTGGACCCAAGCTGTATTATCTTCAACATCTACAGTCACTGCTCGGAAGTTGGCCATATCCACAACAACAAAAGGCTCATCTGAGACGAAAGACAGACCTTCGTAGTCATGCCCCCCACTTTGGACTCTCATCCCAATGCCATGCTTCCTGTAACAGACAACTGTTGTTGGATTTGGGATTCATGTGTGGGTGAGATTACCAGAAGAGGCTTGGAAGTTGAAGAGGAATTGAACCTTAGATTGTTTATGGAAGACTGAAGGAGCCAGGTGTAGGCAATGGTGTTTTGGGTGTAGATGACTTGAGAACTCCCTTGAGATGATGGCAATTTCTGGGTTAGACACTGGAGGAAGGTTTCATGGACTGGATGGGTAGTCACCGAGGCAAACAAGACAAGGAAAATAGAGAGCACAGTGAGGCTGGTGGATCCTGTAGAAGAAACCATCTTTTGTATTCTTACCTTAGAAATGGTTTCAGTTTATATGGTTGTAGCAATGAAAGGAACGAGAGCAGAACAAAGTTGACTTGCCTTTGTTTTACAGTTGTCTTTCCTGTCTTTGAGTTCAACTATTCAAATGTTGTCTTTCCTGTCTTTGAGTTCAACTATTCAAATGTTGTCTTTCCCGTCTTTGAGTTCATCTATTCAAATGTTAACATTTAGTCAAAAGATTTTTCCTGCTAGATCAGTTCTTGATTATCATGTTTCAGTGCCATTTGTTTGAAGGAAGACTTAACTTTTGGATTTTTGACTTTTCGAAGTTATTTCAATCTTTCAGGAAAAGTTTCCTAAGTAAACTTTTTTCCGATTGGTATTACCAGTTAAAAGAGTCAAAGAAAAAAAAGGTTGCTAGTTAAGGTAGAATTAGGATAGCCAGTCATTATTAGTCAATGTGGAGAAATATGAAGATCATTTCATGTAAAATGGGTTGTAAAATGGAAAAAAATTGGAAGGAAAGGTTTTACCCATTTATTTTACCAATGAACTGAAAATAATTAGGTAAAAAATTTTTAAGGGTTAACTAAAATTTTAAAAGATAATTTAAAAACGTGATAAAATAATAAAAAATGTAAACAATTATTATTTTTTCAAACATTTGTTAAATGTAAAATGAACCTATCTTTTTTACTACATAAATAAAGTTTTTGGCTGATACATAAGGGGGTATGAATTGATAATTAAAAATTAATTACATCTTTATTTAAATAATGAAATAATCAAATAAAAAAACTTTTGCCCATTCCCTTTCTCATTATTAAACGATATACAAGAAAACTGGCGAATCCTTAAACAAATAGGAAATATTTTTCATTTCCATTTATAAATGGAAAGGTGACAAACAAGTTATATTAATATTTCTCATAACTGGCATGAGAAAAAGAAAAGAAAAGAAAAGTAGGTTTAGAATGGGGCAGAGGGTCGCCTGTGTCTTCAGCCTTGTAATTCATGATATATTCTTACTTTCTAATTTAATTTTTTTTTTTTTTTTTTTTTTTTTTTTTTATGAACAAATCTCTCAGCTTCATATGAGGATGTGGGTTCGAATGTCTACACACACATACATGGTACCATCATAGATTTCACAAACTGCATCTGCCATTACAAATTTCCTTTCCTATGTGGGAAAGGTAGTTCAGACTCTGAAATCTTGCTCATTTTCCCACCCAAAGGATCCCAGATCATTATCCCTGTTGTTTCTTCCAGTAATATATCCCAAATTCCTTTCAGGGCATTTTCTGGATTTGTGGGTCTTTGCTCAGGAGAGACTCTGTGGGTGACCCGCATGGGGATCAGAGCTGATTCAATCCAGTTCTTTTCTTAGCAGTCTTCTGCCCTTAAACCTAGTTGGGGAAAGCTGTTATTCATCAGTGATAGGAGCTGTTCAACAGTTCCTAGAAACAGAGAGTTGGAAGAAGCATGGACTATTGTTTTGTTCTCTGCATCTACCTTTTGCAAGACAAGTTGAAAGAAGAGGTTTTCATCAAATTTATCAGCCACAGATTTCCATTTACTGACAAGCTCTGTTATATCCCTCTAATGTCCTGTCGATTGTGGAAATTGTCATAGAAGGAGCAACATGAACTAACCTGATCTTCCATGACAGAATCACTCATTGATCCTTGCATCTCTTTCAAAAGGAACTTCTAGATGCCCTCCAACCCTTCTTCAGAGATGGGTTGTTTCACAAAATCAGATTTAGTCTTAAAAGAGGCCTTACCTAACGGAGGGTTCCTGCTCAAAAGAACTTCTCTGGGTGACCCAGAACTGTACCCTCCAAAAAAGATAGTTGAGTCTATCCCACTCATTTGAGAAGAGTCTTTATCCTGCAACCCTAGTTCAGGAAAACACTGTTCCATTACAGTGAGGAGCTCTTGAACACCACCAAGATACAAGGAGTCGAACAGTGCTTGAACTGTTCTGCTTCCATTTACATTAGCCTCACTCTAATGAAGACATTTTCATGGCACTTCTCTGAAACATACTGCCACCTATTCACTACCTTTGTGGCACCTTGTTCTAGGGTCTTGGCAATGTTGAAGAGTGTTCCAGGGACAGCAACTAACTTGATCTTCCATGGGAGGATGACACCAAAGCTGTAAGCTCCCCCCTCATCTAATAGCCCAAAGCAGAACCTCACCCATTCGTTTTCCTAGAATCATACTGTTGGAGTGAACTAAGAGGGCATCAATGACATTATCAGCAGCTAGACCATACTACCGATGTCACCACGACCGAAAAGCCCACCAACCCCCACAGAGGGGCATAGTCCTGTAGGGAACCCAAGAGTTCTACTCTTCTCTGCAATTCTATAGTACAATTCACCAATGAGAGCACCAGCCTGGACCCATGAAGTTTTCTCTTCAATGTCTACAGTAATGAACTTCAAGTTAACAAGATCCACCACCACAAATGGCTCATGGGCGACAAATGAGAGCCCTTCATAGTCATGGTCTCCACTACGGACTCTCATTTGAATGTCATGCTCCTTACAGCAAAAGACTGCTGCTTGGATTTGGGATTCATGCGTGGGTGCAATTATAAACAAAGGTTTTGGAGCCGTGGATGCATTGAATCTCAGATTTTCCAAGGATGATTGCAATCGACTGCAGTAAGAAATTGTATTCGGGATTTGAGAACCTGGGTTTGGTTCGTAGAGGAAGACAGATTCACAGAAAGACATTGGAGAAAGGAGTCCAGGCTGGTCGCAGAAACTTCAAACAGAATGAAATGAGAAGAAGAGAAACAAGAGCAGGAAACCAAGCAGTTGAAGGCACCATTTGCATTCCTTCTTCACTCACACATGATTTCCAGGTTTATTTATTGCGACAGTCTGTTATAATGTTGTATTTTTTCACTGCTTCCCGTAAAAAAAATCACATGCAAATCAATCCAAGTTTTTTTTTTTCTGTTCTTAACGAAGTTATTCCTTCTTCCGTGTCTGGGTTAACCAGGCGTCATATCTTCTCATGAAAGCTCCATTTCCTAATTTTTTCCCCTTCACAAAATGTTCCTCTGTCTGCAAACGTCAGAAAATCGTTGTCTCGTACCTGAATCTCTACAGTGAATCGGCGGCAGACAAGCAAATCCAGAAATCATTTTCACTTCAAGCACCATTTTCGTCGTCTCAGTGTTTCCTTGCACGGTTCTGTTGTTCCAACTGCACTTGAGATTTGAAGAATCCATTGATCTTTTCTGTTCTAATGAACTGTTGCATGTGATTGTTCTCAATTTTTTATAATGGATCTTATCCCATATTGATAAATTATAAAGGAGTAGTTGAGTTGGTTCAACAACTAATTATTATTAATTACTGCTCAAACTGTTAATTCTTCCCTCCAAAGTCTACAAACCAGAGATGATGAAATGAAAAGACAATACCGATGCTTAGAACGGAAGCTTTTTTTTCCTATAATCACTCTCGCGTTCTTTAACGCCATCGTCATCATCATCTTCTTCTATTTTCTCCAACAGTAGAATCCATTTCTGTCTTTGCATCTATCGTGAAGTCCGAGTAACCAATCGAGACCGTTTTTTCATTGAAAGAAACAAGATTTTGTCAAAGTCTCCATTTCTTAACAAGTGTGATCGTTTTCTTAGGCTACCTTTTAATATTTAAGATAGTTGACGATTGATACCGACAGAAGTTGAATTTAACCTGGAAACTGAAGTACTAATGGTTCTTGTGAAGACAAGTCAAGTATTGTTTAGTAAAAAAGGTGTGTACTAGGGAAGACGACGACAGGAGTAGGAGAGGGCACGGAGGCTGGCAACCATTCGAGAAGAAAATTTATATATGTGCAGACGCATACTGGTGCAAGAAATGGATAGCAGATTCTAAAATCTGATCAGGAATTCAATACCCTCAGAAGACTCTTTCTTCCACATACACGAAAACAAAGATAACACAAAACACACACACACACACAAAAAAAAACAGAGAGAGAGAGAGAAAATAACCTAAGTTTGAGTAACAAGCTGAAGATGGCGTATTCAGGGAAAATTCAGAGGCTGTTCGTGAACTTCTAAAGAATAAATGGAGAGCAGTTGCCAAGGTTGCTTCAAATTGAAACTGTCATGATAACTCAATTCGTAGAATCTCCTACTGAGGAGCAATGCACAGTCTTGGTTAAAATAAAAGAGAGTTTTTTAGCTTTTAAGGACTATCCATGTGAAGCAAAAACAATTAGTGGAAACTGAAAAGAATCATAATTTATGATTGATCGTTCTGGAGAGAAGGGTTCAACTCCTGAATGGAAATTGAAAACTGAGAATGTGGTGGAGTGGCTTTCCTCAATATAAAATAGTTGATAATAAAGAGTTAAGTTTCTAGGTGCCAACATGTTCTATTGTTGTTCCTTACTCAGAGACCCTCTTAAACACTTAATTGATCTGAAAACTGCTTCAGAATCATGGTTGATGCCAAGAAATCTGAGACGTGACTCAAGAAATTTCGTGAAAGTGAGGAGTATTAAGACATTTTGCTTGAACAAACTTTCAATATAAGGCCCTTTAAACTACTACTGCATTAACTACTATGAAAATCAAGTGAGAGATACAAAGAACAAGATAAAATGGGAGAGAGAGAGAGAGTCAAGAAAGTGATATAAATGTTAGAACCTTCATTTCTACGGCAAAAGCTCTCAATCTTGAAAGAGAAAACCGAGTATGACTTGGGTGGATATTTGGGACAGATGTTGTATTAAACAAGAAAGCCAACAGTTGGCCTTTTAAGGTTTATACCGGAGTCAAGATACTGAACTAATAAATCGTCTAAAACAATTCGGTAGGTCACAACTGAGAGGATCCAGCCAAGCTTTCATTCCCAACATTTTTCAATCCTCTATAAATTACAGAAAAGATCTCTCAAAGGAGGAAAGAGAGCCAGAAACATGGTTTCTTCAAGCTCCTTCATGCCCATTCTTCTACCTCTCTTCATTGCCTTGATTGTATCATCAAGTGCATTCCCAGATGATGAAAGTTTCCTACATTGCTTGTCCCAGAAGTTGCTTTCTTCTACCGGAGCTTCGAAAGTTCTGTACACCCCAAACACCACTTCCTACACTCAGCTCCTCCAATCCTCCATAAAAAATCTGAGGTTCAATACTTCCTCGACTCCCAAGCCTCTTCTGATAGTTGCTCCCACTCATGATTCCCATGTCCAAGCGACAGTCATCTGTTGCAGGAAGCATGGCATGCAAATGAGAGTCCGAAGCGGGGGCCATGACTATGAGGGCCTCTCCTTCGTCTCCGACGAGCCATTTGTCTTGGTGGATATCGCCAACATGCGAGAAGTCACTGTAGATGTTGAAGAAGGCACGGCTTGGGTCCAAACTGGAGCAACTCTGGGACAATTATATTATGAGATTGCTCAGAGGAGCGGAACTCGCGCGTTTCCTGCCGGTTGGTGCCCCACTGTGGGCGTCGGTGGACAGGTTGCCGGAGGAGGAATCGGCACCATGATGAGAAAATTTGGCGTGGCTGCAGATAATGTCGTTGATGCTCGCTTAGTTGATGCTGAAGGGAGGATTTTTGATAGAGAATCCATGGGCGAAGATATGTTCTGGGCGATTAGAGGAGGTGGGGGTGCGAGCTTCGGCGTACTTCTCTCATGGAAGATCAAACTTGTCCCAGTTCCTCCCATCGTCACTGTTTTCAACATCAACAGGACCTTGGAGGAAGGAGCAACCAGGGTTTTGAGCCGTTACCAATATCTTGCAGAAAAATGTCACGATAATCTATACATTAGAGCATTGATCCAAGGTGCGGACGTAGGAGGAAAAAGAACAATGAGAGCAGTGATCGACTCATTGTTTCTGGGTAGAGTGGAGGAGCTTCTCAAAGTGACCGGAGAATGCTTCCCTGAGTTGGGTCTGAAAGCAAATGATTGTCAGGAGATGAGTTGGATAGACTCTACTATCTTCATTGGAGGATACCCTGCTGGATCGTCCAGAGAGGTATTGCTCAGTAGGGAGCCACCGCCTGCAACTGCAAAGTCCTCCTTCAAGGCCAAATCAGATTTTGTCAAAGCACCCATTTCTGAAACTGGACTAGAATCACTCTGGAAGTTGTTTCTAGAACAAGGATCAGGGATAATGTACTGGGAGCCTCTGGGTGGAAGGATGGATGAAATTCCGGAGCTCGAAATCCCTTTCCCACACAGAAAAGGTAACTTGTACAATGTGCAGTATCTGGTAATGGTAAGGGACGGTGACAAGGGTCAAAAGGATCTGGATTGGATTAACAGATTGTATGATCAGATGACCCCCCATGTATCAAAGTATCCAAGGGCTGCATACCTCAACTTCAGGGATCTCGACTTGGGAGTGAACGGAAAGGGCAAGCCTAATTACTTCAAATCTTTCATTTGGGGTTTCAAGTATTTCAAAGGGAATTTCAGGAGATTGGCCCTTGTAAAGGGCCAGGTTGACAAGGATAACTTCTTCAGGAGTGACCAGAGCATTCCACCTTTGTAGGTTCCTTGTCTAATGCTTTACATATTACTAGCCTAATCATATCCATGTTTGAAAGAAAAAAATAACACAAATGTCATAGTAGCAGTGTTCAAAAGATATTCTATCCCAAGAAAATGATCAATAATATGACCTTTTCGATCAACATAACTTAGATTACTAATTGGATACTTTGTTATGCTTAATAAGAGTCAGGCTTAAGCAGACCATCAACCAGGTGAACACATTTGCAGAGAAGCTAATATAAATTTAAGCAAATCCCCAATTCCTTAACCAACATGTTTTATGATGGCACAGATGAGGTCCACTAGAAACTTTTTTAGCTTCTTTATTGATATCATAATGTTATGTATCATTCTGGGAATTGCTGGATATTTGTACAAATAAGCTTCTTACTCTCAATGTCAGCTCAAACATTTAATTAGTTTTCGGAATTCAAGGTTTGATTGAAGCTTTTGCTTTTCATTCCAGTATATGAAATAGCTGTTGTGTCTGGATAAGCTTTACTTTCTAGTGTGCCTGCTTTCTTCACTATTTCTTCATTTGTGCAAGGGACTGTGTATTTGGATTTTGATCGTTTCTAATTTTTACAAGACTTTCCTCAAACCTACATATCAAATGCAAACTTTGATGACAGAAGCACCAACTAAACCTGCTGAAATGAATCAAATACAAAAAAGACAAAAACCTAAGATTTTAATATGGTTCAGCCAATTTTGCCTACATCAATAGAAGAGGAGGAAGAGAGATCCACCAATAAAAAAAATTGGGAGATGCAAAAGTCTTTTTCATTTATGATAGAAACCATTAAAACTCTAGCCGCCATCCTAGCCAAAAATTATTATCATATAATTATTTGAATGAAACCTTAGGGTGTGTATGGAATCCCAAGAAAAGAAAAAAAAAATAAAACAAAACAAAGAAAAAGGGAAAGAAAGTGATTTTATGTTGTTTGGCAACAGAGAATCATGGAGAGAAAAGAAAACAAGATAGAAAACCACTTTTCTCTTCTGGTTAAAAATATTTCTCCTAAAAAATCATAGAATTTGAAGAGAAAAAATAGAAAAGAAATGGAAAGTGACCAGAAAATTTTATTCGGGTGATTTGGGATCTTGGACATTTCATCTGTCTCGTTTCTTCGTTGTGCCCCATATCCTCCTCAGTCGAGCTCCTTCCCTATGATGAGCGAGAGAAAGTTCATTCCTTCTGATGAACGAGAGAAAGCTCTAACGTGCAAGAGTAAGCCCCTCAGCTCCGACGAGCA
This sequence comes from Aristolochia californica, assembly GCF_029961685.1. Lineage (NCBI taxonomy): Eukaryota > Viridiplantae > Streptophyta > Magnoliopsida > Piperales > Aristolochiaceae > Aristolochia > Aristolochia californica. The sequence goes on from NW_027181826.1 coordinate 24,436,796, forward strand.
AGAGAAAACCCCTTCCCTCCGACGAGCAAGAGAATTTTATTTCCTTCCCTTCGTTGTGCCAATACACTAGGTGATTTGCATGTATCTAGCTTTTAAGAAATATTAAAAAGGAAACTCATTTTATTATCCTTTTTTAATATTTCCCTCCACACATTTTTTGTTCTGTCATTTGCTAAAGGATGAATAGTAAAAGATAACAAGAGTATTAAAAGAAAGGTTACTACAGGTTATGGGGCCACGAGTGTGATATATGTTAAATGTCATGCAACAGTATGGTATTATAAGAAAATTATCAACAAACTAATCTTGGAGGGAAGTAATAGTGGTAGAACAATGCTAATGGAGTAGCTTACTTGTTCAAATGACATGGATTGTCAAGAGCAACTATGCATGGGGATTGATGCATTTGGAAGATTTATTAACATCTTGAAGTAAACAGGTCATCTTAAGGATACTGTGTATAGTACCGTAGAGGAGCAAGTGGCAAAGTTTCTCTATATAGTTTGTCATAATTGGAAGAACCGTCTAGTAATATTCCATTTTTTTCTTTTTGGAGAAACAATTTGCCATCACTTCCATCAAGTCCTCCAAGCAATCATATCCTTGGAAGATATTTTTTTCAAATAACTCGATGGATTAGAAGTTCCCAAGAAATAAAAACAACAATAAGTTATATCTTTACTTTAAGGATTGTGTAGGAGCTATTGATGGAACATATATTCGTGTGAAAGTACCAGTAGATGATGTATCAAGATATCGAGGACAAAATGAGCATCCAATACAAAATGTGTTGGTTGCATGCACATTTGATCTGAAATTCACATATGTTTTGGCTGGTTGGGAGGGGTCTGTATCTTATTCAAAGATTTTGAATAATGCATTGACAAGATAAGTGGACAAGTTGATCGTACCTAAAGGTAATCTCTAAACTATAAAAAATGATTATTTATAGAAATTTAATTGTAATAAATTAATATTTTGCCCTTAAGTAAATATTATGTAGTGGAAGCAAGGTTTATATTGAGAGACAATTTTCTTATACTATATCGAGGTAAACACTATGTCATTAAAGAGTATTTAGTTCATGGTGCTAAGAATTTTGAAGAGATGTTTAACCATATACATGCCTAGTTGTGGAATGCAATTGAAATGACATTTGGTGTATTAAAGAAACGATTTCACATTTTGAAGACGGGGCCTAATTATCCAATTCAAACTCAGGCGAATATTGTATTAGCAAGTGTATTATTCACAATTATCTTATGGGGGTTGATCCAAAGCTAAAGTCGAGGTTGGTCAAGAGCTTATGGAGCAAGAGATTGACAAGGAAGTGTGGTTAATTACAAATTTGTTTGAAGAGTGTCGACAATAAAAAATATTGAGGGAAAATAGCTAAAAAAATGTGGCATGATGAGATGTAATTAAAACTACTTATTTGAATATTATATCATTGTACAAACATGAAATATCTTCTTGAAATGTTTATGTTTGAAGTATGTATGTATTATGTTAGACTTTTAATTGCAATAGCTTCAAGTTTTAATTAAATTGGAGTTTTAATTTTCATGTATACATGTATTTTACGTTTTTGGTATTTGATGTCTAATCGTTGAAAAATTGATATTAACAATTTTCAGGAAAATGGATAGTAGTGGAAATGATAAAAAGAACATTATATGGAGTCAAGACATAGATAATTGTCTTATGCAGACTCTTATAGATCATATGAACTGCCTATTCAGTTGCTTCTAGAGTTATGTCAGATAATTTTGGATGTTTTTGTAGCTTGCAATGTATATTTGTCCAATATATTAAAAACCGGTTGAAGACATTGAAGAAGAACTTTGCTACACTTTAGGAACTCCATAATAATGGTAGTGGATATGGTTTTAATCAATCAACCATGATGTTTGAAGTAGTTCCACAAGTGTGGGACAATTACATAAAGGCATGTTCATACACATTTTATTTTTTTATGTTTTAACTAACCTTTGTATACTAATTTTGTTTATAATTTGTTAAATGTGAAGGCTCATCCAAATGCAGTACAATATCGATATAAACCTATTTTGAATGATGATGACTTACACTTTATTTTTGGGAAAGATCATGCAATTGGGTCTAGTGGTACTACTGCCAAAAAGAGGCGAATGAATTTGGATAAGGGGCCTAACATATCAAACTTGGGAGATAGCTATACACCCCTTGAAGATGGTACTAATGAAATGGAAGACACTGCAAACTCTCATACTCAAGTGACACCAATTCCTAGAACATCTACTTAGTTTGTAATTAGTAAGGTAAAACATACAAAAAGACGGGCTTTGGATGTCACAGATGAAGATCTGAAATCAATCAAGGAGAGTCTTGATGGACTCGCATATGTCATTTCATTAGGGAACATTCTCAAGCACATGAGTTGTATAATGAAGTGATGGAGATTCTAGAACTTGATGAACGTACCAAGATGAAAGCATATGACTTTCTTGTTGAGAGTTCTACTAGAGTAGTTGATTTTATGGGTGCCCTCTTGAAGATCGAGCAATGTGGTTGATGATGAAAATGGATAATTAATTGTCTTATCTTAGAAATTGATTACTTCCAACAATTTTGAGCAATGTTGTTCACACAACTTTGAGTACTTTAGAAATTAACTTATTTTATGATGAAGTGACTTGATTAAACAATTGAAGTTTATGATAGATTTTATTGAGTAGATATCTTCTTATTGCAAATAGTATTCCTATTAATGTGTTGATGGGTTATTGAGATTTTATTGAATAAATCTCTTTTTTCTATAGATGTTATTCCTATGAATGTGTTGGTGCTATTCTTATTAGAGATATTATTCTTTTCTTCTTTTTACAAATATTTAAAATAGATTTTATTGAATAGATCTCTTCTTATTACATATGTTATTCATATGAATGTGTTAATGGGCCAAGTTTACGGGGACAGGTTGAGGATGGGTTAAGTTTAAGTTAAGCTTACAAGAGTGTGAGGGACGAGGTTGCAGGGATGGTGATCGGGTTGGGGTTGGGTTTGACATTTCAAGGTTTCTTGGGTTTGGGTTTCGGGATTAGGGATCGAGGTTATTTTCAGGCTTTGAGAAACGTGAAAATGACCTGTGCCAAGCAGACTTGTGCTTTCAACTTGCAATATTTTTATATTCAGTAATTATTTTTTTAGGTTAGATTGAGGTATTTTATAATTAGAGACTCTAAATGTTATTTAGGAATATATTTTAGAATAATTTTTTTTAGGTTAGATTGACGTATAGTTCCTAGCAATTACTAGTTTTATGTGTCTGGTGTTATGGGGTTTTTTTTATATCTATTTTAATTAATTTATTACATACTTTAAGTGATTTAGTGTGTAAAGATTAGAAAAAAAGATGCCCTCCACCCACTCCCAACTCCTTTCTCTTTTAATTATTCATCAGTATCCCTCGTGAATCGCATGAATAGTTCTTAAAGTCATGAAAGAACTTATACTCTATATTAATATTTCTTTTCTGTTTCTTTTCTCTTAGAGCATTTGCTGTTACGATTCTTATTTTTTTACAATTTTAAGATGGGAGATGCTTCCGAGTGATTGATTATTATTTTTTCTCTTAGAATTGTCTTGCTTTCTGTTCTGTACTTGCACAGCCTGTGTTTTTTTTTTTCCTGTAAACGTGCTACCATTATCTTATCAGCTGTCTTTTTATGCATACCAGCTGTTTGTTGAAATTTTCTCAGATTGACACTAGGTATTTTCTCCCTTGTGCTGTCAAATGTTTTAGTTAATCATTCAATTTGAAACCCAGTTGCTAGATTATTCAGATTGGTCAGTAATACCTAGTGTGGTGCTTACATAGAAAAACTCAAATGAATGCATTCAACAGCAGCAACTCAAAACACATGGAAAATCTTTACAGAGGTGGAATGCTCTGTTCATTCCTAAAGAAATTCTGCTTGTCCACGTGACCTTTGACAAGTGCCAACCTCCTGAAGTTGCCTTTGAAGTACTTGAAGCCCCAACTGCTAGATTTGATGTAACTTGGCTTGCCCTTCCCATTCACACCCAGATCAAGATCTCTGTAGTTGAGATAAGCAGTCCTGGGATGTTTTGATACATGTGGAGTCATCTGATCATACAATCTGTTGATCCAGTCCAGACCCTTTTTAGTGCTCTCAGGATCCTGTAACCTGATTACATACTGCACATTGTACCAGTTCCCCTTTCTGTGTGGGAAGGGGATTTCATGCTCTGAAATTTTACTCATCTTCCCTCCTAGAGGTTCCCACAGCATAGCCCCGGAATTCTCTTCATGAAACAGCTTCAGCAGCATTTTCAGTGAACTTTCTGAGATGGGTTTCTTCACAAAGTCTGATTTGGCTTTGAAGGATCCCTTTGCTGTTGCAGGTGGTGGCTCCCTGCTCAATAATGCTTCTTTTGGTGAGCCAGAAGGGTACCCTGCAATGAATATGATTGAGTCTATCCAACTCATCTCTCGGCAGTCTTTCTCATTCAAACCCAGATCAGGGAAGCACTCTCCTGTCACTTTGAGGAGCTCGTCAGCTGGACCAAGAAACAAGGAGTCAAATATTGCTCGCACTGTTCTGTTGCCTCCTACATTAGCACCCTGCAGCAATACTCTAATGAATAGATTTTCATGGCATTTCTCTGGGAGATATTGCCACCGATTCACAATCCTGGTTGCTCCCTCTTCCAGGGTCCTGTTGATGTTGAAAACGGTGACAGTGGGCGGGACTGGGACTAGTCTGATCTTCCATGTGAGAATCACACCAAAACTTGCTCCCCCACCTCCTCTAATGGCCCAAAAGAGATCTTCGCCCATAGATTTTCTATCGAGGATTCTCCCATTGGCATCAACAAGGCGAGCATCAATGACATTATCTGCAGCCAGTCCAAATTTTCTCATCATGGTTCCAATCCCTCCACCAGCAATCAGCCCACCAATGCCCACAGTCGGGCATAAACCTCCAGGAAACGCATGAATCCCACTCTTCTGAGAAATCCCATAATATAGATCTCCTAGAGTTGCTCCAGTTTGAACCCAAGCTGTATTATCTTCAACATCTACAGTCACTGCTCGGAAGTTGGCCATATCCACAACAACAAAAGGCTCATCTGAGACGAAAGAGAGACCTTCGTAGTCATGCCCCCCACTTCGGACTCTCATCTCAATGCCATGCTTCCTGCAACAGACAACTGTTGCTTGGATTTGGGATTCATGTGTGGGTGAGATTATCAGAAGAGGCTTGGAAGTTGAAGAGGAATTGAACCTTAGATTGTTTATGGAAGACTGAAGGAGTTGGGTGTAGGCAATGGTGTTTGGGGTGTAGATGACTTGAGAACTCCCTTGAGATGATGGCAATTTCTGGGTTAGACACTGGAGGAAGGTTTCATGGACTGGATGGGTAGTCACCGAGGCAAACAAGACAAGGAAAACGGAGAGCACAGTGAGGCTGGTGGATCCTGTAGAAGAAACCATCTTTTGTACTCTTACCTTAGAAATGGTTTCAGTTTATATGGTTGTAGCAACGAAAGGAACGAGAGCAGAACAAAGTTGACTTGCCTTTGTTTTACAGTTGTCTTTCCTGTCTTTGAGTTCAACTATTCAAATGTTGTCTTTCCTGTCTTTAAGTTCAACTATTCAAATGTTGTCTTTCCTGTCTTTGAGTTCAACTATTCAAATGTGTCTTTCCCGTCTTTGAGTTCAACTATTCAAATGTTAACATTTAGTCAATAGATTTTTCCTGCTAGATCAGTTCTTGATTATCATGTTTCAGTGCCATTTGTTTGAATGAAGACTTAACTTTAGGATTTTTGACTTTTCGAAGTTGTTTCAATCTTTCAGGGAAAGTTTCCTAAGTAATCTTTTTTCCGATTGGTAGTACAAGTTAAAAGAGTCAAAGAAAAAAAGGTTGCTAGTTAAGGTAGAATTAGGAGAGCCAGTCATTATTAGTCAATGTGGAGAAATATGAAGATCATTTCATGTAAAATGGGTTGTAAAAAGGAAAAATTTTGGAAGGAAAGGTTTTACCCATTTATTTTACCAATGAACTGAAAATAATTAGATAAAAAAAAATTTAAGGGTAAACTAAAGGTTTAAAAGATAATATAAAAACGTGATAAAATAATAAAAAATGTAAAAAATTATATTTTTTTCAAACATTAGTTTAGCAGTCTTCTGCCCTTAAACCTAGTTGGGGAAAGCTGTTATTCATCAGTGATAGGAGCTGTTCAACAGTTCCTGGAAACAGAGAGTTGGAAGAAGCATGGACTGTTGTTTTGTTCTCTGCATCTACAGTTTGCAAGACAAGTTGAAAGCAGAGGTTTTCATCAAATTTATCAGCCACAGATTTACATTTACTGACAAGCTCTGTTATATCCTTCTAATGTCCTGTCGATTGTGGAAATTGTCATAGAAGGAGCAACATGAACTAACCTGATCTTCCATGACCGAATCACTCATTGATCCTTGCATCTCTTTCAAAAGGAACTTCTAGATGCCCTCCAACCCTTCTTCAGATATGGGTTGTTTCACAAAATCAGATTTAGCCTTAAAAGAGGCCTTATCTAACGGAGGGTTCCTGCTCAAAAGAACTTCTCTGGGTGACCCAGACCCTCCAAAAAAGATAGTTGAGTCTATCCAACTCATTTGAGTAGAGTCTTTTTCCTGCAACCCTAGTTCAGGAAAACACTGTTCCATCACAGTGAGGAGCTCTTGAACACCACCAAGATACAAGGAGTCGAACAGTGCTTGAACTGTTCTACTTCCATTTACATTGGCTGCTTGCAGCCTCACTCTAATGAAGACATTTTCATGGCACGTCTCTGAAACATACTGCCACCTATTCACTACCTTTGTGGGACCTTGTTCCAGGGTATTGGCAATGTTGAAAATTGTTCCAGGGACAGCAACCAACTTGATCTTCCATGAGAGGATGACACCAAAGCTGTAAGCTCCCCCCTCATCTAATGGCCCAAAGCAGAACCTCACCCATTCGTTTTCCAAGAATCATGCTGTTGGAGTCAACTAAGAGGGCATCAATGACATTATCAGCAGCTAGACCATACTTTCTGACCATACTACCGATGTCACCACCACCAAAAAGCCCACCAACCCCCACAGAGGGGCATAGTCGTGCAGGGAACCCAAGAGTTCTACTCTTCTCTGCAATTCTATAGTACAATCCACCAATGAGAGCACCAGCCTGGACCCATGCAGTTTGCTCTTCAATGTCTACAGTAATGAACTTCAAGTTAACAAGATCCACCGCCACAAATGGCTCATGGGCGACAAATGAGAGTCCTTCATAGTCATGGTCTCCACTACGGACTCTCATTTGAATGTCATGCTCCTTACAGCAAGACTGCTGCTTGGATTTGGGATTCATGCCTGGGTGCAATTATAAATAGAGGTTTTGGAGCCGTGGATGCATTGAATCTCAGATTTTCCAAGGATGATTGCAATCGAGTGCTGTAAGAAGTTGTATTCGGGAATTTGAGAACCTGGGTTTGGTTCATCGAGGAAGACAGATTCACGGAAAGGCATTGGATAAAGGAATCCAGGCTGGTCGCAGAAACTTTAAAACAGAATGAAATGAGAAGAAGAGAAACAAGAGCAGGAAACCAAGCAGTTGAAGGCACCATTTGCATTCCTTCTTCACTCACACATGATTTCCAGGTTTGTTTATTAGCGACAGTCTGTTATAATGTTGTATTTTTTGACTGCTTCCCGTAAAAAAAATCACATGTGAATCAATCCAAGTTTTTTTTTTTTTTTTTCTGTTCTTAACGAAGTAATTCCTTCTTCCGTGTCTGGGTTAACCAGGCGTCATATCTTCTCATGAAAGCTCCATTTCCTAATTTTTCCTCTTCTCAAATGTTCCTGTCTGCAAACGTCAGAAAATCGTTGTCTCATACCAGAATCTCTACAGTGAATCGGCGCAGCCAAGCAAATCCAGAAATCATTTTCACTTCAACCAACATTTTCGTCATCTCAGTGTTTTCCTATAATCACTCAGCGTTCTTTAACGCCATCGTCATCATCATCTTCTTCTATTTTATCCAACAGTAGAATCCATTTCTGTCTTTGCATCTATCGTGAAGTCCGAATACGCAATTACTTGCAATCAAGGCCGTTTTTTCATGGGAAGAACAAGATTTTGTCAAAGTCTCCATTTCTTAACAAGGGTGATCGTTTTCTTAGGCTACCTTCCCTCACCTGTAATATTTAAGATAATTGACGATTGATACCGACAGAAGTCGAATTTAACCAGGAAACTGAAGTACTAATGGATCTTGTGAAGCAAAGTCAAGTATTGTTTAGTCTTTAAAGGTGTGTACTGGGTAAAACCTGTTTGGGGGAGACGACGCCAGGAGTAGGAGAGGGCATGGAGGCTGGCCGCCATTCGAGAAGAAAATTTATATATGTGCATACACATACTGGTGCAAGAAAGGGATAGCAGATTCTAAAATCTGATCAGGAATTCAATACCCTCAGAAGACTTTTCTTCCACACCAGGGGCGGCGATACGGTTTTCTGATACTACAGCTCATGTCCAAGTTCCAAACGTCTGGAAGTATATAATTTATCAAACCTGCTTCAGATCAATCGGTTCATTAAGCAGCATGAAGTATAGAATATCATGAAGCAGAATGTTTTCTGGTCAATATGGATATCATAAACTAAAGATGAAGACCATGCTTGCACGAGATTAAACCCAAGAAACGCTGAAATCTCTGGTGACAGGTTTGAAAACAAAACCGATGTCACAGGTTATGAAACATTAACAAAATGAAGAAAAAAATCTAAAGTGTTATTGGTGTCAGGCTCCTTAAGATTTAGAAAAACAAAATGGTAAAGCCTAAAAAGGATTCAGAGTAGATTAGAAGATGCCCACATCTCATATCTCAGTTTAGTTTGGTAGAAAAAGGGCAGATTTAGGACTACTTTCAAACACCTACTTCACCTATCCTTTCACATAATTCATCTTTCAAGAAATCTGTAACTTGACCTACCCCAACCAAATGATTGATAGGTTGCTAGTTGAACTCAATATTCAAAAACCAAAAAACTTTTCCAAGTTCAAATCTATCTGATTCTTATTTGCGAAGTAATCTCAAATGATTTTCTTTTCTTTTCCATGGGGTTCCAAACAGACCCTAAGGGTATGGCACCTATTTCTTTACCTTCTCACTTAAAAAAAAATATAACATTTGCTTACATGATAAGCCCAAAATTACATAAATACAAATTTCAACTGGAGGCACTGTGAATAACTAAGTCTACTAGCCGGTGGCAATCAAAGTCTGCAAAGGTGGAATGCTCTGCTCGTTCCTGAAGAAATTATCTTTATCAACCCTACCCTTCACAAGGGCCAGCCTCCTAAAGTTGCCCTTGAAATACTTGAAGCCCCAGGCACTTGATTCGATGTAACTTGGTTTTTTCCCATTGACACCCAAGTCAAGATCCCTGTAATTAATGTAAGCACCCCTAGGGCTTTTGGAGACATAAGGTGTCATGTACTTGTACAACCTCCGAATCCAATCCAAGCCTTTGGCCGCCTCATTCTGCAAATCCGCATAGTAAAGAATGTTGTACAGGTTGCCTTTTCTGTGTGGGAAAGGCGTTGCAGACTCTGGAATCTCACTCATCCTCCCTCCCATGGTGTCCCACTGCAAGAACGCAGTGACATTCTCTAAAAGGATGTTCCAGATCCCTTCCAACCCAGTTTCAGATATCGGCTCTGTCACAAAATCAGTTTTTCCCTTGAAAGCGAAGTTACCCATGGGTGGAATCCTGTTTAGTAGAACTTCTCGTGGTGATCCTGATGGGTACCCTGCAACAAACATGATCGATTCAACCCAACTCAGTTCAATGCAATCTTTTGCTTTCAGACCCAGTTCAGGGAAGCACTGTTTAATCTCTGTGAGGAGGTCTTGAGCAGTGCCTAGGAAGATTGAGTCAAATACTGCTAGAACTGTTCTCTTTCCTTCTACATCAACAGCTTGTAGCCTCACCCTTATGAACAGGTTTTTGTTGCACTTGTCTCCCACAAGCTGCCATTTTTTCACAGTCTGGGTTGCGCCCTGTTCCAAGGTTCTGCTGATGTTGAAAACAGTCACGACTGGAGGAACATCCACTAGCTTGAGCTTCCATGCCAGAACTACGCCAAAGCTTGCGCCTCCTCCTCCTCTAATAGCCCAGAAGAGATCTTCACCCATTGATTGTCTGTCCAGGATCCTGCCACCGGAATCCACCAAACGGGCATCGATCACATTATCGGCAGAAGTACCATACTTCCTCATCATGGTGCCAATGCCTCCACCGCTGATGAGCCCACCGCTCCCTACAGTGGGGCAGAACCCAGCAGGGAATCCATGGATTCTAGTCGTCTGAGAAATCGCGTAGTATACTTCACCAAGAACAGCTCCTGTCTGCACCCACGCCGTGTAATCTCCTGTGTTTACAGTTACAGAACGGAGGTTGATGAGATCAACAACCACGAATGGCTCCCTTGCAACATAGGAGAGGCCCTCGTAGTCATGACCTCCGCTTCTGGTCCTGATCTGTAAACCATGATTCTTGGCGCAGATAACTGTTGCTGGGACTTGAGATTCATTTGTGGGTGCGATGATGTACACTGGTTTGGGGGTTGTGGAGGTATTGAATCTGGGGTTCTCGATTCTGGCTTCCAGAATAGTAGTGTAGTTGGCCGCGTTCGGAATGTAGAGAATTTTTGAGATGTCTGTTGAGGAAGACAACTCCTGGCGAAGGCATTGGACGAAGGGATGGTACGCTGAAACCGAAGCAGCAGAAGAAAAGACAAGGAGGCAGACAGCAAGGAGGTTGAGAGCTGCGGCAGTTGGAAAAACCATTTCTTCTCTGATCACAAATGGGTTCTTGAATTTTGCAACTCTCTTGCACTGACCCGTGCGCTTTATAGTGTTTCTCTCTCCTTCCGCGTGCTTAGAAAAATCCAAGTTCAAAACTTTGAAAATTTTGATCGTCGTCTCCAGATAACAAACTGGTTTTTAGTTTTTGTGGAATTATACCATTTCAAATACTTGATGGTCTCTTCCATCCTAAAGATCAAATTACAGTCGGTCACTACACCGTGTCGATTATTTCATATTCAAATCCTTTTTTCTGATATATCTGGGACACTTCACATTCAAATCTTTTTAAAAAAAAACAATTCTGGGCAGTTGTAACTTCACAATCAAAACCTTGTCTAGTCATATCATCTTAATGGTGTACCAAACAACCATTCGCCTTAATCATAATGGTTTACCCAACAAGAATTCGCCTAAAAAACAGTTGCTGAGTTTAGCAATCTCCGTTCTTTGTCCCTTTCTTATCTTGTGAATATGATTTCTGATGTCAACCTCCTACTTCCCTCCTTTGCAAAAAACTTCCACTTGAGACCAGTTCAGAAAAACCAAACGTTAGAACAAGTTTCAGTCTGTTCATAAGAACGTTGCGCAAGAGTGAACAGAGAAATCTAATTCTGCATCAGTTTCCGCGTTAATGGATAACATTTGTGAGGAAAATGAATCAATGATTGAGCTCTGGAAGACATCACAGATAATGGAATAATGACAAAACGAACGGACCGACAGTTGTGTCTTTTATACGACATCATTTGTTGCATTTTGATCTCCGGATCGCTTGGTAAACAAATCCCTAGATTCCGGCTCCTTCGTTTTACACACGAAATCACCCTCTTAATAGGCAAAAATTATAATCAGATTCAAATACAATATTACACCCCTGAGATGAATCTACTAGAAAGTTATTATATTATTGTAATTTTTGTACCTTATAACTTAAATATAAATTATTGAAGCTGGAATTACGGCCGCAGCCGGCACCGGACTTGCCCTCCAATAAATCCTCGTTACGGGATTTAGATTGTACTCATTCCAATTACCAGACTCTGAGAGCTCGGTATTGTTATTTATTATCCCTACCTCCCTGTATCAGGATTGGGTAATTTGCATGCCTGTTGCCTTCCTTGGATGTGGTAACCGTTTCTCAGGCTCCCTCTCAATAAGATACAGAAATTACAATAATGCCTTATCATGATACAAAAATTACAATAATATACGATAACATCAACAACTTTAATGGATTAGATTTTAAATTTAAAGGCATTAAAAAACTCTAAGTTAGTAATGTAAGGGAGTTTTCAAATTAATCAATCAATATGAAAATGTGAAAAGCAGAGTAAACTTCTACCGATAAAAAACAAGTATTCATAATTATAAAAAGATGTCATTCATAATCATATATCAAAATCAAAGCACTTAAATACTTATCTTCCATTAAAAATCTTTGGCAAAATCACTTCTTCTTGAGGGATTAGAACTTGCAAATAGCTATAGAGCACTTGATAGCTTTGGAATTTACATAGACAATGATATCTCAAAGTTCAGGATGCGTTTGGTATCTCTAAACATGATTTCCAATATTCAAGAAAACTAAATTAAGAACGGATAAGGTTGTTTTTGGTATTTAGTAAAGAAAGAAAGGTCCAAAAATTATAAAAAAATCAATAAATCCTATTTTTCTTGTTGAATATGTTGGTAGACCTCTTACAAAATTTAAAGACGTATAACATCCATCTGGGTTTGACACTCAAATCCTATGGTTCGACTCCTTTTTTTTCTCTAAAACCTTCTTTATAAGTGGAGTGGAATCCTTTCCCTTTTTTTTTTTTTTGTTTTTTTGTTTTTTAACATTGATGGGGATGAATCTTCCTATGTAGTTGATTCCTATTGTGTGCTCTTTAGTTCAAGGGTTAAGTCCTTTTTAAAAAAATTTAGAAGTTCTTATAACTAGGGTTTTGACTCCTTTTTTCTATCTACTTGCCTTATGGGTTTGACACCTATACCGAAGATTGACTTCATTATTCTCTTCAAGAATCTTTTGTCACTGAGATTCAACTCCTATTGCTTGATGGACCAACTCCGACTGGGGGTTTGACTCTTTTAATTTCAAAACTCGATGTAACTGGGGTTTGACTACTTCTTTTCTTCCTTAATGTTGGAGGGCTCAAACCCATTGTATGGGTTCAACTCATTTAAAAAAAATGTTTGAAGTCCCTTTCTTTTATGCAAAACTTTCATTCTTAGGCCAATGTTAGATGGCTGAATTTGTTATCATCAAAATTCAGGTACTTCCAAGTATCTTGAGTCTCAATTTCAACATTTTGTTCATGGGTACAAATGGTATATAAACTGAATATAATAAGTTATCCAATATATTATTCTCTTAGATATAAGTTATTTTTATACACCACTTAATTCAATTATTTATACCTTACTCCTTATACCATCACTTACCCATTTAACAAAAATTAAAAAAGGGTAAATGCTTGAATATCCTTCAAATATAACTAGGTAATCAGTTAATTAGATATTGAATAACTCTTATCCATTTCCATTCATTTGAATAAATAATAAATTTTATTTGGGTGAAATTACCCAAATACCTAATCGGGTAAGAGTTTTTTAGCATTTTTTTTCCATTTATTGAATAGTAAATAGAAAACAGATAAAACTGACATCCCAAGTTTTATTCATGTTAGACAAGGTGATTTTAGCCAAAGTTGAGGAATTTTAGGGACCAAGTAGCCATCTCCCAATTTAAAAAGGTTTGTTTGTTATGGTACTTAATTTGGTTTCTTTTTTTTTTAGTTGATAAGTTTAGACAAGTTATAAATACAAACATACAGATATACAAATTCATTTGAAACAACTAGAAATTTATGGAATTATTATATTGATAAAGATAAAAAAAAAAATTATAGATAAGCATGCAAGATTACACATCCAAATTTGAAGGGCTAGAAAAACTATAATTTATTAATTGGATAAAATCACATACCCAAACTTTTGATGGCACATTGGAGAAAATAGGTAAAACGTTGTAAATTTATAAAATTACTGAAATGACTGAGAAACATAGTGAAGTTTATTTAATTTAAAACTAATATTTCTATTTTTCTTCAGTTTTGAAGATATAGGAATTGTAATTGTGTTATGGGATATACAAATTAATCGATTATGCTATATGTTATTGTAATTAGCTTTCACATCATATTCTTTAAACTAATTCACATTTCACATTATTGTAGATGATTATGTTAATCTAAATGATTCAATCTACCAAAATCAGTGCATGGATTAGTTTGCCACGTCTCTCTCATAATATTGATGACAAGATTTGTTAATTTGCTTTTGCAGCTTATAATAATTACAAGCATTTGATGTAGATGATACCAATGTTGTCAATGAACAGGAAATGTGTCATTAGCGAAGGTGAATATTCCCAAGAATGGGGTCATTACTTAAAGGGGTTATTAATCCAGAAGAGTCAAAAGATACAAGAGAGATTATTTACATATGAACTTGAAACATTACTAAGGGAAAGAGGATCTACACGAGCCTGAAATTGTCATAAAAGGCTATATATGTTAAAAAAAGGAGGTGTCCAAGGTTTACCCAATTATTCTTTTTTTTTTTTTTTTTAGTTTTTAGGGGTTCAATTTTAACCTTATTCTTTGTTTATTATTTATTAAAATATAATGAACACATTTTCTTATCAAACTATTAGGAATATTGGGGAAATTTTACTCTATTACTAGTTTGCGTTTATTATGTTGGCCCAAGTGGTTTCTCAAGGGGGAGGGGGGTGAATTGAGAAATTCAAATTAAAATTTTTTAGTGCAAGAAAATAAAATATCATGAAATTAAGCAACTCAAAGTAAGTATGATCATGCACACACCATAGGGACAAAAAGATTTTTTATTCTCTATGTTTTCTTAATGATAATCACCACCCAAGAACCCTTTCTTGGAAAAATTTCCACTATTAAGCTCAAATAGCTGGAAAAATACAAAGAGATTTCGGTTATCTTCAGCCACGTGATGTTCAGTACACGATTTTCATACAAATCAATTTTCCCACGAGATTGGTGCTAGATTTTAGCTCTAGTTAGGTTTTTCTATCAAGATTATCGGGTTGAGTTTATACCTATCACAATAATATAAAAGAAAGGGGGAAATACACACACTTACTTGGAGAGACACTTCTCTTTGAGAGATTTCAATCTCCCTCCTCCTTTGTGTCACATTGTATAATGATCCAAGGAGTTTGTAATATCGGGCATGCAAGGATGATTAAAATAGATGAAGGATTTTCAATGTGGGATCACTCTCTTTCTCTCAAAAACACATTTGAAAGGGAATTTGCAAGATAAAGCTTGGTGGCTTAAATATATGCCAATAAATGTTCATGCCTCTATTTACTCATGGTTTGGTGGGGGTATTTATAACTTCCCCAACTCAAATTAACCGTTATTTACCCGTGGGTAAAAATCAAGTCGTTGATTGATCGATCACTGGTAAGTGACTGATCGATCAATCGATCATAACGACTATTTTTTCTTCACAACGCCTACTTATTGATCCACCAACCATGTTACCATTGCTCCAAAAAAGTTAAAATTGATCAATCATGCTTGAAGTCCCTTACTAGCAGGTTTTGTCTGATCAATCAATCTAGTGGGATGATTGATCATTCCATGTAATTCAGCTGGCCTGGACAACTATGATCAATCAATCTCTATTGGATGATCGATCATGCATTATAGCATGAAATGGCTATGTCTTGGATGATCAATCAATCAGTTATGGTTGATTGATTATGCTTTATATTTATAATCAACACATTTTGGGATGATCGAGCATTGTCAGTGACTGATCAATCATTCCAATGTCATATAAAATTACATGCCTTTATAAAGCATGAGAATTTTTCTCTAAGTGCTTTAACATGTTTCTAAATGATATGTATGATGATTCTAAACATGTATATGCAATTTAATATCCTAAAGCTCCGATCTTCACAAGTACTTGAAGAATAGGAGTTAGAAAAACTCTCTTACATAGTATGACTGAGTTTAATTATTTGTCTGTTAAAGCTTGAACTTGAGTCTTCACTTCGACTTCTTCCTTGTGTGTGCTTCTTCAAGATATATTCTTCATTTTGTGCTTGAGGTCTTCATTTTGGCTTTGATGTTTTAGACCTTGAGATGCTCTTGAAGGTTAAATATATGAAATACAAAATTTTTAAGTTATTACTTCAATTAAGTTTTGTTATCATAAAAAACAATGTGAGAATCAACCCATGGTCAACATATTAAACACAACGAAAAAGTGTGGGGGTTATTATATACTCTTACCTAGTTACAGGAAAGTGTAATTTAGTAATTTTACTTTATGACATAAGAACGTAGAAAAGTCTCCGATGTCTCACAACCCTTAAGTTTTTATGTTGTGTTCACTACAAGAAAATTGGGTTTTGTGATGAAAAAAGTTGTGAGAAAAACCCTTTAGCCACAAACTATGTGGTCCCCATGACACATTAATGCATACTTCATGGGTTTTAATTTTTTAGAGTGGAAGGTCCTACAAGGATAAACCAAGACAAGGGCTGAATACATTTATCAAATTTCTATGATTAAATTAAAATTGATTGCATTCAAAGTGTCCAAAATCAGAGAAAGCAAATAATCAATCAATACACCAAGAATTTTTTCAGTTTTTTATACTCAAATTTATTAGATTTCTACTCCTCTCCTAGGGAGATCTTGTCTTGGAATTAAAATTTCCACTATGATCTATCAAACAATAGCAAACAAGAACGAGCCTCAAGAGACTCAATTACAATACCTGCCCAAACACTTTTAGACTTATAGTTAGCAACTCCTGGGGACACACACCTAGACCCAATTAAGGAATTTTGTACAACTTCCAATCAGCTCCTAAGTGTCTAGATTTGTTTATATACAAAGTTGGGTTGCTTTTCTAATCGAAACACCAATAAGCCTCTTGTTAGGCAAATATGACAATCTAGCTTTCGAAAATGATTACACCCAATATTAATAATAATCTACCAGCAATTAAACAATTTTATTAATTTAGAATTTTAAAACAAATGCTATTGAGAACATTGCTCAAACTGGCTATATGAGAAGTTTTTCAAATTTGACCAATGATGTGAAAAATTGAGCTTATAATAATGTGACATTGTAAGACCAAACTTTCATATGTCAGAAAACAAATATTCAAACCTGATACTATGATCAATGCTAATAAATACTTAACCTTTCAATGAGAAACTCTCCCAAAAGTACTTCTTGGATTCTTGATGACACTACACCTCAGAAAGAAGCACTAGAGAGCTTTAAAATTCATGTTGAAAGGATATCTTGAAGTTTAGATCGAGTTTGACATATATAATACATGTCCCAACATTCTAAAAACTAATCATTATGATTTGTGAAAGCTAAGTGTGTACTTATGAGCATTGTTGCTTCAATGTATACACTCGTAACAAGGTTGAATCCTAGTGTTAGGTACATAGAGGAGAAGTTGGCCTTTGCACTAAAACTACAGAATGATTTGACCTCAAGAAAAGGAATAGTCTACAAATAATAGAAATTCAACTTTCTAGAATGTCAAAAGCATATTTAGAGGCTATATCAATATATTCAACAACAAAGATAGGATTTATTGATTTTTTTATAAATTTTGGAGCTTATTTGCACCTTTTTTTTTTTGTAAAATACCTAAAACAACCTATTTTCACATCATGGGTCAAATTTGAAAAACTTTCCACATAGCTAGCTTGAGGAAAGTTCTCAATTGCATTTGTTTAAAATCTAAATTAGTAGAGTTGATGAATTTCTAATAGATTCACCTTAGGATTGGGTGTAACCATTTTCATATGCTTGATTCTCATATTTTGCCAAACAAGAACCCTATTGGTGCTTCAATTAGAAAAATAAGCCACCTTTGTGTATAAACCAATCTAGTCATGTATAAACTAATTGGAAGTTGTAAAAAATCTCGAAATTGGGTCGAAATGTGTGTACCTAAGCACTATTAACCATAAGTGTCAAAGCACTTGGGCAAGTGCTGTAATTGAGTCTTTTGAGACTTTTTGTTGTGAATGATGTTTGGCTGACCATAGTTAAAATTTTAATTCCAAGATAAAGACTCCCTGAGAGTGATGTAGCAATCTGAAACTTTGATTGTGAACCACTATAAAAAATTTTGGCACAGTGGTTGATTATTTGTTTTTGTTATTTTTAGACACTTTGAATGTAACCAATTGTAATTTAGTTATAAAATTTTGATAAAGCAATTCAACTGCCCCACCCCACTATCAACACCAAGTTTATCCTTGTAGTACCTTTCAGTTATCTTCCAATCATTTTAAAATCTAGTTGTCATACTCACACAAGCACTTGCTCAAACCTCAAACACCTAGAATGCTCACCTGCACACACCTCACAAACAACCCTTCTCATAAGTACTTGCTCAAAGCACACCCCAAAAACAGTACCACAACCTAGGCCGGCTACCAATGCCACATCCACTAACAAGAGCACACCACGAAATTCAAGCTAAGTGCAAATCAAGAGAATGGGAAACTAACTTGATCATTATGGGAACACCACGAATGCCACTACATCAATATTTTTTGGCATACACCCCTTTTCCACATGTTGCAATTCATTTTAGAGGTCGAGAATCATTTGCTCTAATACCACATCATATGTGTAGGTGTCTTGTCAATTGTAACATGTGAAACTTGAAAGTGGAAGGAAAAATAGAAGGTGTGGTGTCACTTTTTTTAGAGTTTTGTGTTCTCCTAATCCCTACGAGTAGAGAAATTTTGGGGCAAAAGCAAATTGAACAAGGTAGTCACTACTGTTCTAATTTCATTCAACAATAATAATCAAAATTATAAGTAGGTCATTATGATCCTAAAATTTACTAACAAGCCTTTTCTTGTGTTGAAATAATAGGACATCCTCCTATCAAATTTAAAATAACCTAACACAATTACTGAAAAAATTAGCTATTAAAGCATAAAAGGTTACATGACATGGTACTGATATGATTATGTATAATGCTTTAACATTTTTTATTATATGTTACGTGATAAAGATTATAGACCTGGTAAGGTAACAACACTTGAAAGTCTCGACACTCTACATGAAGAAGACTCTTTGGGAAACAGGTTTGACTCACTTTGATTAAAAACTGGTTTAGAAAAATATTAAAATTAGTTCATTAAAAATTAGGGGTGTTGGGCGTATAGCTGATATGGCTACATATTGGTTGATAGAAATCAATTTTTGCTCTAGGGATATGTAAAGGAGTTGCAACTAAACTAATATGAGAGAAAAAATCGGCTGAACCGGCTAATACAAATCGATTTTTTCAATACTTACTAGAAAACCGTTGTAGATATTTTGCAGTTTACCTTTTGCCCAGAGTGAGAAACTTTTTTCTAAATTTTATTTCTTTTATAGGTAGTGATACTGTCTCCTTTCACCCCTAACTATTTGTCAATTTTTATATCCAATTAATATATTCATCATAAATTAATACATTCTAATCAACAGAGTTTGTATCGGTTATGCATCTCGCAAATCATCTGATATTTTTCCGTTGTTGAAGGTATCGATATCATACATATGTCTATTATCTATATTCATATCGTCTATATATATATCCTATTTTTTAATTTTAAATAGCTTTCTGGTTTAGGACAAGCAGAGGCACTCCATATACAATACATATCACTTAATGTTAGATATTGAACTGAACCACTATCCTTTCATTGATTAAGGGTGGTATTTATACTGTTTACAATCCGAATCGATAAGCTTTACATGAGAAGTTAATTACAACATGGAATAAATACAATGGGATCTTATTCGATAATTGAAGGGATTATGCTAATCCCTTATCATGCCCCCTCAAGATAGGTCAGTGTTAGAGAAGCCAATCTTGTCTCGTAGCAACTGAAACTGTGAACTTGACATTGGCTTTGTATGGAGATTCGTTTGTAGGGTTCTTGGAAGCAAAAAAATGGGAAGAGACACGACACTAGTAGCAACTGGGGTAGACGGGATTGGAGAGAGCGCATCGTTTGGTGAAAGAGATGTGTGTCGATGGTTCTTAGAAACAAAAAGGATAGGAAGAAACGTGACACTATAGCAGTTGAGGCAGATGGAATTGAAGAGAGCACATCATCTGACGAGATGTGTTTCAACCATTCTTGGAAGCAAAAAGGAACGGGAAGAGACACGATACTGGTACTAGCTGGGGTGGACAGAATTGGAGAGAGCGCATCATCCGGTGAAGAGATGTGTTTCGAGGGTTTTTTGTGGCTAGTGTTTGGAGTCATCAATGTACCCAAGGAGATCATACCCGATAAGGGCAAATTTAAGCTGTTGATTTTCAGGATTCCATAGATAATAACTTCAAGAAAAAGAGATAAGGAAGAAGGAAGAGAAAGAGAGGATATGATACACGTCCAAGAGAGAAGGAAATTAACATTTTGGACTTAGGCCAAACCCTCCCTCCCCCATAAGTCATATTTATAGGTATCAAGGGTATCAATATTATAAGTATACCCTTCACCCTAATAAGAGTGAACAAGAGATAGAAAATGTAAACTAATTACATCAGTGCCATGCTAATTACATCATATCTTCCAACACTTTCCCTCAAGTTGGAAGGTAATGGCAGTGATCTCAACTTGAACCAAATAACATAGATGTAGTAATAAACTCTTCCATCACGGTGTCCCAAGGATAAGTACGACACCGGGTACAAACTGTCAAAGGGTAGAAATGGATGATAAAAAACAAGTTGAAACCAACCTCAAAGGATTTCGAACAAGTATAGTGATAATAATCACTAAAGTGGGTAATGTCTGTCATCCATAAGATGACGATAAAAGACCCATTGATACCAATAAAAAGTTTCAAAGGACTTAAAAACACCCATATAAATAAAAGGGACCAACCAAAGCAATGCTCCAATAGGGTTGGCCAATAAGGGTCAGTGAGAGTCAAATAAAGGATGGTAGGAGAAAAGTTGCCAAATAACCAATGGGTAAAAGGTAAAGAGGAAGATAAGATGTTGAGGCCACTATGTGCTTTATTTTTTTAAGAAATTCAAATTCTGCATCAGATGAACCAATGACGATAATAGTCAACAAATAATAAACCCAAGGCAAGTGACCAAGGAGTTCTTCTTCAAAAATAAAGTCAAAGAGACACAATAGCAATAGTGGAAATGGGTTAATGCCCAAATAACATGTACCACATGTGTAGTTGTATAGCAGCAGATAACCGGTAAATAATAGAAGTCCTTAAGAGTAATAAAAATAAATGTAATAATTTGCAATGTGTCCATCAAGAAGTGGTGCCTAAGTAATAAGCTCGATTCGAGTAATAGGTTGCCTATACTTCAAAATAATAATGTGGCTGGAGATAGAGAATCGAGTCAAACCAAGTCAAATAGTAAACTGATATAATCGAGTCGCAGAAGAAATATGTATAGAACTCGGGACCTGAACACATATAACCTAGAAAGACAATAAGTGGGCCGAGTCATGTTGATCCATGCCTAAGTTGACTCACTGAATTGACCCGGATCAAGTTGACATGGCAGAATAGGAGCAACATCGGGTCGGAAGATTTACTAGGTTAACTCGGCCTAGTCTGGGTTGCATACAAAATCGGTGCTCGATTAAACCCAGTTTCCTAACTTAGGGAAACATTAATTTTGCAACAATGTATCTTCTTTCCCGCAATGCCTAATAAAGCGGAATCAGAACCAGCTTAGTAAATTAGTCGGCCAAAACTCGGAATAGATAGCAACGTAGTAGTGAGACACCGGGAAAATCCATTTGATCAATTTCCAGCAATGATACGAACCAAATAAGAAAAAAGCATCTAGTAAAGGATCAGTTGTTCCAACCGCAGCCTATCGTTGTCATGATGATGATAACACTCTATTTTGCTCAGTTCGAGTCGCTCGCTCGCTGGGTTGTTTGACAAATTAAATCAATAGAGATTATTTAATCTGAGGTCATCTTCTTCCTCGAAGAGTGTGATGACTAGGGAAAATCAGAGAGCGACTTTGAAAGATGTCAACGGCCAGTAAGAGCTAATAACTTGGTGAAAATAGAGTTCTAGGCAGAGAGAGGATTAAAAATAGCAAGCCAGATGTGAGATAAGCCTAGAAATTAGTAGTGTTGACAGCTTTAGGAGTGACGGGAAAAATGGCCAGGCAGATAACTTGGTAGATACCAAGATGACGATCAGAGGAGTTTCCAAAAAAATAGCTGCAAGATCATGATCAAATTTTCGGACATCAATCGGCAATAAAACAATAGATAATAACGCGGATTTGTAGAGACTTTGCCTAGATGATAGAAAATTGTATTTGTAGTGGTTAAACATCAGAGATTTTTGAAGATAGCAAAAAATCTCAGAGAAGCAGTAGTGTTCGGAAATCAATCAACCACTTGGTATCTTTTGCCGAAGCTCAAAACAACAATCAAGGCAGATGACTCAACAATTAATCAAGAGGAGATAGCAATCATCATTTACGGGAAATCAGCAACAATCAGACAGCAACTAACAATTATGCCAAAAATAAGTAGAGACAGAGATAAGCCACCAAAGAAAAAAATAGCAAAGAGATAACCACCCAGTAAAGGAGACATCTAGCAAAGGAGGAGATATCTTCTGGATTAATAGTCGTAATATCCCAGAGAAGCAGCAGCAAACAAACATAGAAGCGGGCCCTTCTCAGAATTAGACTCCGTTAGATTTCATCAAAATAGCAATGCCTTCATAATGCATAATCCAAAAGGGAAAAATAATTTGAATCCTGAAAATCACAGCTTTGATACCATGTTGATATTTAGGATTCCATAGATAATAACTTTAGGAAAAGGAGAGAAGAGAAAGAGAGGATATGATACACGTCGAGAGATGAGGAAATTAGGGTTTTGGACTTAAGCCAAACCCTCCCCCATAAGTCATATTTATAGGTATAAAAAATATCAATATTATAAGTATACCTTTCACCCTAATAAGAGTCAATAAGAGACAGAAAATGGCAGCAAGTTGTGGCTACAACAAAGATTTCACTGGAAAATCTAGAGGGATTGAGAGAGATGGAGACAGAGAGATGGAGATAGAGAAGAGGGAGAGAAAGGCGCGGAAGGCCTGAGTGTTAGCGACAATTATAGAAGAAGCGGAAGCTCCCGCCATCTACGTTGAGGGGATCGAGAGCAGTGGTTATCAGATGGAGTGTCAGGGAGGAGAGGCGCACGTGTACGTGTTGGTGAGCCACGCAGTGGAGCTGTCGCTCTAGAGGTATGACGAGTGGATTTTGGGCCTGGTGCGACGGTGGGAAAGGGCGAGGCAGACAGAATCGAGAGTGCACTGTCCCGGTGATTCAGCTAGAGAGAGTGTGGTAGAGAGTGAGTTACGGGTGGAGAGGCAAAGAAAACGAAAAAAAATCAGAAGATGGTAAAAGTAGAAGATTGATCTGCTCTGATACCATGTTAATATTGAACTGAACTACTATGCTTTCATTGATTGAGGGTGGTATTTATACTGTTTACAATCTAAAACGATAAACTTTATATAAAAAGATAATTATAACATGGGACAAATACAATGAAATCTTATTAGTAACTGAAGGAATTATGTTAATCCTTTATCACTTAACACATAAGATTTTAAAGATCTCGACATGGCACACTAGATCAAAATGCCTGCCTCTGATTAAAAACAAGTCAAAGTAACATAATCTTAATTTATTTTCTTGGCCGTTGCTGCTAAGTTGCAGTTCAACAAGTTCTAGTACGAGAAAATGGAGGAACACTCTGCTCATTCCTAAAGAAGTTGCACTTGTCAACTTTTGCCTTGACAAGCGCCAGCCTCCTGTAGTTGCTCTGAAAGTACTTCTTACCCCAGATGCTGGACAAGAAGTAATTGCTGGAGCGCTTTGGATTCGTTCCCAAGTCAAGGTCCCTGTAGTTTAGGTATGAAGCTCTTGGATACTGCGATACATGAGGAGTCATGTGCCTATACAGCCTGTTAATCCAATCCATGCTTTTATGGACATCCTTAGGATTGATCAATGATGCCACATACTGGACATTGTACAAGTTACCTTTTCTGTGTGGGAAAGGGAGTTCAGTCTCTGGAATCTCACTCATCCTTCCACCCATTGGCTCCCACAGCATGGCACCACTCACATCTTCTGAAAAGAACTTCCAGATGGCTGCCAGGCCGCCTTCAGAAATGGGGTGTTTAACAAAGTCAGATTTGGCCTTGAAGGGGACTTTCCCCATTGGATTGTCCCTGCTCAGTAGAGCTACTTTGGATGATCCAGATGGATATCCTCCAATGTATATCACTGCCTCAATCCAGCTCGTTTCTGTGCAGTCAGTTGCCTGTAGACCCAATTGAGGGAAACACTCTTCTGTGACTTTGAGGAGTTCATCAACATCACCCAGATGCATGGCGTTGAATAGTGCTTGGACTCTTTTGTTTCCACCCTCGGATGTTGATTGAAAGATGACTCTAATGAATAGGTTTTCATGGCATTTCTCTGCCATGTACTGCCATCTATTCACCACCTTGGTCACATCTTGTTCCAAGGTCTTGCTGACAGTGAAAACAGTCACTTTGGGAGGGACTGGGACTAGCTTGATCTTCCATGAGAGAATCACACCAAAACTTGCAGCTCCACCTCCTCTTAGAGCCCAGAAGTGGTCTTCACCCATTGATTGTCTGTCAAGGATCTGTCCACCTGAGTTTACTATGTGGACATCAAGAACATTATCAGCTGCAAGTCCAAATTTTCTCATCATGGTGCCAATTCCTCCTCCTGCAATGAGCCCCCCTATCCCAACAGTGGGGCATAAAGCTGCAGGGAAGCCATGGATTGCGCTCTTCTCCGAAATCATGTAGTACAATTCACCACAATTGGCACCTGCCTGGACCCATGCGGTACCCTCTTCTATATCTACTGTGACTGATCTCATGTTGATGAAATCCACTACCACGAATGGGTCATCTGATGTGTAGGAGAGGCCTTCATAGTCATGGCCTCCACTGCGGGCTCTCAACTGAATGCCATGCGCTTTGCAACACATGACCGATGCTTGGATTTGGGACTCATTGTTGGGAGTGAGGACAAAGAGAGGATCAAGTTTGGGGGATGATAAGAACCTGAGATTTTGCATATTGGATTTCAGAAGGTATGTGTAAGAAGATGAGTTAGGAGTAGAAAGGACTTTGGGCATTTCTGTGGGGGAAGATAAATAGGTAGAGAAACATTGCAGGAAGTTTTCACTGGTTGATGAGGTTGCGGAAGAAAGCGAGGCGAATGAAAGGAGCAGGTAGAGAATACTAGATCTTCTCAACCTCATTTTTTCTCCCTCTTCTCTGCTGGAGACGGCTTTAAACTGAAGGGTGTCTACCTTCTCCCATTTATGGTTCTTTATATAGCATTTCTGTCCACATGTCCCTGTAATGGAGTCCATTAGACTATCAATTACAATCAACACTCATTTTATATTAGTCATTTGACTCCTTTCAGTTCACATTTGTCCACGAATTTTGAGAAGGAGAGAGAATCCATGGGTGTTCCATTTGTTTCTATTTTCATAAGTGGGTGTCAAAGGCCTCTCATTGCAGGAGAAACAATGTGTGGATACAAGAAAATCCACAGCAATTCCAGTAGGATATATGAAACCTTGACATCTAAAATTCTTCCGAGAAACTGCTTCCATTACAGCAAATAGGAGGAGGATATGGGTAATCTTCAGCATGCATAGTTCACTGTAATTCCCTCGCCCACCATTGTCGAGTGGATAGAATGATATTTTTGTTCCTTGTCAGTCAGCACTATCTGCTTGGATTGGAGTAGGTGGGCACGAAGTCCGAATATTACCCACTTGATAATTTTTTAAGCCGCGTCTCAGCATGAGATGGAATCAGGACCAAAACACTCGAAAAAAAATCTAATAAGAGAAGGAAAAGGCTATCATATCTCCATAATCTGCTCAATCAGGAAGCTGAAATAGCTCCTCCCCAGAATTCTTTCTGTAAAGCTTCTTGTTGGGTATTTTCCGCAATGGACATCAGCAATCGCTGTTGGGTACTTACGCTTGGCATCCATCATCATGACGAAGAGAAAATACTCTGCCACAGCGGTATCATTAGCGATTGTGTATTTGCTTTTGATAAAAGAGTTGTGGATTCCTAAGGACCCATTTTGAGTTGAAATAAAGAAGTTCAAATGGGATAGAGAGATCGCCACTAGTGACGACTCTGGGACAAGATGAGCAAGCCAATACTTTGCTGTTTGTTGATGAGATTAGGATATTGTGCAAAAGCAGATTGATCCATAGTGTAAAGCCTTGAAGCATTGAATTGACTTGGCACAAATTGTTCCCACAGCAGTCATATATATTTTCTCTATTCCAGTGTAGTGTCTCGGTTTTATATATCATATTGGACCTTTAAGATCTGATACGTATCCACTCCTTAAGCCAGCTATTCCTGTTAATTTGTCTGTCCAATGTCTTTGTAATGAGTTATACTAATACCTCGTGCTTCACTCTAGAAAGTAGTTCATAAGATTCCAAAGCAGATTTGCTACTTCAATCTCTTTTACAAGCAATAGAAAAGATCAAACATTATTGAAAGGGTGGGCCAAAATGCTTTCACAAACAATAGAAAAGATAAAAAATCATTGAAAGGATGGGCCAAAATGCTATTAGGAGTGGGTAGGTTGTGAAATGATGTTGATGAAAGTACTACAGACATCTCTCATGTCATTGTCGCTTTTTTACCTAATATGGAGCACTCTTACAAGAAATTTCAACCTTATTTTTGTCACTCGGCTGCTTTAATGTTGGCTTTCAGAAGGTATCATTTTGAAAAATGCTTATCTAAAGAAACATGAATTCTATAAAGTATTAGGTGTTATCAAAAGAAGATGAGCCTCTTTTGTAATTATCTTATTCATTGTACATGTTGATTTTAGGATTCCATGATGTTAAGATCTTCAACTCAGGGTGATAGAGAAGACAAGGAAGAAGAGAGGGAAGAAGGAGAAGAGAAGAAGAGAAGAGAAGAGAAGGAGAGAATGAGGACGGCTGAGAGGAGAGGGAAGAAAGAGAAGAGAAGAAGAGCAGAGGAAGAGAGAAGTGAGGACGGCTGAGAGAAGAGAGGAAAGAGGAGGTCACGTTGAGGAGAGAAGATTGGGAGAGAATTAGGGTTATGGAATTTGAGTCTTAACCCTCTTCCTTAAGCTTTATTTATAGATGTCAAAAGATCAAATATTATAAGTTTAACAGTCACCCTAGAAGGAGTGAATAAGAGACAAAGATCATAAGATAATTACATCAATGACACCAAAGGGTTGGCCTAAAAGGGTAATGGAGAGTCAAAAAATGATGGTAAGAGAAAGTCAACCAAGTAAAAGAGTAATGGGGGATTAAAGGAAGAGAAAATAACCACCACCTTAATAAGAAGGAGACTGTATCAATTGTATTGAAATAACTTTACAAATTTGATCAAGTGTGACGCAAGAGGGAGATAAAAAATTCCTCTACGAACATGATAATTGACGAAACTTTTAAAAAAATCTCCAATAAGAAGTTTTTTTATGGAACATAATAATGGAAACTTTCTAAACATAGACTTCTCATATAAGAAAATTACTTTTTAACACACCTTGACCAATTTGGAAAGAAAATAATCAAGAGATAAATTTAGGAATAAGGGAGATTTAGGACACTAAAATATTTGTTATTTAGAATAAGGAAACAAGACTTTCTAAATCAAAATTTTCAGACTTTATTAAAAATAAAATTTAACTCATATAGTGAAAGACTTCTCTTAAGGAAACTAATGTGGTGAGAAATCCAAGACAAAAAACTTTTAATGTAGGCAAAATACTCAAATTGTTGACCATAGGTTGACTCCCACATTGCTTTTGATGATAAAAAAAAACTTAATTGAACTTTGTTCCTATTTTTTATCTATTATCTCTAGTAGTTTAGGTTCGTATTTATCTTTTTTCTCTCTTTTTAGTCCCTATACACATTTTATTTTCATTTTAACCTCAATAATTAGCTTTTCATATTTCATATTATATATAGACGAAAACATATTCGAGTCTACTTTCCAACACAAACTGAATTTTGGCAATCGGTGTTTCCTACAAGGAGAAATCAATATTTGAAGTAGCAAAGGTCAGAGTGCAAGAGAAGTTCGAACAGCAGTAAAAAGCTTCAACTTTCGAGTCATTGCATGCTATCAAGAACGAGAATTTATATGGAGAATTATAAATTAAAAGAAAGATTTGTAAGTATATTTTCTTACCTATTCAACTAATTCTTGATCTGAGTTTTTTATATGGAAAGATTGTTCTTGGAAGAGTCAATGGTCATGCTAGCAAAAGGAGAAAGAGTACTTAGTTCGACTAGATTACAGAGATTGAAATCTATCAGATTATTTATCTCAACACAAGTATATTTTATGAAGAGAAGTTATAATTGGATGAAATTTATTAAAGTCTAGTTTCATAAGGAGAAATTTCATGTCAATCTGATCTATATTTAAGGATATATTCGCATTGGAAGAATCAAAGGTCATGCTGGTATCCTTTTGCATTGAAAAATCAGAGTTTAAGCCGAATTTTTACATCACTTTTTGAGTTGTTGTTATTGATAAAAAAATATCATGAAAATATGTCACTTACCACTTTTTTTCGGTTACCTTTCTCCTACCATCCTTTTTTTATTCTCACATACCCCTTTGGGCCAACCTCTTGTGTGTTGCTTCGGTTGGTTTGCTTTTTTATATATATGGGTGTTTTAAGTCCATTGAGACTTTTTATTGGTACCCGTGGGTCTTTTATCTCCGTCTTGTGAATGACAAGCATTGCCCACTTTAGTGATTAATATTACTATTTTTATTCAAAATCCTTTGATGTTGGTTTTGACTTATGTTTTATCACCCATTTTTACCTTTTGAGAGTTTGTGTCCAGTTTTGTACTTATCCTTGGAACACCGTGATGGAGGAGATTATTACTACATCTATGTTATTTGTTTCAAACTGAGATCATTGCCATCATCTCCCAGCTTGAGGGGGAGAAGTAGAAGCAAAATTACAAGAAATAGGCATTTTATTCTATATGTTGTGGTAATTTTTATGAGACCAAAATATTCAAGAAATGGGGAGCACAAAAAGCAAAGGTTTTGCATCTATGAAGAAATTTTGCAGCAAAGAAAATTGAAGACCAAAAATCCTTTTCATTACAAATTGAAGTTATAAATTCCAACTTGAGGGGGAGTGTTGAAGAGAAGATAAGGAAACCTCTTACAGGACTCTCACAATAAGAAGTCACACAAAGTTAGAATTAATATGGTGGAGTTTTACAGGAGTCTACAGAAGATTCTCAATTTAAAGGTGTTTTAGTTATGTTAGTCTTCTATTTATGTTGAGTTATTTAATTATGTTAGGATATATCTTTAAGTGTTAAAGTTTGGGTGTAATTGGGACAATGGTAGTTTAATTGTAATTAGACTCTACTACTTTCCTCTATTATATATAGGGGTTCATGTACTCTGATTACAATAAGTCAATGAAGTTTCTCTCTTTTCCATAAATTCAACATTTTCTCCCCAATATGTTGTCTCTCCTTTTCTCCATGAGCTAATTCTTGGATCCCGGAAAATCAACATGGTATTAGAGCATTGATTTTCAAGACTTGTGGTCATGGTTTTTAGAATTCCTATCTTTCTGTCTCGGCTACTCATTCAGAGTTAGCCTACTCATATTATATTTTTTTTAACTTCTTCTCTTGGCTCTGATTTTTGGCGTTGACCCTAGGGTATTGACTCTCGTGTGAGGAGAAAGTTTAAAGGATGCACATTGGTGCCTAACATTGGATATGGGTCAAACAAGAAGACCCACCATTACCTGCCAAATGGCTTTAAGAAGTTTTTGGTCCACAATGTAAGCTTGAGTTGTTGATGATGTTAACAAGACTTATTGCTTGTTAATAGCATAATAGAAATCCAAAGCGGGCAACGTATCTAATAGCCTCCGGTCGACCTCAGGCGAATAAAATCCAAAACCTAGCTCTATACATGCCTTCAACTCATCGACATCATCGTCCATCACGCTACAGCTCCTCCACCTTGACCTACACTCCTTCCCGCATAGCCACGCCTCGTCCATGTACGTGTCAGTCAACCAAGATTGTTGCTTGTACATCGACCCCGATCGAGCCTCCAACATACGATACGTTGTTCCTCTGACATCTCATAGTGACCATACGTCGGGCTTTGATTCCCCCAGGTCGAAATATGATCTAGCATGTGTTCAAAAATGGCAAGATAGAATAATAACGATCGTCCTACTTGATATTTCATCAATCTCATCAAATAGGAAGTTGTTGATTACAATCTATTGATCACTGGAAGATTGGCTCTTTTTCTCAGTTGGACCTTGGCTGGCAAAGCGTGGCTGGTTTGATCCAACTTGTGTTATTCAGTGCTGGCATTTGATATTTCATTCCGAAAATCAGTTGCATTACTCTTCTATTCTACATTGCTTTTTCGGAAAAGATCCTTCGCTCGCTACTACTGCTCCAAGATTTTTTTATATCTTTGGATGTTTTATTTTTGTAGTTGTCATTGTAATTATCCATTGAATTGTTGCTTTCAATCAGTGTAAACTATCTTTGAAAGGTTGATATTGTTTCTCTATTATGTGAAAGTTTTGCTTGTTTGCTCTAATTTGGCTATCAATCGAGGTATCTTTGTTGGGTCGTCTCCTTGTTCATCTTTTGTTTTCTGCTTGATACCCAATGTTGTTTCTTATTACGATAAACTTCTTTGGCTCGTCACCATCGCCCGTTAACGCCAACTTCATTGTAGTCCATTACATCTTTAGATGGGTGGAGGAAGAAGAAGTTCATTTAATCAATCAGGTTAACCAAGTGAGCGGGCGACCAGGCTGACTCTTTTCTGCTCGGGTTAATCCTGTGAGCCAAGTCAACTCGGTCTGAGTCAGTTTGACTTGGACATCTCAACCTGGTCTCTT
The DNA here is from genome assembly GCF_029961685.1 of Aristolochia californica. NCBI lineage: Eukaryota > Viridiplantae > Streptophyta > Magnoliopsida > Piperales > Aristolochiaceae > Aristolochia > Aristolochia californica. The sequence continues at coordinate 24,467,846 of NW_027181826.1, forward strand.
GACCCGGCATGACTCAGTCCCTTGTTTCTGGTCAGAGTATTATCTTGAATTAATTGAAAGTTTATTACTTGGGCAGCGTATTATTTGGTGCACAACCTTCTAACGGATTCTCTGAGGATTATTTTATGTGTCCTTATTAAAGACTTTCATTATTTGGTACATGTTATTTGAGCCCATGCCTATACTGAGATTTTCATGTTACATAATATATATTGGCAGAAAGATATTCGAGTCTACTTTCCAAAGAAAAACTGATTTTGGCAATCGGAGTTTTATACAAAGATAAATCAAAATTTGAAACAACAAAGGTCAGATAGCAAAAGAGGTTCGAGCGGCAGCAAAAAGTTTCAACTTTCAAGCTATTTTATGCTATCAAGAACGAGACTTTACGTGGAGAATTATATGTAAAAATAAATATCTATAAGTTTATTTTTTTACCTATTCATCCAATTCTCGATCTGAGTTTTTTATATAGATATATTGATCTTGGAAGATTCAATGGTCATGTTAGCAAAAGGAGAAAGAGTACTTAGTTCGTACAGATTATAGAGACCGAAATCTATCAGTTATTTATCTAAAAATAAGTATATTTTATTAAGAGAATTTATACTTGGATGAAAGGTATTTAAGTCTAGTTTCAAAAGGAGAAATTTTATGTCAATTTGATTTATATTTAAATATATATTCGCATTGGAAGAACCAAAGGTCATGTTGGTATCTTGTTGCATTGAAAAATCCGAATTTAAGCTGAATTTTTTGCATCACTTTTTGAGTTGTTGTTATTGACCAACTATATTAGGAAAATATCTCACTTACCCCTTTTTGGTTACCTTTCTCTTACCATCCTTTTTTTACTCTCACATACCCCTTTGGGCCAACCTCTTGTGTGTTGCTTCGGTTGGTTTATATATATATATATATATATATATATATATATAGGTGTTTTTAAGTCCATTGAGACTTTTTATATGTATCAGTGGGCCTTTTATCGTCATCTTGTGAATGACAAACATTACCCACTTATCACCCATTTCTGCCTTTGAGTGTCGGACACCGTGATAAAGGAGCTTATTACTACATCTATGTTATTTGGTTCAAGTTGTGATCACTGCCCTTAACTCCCAGCTTGAGGGAGTGAAGTAGAAGAAGCAATACAAGAAAGAGGTATTTTATTTCATATGTTGTGGTAAATTTTATGTGACCAAAATATTCAAGAAAGGGAGAGCACAAAAGACGAATTTTTTGCATCTATGAAGAATTGTATTTGTCAAGAATTTTTTTCAACAAAAAAAAATTGAAGACCAAGAATCATTTTCATTGCAAGCTGAAGTTATAAACTTCACATTGAGGAGGAGTGTTGAAGAGCAAATATGAAAGAGTCTTACATGACTCTCACAATAAGAAGTCTTATAGAGCCACAATTATTATGGAAGGAGGTCTCACAGAAGAATTTCAGTTTAAAGGTATTTTAGTTATGTCAGTTTTCTATTTATGTTGAGTTATTTAATTATGTTAGGACTTATCTTTTAAGTATTAGAGTTTGGGTGTAATTGGGACAAGGGTAGTTTAATTGTAATTTGACTCTACTACTTTCCTCTATTATAAATAGAGGTTCATGTACTTTGATTACAACAAATCAATGAAGTTTTTCTCTTTTTCATAAATTCAACAGAGACATTACAATTGACGAAGGACTTCTCAATTATTGACTTTTGTCAACATTGATAATTCTAATGAAGAAAAAAGCACATGGTGGTCCCAACATATTATCTTTCGGTAATTCCCCATTACCCTCTTATTATCACTTCTGAGCAATGCCTATAGACCCATTAATTATAGTGAATAGGAGTGTGCCCAATATCCAGCGTGAGTCTAAATTTATTATTCACCCAAGAGGTATATTGTTGAGCACCTAGCCAATACTACCCAAAAGACCGGCCTGTTAGGAGCGGAAGGCATAGGTACTTAACCTATGACCATAACATCACACCCACCTTCATGAGCCGACAACCATGGCGGCCACACTCTAGCGACGGCCCACTCTAGTTTCTGCTAGGTCGCCCCCTCCGCTCAGGACTCACGCCATGGGGATTCGACCTCGCGATGTAGCGCCTGCTCTGATACCAAATGTTAAGCACTTAGCCAATAATACCCAAAGGACTGGCATATTAGGAGTTGAAGGCATAGGTACTTAACCCATGACCATAACATATATTTTTAGCTACCTTGAGAAAGTCGGTAGACTCTGTGTCCCACAATTAGGCTTCTTCTCTGCATTTGAAATTGAGCAGAGAGTATTTCATCATTACTATTTGACTGGAGTATAGAGCTTTGTCATACGGCTAAGAGTGATTTTTTCTCTCACCATCATTATGCCAGCTAGGTCTCTTGACAAAAACAAAGAGACCACCAGCTTGAGGGAAAGTGTTGGAAAATATGGTGGACTGCCATTTTATATATGAAGATCCTATACACCATTTGCAACAAGTTGGGTATTTATGATGTTCTCTCACCCCCAGTTTGAGGAGGAGTGTTGGAAGATGGCCCCAAGTCCACACGACCAAGGAAGACCCACACATCCAAATGTGTTAGAAGATGGCTCAAGCCCACACGACTAAGGAAGGCCCACATAGTGGTAACATGATGGTAAATAAAGAATCATCTTATAAAGATAGCATTGATATAATTAGTTTAAGTTTTAAGGGTATAGTTGTAATAGTATAATTTATTCATCTATAAATTGAGTTTAAGGAGGAGGGTTTGGAGACAAGTCTAACTTCTTTCTTTTTGTTTTCTCTCGGTATTTTTCTTTCCTTTTCTCCGTAACCTAGAGTCCTAAAAATCAATAATGTAGTTACCCTATAATATGTCTGGGCGACGCAGAGGGAAGGATCCTCGACAGGGAACCATGGGAGAGGATTTGTTCTGGGCGATCAGAGGAGGTGGCAGCGGGAGCTTCGGCGTGATTCTTTCATGGAAGACAAAACTAGTTGAAATCCCCGCCTTCGTGACTGCCTCTACCATCCACAGAACCCTGAACCAAGGCGCGACCAAGCTGGTTAGCACGTGGCAATCCATTGCAGACAAACTTCATGAAGATCTCTTCATGAGAGTCCTCCTGATGAAGGTTGATGGAATAATCCAAGCTTCCTTCAACTCCCTGTTTCTCGGCGAAGCAAACCAGCTTCTACCCATCACTGAACAAAGCTTCCTTGAACTGAGTCTGGAAGCCAAAGACTGCAAATATGACCCGGATTCAATCTGTGCTCGAATTTGCAGGCTACTCCTCCACAGACCCAACAAATATTCTGCTGAAGAAGAACCCTCCTTACGGAAAGAGTCCCTTCAAGGAGAAATCTGATTTTGTTGAGGTACCCATCCCAGAAAAAGCCCTGGAGGGACTCTGGAAGCTGTTTCTGGGAGACAACCCGTTTGGCGAGGAAGATGAACAAGATTTCAAACTCTGCAACTCCATTTCCACACAAAAAAGGAAATATCTATAACATTCAGTACGTGGTGAAGTGGGGAGATGATGGCAAGGATGATCAACAGCATTTAGATTTCATACAGAGATTATATAGTTACATGACACCTTTTGTGTCGAAGTCTCCCAGAGGGCATATATGTTATAGAGACCTTGACTTGGGTAGCAATGGGCACAAGCCAATTAGCAGCTAGGGCTTGGGGTTTGTAGTATTACAAGGACAATTTCAGGAGATTGATGCATGTTAAAGCAGCTGTTGATAAGGGTAATTTCTTCAGGAACGAGCAAAGTATTCCTTCAATGAATTCAAATCAGAAGCGAAGAGTGAGTTAGAGTAGTAGGGGCTTCACTGTCTTGTGTTTGTTACATATAAAATCTCAACCGTCTTCATTAGTGAAAATACCATTGAAGTGAAATACTTTTTTGTGCTCTAATCAGCCAAAAAGAGGGGATTCTTTCTTTTTTTCAAGGCAAGCTTCAGAGGTTCGAACTTCAAAGTATTCATAAGAGTATATAAGATGGATTAATTTCCACAATGAACTATATAATCAGTTTCTTCTAGATTTGTGCTGAATCAGTTACAAAGAGGTGTTAAATTAGGACAGATTAATAATATCACTCCTATATCATATCTCAATTTGAATGCCACACAGAGCTCATCAACTCTTTTTACCACCTTTTTTGTTATTAAATGTTCTTTTATTTTTTTCTTTTTTCCTTTGAGATAGTGAGAGTGGACTTGAAGAACTTGAAAATAATACGAATCGAATTGACAAGGCTTTACAATTTCTGAGGACCTTCATGGAATTGACAAGAACCTTTTAACTTGCAGAGCAACTACTGATTGGGGCCAAAAGTTCAGGATAAAGAAGACCTCTTTCTCAATCTGCACCATAACCCTTGCTTAGTATGTATCGTCGCCCCTGTAACAAGTTCCACTGAATCCGGCGATCCTTTCAGTTCCACATCAAACTTCTGCAAGAGCATGGTCAAGGCCACTGTTGATTCCAAGAGAGCAAACTGGTCTCCCACACACTTCCTAGGACCCCCTCCAAATGGTAGAAAAGCAAAATCGGATATGATCTAACAGGAGGAAACGATTAGTTTTAACCATCCGTGTTTAACAGAAATAAAAGAGTTGTAAGAACAACTTATGGTGGATTACCTCATTTGGGTACATTGCTCCGGGGCTTCGTGCTGGATCAAAACCCGCCCATCCTTTGACACCCTGGCTCTCCTTTGGTACCAAGAACCTTTCAGGTTTGAACTCATTGGGTTGGTCCCAGAAATATGGAGACCTGTGAAGGTTGTATACCTGCAGAGTCAAGAGTCCAAGAATACCATACATTTAGTGTTACACCATCTTTTGTTAGTCAAATAAAAGTTTTTCACTACTTATAAAGAAGACAAACAATTAATGAGTTTTTATATCGCAGTTCTTGATGGGTCATGCCTATAGATGAGCAACAATAAGCCCCTATGTACATCTTGGATTAGTATAATCTTGATATTCTGAGCTGTAAAATTAGTATCTGTGGTTTTGTTGTGTCAGGCACTCCTTAAAAAGCAGCCACTGCTGGCTATCCTAGTTCCCTGAGGCCTGTGCGGGTTGTTGTGTCTCCCTTTTACCATGGGCTACCTCACTTTGTATCAGGCAATTGGCATCTACTAAGCCTCCGATCTATTAGGAAAAGTATTGCACTAAAGCAGTTCTTGGAGGAGAACGAGTAGAACAAATGTTCAAGTAAAATCAAAACACAGAGCTGAGAAATGTAGAAACTTAATTTATCCTAAAAAATAAAAGAACATTGCAGGGAGGGGGTTGACCAACAGACCCTGTGAGGAATATGATTAAAAAATGGGGATTATAAGAAAAATAAATTGACATTCCATGGACATTGATTTTCATTCATTCTTCAAATCACTTTTAGGTAAAGTACAACAAGCCTAGCTACGAGCTTAGCAGCACGTGTTCTATTAGAGGAACAGAATGAAATGGGTCAGGCAAAACAAATCAAATTAGTTGAAAGAAAGCTAATTAGTAGAAAGGCAACTCACAGAAACAAATATGTCGGTCCCAGCAGGAATTGCATAACCATCTTCATCACCATTATGACCTCCTGAACAATAAAATTACAAACGTGAGGCAGGTCGCAATACAAGAAGAACAAATTCGAAAAAGCCACAATGATTTATACACATGAAATAAAAATTAGATAAAATGCAAAAATACATGAGAGGTTCAAGGCAAAACCAGTTGTCACAAACCAGAGCCACAGATATTTCGTTGGGGTATGCACTTCTAAAACCTCTATTCTCCCTAACCTTGGGAAGAACTTAGTTCTCTTCCCTCACCAAATAACGGTCCCTACATGTATTTAAGGTTCACATTTTAAAACAGACAAATGGTCTCTACTTTCATCAGAAAAGTTACATTTGTCTGCTGGAATCAAGATGACCCAGATGCAGGATCAACACAATGTTAAAAAATATCTAGTTCAAATAACAGTGGTCTACCAACAAGGACCAAGTTTTTCCTTGGTGTCGTTTACATTTTCAAGGTAGCCATGCCTAGCGATATAAATATCCACCTAGTTCTCAGCTATGTTTCACTCAGGAATATTCTCCATGCTATAGTCTAAAAGAAAAAATAAAGCAAATTCAGAAGTTCATAACAGTAACTTCTTTTCATCCAGAATCTAGTGAGGTTCCATTGACAGTTTATCATGGTTATAAAGCAGGTAAGTTTCATCAGATGACTCTGCATGAGGCTTGTCTTCCTTCAACCACCCACTGCACTTCAAGCAAAATACTAGTGTTCACCTGCTGGACATTAATACCAGTATCTCAGGAAGATAATTACCTGGTATCACATCAGACTGCAGTGCACGTCTAATAAGTAGTGGTGGTTGAGGGTACATACGAAGTGCTTCCACTATTATAAGACGTATGTACCTGGAAGACAAGGAAGACAATTTCATATGAATCACAATAAGATAAAAGAACAAAATGCAAAAGGAACTTTATCTCAAGGTAGTACACTCCGTATGCCACAGGTCAGACAATTGTCCAGCCCTCTCAAGAAGCAAGTACCACAGTGAAACACTTAAAACTAAAAATCAACTCTAAGAAAGAACAGATTGGGGACATTAATTGAGGTACCTCTGCAATGAATAGACTACACTAGTCCCAGGGTCTTGCCAATTGAAAAATCCTACTATATTTGATTGACAGCCCAAAGTGAAAGTTAGAAAACCCACTTAATTGCTCATTTACAAGTTTCATTGCCCATGTATGGTCACAACACATAACATGGAATACAAAAGGGAATCATCCCTTGTATATTTTTCAGTTCTTAGTAAAATATCAGCATTCACAAAAACACATTGTGGTTTCCTGTTAGTAGACGGCATAAGGGTCAGCCAAAATGAAAACTGCTTTTTTTTAAAACCTAGATTTAAGTTTACCAGAGAAAACAAAATCAGGATTCAAGCTGAACAAGGGGATAGCACTGAATGAAGCACTTTGGTACCCCTTCTTTCCAGCAGTTATACTCTGTAAACAGATAGGCATTGTTTTCAGTCATACACTATCAAAAAACTGGAAAATAAAAAGCCATACACTATCAAAAAACTGGAAAATAAAAATAAAAATACTTAACATAAACAATATTGTCTAAGCCACGTACTCCAATTTCTTCAGACATTCAAAAGTTGGTATCCCTTGACCAACCACACAGTCTACCTCTGCCTGAGCCTTTTTCATTTTGGACGGGTTCTGCAATTCAAACTCATTCAAATATTTACATGTCTGAGAAGCTATCTAAGAAATAAATACAAGTGTTAATAGGAAAAGGAGGTTACAGACAAAGTAGTACAAGTAGAGAAGGAAGTTAGAATAATACATACCTGAGCAAGTAAAAAAACAGCCCAGGTAAGAACAGCTGCAATTGTTTCATGTCCAGCAATGAGCATGGTCATGAGGTCATCTCGAAGCTGTCAAAAGCCAAGCTAGTCAGCAAAGAAAGGCTGACGGAATTATGATATAAATCTCTTAGGTACTCTGATATTCCTCAGAGAATAGAGTGAGCCTTTAAAAACTAGCTAAAGAAGCAATAACTGATAGGACCTTAAAAGTTTATTTGTTTGTCATCCTTTTTTTTTTTTAGACATTCTCCTGAAAATCATCTTATCTGGAACTTTTCTTCTTTTTGAAAGTTGAAGAAATTAACTAGCTAAGGAAAGGATTAAAAAGGGCATGCACAGATTCTTTATAAAGAAGCACAGAATAAAACGACACTACAGACAATAGGAAATATAGGCAACAAGTTGTCCTCAACCATTTCCTTCTTTTACAAGAGAGTTGGCTGGGGAATTTGTTGATCTTACAAAACATTTGGAAAAAATAATAAAAAAAGTATCTAATACTTTTTATTTTTCAATATTTTTTTTTATTATTACTTCTCCATATTTCATTTGATCCTAACTATTATTCTGGCATTCTTCTTCACACATTGCCCATTGTAAAGCTGGTTTTGGCAATCACAAAGTTTCCCCAACAAGCTTCATGACTTTCAGAAAGGCAAGACAAAACTCATGCATATTTCTTAGTAACATCACAAGAGCAACAAGGAACAAACTTTACATTCCTAATGCTTACCTGGCGATCATCAACATCAGCACCCCTCATATCAACAAGAAACCGGAGTAAACTTGCATCCTGTAATCTTAGTCCAAACATTAAAAAATAACCAAATTAATGTAATTGTCATCAAATATATTCATCTTCTTTGCCTGCAAGATAAAAATATACTTATAATTCTAAAATATGGTACAACATAGGCTTTCAGATTATGGTAACAAAACATAAACTCCTCTTGAAGTTGCAGACTCACCTTCAAATTCGTGTAATCCCTTTGTTGAAGCTTCTCAACATCAGTTTCCTAAAATGTAAGAAAGGAGGTTACCAAAATCCAGTTTTTAAACAATATTTCCACAATTTATCTTCACATTTAAATTTCCCCTGACCACATCTAAAAGATTAACTGGCGATATTTAGCTGCAATAAATTTACTAGGTCAGTACTTCAAAATTGATACCCATTTCTAGATTGACTTGGCCTAACCTGCCTTGTTTCCTTGGCATTCTTTATGAGTCCATCAAGACAATCATTTATGACCTTGAGATCCCTCTGAAACTTTCTTTGCCTTGGAACAATCCATTTTGCAAAGGGGAGCTTCCAGTAAGGGATATAGAATGTCGATCTGTGTTCAGCTTCAAAAAGGGTACCATATACTGCCTGCAACATATACAGAACCAATAATATAAGCAACCAACTGTCCTTTTTTCCTCTTTAGTCCTTCTAAATTGAGGAGACAGTTATGCAAAAAAAACACCTCTCAAAGCCAACCTCCATAAAGGTGGAGACAATGAGCCACAACATCGTCCACAAAAACTATGCTTAGAAATTTCATCAGAATGGATGTACTGTTTTGAGCATGGAGAATAAAATATGATTTTTTCAATATTAAACTCAAGTGTCATAAACCATAAACACTTTTCAGAGTGTTTTATTTATGTAATTTTTTCAGGCAACTATAGATGGAAAATAAAATTAAAAAATTAATCATTTTTTTCTTGTCAAGAGGTTGTGCTCTCTGTTATGAAAAAGCCAGTAGATACATACACACATGTCATAGTCATTAAAATGCTGTTACTACAGTGCCTACACTTTGAACAATTGGTATGTCACTGCAGTTATTGCCAGCTACTATGAGGTCTTCTCAGTGGAATCCCACTCAAGTAAATGCAGATGTTAACAATACACAAGTTCTTCATTTAACAAATGCATCCTGGATGATTCTAAGATTCTGAAGCTTTCCTTCTAGATGCAAAAACATACACAAAATAGAGATATCTTGAAGAAAACATATTTGTAACTGATGAATAGCCAGATTTTGAAATAAAAATAAATGAAGAGCCTCAAAGGTTAGGCTGTTTAAATGAAGCGCACATCAGAAGATTCCTCATATTATCTGACACAATTATATGGATTAAAGAAGAAAGTATAACATCGTAGATCATAGGATACATTTGAACCTTAATAACTGGAGATTCTTTAGTGACGGACCCAAAGTCATAGTTGAATACACCAAGCCCAACAATATCAAGTGCCAAACTCGAAAACTCAGCTTCAAGATCTGACTCAATTGCACTTCCTCCACTCATTTTTTCTCTTTCTAAAAGCTTTTCAAATTTTTCAACTGTTTTTTCAGAGCATTGGGTGAATACTTTGACCATGGCTTCCAAGTATATGGCATGAAACCCAGGTGCAATAACTGGTACCACAGAAAACATAAATGTCAGTTTCACCATAAAATATCATTATTAATACTAAATTGCCATAATATCTCTTTGGACTGTACTCTTGTAAGTTTCAACTCCAAATATTAGGTCAAACCTTGACAATTAGCAGAATGCTCTCCTTAGTTACAAACAAAATACCAACCTTTTTATAGCAACATTCCATATAAGTTCCTCTTAGCAATTTACGCAAGAATAATGACTATCACAAAGAGCTAATAGTGGCTGCATTTGTAGCTAAGGAATGGATGCTTAAATAATGTGTAAAACAAACAAACAGCCTAGGAAGCTCATACGAACTAACAACAGAAAAAGCAGGAAAGATAAAGATGATCCAAAGAGATGACAGCAGGTGAAAATTGTAAAATATGAGTAGAAAATTGATTACATGTACAACCTATACCCCAGTGAAACCTGAACCCAAGACCTCATACTAGAACCACCTCATGAGGTCATTGAGCAAAAGGACCAATCCAGCAGCCTAGGAGGGGCAATATGATCCAAGAAGAGAAACTGTCCCTTATACTATTGGTTATTGATACAGAAACACCTGGGTCTAATCCTTGTGAACTTAACCCCACCAACAATGCAACAGCCTACAATAAACTAATGCAACAAATCTTTTAGGCCCAAAATATATTAGCAACATAGTTGGCGATTAATTTGCATATAGAAGGAACAACCATTAGTATTCTTCAGACATTTACATCATTTTGATCTGTTTATGCTCCTGAATAATTAAAAAAAAATCAGATACCAAGAAATTTCCTCACATAAATTGTGGAAGGTTAAAAAATATGCTGCAGTCAATGGTAGCACTCATAATGATTTGTTTAAATAGATGCAGCACCTTAATATATAACCAAAGTCAGAGAAATAATCCGACTACAACAGCATAAATAGTAGCCCTTTGCACAAAATTGAGCCACAAATAAATCATGGAAAGGAGTGGTATGTACTGAAGTGTCACTTGCTGTCTGTAGTCTGTGTTGCCTTGAATTACACTGGAGGTCTTAACAAGAGGATGCTACCACTCTACCATAATTAAGTTCAGAGAAATAAAGGTGTACCGTAATCACATTAATATGTGAAAAGGCCTAATTAGAAAAGTAACGCAACATGCTTCAAGTACAGTACTTTTTACAACCTCTTCTTCTCTGTTTCCAAGTTTCGAGATCTGCTGGTATAAGCCCTTTTCCCATTATTGGTTCCAAGATGTCAGCAAGAACTCCCTACGAAATAATTGGCAATGTAAGCAACCATGACAGACCATAAAGGGTCTGATTTAGTCACGTCATCTAGGAGATGCCAATGAAGTAAAGTAAGTACCTTGTCATAGGCATATGCATTTTCACGAAGAATGTGTCGTGCAACGATGGGGTCAGACACAACAACAAATGCTTTGGGTCCAAAAGCCAGTTTATAAACTGCACCATGCTGCCAATGGAAATAAAATCTTATGGTATTTGAAGACTACATAATCCTGTCATATAAAAAATTAGCAAATGTCCTTTGTTGTTGTAAATGACTACCCAGAGTCGAAGTCCAAAAATGCCATCAAGTATAAAAGACAAAAATCAGAATGATATAGAGGAGTACCTCTAAGAACCAATCATACAAGGAAAAAAAAAGAGGTTTTCCAAAAAGATCAGAGACAGCTCCTTCTGCAATTGGCATTGATCCAACACTTCCTCCACTTAGCAAATTAGTAAGGAGGTTGCTTGCATTATCAATTAAGTTTCTTCTGGTCTTTGACTCTTCAGTACGGGTTGACTGGCATCTGCAAGAGAACCAGGGTCTACCAAATAACTACAATATGCTGATTGAAAGATACGTATTGTATGCTAAGACTGTGAGAATTTCCACTAAAATTAATTAAGAAGAAAGTATAACTTTTATAAATGGAAAACAGGACAAAATAGTATATCAAACACATGGATTTTACAACTATCTACATTAAATTGTCAATACTCACAAATGCAAATCATCAACCCAAGTATTTTAAACTGCTCAAAATATGAGTTCCATCTCTATGCATGGTGGGTATTCTCATGCTAAACCTTTAAAGTAACTATCAAAGTCTATCAATCCAGATTACTCTGCTTTTCCTGCACAAAATTAAATTTTTTTTTTATCCCTCCACTAAAGTAAACATCAAGAATCTGAGTGGAGAAGTGTCATAGCCATGAAGAAAGCCAACGGAATTTCAGTATGGTTGATAGTCAATTCCTAAACTTTTCTCCTCGAGCTCCACAGTTTAATAATTCTGTTCCAATCAGGACATTGAGACTTTCGATAGCCAAAGTCCCCCTATGCAGTATATAAACAATACAAATCAAATCAGAACAATGAAAAAATGAGACTCAGTTCAGAAATGGAAAAGAAAAATTGAAAACAAGTCAGAGATATTCTATTTTCAACAATTCCTTTGAAATATTTAAACGAGATGTACAAACTTGGGTGTCAATCCCCAGAGTCATAGTCTCATAGATTAAAGAAAAACGACATTGGATGCTTTCGTTTATAACTCTAATACGGGAAAGACCAATAACACAATCTACGTGGAGAATTGTGACCAGCAGGATAGGCGCCAATGGAATTTATTGAAACTCTCCACACCACATGAAAGAAAATTTTCTGTCTAGCTCCAGACTCACCTTCTTCTTTTCATATCAAGACGCAAATATAGTGTCATTTCTTCCCTCGAGATATCTCAAAAGACCTCAAATGCATTACAATATGAATATAAACAGTCTACAAAGCAAGCGAACGATAAAAAAGAAGTAAAGACAGACCTGGTATGAAACGATTTCTTAGAAATATTTACATGGGGAGTACAGTTCGAGTGTAAACTCCTAGTATATAAAACACCCATCTTCAGACTGCTGGCTCCCTGGAAACTCCCATTGACGGCTGTCGGTAACTGCAGTAGAGCGGTAGCCATAACCAGAGGGAGAACAGAGAGGAACACGCACGGTAATGGTGATAATGCCCACCTGCTCCAGCTGAACAAAAGACTACTCTTGGGCGCTCATAGATTTAAGTAAAACGACCGTCATATTATCGCCCTGACTTAGTGCCCCTGTGGAGTAGATTTTGGTAGCGAGTAATGACAGAGCACATGAACAGTCCAAGAATTTACTGCATAGTTTTTTGTCCAGACTCAACAATAGTTATCCACAGTTTCGTCCAATGAATCCCCTGCTGATCATTCCGTAGTCAAATTGAAGATCGTATTCGTCCATGATCAGGTACAGAGAAATCTGAAAAGATGGTACGCAAAAGGGAATTTGCGTTCGGAAAAAAATGTAATCTTAAATGCCTCTGATGGAATCTTGCCCATTTTATTAGCTAGCAACAATCAAGAAAAACAGAGCTCCACTCTAAAGCTCAAACATGGTGCGCACTTAAAAGAGTGGGGTATTGCCGTAATGGGTTCTTGACCGTGAATATTCGAAAAAGAGAAATGGGAGTGGGGAAGCCACTACTGCTCTTCGATCTGCATCGTCAAAAGGCTCTTTTCTATCCAAATGACGTCTACATTATCAATATTTCGACTTTAATAAGCGTTTTTTAACTCAGATTGCAACCCTCTGCGCAGATTATGAAATTAATGATATGTTTATGGTAGGATTTTTTTAAGGGAGGAGGCAACTCTTGTTGAATTCCTGATGAGTCTTTCGACTGCTAATTCGTACTATTATGATGAATTGCTAACAGGGATTACTTATTTAGAAGAAAAGAGATATTCACTCAAGAAGACATCCTCAATCTAAGGCCTTTACTAACCATAGTCATAAAGAACGAAGGAAAAATTAACGTCAATCTGGACAAACATCACTAAGGCAGCGTAATGACTAAGATGGGATTTAATGGATCTTTTGGACCACTTGGTCCACAATAGGAGTGCACTCATTTTTCATTATAGAGGGAATCTAACCCAAACTGATTCGACCTATGTCAACATGAGAGGGAATAAGGGAGAGTTAGTCAACAAAATGAAAATTTGATCTTCATCTTCATCTTCATCTTCATCTTCATCTTATGCATCTACATGATCTTCATCTTTGAAATGGGTGTTAGTGTGGACAACTTCATCTTCGAAATCTTCGAAATAGGGTGGACAACTTCATCTTAGAAATTTAAAACCATTGATTTTATTAATTATAAAAATAAGTTAATTAAACCAAATGTTTGAGTTACCAATATTTTAATTACCACTATTAAATCACTAATACAATAGAGTAAATAAAAAAATTTATGATTAATGAATAAAAAGTATTATATTAATAACATAAGATAGCTTTTTTACATGGTATTAATTAATAATATATTTTGACAAAATTAAATGTAATTAATTAATCAAATTCATACTTTAATTATATTTTATTTACCATAGACTTAAATATGAAGTTTAATATAGTAATAAAATTGAACAAAAATAATAAATAAATACATATACAACTTTGTTAATAACCTAAAAAAAAGATTATTCTAATAACGAGTTCGTGCCTTTAATATTAAAATCATCAAGTTACAAGTTTAGTACATATAAACGACGCATGTTCAAAAGTAATAAGATACAACCATCATTTATCGTTCCACATGGAAGTCGATATGGCATCTTGAAATTGTGCGGTTCTTGTGGATTCTAATGCACTCTGCCTCCGAAAGCCTGTTACTTGGCTACCCACATCCTCAATACCATCGCAATCGTCGCTGTCTGTATACATTTTACATAAAATTGAATATAATCCCTACATAAAATTAGGCATAACCTATATATATAATACATGTATAAGATTGGGCATAACCTCTTATTAAAATTGAGCATAATCTATGTATATAATACCTGTATAAAATTCGGCATGACCTCTACTTAAAATTAGGCATAATCAATATACATAATACCTGCATAAACACTCCATAAACACTCCATGGAATTGTTTATATACACTCCATAAAATAGTTTAAACACTCCATACACTGCATAACATTATAAATAAACTCCATATAATAATCAAACACAACAAAATTAAATAAAATATCACTATCAATTTACATTCGCCCAAATAAAAACTATAAATCCATTATAAATTTACAAACAATAATTGTTTCTCTTCATGCTAGTTATTCCTCGCCCATTTCCCCCTATTAACTGATCTCCAAATCTTCTCCTTGATTGATCTTTCTCTTGTAGAGGAGGCAACTCCTTCAATACTGCAATTGTTACATCATCAGCATTCCCCTAACATGCAAGTAAGAACATCCAGAATAAATCTATGATTATGGTAAAAAAAAAAAGGGCCAATTCTTTACTAGTTTACTTTTAACAATCTAAAAATTCTGAATAGGGATATAAATATTGCCCTGATGAGACATTCTCAAGCAGGCCTCCGGACTCAAAAGTCTCCTACTCCAAAAAAATAAGATTGGAAAACAAAATCTTAGAACAACAGTTGAAATGGCATTGGTCAACAAGTTCTCAACAATATTAAAAGTAGGATATATCAATCTCAAGTAGCTGTCTATCAGGCAAATCTAATACAACACAAAATTAATAAAAAAAAAATAGAGTTTAGACTTACCTTATGAAATTTGAGAAAAATCAAAGCCGATGGGTTAAATCGAACTACAAAAAAAAGAAAATACCATGTGGTGGTTATGTATAACACCCGAATCTCCTCACCATATGGCAAAAACATTCCATAGCACTTCAAAAATCCTCAATAACATTTTAAAATATTTCAAAATTAATTAAACTATTTTCACTACTGCATATGCACTAAACAATGAGAAAACACACACATCAAGTCCAAATTCACCGAACACCCCTGGTAGAGCCCCATATAACTTTGCAGTCACTACGAACTATACCTCGTCAATGATGGGGGTCGGGTTTCATTGGTTAATGGACGCCCGTGTAAGCGACTCAGCCTTGTTTGAATTGGACTAAAAACCCCTAAATACTAATTCCAGAACTTAATCCCTTAAAAGCCCAAAACCCTAAACCCTAATTCCAAACCCTAAACCAAAAAAACCATAAACCCCCTAAACCTTAAAAACTCTAATCCCTAAAATACCCTAAATCCTTAAACTAAACCCTAAACCCTAAACCCCTTAAACCTTAAAAACCCTAATCCCTAAAATACCCTAAATCCTTAACCTAAACCCTAAACCCTAAACCCGAAACACAAACCATAAAAAAAAAACCTAAACCATCAAACCCTAAACCCTATCACCTACTAAACTCTAAACCCTAAACACTAATTCCATAACTTAATACAGTAAAAGCCCTAAACCCTAAACCCTACACCCTAATTCCAAACCCTAAACCCAAAAAAACTTATAGCTTAAAAACACAAAACTTCCAAAACCTTAAAAACCCTAAACCCCCTAAACCTTAAAAGCCCAAATCCCTAAAATACCCTAAATCCTTAACCATAAACCCTAAACCCTAATTACCGGACCCTTAAATACCGAGCAGCAAACCCTAAAAATAATCCATACACGAATCCAGAATTTCGACTATAAACCATAACCCTAAATCCCAAAATAATGCACAAATAACCCCCAATTACGCACTGAAAATAAATTTAAATCAAATAAAACACTAATTTAATATAAAAAAATTAGGGTCTAGGCATACCTTCTGAAATTTGGGGAAATCCGAAGCCGAAGAGTGAAATCGATACCTAATCGAAGTAGATATTCAGCAATTGATGCCCAAATGTCCAAAATCGAAGAAAATCGAAATGGAAATGGGAAAATCGAACGAAATCAGAAGGTATTTTCGGGGGAAAGGAGACTAGCCATAGAGATAAGGGAGTGGGAGGCTGAAAGGGAGAAGAGAGGGAGAAGACAGAGAAGAAAGGGAGGTCGGGAGGGAATAGAGAGAGAGAAGCGAGAGAGAGTGAGTCCGAGAGAAGAGAGGGAGTCACGGAGACGAGAGAGGGGGTGCGAGAGAGAGGGCGAGGCCGAGAGAAGACCGAAAGATGAGGCCGGAGACGAGAGGGAACTGAGACGGTGGCCGAAGACGAAGGACGAGATCGATTTTGGCAGCAACGACGTCGGGGGCGCAGGGAGACAGAGAGGGAGTGCGGGAGAGAGGAAGAAAAAATGAGAAATGACGACGAGCGATGGGGGGTGCGAGGAGAGAGAGGGGAAAAATCGAGCGTCGCCCGTCCTTCAATTCAAAGAAGATCAAACAAGGCCTTCTTCCACATGATCGAAATTAAACCGTGGAGATGAAGGACCCCTTCATCCCCTGCATCGAGATGAAACTTCATATGCGCTCTACTAACAACTTCAAGTGTTGAAGGGCGTTATGTGGTTGAAGATCATCTCGTCCTTCAAGTTGACTAACCCCCCATATATGTCAACATGAACTTCAATTTTAAATTCAATTTCAAATAATTTGAATCATCTACTTTAACTTCAAATTTGGTGTTAGTACAGATGAATTCATGTGCACTGGAAAACTATTTCCAGTGTTGGTGCCCCAAAATGAGAAAAATATAAAAAATAAGAGAATGAGTAACTTGTAATAATATACTTAATTAAAACATAATACCTAAACCTCAAATTAGGTAAAAAAACATGATTACTACACTAATAAATAATTTAATGTATAATTAAAATATACTAATTAATTAAATTAGATATTATATTAATTAAATTAGATATTATATTAATTAATGATTGTAATTTATTGTATATTAATACAGTAATTACACGAGCCAATTAACTGTGTACATGATTAATTATTAAAATAGATAAATAAGGTTAAAAATAACATAAACAAATATAATAAATTAAGTTATTAATTTATTAATAACATAAGATATAATTTAACATAAAAAAGAATGATTAAACAAAAAGAATTGATCAAATGCCAACTTTAACACACTATATATTTTTACATATTATTAATTAATAATATTTTTTATTAAATTTAAAAATATTGGTTTTATTAATTATAAAAATGGGTTAATTAAACCAAAATAATTTATCAAATTTTTTATTTAATAATTTTTTTAATTACCAAGATTAAATCACTAATATAATACATTAATTAAAAAAATAAATATAATGAATAAACAAAAATCGGTGATCCATCAACAAAACTATATTTGTTTTTTACTGTTAAAGTCATAGTCATGAAATGACTACATGTATAATAATTATCCTTAATGAGGAGTTGTGGTACAAGAACCAGCACACGCTGATCTGAATAGTGAAGATACAGCGGATGATTGGGATTAGCAAGGTTAGCCATGCTTGCAAAATCCTTTTTTTTAAACCGAGTTGACCCGGATTAACTCGCCTGAACTCGGGCAGTCGAGTCTGAGACTCGGGCAGAACCAGTGTGGGTTTAATTTTTCCTAACTTCGGAAAAATTAAATCGGCAGCAGTTCATCTTTTTCCTCACGGCGCTGTGACGGAGGCTCTGCAACGAAGGCGGACCTGGGGCGGCGCTACGAGGCTTGCGACGGAGGCGGCCCCATAACGGAGATGACGCTACGCTGGAGGCGCTGCAACAGAGGCGCTCCGACCGGGAAAGGGGGCGTTGTGAGGGCTGCGACGGACACAACGCTATGTCGGAGGCCCTGTGACTGAGCAACTTTGCGATAGGAGCTGCCACGGAGTCGTGCGACGATGTTCGGCGTAGGGAGGGAGAAGGGAGAGGGAGGCCGAGAGGGAAAATAAAATTTTAGAGGAAGAAGAGACCGAGAGCAGATGAAGCATACCGAGAGAGAGAGAGAGAAGAGTGTGGGAGAGAAAAAAAAAATTCGGCCTTCCCCGACAACACATCCTGACGCATGATATCCAAAAAACTAAGGGAATCCTGAATCCGGAAATTAAACCGGCATCATCCTCGGATTCATCCAATTTATAACAATGTCAAGAGATGACCGGAATAATACGATTGAAGTTCATCTCCTGATTCAAGTGGACTAATGATTCTTTAATTAAACAAGACAATTTATCATACCAAATCCATTTTCTTTTGATTTCATCATTTTTATTTATTCTATATATAGAGGGATGATCGTGCAAAAAATAGGAAACAACTATTTTGGGCGTCCGATTTTGATCAACGGTAAAGGCAAAAGTTTGTGTTCATCCCCGCTCATTCTCTCTTATTTCACCTTTGCCTAAGCCATTGCCTCCGTCACCATTTGTTGTTTGTTTGAGAGACTAAACAAAATAGCCACTTCGAGAGACGGAATAAACTAGCATATATAAAGGGATGATCAGGTACGAAATTGAGTTTTGTGCAAAAAATTCGAAACGGCTATTCTGGTTGTCAGATCTTGATCAATGGTGAAGGTGAAAGTTCGCGTTCATCCCTGTTCATTTCCTCTCATTTTGCCTTAGCCTAAGACATCGCCTCGCCTCTTCTTCGCCATCACCATTCATTGTTTGCCTGAGAGCTTCATTCCAACCAACGTTGTTCGTCGTTCACCGGAGAGCCTCTTCCTAGCCTCCATCGCCCCTCACCTCTTATTCGAAAATCCTTTTCAATAGCCTCACATTCCCTCCCACGTAGCATCTCCATCGTTGTCATTGGTCACCGGACCTCACCTCGTCCTCGAAAATGAAAATCCCTCTCACTCTCAATTGCCTCTCATTCTCGATGACACCTCTCGTTCCCTCTCATTCTCAGTAACACCTCTCATTCCATCTCATTCTTGCCTCTGTCAGCCTTCCTTTGTCCCCATCCACACACATGGCCTCCACACTGACCCTCACCTCTTCCACCTTTCTTCTCTTTCGTTTTGTCTTTCCCTACCACCAATGCTTCTCACTAAGACATTGGCCCTCCACAATCTTCTCACTCATACGCCAACTCGATGAAAGGTAAGGTCACATTTGAAAGGTAAGCTCACTAGTAGATATACACATTGGCTAAACTCAATGATGTACCTTTACTTGTGGATGGTAATTTGCAAACCCCTTGGAGAAGCATAGGGTCATCCTATCCAATCACTCGGGAGAGCGAATAGAGGAAGAAGGAGAGGACAACGTTGCTACTTTTGTCTAAAAAATAGGGTGGCTGCACCTAGGGGTGGCTTTGAACCGAGCCGGTTTGAGTTCGGCTTGGTTCGATTCGTTATCTCTGGATCTCGGCTCAAGCTCTAGATCAGAAATCGACCAGAGCCACCTAGCTCGCGAGCCGACTCGTTAATTTAACAAGTAACGATTCGGGAATTGGTGGGATTTTCAGGAGTCATCTCTGGATCGGGGGGGTGTGGCTGCGCCGTTCTTCCCTCCGGCCACAATGAAGACCACCCCAGCCAGCCGGAGCCGCATAGAACCCCCCCACCCCACCCCACCCGATATTCCTTCTCTCTTCTCTCATCGTCGATTTACAGCTGAAATCGGTCGACCCCGTTGCCGCCGTTCGCCCCTCAAGCCACAGCGGACCGCTCCCGTCTGCCGGCGCCGCCACCCCCCCTCGCCGCCCGTCTCGCCAGCACCGAGACAACCTAAGTTCTAGGGGGAAAATAATTTTCCCCCTTGGACGCGTCGTCCCGCACTGCGTGCGAACTCGGATGTGGGCTTTCACACTTGTGAGTTTTGCACGTGCGGGATTTTTTTTATTAAAAAAAAAAACCCTTCATCCGATCCGGACGATGTGATTCCATCTGCCCCAGCCACTACCTTACCCTTCCTTCGGACAATACAATTCCGTCCGCCTCAACCACCTCTAGTGTCGCTGCTCTTCCATCGGATGAGGCAATTCCATTCGCACTAACTGTTTTCAGCGTCGCTGCTCTGCCACCTGATGATGAAATTCCGCCCGCACCAACCGCCTCTAATGCAACTGCTCTTCCACCTGACGATGAAATTCCGTCCGCACTAGCCGCTTGCTCTGCCACCTGACGATGAAGTAATTTTAATATTTTTAATGACATTAAGTAACTAGTAGTAGAAAAGTATTTTTTAATCTGACAATAAC
This sequence comes from Aristolochia californica, assembly GCF_029961685.1. Classification (NCBI taxonomy): domain Eukaryota; kingdom Viridiplantae; phylum Streptophyta; class Magnoliopsida; order Piperales; family Aristolochiaceae; genus Aristolochia; species Aristolochia californica. Next base: position 24,488,658 of record NW_027181826.1, read on the forward strand.
TAATGTTATTTTTTTATTTTTGTCATAGGTGGAGATTTTGCTCATGCAGGGATGTATATATTTCTAGCATGAAGATAAACAACTATAGTTTGTAAATTTATAATATATTTATAGATTTTGTTTAGGTGATTATAAATTGATAGTGATATTTCATTTAATTTTGTTGTGTTTGATTATTGTATGGAGTTTATTCATAATGTGATGCAGTGTATGGAGTATTTAGACTATTTCATGGAGTGTATGAAGTGTATAAACAATTTCATGGAGTGTTTATGGAATGTATAGGCAATTTTATGGAGTGTTTATGCAGGTATTATGTGTATAGATTATGCCCAATTTTAAGTAGAGGTTATGCCTAATTTTATACAGGTATTATATACATAGATTGTGCTCAATTTTAAGTAGAGGTCATGCCCAATCTTATACATGTATTATATATATAGGTTATGCCCAATTTTATGTAAAATGTATGCATATTTTTATATATAATTTATTTGGTATATATTTTTTGAAAAGTTTTTAATGTATGTTGAAGCTCGAGCTCGGCTCGAACTCGATTAAAATTTTTGGGCTCGAGCTCGATAACAATTTTAGGCTCGAGAAGAAGCTTGGCTCAAAGCGTAGCTCGAAATATTTAAATCAAACTCGGTTCGAACATAAACAGGTTCGGGCTCGGCTCGGCTCGATGCTACCCCTAGCTACACCCCATCCACTGTTTTCCACACCATGAGAGAGATCCACAGGTCAAAGGAGGCGAAAGCAGAGCTCCTCCTCCTTTGCAGGTATAGAGATAGGGTTATGTCATCCATTCCTTTGTGTTATGCAGAAATAAGGTCACATTTGAAAGTTACCTAGGGGAGGTTAGTGCAGTTTGAAAGTGACGGTAGGTTAGTCAACTTGATGTAAGAGATGAACTTTAGCTGCCTTATTCAGTTCATCTTCTGACGTCGTTAGTGGAGCACTAATATTCAAGTCATGTACATGAATAAGATGAATCCAAAAATCATCTCTATAGTTTAATTTCGGGAATTTGGTTTCTGCAGTATATAGTTAACATACTAATTCAATTTAATAAAACTTTACAAAAATTTTAAATAAATTTATATAATTCATAAACTATTTCACATAAATGAACTAAATTATTATATATTATTCATTTATAAATTATTAAAATAAAATAAAAATTGTTACATTTTTTTAGTGATAACTTCTTTATTTATGTAAAGCATTGAATAATATGTGAAATATGAATTACTATACTAATTAATTTTTAATGAAAATAATTTAAATTTAAGTTAAATATATTTCACTTGTTTAAAATAGCACAAGTATTCAACTTATTATTTATAAATTGTTTTAAATAAATTATTATATAATTATTTAGATAATAATAAAATTTAATAATTTTAACTAATAGTACATTCTTTATTATCATAAATAATCTATAATGTAAAAATACTAGAATAATAATTAAATTTTAATGTATAATAATATAAATTTTATTATTTTGAATTTGAAAGGATTCGGTTACTGTTCTTCATTAATCTTCTGACCAGGAGAGGGATAAAACGAGCAACTCATCCAATGACTCCGTCGTCAATTATATTTCGATTCATGCGAGACTATTCTTAACATTTTTGCTTTCTTCCGATAACAGATTATTCTTAACAACGAAAAACATTACCAGAAGAGTGCTGTCTTGTTTTCTTCAGGGTAATCGACTTGACAAAAACGATTGGAGAATGGGCATCCATCCGGATAGAAAACAGCTCGGTAGATTAATGGCTTCAGATCTACCTGCAACGGTGAAAACCTGTACGTTTAACCAAAAAAGAAGCTCCAACAAAAATGCCCATCCTTGTCGCTGCTGCCATGGTCCCTCCTGACTTCATTACAGAGACCCATTGACGTGCAGCTCTCGAATCTCTCGTCAGAAATCATAAACCCACTGCCGGAATCTGAACATGGTTTTACGTGTCTAGACTCAAGAACGAACACGAGTTCACCCGGCTAGAAAGAGACGAGAGAGTCGACGATAATGTCCGCATTATCCGATCAAAGACGAGAGAAAATTCTGAATCACATGCCTGATATTTCTGCTGGTGGAGTGGGGCCCATCCAGCCTGAGTGCTCTGCGCACCCAACGTGGCTGACGGAACTTCCAAAAGCCAGCACCTTTTTCTCGCGATTTATTGCACGGAACATGGGCTCCACTGTTAGAGAAGTAAAATCAAAGCCCATGTATGTAATCGAAGAGAGATTGAGACGGTGAGCCCACATGTACCGAACATTCTGCTGGGCCCACGGAATATTCGTGGAACTATGGATGAGCGAGATAGTGAGAGATTGTCTGGATCATGTGTCCACGTAAGCAAAAGGGACAGGTGGATATGACACGGATGCAGGGCCCACTTATATGTTAAGCAGGAGGACCCACACTTTTAATGATGTAAAAGTAATCTAATAGCTTCAATTTCTATGTAGTCCATTCTTTCTATGTAAAAGTAGGCTATTTTGGGTCCACCACCCGAAACCGTGGCTGTACCTGCAACCACGTGTGTGCATGCCGTCAGAATCCAGCCAACTGAGTGCCTGACCAGGCTGCTGAATGGAAGAGAAGAGTGAGACCTCACCAATCGTTTTTTACGAATTCTGCAAATGGATCTCTTTGGTTTTTACAGACTTCATTCTGTAAACAACAAGTCGATGCTACGAAAGAACCGGAGAAAAATGGGTGTTGTTTTTAATTAATGTTCCGATTCTCTGTCTCTGTGTGTGGAACTGGAATCTCCACCGTCGAGCAATCACCTGGCAAGATATTAATGGGTGTTCCTGAACCCGTTTGTCAAGGCACCTCAGCCAAAGTTGGCAAGATGAGTTCTCAGTTTTCTGTTAATGGGTTTGTTTTCTTCTGAATCGGGTCATCGTCGTTTTCAGAGCTGGTGTTTTGGTAAATGGCGAGCCTTTCATCTTGAATATAACAGCTTCATTACTTACCGGGAATTTAAGGTATTGTTAAATTTTTCTTTTCGGGTTTTCACTCTTTTTAGCTGGACCCACTGCAGATTCAAGTAAAAGACTTTGTGAGCATTTTTGTTTTTTCTCCGTGGGTTGTTTTGTTGTGACGGCGTGTGGGTGGAGTTCATGTTGTTTCCCGGTTTTGGCATGGAATACTTGGACAGCACCATCGAGTAGTTTTGAGCTCACTTTTTCGGGTTGCAAGTTTTTAGAGCAGGCTGTGTTAATGCAGCGGGAGCTATCAATTTTTTGGGGTCTGGATGTGGGTTCTTCGAGGTTCATCCCGTCCGACTTTTCAGTTCTGGTTTTTTGTTTTTTCGACTTTTTTTTATAGTTTTCTGATTGAGGAACTTTGATTGGTTTTCTTGTATTGAGGTGTCTGAGATTGGGATCTGTTTTTGCTGGTTGTCCGTTTGTCCGTGGAGCGATAGAATCTTTGTGTTTGTGCAAAAATCTTGTAATTCTTTTTCTGTGAGTTGTTTGACAGATTTCGTTTTGATGAATTTTTCCAGAGGAATGGTTTTCTGGCTTCCTGGGTTCTTTTTGGAAGTTAATATCTTCTGATTTTTCAGGTTAAATTCGTGGTCTCCTCTACTGATTAATGAAAGAGTGATTACTTTCAGAGCTTCGGTTTCGCGGTCTAGTACTAGAAATTCGATTCAAAAGGGGGCTCAATCCGTGGAATTGCTGATCTTCAGCTAGTATCAATGGCTGCAGCTCCCATTGATGAAGAGAGTAATAAAGGAAGCATGTGGGTTTTGGACCAAACGCTTGATCAGCCTATGGAAGAGGAGGCAGTGAGGCTTAGAAACATGTACAAAGAAAAGGTTGATACTTTTCCTTTTTTTAACTTGTTGGAAACTTTTCTAGTCTTGGAATGTTTCCTGTTGATACTTTTCATTTTTTTGACTTGTTGGAAACTTTTCCTAGTCGTGGAATGTTTCCTGTTGTTCTCTTTGCCATTAATAATTGCTGCTTTTGCCCCATCAAGCTCTCTGGATCGATTGGATTATCTTTGTCTACGCCGTTGAGCTATTTGCTTTTTCTTTTTTCTACTCTTCGTGATTAACAGCGAGTTATTTAAATAAGGAAATCAGTAGCTGCCCTGGCTGTGTATCTTAGCTCCTCCACTGTCCGAACAACTTACAGTTGATGAGTTCTCACCTTTCTCCTTTTAAGAAAATTATCTTTGGTTTGAAAGGGAAACGTTTTAAAGTCCACAATGGATATGAAGGAAAACCCACTCCCTTTATTACATTGAAATGGTTTTTGTGAACCTTACTATTTACACTTCGCCCATTCTCTAGGTTGGTACATTTTGTAACTTACTGGAAAGTTGTCAACGATGGGAACAGAAGTATAAATGCATTTTCTGACTGATATAATTTTCTTCTCGTGCAGAAATTCTCCTCCTTGTTAGTTCTGCGCCTTGCATTCCAGAGTCTTGGTGTTGTTTATGGAGACTTGGGAACTTCTCCCTTGTACGTGTTCTACAATACTTTCCCCAGCAAAATAGATGAGACTGAAGATGTGATTGGAGCACTTTCGTTAATTATATATTCTTTAACTCTCATTCCTCTTCTCAAGTATGTCTTTGTGGTACTGAGGGCAAATGACAATGGACAAGGTATGCAGTAGCAAATCCCTTGTCATTCATCTAAAAATGTGTATTCTTTACACTTTAAACCATATCAATCACATCTGTCTTCTAATATAAGTATCAGGTAGCTGATATTAATCCAGCTTGCTCCATTTGACCATATGGGGGCTAACACATAACCTGTTAGATACACAATTAATGTGGATATGGAGCTGTTTAGTGATTCTTGTTCAAAGTAACTGGCGTATACAATGGAAACTTTTAACTAGATGAGTCTGAATTGCACCAATATTGATGTGAAGCTGAAATTCTTCTTGTAAATAGTTATGGCATAATCATTAGATTGGCTACAACAACCCCTTGTGTTTTGGAATTTTGTGCAAAATTTTCCAAAAAGCATTAACTTCTTCTCCACCCCTTTACTGAAGAATTATGCTGGATAAGGCAAGCCTTCTCAGCATCCTTCTGTAGCCACAGTGAGCAGCCAACTATGTAGAACAAATTTGCAACTGGGATGACAGTTTCCACTGGGCAATATTTTGAGTCAGCCAGGAGAGACAATAAACTGGTCCAAGAACGAAATAAGGGTGAAAATGCAACTGAGAAGCTCTATTTCTTCCACTGAGAGAGAATGATAAAAAGGAGAGTGAGGAAAAAGCTACCAGGTGGTCAGTTGCTCTTTATTAAAAGCTTAATGGATGGGGAGATTGTTGCCTGGGAGAGTGCTTTTGTTGTTGAGTTAAACTTTGAAATTGTGTTACATGTCATGATTTAATGATGTAAGACCTCATATTATAATTTTTAACCATCAGTTTATATTCCATAAATGGTAACATAATATAGATGATTGGAAAATCTCCATTTTTTTTTTTTTCCTTTTTAGGGTCTCAGGCTTGAAGGCAAATCAAGTATACCAGTTAATTATTCATGCATAATGCAAAAATACCTTAATAAATAAATAAAAATAAGAAGAACAAAATACTGGAATTGTAGGTCTCATTCCTAGGTATTTGGCTGTAGTTACTTGGTGATATGGCACCATAACCCGCTTATAGCTGGTCAGCCTTTCCAACTTCCTTATCTATCTATTCACTGTTATTAATACAAGAGCTCTTATAGGCTGACAACTGTTGCAGGTGGGACTTTTGCCCTTTACTCATTACTTTGTCGACATGCAAAAATAAAAACTATTCCAAATCAGCACAAGACGGATGAAGAACTAACAACATACAGTCGTCGCACTTTTGCTGAGAACTCGGTTGCTGCAAAAGCCAAGAGGTGGTTGGAGGCAAAACCTTATAGGAAAAATGCTACTCTAATGCTTGTCCTAGTTGGGACTTGCATGGTGATTGGTGATGGAATTCTTACCCCAGCCATATCAGGTTTAACCTCTATCTTTTGCTTTAATCCTGCTCTTGTAATGCCACTCATAGCTTGAGTACCAAGCCTTCAGCTTGCGTGCTCTCTAAGGGGTGTCAACTTAGTGGGTATAAATGCCACATGTTCCATAAAGAAGGGTTACACTGACACATTTGGGTTATGTGTCTCCATGGTTTATTATTTGGGGGCAAGAGGTGTTGAGGTCCTCTGATCAACTTTTTTTGTCAATGCAGTTAACTTTCCTTTCAAATTTTCTAATGCATTTATCTTAACCTATAAACCATCTTAATCATGTTCAAAATTAAAGAACTTGCTAGAGCTTGATCACTTTCTAGTATCATTGTTTCTTAGTCTAGAGAGCAGATACATTATGAATAGTCGGGGATTAATAGATCAAATCCAGGATTTTTGTTTTTTATTCAACTTGTGATTAAAGGCTTGAAATTAAGTTTCTTTTAGCTGTAAATTTTTGAACCTGGGAATTCAGGCGACATTATTTCTGTCATGACCATTTTTCTTAACTTTACAATTTACTCTCTTCTAATTACAAATGACTTCTTATCACATAATAACGAAGGATTTGATTTTTAGGAAAGTATATTTGTTTCTGAAAAGTAAATATTCAATTAATTTAGTGATAATTAAACTTTACACAGCATTCCTTGTTTAAGGACAGGACTAATGATAACTGTGCAGAATGCCTATCCTGCAAATCCTTCACAGAAGATACTCAGGCATGCCTGCTAGAGGGATATTTTTGTGCCTTCTCAGGCAATGAGATGTGGTTTAAGAAATACTGAGAGAGATCAGCAGCTCCTCAATTGAGTATAGCTTTCATTTAATTATTAGTTCATATTTTCAGGTTATATATATATATATATATATATATATATATATACAAACACACTTTCCTGGAAGTAAAATATTACATAATTGCTCACTCTCTTAGCTCCTTTTTAAGCGACTTTTATCATCTTTTTCTAGAATTCCAATACTAATCTTGCTGTCTTTCTTCCATCTTCATTCTATGAAAGTCTATGTGCATCATCGTTAGTTACTTCTTCTATTCTGTTTTGACAGTACTTTCAGCTGCTGGCGGGATCAAAGTTAACTCCCCTAACATGAGCAATGGTATTTCCATATTCCTTTGCATTTTTAATTCACATTTTGTGCAGTTTTTTTTGCACTGCAGGTTCAAAGTTTACAATTTTTACCATTTTTGTTGCTTGTGATTTTACGATACTATTTCAGACTGATTCCCATTTATTTCTGATTGCTCCAGATGTTGTTGTTGTTCTTGCTGTTGTCATATTAGTTGGTTTGTTTAGCATGCAACACTATGGCACAGACAAAGTTGGATGGCTTTTTGCACCGATAGTACTGCTTTGGTTTCTTTTAGTTGGGGCCATAGGGGCGGTTAATATATGGAAATATGACAGCTCAGTTTTGAGGGCTTTCTCCCCAGTTTACATCTATCGGTATTTCAAGCGAGGTGGGATAGAGCGATGGACATCCCTTGGGGGAATCATGCTCAGTATTACAGGTTGGCTAGAGCTGCACAGTTGGTGCTCTGGGATAATTTTATTTTTAGAATGAAATAAGACTTGCATTTTGATAATTTCCTCAACTCTGCAGGAACTGAAGCTCTCTTTGCTGACCTTTCCCATTTTCCTGTATTATCTGTTCAGGTAGTATACTTCTGCATATATAAGCACCTATGACTGATTTTATAATTTGATATGTAATTATTTGTTTGCCTGTTTACTTGCTAGTTGTCTGATATGGAATTTTCTGTTTGCAGATAGCATTCACAGTAGTGGTATTCCCTTGCCTTCTTTTGGCATATTCAGGACAAGCTGCTTACCTTATGAAGCACAAGGAGCACGTGTCTGATGCTTTTTATCGCTCTATTCCAGGTTTTTTCTTTTTCTGTGTAAATATTCTTGAACGCAATATTCTCTCATGTTAACTGACTCTTTATTTTTTTCTCTCTCATAGAAGCAATATACTGGCCAGTGTTCATTGTTGCGACAGCAGCGGCTGTTGTGGCTAGTCAGGCCACAATATCTGCCACATTTTCCATAATTAAGCAAGCATTAGCACTTGGCTGTTTTCCAAGGGTGAAAGTCGTTCACACGTCAAAGCAGTTCCTTGGTCAGATATATATACCTGATATCAACTGGGTACTGATGGTACTCTGTGTTATAGTTACAGCTGGATTCAGAAATACCAGCCAAATTGGGAATGCTTATGGTGAGCATATACCTCTATATTTTTCCATATTTGTAACTAATTATCTGATAACTATTGTAATACATGTAGTGATATGATTCATGTAATCAATCATTTATTCAACTTATCAACAATATCATGAACTAGGCCTTTATTTGCCTTTATTTATTGTATGCATGATCTCACTGTTTGTTTTTGTTTTCCTGTCAAGAATTTGAAGATAAAATTAGGAAACTACTCCTTCCGGTGTTCAGAAATTTGACAAGTTGCACCTGAATTTTGATTATGAACAGGGACAGCAGTTGTGATAGTTATGCTGGTGACCACATTCCTGATGATCCTAATTATGTTGCTAGTGTGGCGCAGCCATTGGATCCTTGTCCTGATCTTTGCGGGTTTATCCTTGGCTGTGGAGTTCACTTACTTTTCTGCAGTACTGTTCAAGATAGATCAAGGTGGGTGGGTCCCTCTTGTGATCGCAGCAGCATTTCTCATCATCATGTATGTCTGGCACTATGGTACTGTCAAACGCTATGAATTTGAGATGCACAGCAGAGTCTCCATGGCATGGATCATGGGTCTTGGCCCTTCTCTTGGCCTTGTGAGGGTGCCAGGTATCGGCCTTGTATACACTGAACTAGCAAGAGGGGTACCACACATTTTCTCTCATTTCATCACCAACCTCCCCGCAATTCACTCTGTTGTGGTCTTTGTCTGTGTCAAGTACCTTCCTGTCTATACAGTACCAGTTGATGAAAGGTTCTTAGTTAAGCGGATTGGACCTAAGAACTTTCACATGTTCCGATGCGTTGCAAGGTATGGCTACAGAGACCTCCACAAGAAAGATGATAATTTTGAAAAAATGTTGTTTGATAGCCTCTTTGTGTTTGTTCGGTTGGAGTCTATGATGGAAGGGTGTTCAGATTCAGACGAATATAGTTTATACGGACAGCAAACGGAGAGATCTGGAGATGCTCTTCTCGATCAGAATGGGAATACAGTTTCATCAGACGTGGAATTAACCCAATCTTCCCTCGATTCTATTGTGCCAGTAAAATCCCCTTTAAGGGGGAATAGTTTAGTAAGATCTTCAGCCCAGACTAGCAGTCAGACAGAGGTAGATGAAGTGGAGTACTTGAACAGTTGTAGAGATGCTGGGGTTGTCCATATTCTTGGGAATACAGTTATTAGAGCAAGGAGGGACTCGTCATTTTTTAAAAAGATTGCTGTTGATTATATATATGCGTTTCTGAGAAAGGTTTGCAGAGAGAACAGTGTGATATTCAATGTTCCCCATGAGAGCTTATTGAACGTTGGGCAAATATTCTCTGTATAATTTTGATTCAAATTTCTTTTTAAGTTTCATATATATATTTATACATGAATCCTGTTTATGTGCCTCTGATGCTTTCACAGGTCTATCCTGGTGATAGGCTGCTGCTTAAGAGACTTCTGTCCACATGTAGTGGTCTAATGGAATTCTGTGAGAGACCCAGTTTTCAGTTGAACAAATATTAATAAAGGATACAAGCGATGAAATGATCCAAATAGAAAATTTATGACTTCAAATGAAGTGGTGTTCTCAAGTATTTGAGAATTTAAATTCTCTTATCACATTTTAATCATTTTCAGTTCGTAAGTTCCCTTTCCAGATATTACCTCAGAGAAGTCAGTTGGCCAAATGAGAGGCAAGGAGACCATGCTTGTTTCTTCTACTGAGAGGGTTCTGCAGTGATTCTTTTGAAGGGACCACTGCAACAGCTTATTCAAAGCCTTGTAAGCAGATATCAACATCAGCCATGAAGGACAGCCGCTGCCATTGTCAAGGGTAAGTGTGGCATGCTCACCTCCACATAGTTTCCCTGACCAATTGAGAAAATTCAAACTGCTGAAAAGAAGCCTCGTGTTTTGCTTCTCTCAGCATTGATTGCACTGTGTCTGATTTCAAAAGAATCTGTGCGTTTTCTTTGTTGTAATCTTGCAGCAAACGGATAGAAGAGGAAAGGCAGCAGTAATGGACAATGGGTTTCCTCTCGCTCTGTTTATGGAATTTTTGTTTTGTTCTCTCTATTTAAGGATGGCAGTTGGGAGAATTCATCATAAGCTATTAAAAGTTCAACTCTGCCCTTTACAAGAACTTGGTATCTTGTAACGTTTTTAATGAAACGGCTGTGAAACAAGCCGAGTCAATCCAAGTAGACTAGGCTATTGTCGTACGTTACCGTGTTGACGGAATCAATACACACATTCAGTGTTTACAATTGAATTCTAAATCTTATTTTCAGTTTCGGACCAATTCTTGTCTCAGCCCGTCTTTTTCGGGTATTCAATGATAGAAAAGAAGCTGAGATGATAGAAAAACATATTCAATGATGCAAGAAGCCATAAGTTGGATGCGAACTCTGCCAATGATGTACAGGGTGAGGAATTCTGCACCTTAACATAAACGTTTAATACAAAATACATGAATGACTCGGCGGGAACTGAAGCTTATCAACAGTGATATGATTCAAGTAACCAATCATTTATTCAACTTATCAACAGTGTCATGAACTAGGCCTTTTATTAGCTTTTATTTATTGTATGCATGAACTCACTGTTTGTTTTTGTTTTCCCGTCAAGGATTTGAAGATAAAATTAGAAAACTATTCCTTCCGGTGTTGAGAAATTTGACAAGTTGCACTGAACTTTGATTACGAACAGGGAACGGCAGTCGTGATAGTTATGCTGTTTGTTCTGTTGGTGTCTATGATGGAAGGTGTTCAGATTTTCAGACGAATACACTTTTCGGACAGCAAACGGAGAGATCTGGAGATGCCCTTCCCAAAGAGAATGGGAAGACAATTTCATCAGAAGTGTTCGAATGGAGTTAGTGTTCTTCTGTCTACAGGTAATGTTCTAATGGAGTTCTGTGCGAGACCCAGTTTTCAGTTGAACAAATATTGGCGCTGGCAGTTACCTTACCGTCACCCCCAGCAACGAAATGATCCAAATAGAAAATTTATGACTTCGAATGAAGTGTTCTCAAGTTCCCTTTCCAGATATTAACTCAGAGAAGTCAGTTGACCAAATGAGAGGCAAGGAAAGGAAGAAGACCATGCTTGTTTTTACTGAGAGGGTTATGCAGTGAGTCTTTTGACTGCAACAGCTTCTTCAAACCCTTGTGAGCAGATATCAACATCAACCAGGGAGGACAGCCACTGCCATTGTCAAGGCTAAATGTGGCAAGCTCACCTCCACATAGTTTCCTTGTCAAGGCTAAATGCTGAAAAGAAGCTTGTGTTTTTCTTCTCTCAGCATTGATTGCACACTGTCTGGTTTTAAAAGAATCTGTGCATTTTCTTTGTAGTAATCTTGCAGCTAACAGATAGAAGTGGAAAGGCTGCAGTAATGGACAATGGGTTTCCTCTCCCTCTGTTAATGGAACTTCTGTTTTGTCCTCTCTATTTAAGGATGACAATTGGGCGGATGCTTCAACTCTGCCCTTAAAAGTATAAACGTCAAACCTGGCTCCTCTCACGATGAGTTCAAATTTCTATCCGGTTCCAGCTAGGGGTTGCATTCAATTCGGGCAATTCAGTCTAGCCCGAATTTGTCTATGTTCGAGTGTGGGGGAACCTGTCTATGTTCTGAGTGTAGGGAAATCTGCAATGACACTCAACCAATGCAAAATCTGGGATAAGCCGTACCGGGGAGCTAAAAAGACCACTTTGCGTCCATCGAACATATTCGAGAGGGAAAGGATTTACGTCTGGTCCCTACTCTTTAAGTAAACGAACTCACCGACCTAACCTAGCTTCGTTCGGGTTCGGCTCATTTATCTAAACGAATCAGAAACCCAATCTCAAATTCAATTCATGATGGGGTTTATTCAAATTGAACCGAGCGGGAACCAAGCCACCCCTAGTTCCAGCCTCACAAGATCCCAACCTGTCCTTATCCTCAGCGTCTTTTCTTGAACGAGGAAAGCCTCACGGATAACGGGGAAGACCCACCTCTCCCCTCCCTCCAATGTGGGAGATTGAAATCAAAGTGAAATACATTTATATCAAAGTATAAGATCGGTTTCAAGATCCAAAAGGTGGAGCAGGGTATGCCATTGCAACCGCGTCATAATTGGGAGACCCGTGACGCTACTGTGCTTGTGTTCCTTTATTTTGTGATCTGCAGCATCATTGGTGGCCTTTTCAGGTCAGTGGTTGAGTTCACCATTAGTAGGTATCAGGATTTCTTCGGTAACGTTGAGTTTCAGCATTAGTAGGAATCAGGGATGTTCATTCATACGGATCCCACACAAATGAATAGCCCTGAATCCCTTTCATACTGAGACAGCTCAAGAAATCCTGATGGCCTTCCAAACAGTTCAGATGGGGCTGTTTCAGGCAATTCCCAGACAATCACAGCAACTAGCAGCCTGGTCTACAGTCACTATATAATTCTCAGCCGAAGTCTGAAAATTTCAAATCAACCAGATATTCACGAGCTTGTTAATGTATAAAAGTAGCCACTAAAGGGGAAAACTAGGAGCAATTTTAAAGAAGGGACATTGCTGGAGAATGGAATCTGGTTATTGCAGCCGAAATGAAACATAACATAACATCTAGAGTTGTTTGACTAAAGGAATTTTAAGGATGTAATGGTAATTCATTGCTAAGCAATTATAAATAGCTATCATCTTATAGTTTACTCTTCGGAACCCCAACTGGTGCAGCTCTGGATTTTCTTTCAACAACCCGAGAGAGACTTCTTACAGCTTCTCTTGGAATAATGCGCGGCCGACTGAGCCATAGTCCTCCATCAACAACCAGAGTTGTTCCATTGACGTATTTACCTAGTGGACAGAGAAATGGAGAATGAGATTCGAAAATGAAATAATAAATTAAGCAGAAAGATGGTTGAACCTTCTAGTGAACCGCTTGCAGTGGTTCCATCCACATGAAAGAAGAATACTATATAACAGAGAAATCCATACAGTACTTAAAAAGTCAAAAACCTGCATCAGAAGCCAGGTATATTGAAGCCATTGCAATATCCCATTTCTCCCCAAGTTTATACAGGGGCATGGATTCCCTGGCTAAGCTTGCCATTTCATCGGGTGCGAGCTTTCTCATCCCTGTAGTGTCTCCAATGGGTCCTGGTGCAATCCCATTCACTTTGATATCATAATCTGTCCCCCACTCCAGAGCCAAATTCCTCGTAATACTATCCACGGCTGCCTGTTTGAAGGAAAAGGTGCATGTAAAACCACCTGAAGTTAGGGAAGGCAAAACCTACGATTAAGTGGAATATGGTTCATCACAAACCTTAGCAGCAGATACATGAATTTGGTACCAGGATGCTGTATAATGTAAAGTTGCACTAATGTTCAAAATAGATCCCCCAGACAAAGAATCCTCTCTTCCTGGGGCTCCTTTCTTCAGATATTTTAGTGCTTCGTGGCACATTGTGAAAGTTCCAACAGAATCTATGTCCATAACTGCAACAGAGATCAAGAAAATGACACGGGTCTTTAGGAATCTTGGGACGCAAGAGCAGTAGAAAATGCCTAGAAAAAACAGAACCTTGAATATAGAGTATTTTGTGCCTTTGATGAACGGTGTGATTAGAAACACAACCTGTTCGAAACCCATTAGGGGATAAATCCTCTGAGGCAGTAAGAAAATTTCCAGCTGCAGCATTGACAAGAATATCGAGCCTGCCAAACTGTTTAATAGTCGATTCAACAACTCTGGCTGCATCTTCCTGTTTACGAACATCTCCCTGAAGCCCAATAGCCTGCAATAGCATAAATATGTAAGGGAAAACTGCTGTTGTCGTGCATTCTAATCTTTGATTTCAACATCTTACACACCATGTCATTTTCATGTTTTCTCTTTTTTCAATCTACCATCATGAACACTCTTCCAACCATACTGCTTTCACACCATGTTGCTTCTTCTCCACTTTGAAAATGTCATTTAGAGCTTCTCTCTAAATCATTTCTCAGGTTTATCTTTATTTAAAATATATTTCCTATTATGATTGTTAATGTCCATGATGGTCCTGATTTTAGTGACCAGAAGAAACTTTAAATTCACACGAGCCTGGCAATTGCAATAAGGAAGACCACAAAACAAACTGTGCTATTGCAGACTCAACGGGGGATAGGATGACCATAAAACTTGATAAGTGATATAACAAAACAATTATAGTGTTACAGAGACGGAATCCCCTCAACTCAAGTATTATCCCACCAAACTGAATGTCTCAATTACCACGGATGTCATGGTATAGGTGTAACTTACTAACCACAGAAAACCTATTTGATTTGTCATCTTTTTGGTTATTGAAGCCAGAGTTGCTCCACCAGGATTTTTTTCCAAAACATTAAAACAGGTATAAAGAACTGTCCAATGTCTATTTCCATTTTAGAAACCGGAATTCAACAGGAAGATAAAAAAAACTTGATAAGTTAGGCACCCAATGTAAAGCATTCTTATGAGTTACAAGCTGAGATGTGCAGTAGATTCGCAAGATTTACTTCCTGACAAGATGTCAAAACTTGATGTGCAGATCTTCTCTATGAGCAAATGTTTTCAGGAAATTTTATGTCTCCCAAGTTACAGTACACAAACAAATAGACAGAGAGAAAACAATTACCTCAAAATACTGAACCATGAGAAATCATAGTTTTTAATGCACCCTAATCCTTCAAAGCTACATACAGGAAAGATGGCAGAGAATAGGCAGCACAGAGAAATCAAGCACATGTGACAGATGCCAAGCCACAAACTAACTCTACTTTGAAGTGAAGAAATTCAAAAACTTTACAAGTGTAAAATTCAATCTAGTGATATCATCAAATCAATTGACAAGAAAATAATTCATCCGAACCTGGGAAAAGGAAAAGCTACTAAATAAACAAACGTACGATACAACAAACCAAAGAAAATCCCAATTGCAAGTCTGAGAAAGGTGATGCAAATGGAACCAGAAACAAAAACTAATAGAACACAATAAATGAAGTGCATATTCAACTGACTGCTAAGAAGTGACATTCGATTCTCAGGGAAGAGTAAAGTACTATCTGAATCCCAATGCAAACAGAAGTAACAAAAAAATTGAAGCTGACTTTCACAACCAAATAAAACTTGATCAGAAACTAGAGTAATAAAAAGCTAACTTTTTTACGACTTAATAAAAGTAGACCAACAAAATCAGAATTGCCCACCAGATTAAAAAAAAAAAAAAAAGTCTCTATCTGGATAACCTGATTAACGATACCTACCCACAACTGCAAAACAAAAAATTACTTAACTGAATTCTCTTAAAAGGTCACAACAGAAGGTGAAGGTCGATACCCGAATACCCAAAGCACCGAGGACAGAGACAGCCGCATCAAGGACATCTTTCCTTCGCCCCATGATCGCCACTGAAGCGCCATGTTTCCCAAATTGCTCAGAGATCTCGTACCCGATCCCAGAACCTCCGCCAGTCAAAAGGGCCACTTTTCCCTTGAGAACATCGTTCTTGAAGGGAGATTCCATGACAGATAGCTTTCTGTTTCTCCCCCTATCACTGTTATTCCTCCTGCTGTTGTCTTCAGCTCTGCCCGCGAAACTTAGTGGAGAGACCAGACAGACATAGCCATGGGACGGAGAGAAAGAGAGAGTGAATAGAGACGACAATTAAGTATTGAAATCCCGCGGTTGTTAATCATTTCATAGTGACTGTCCTTCTATGAACCGGTTCATGAACGTAGGGTTGAGAACAGAAACACGATCCGGCAAGGGAAACCATTATTTTGTTCAATCGACTTCCTCGGGGTTCCTTCCCGTGCCAGTGCCTCCAGGGGGAGGGAGGGGCAACGATAACCATCTCCTTCACTTCTATGTCATAATTATTTTAAATGTATTACTCTACTAATCAGTTAACTCATGATAATGGCAAGGCCCTATTTGTCCATTAAATCTTAATTGAACGATAATACTTGATAGTGCTAAATCTAGATAGTTATACTTGGGGAAAAAACTACGTAAGAGAATATATTTGAAGACATATCTATAAAAGTAATCCAAATTATAAAGACTCATTTCAATTGGGGATAAGGCTTTCGTTTTACCTCCAAAGTGAGAACAAGGGGTGGGCATGGGTCAGGTCGGGATCAGATTTACCAAAACCCGAACCTGAACCCTACCCTACCCCTGACCACGAAACCCAAACCCCAAAAAACCTGAATCCCCAAACCTAACTCCAACTCGATTACAATCCTTGTAACCTCGTCCCTGGCCCATTCTGATAAAGCCGACTTAAACCCGACCCGGACCTGCCCCATTTTCGTAAACCCAACCTGTCTCAACTCTATTTTATATCTTTGTCTCATATGTGGGTCAGGTTTGGGTTAGGTTCGGATCAGGTTTGAGAAAACCCATCTGATGGGTTTTTTTTCCACACCCCATCCTCAATTTTCTGGGTGAAATAAAAAACCTGAACCCTGGCTCTCGAGGAGTCAGGATGCCCACTCCTAGTGAGAACAAGGGTAACTCAGAAAGCCATGAGAAGTTGAAGGACATGGTTACTCCTAAAAACCTTGAATTGATGGATTTTTAGATTATATATATAACCATTTTGTCTAATTTTATCCTTAGTAAAATGAAAAATAAAGAATAAATAAGGTGCATCTAAAAAAATTGACTTTATGTTAGAGAATAACGTCCATACCCAAAAATATTAAGTACACGAGGAGGTGGAGGGTTAGATGAGGTAAGGATGAAGTAGGTCTAGACTATGTTTGAGTCGAGGAACGAAAATGGTGATACGACAAGGATGAAGTCGGTCGAGTGGCATCGAGTCAAGCTAAGATCGAACCTGCTTATGTTAGAGCTAGGCTTGATTTAAATATTTTGAATTTGAGCTCAAGCCTAAAATTGTAATCGAGCTCAAGCCCTATAACTTTAACCGAGTTTGAGCTAGAGCTAAGTTTATATTCATTGTAGCTTTCTCCTCATAATATATCTCTTGAAAACATATTTCGATCAATCTTAATTTAACCCTTGGATCCAAAACTGAAGTAACAACCATTAACAAATTGCATTCACCCCAGTACTTCTCAAATTTCTCTTTCATTCTACTAACCATTGTTATAATAAAAACATTTTCATTTGTAGGATGAAAATTCAAAACTTTCTTAACCCTATATACCTCACTAAGGTACAAATTAGAACTAGAGTAGTCACTACCATAAATTATATTAGTTACTATATTAAAAACTTCTAGAATCTCACACACCATTTCAACTTTTTCTCATTCATCAAGACTTGGCAAACAATCATAAGTTGGTTCTCTATCTTGAAATCTAGGAAATACATCTTTGAATTATAATGCAGAAGACAACATGTTATAAGTGGAGTTCCAATAAGTTGGACAATCAATAACCAACCTTTTTGCACCTAGTTGTGGTTGCTGCACAATTTTAGAAAAAGTATGAAGTCTAGCCTCAGACAGATTATAATGCAGAAGACAACATGTTATAAGTGGAGTTCCAACAAGTTGGATAATCAATAACCAACCTTTTTGCACCTAGTTGTGGTTGCTGCACAATTTTAGAAAAAGTATGAAATCTAGCCTCAGATAGATTTATGAATTTGATACTCTCAACCACATTCTCAATGATATCCTTAATTTAAATAAGAATATCTTCAAAATATAAGCACAACAACGCATAACAACGCACATGAAATAACTTTCCACCACAAACCAATTTTCTATTTATTGAAAAATCATCTTTCAAAACTCTCAAGCAAACATCATTTTATGCAGCATTATCAACTGACATACTAAATACTTTATTTTTTATTTCCTAATCTTTCAAACACTTGTAAATAGCATTTTCTATGTCAACACCACGACGAGGAGGAACATGCAAAAAACTCAAGACTCGATTTTGTACCTTCCAATTTATATCAATAAAATGTCCAGTAATAACCATGTATTCAATCTCTTGATTTTGGGACTTCCAAAGATCTTTGGTAAGACTAATTTTTTTAATCTCTTTTAATAAAGTTTTCAACTTCTTTTTCTCGGCCTCACACACCTCCATACACTCTTTCTTAATGGTATTTTGGGATATTTTTTCATAATTCACATTTTCTATCTTCATTACAAAATTAAATCCCTCCTCTTTTACTATCATGAATGGATGCTCATGCATAAGAATCCATTGAACAATGATTATTCTCATTCTAGCTTTATAATATTTGCCTCCAAATTCCATAAAAAGAAGACCAAATGGACTTTAATCAACATTAAACCCCACCGGTTGAAATTTTATGGTTTTTTGTTTTCTCATTACCACTTTTCTACTAAGACAATGTTTTAAATGTCAACTCATATGTATGGTCACTCCACTACTAATAATACTCAAATTGGTTTTACAATGAACATATTGAGCCTTTTTTGTATCATTTATAAGCAAGACTTCTTTGAATTCCAACCACACATGAGATTTTGTTTGTCTTTTTAAACTTTGGATAGAGTCACCTTCTTCCTCATTTAGGGTGCCTTCATCATGGCTCACTTCTGTTATATTAGTAGTTCTAGGGGGATATGACTCTAGTGAAGTTGAGTCATTATCTATGGCCACACTAGAACTAGTATTACTACTGATGTCAATTGAACAAGAAGTGTTGACATTCTTATTTCTACAAAAAAATTAAAAATTAAAAATATAAAAAAAAATAATCCAAACGAGTCGGTGATGCTCGGTTACAAAAATCAATTGAGTGACAAAGATCGAGGAGGAAGAACATCATAGAAATAGAGGATGAAAAAAAAAAACCCCAAACTTCCCTAAAGGTGCAGATTGTAGTTTGATTCTTTCTCTATTTCAACTTGGGAAAGATCGGAGAATCACGGACAAATGAACTTCGCATCGCCAAAACCTGATTTTCTTCCTATGTTCCCGAGCCCCGAATCCTTGATTCCCTGAACTCCAAAGGTTGCCGCCTACCGAATCCTCGATTTTCTAATCCAAAGCCTCATTAAGTAACGATTCGGCTTATGAGCTTTTGAACTGAACCAGGGTTCGCTCAAGCTCGTCTTGTTTACTTGAACGAGCCCGATTCTGATCTCGAATTCGATTCGAGGTGGAGATAACTCGAACCAAACTGAGCCGAAGACGAGCTACTCACAAACCGGCTAAATTCGATGCCACCCCTAAGTCCAGTCCACATATGGAACAAGGAAAGGATGGGGCCTGAAGTTTGGAGATAAAGAGGCAAGGTAGAGATAAGATTAAAAAATCAAACTCTGTCACAAGTTTAAGCATGGATAAATTCAGATACAAGATGGCAAGATAAAGTCTTGAGTTTTTTATCTTAACCCAAGCAATCGCTACATACATAAGTTATGCAACTAATGGCATTCTGATCTGCATATTTATAATGCATTGTCTCCATTTGATGGTAGCTAATTAGGGGTGAGTGGCCCTCATAAGAATGAAAAGTCCTGTGTTATTGAGAAATGGAAGACAACGGCTTTGATGCTTGGCGAAACAAGACCTTGGTGTGAACAAACGAGAATGGACTTCATTTCTCAGTTTGGTACAGAGCAGAAGTGCAAATGGAATTACCAAAGCTCGACTTGTTTTTCATACAAAAGCCTTCATAGATCTTTCTGCAGTAAGATGGTGTTTCTACTATTAGTTTATGAAAGCGGTTCGACTGCATTAAGATGTAAGGAAAATGTATAGACTAGAGTGACAGATGGTATTGACTATGAAATACTAAAGGATGGCTTCCCTTTGATACGCATAAGCGTTCCGCAGCCAATCTTCAATCACCTATGTATCGGCCGAAACAGTCGATATAGACTGTTCAGTGGTTCATACTAATCGGATTTTGAATGCCGGATACAGTGGCCTGTTACTGTTCGAGTCCTCCATGCAGCTGTATAGCCTGCAATTCACATGCACCAGTGGGGGGCCACCTCTCTCTCTCTCCATCATGCTTTCACGTTAGGGCAAGCAGAAACCTTCCCAGGGCCATTTAGGGTAAGCCGAGGTTGACTGAGAAACATCTCCGAGCACTCACCAGTTTCCATTTATATCAAGAGGAAGATGACGTTCTATTGTTTTTCCTTCAAGGGGCGAAGAATACTAATCATGCGTTTTTCCCAACTGTCGTTTCCCAGGCTCCCGAAAAGCGTATTTTGCTCTGCTGGGAGAAGATCGTCTCTGCCCTTCCTTGAGATTTTCTTCTACAACATTTCCATTAATTTTTGCTTGATTTCAGCTGCTTAGAGAAGATTAAGCAAGACCTGTTTCTGGGTTCCCGCAGCTTCATCCTCCCATGCATTCATCTTTCAAACCTTCCGACTCGCTTCACCTTCCATACTTATCTCACAAGAGTTCAAAGAGAAAACTAGGTACCTCCGTCCACCCCAGAAAATGAAAAAAGAGAAAAGGTGTCTCAGATAAAGAGATAGATTTCTGTAAGGGCTTGGCCGCTATTTCTGATAGCTAGGGAGTGGTTGCTGGTGAATTATTCAGGTGAGGAGGAAAGTAAAATAAATGCATGAATCGATGAACAGAAGAATGTGTGGTTCAGATGGACTTTAATGTCAATAAAGTTGCAGGGGCTCTAATGGAGTGGGATTCCTCCCGACGTAAAAACACAGATATATGCAGGACAAAGCTAGCTTTCCATTTCGAGGGAGGGGGGGGGGGGGGGGGGGAGATGGCGCGGCTTCACGGGTCAGATCGCTGGAAAAGCAGACGATCGTGTCAACCCTGGTCTCATCTTTTCTGAAAGAGAAACTAAACCAGAAAAGCCAGAATTACCCATGTGAAATTTCCACAGTAATCTGAACAGAAAAAACTATTCTTTTTTCTGTTACGACGAGTGACTTTTATACTTAGTTAGACAGATAATCCATTGAAAACCAGATTAACAATCTGTCCAGGTGACAAGCAACACCAAAATGAAACTTCCCCTTTAATCCAAATAGAAAACAGATGTTTCTGAAGCTATCTTTTTTCAGACATATTCTCCTTTAACTGTTAGTGTTTATGCAATTCTGTATGCTAATTGTGCTGGCATTCAATAAATAGTTGGTCCCAGATCAGCCACCCATTTGAGTATCTAGAAACTGAAATTTTCCTGTGTTAACATCCCAGATTACTCAACAGGAGTTACAAGTTTCTGTATTCACCCCAACTATTGCCTAATTTACATCTGCTCCCTCCTAGAGGACAAATTCTTCCATGGTTGCAAGCATAGTAAACTAACAGGAGTGTCTGAGACAACTTGTGTATTGCATTTCCTGTTGAATATCTATTTTCAAGGAATGGAATGTACTAGATATATATAATCCTCATTGCAATTTATAAAGCAACAATTTGACTGAACTTTGTTGTCAATGGCATATAATCTGTTTTCAAGCTAATCCAAGGGTTTTTGAATCAAAGTCTGTTAGGAAAAAAAGATGAAAAAGGATTAAGAAAGCAAATTTTCCATCAAAATCAATCTAATTTTAAGGAACTGTGTTTGATGCAATGTATATATAGACATTTCATCAAACACCTTCACATCACCATTGTTTTTCTCAATGAGCTAAATTTAACAAGGTACTGCATTTGCATTACCGAGATAATTCCCATGAAGTGTCTCCTGCCTGCCTAAATTTTGCAGCTGTTAAGGATAGCTCATCACTAAATATGGAGAAAACGTAAGGCGTAAGAAGCAAAGAACAAAAGGTATCCTGGTGCCTCTAAGACAAGGTTACTGGAATTTTACTTCATTTTACACAAAAGAGGATTGTCTTCTGCCTCATGATGGTGCAATCTTCAGAGATGGTAGAACTTGAAGTTATATCTAATCTCCTTCTCAGGGGTTTGGTTCCATGCAAATGAGTCAAATAAAATTGTCAGCAGTAGTATTGTTTAGCTTTAGACAAATGGAGAAGGCATGGGAACATGAAGTACTCTCATTCCATTCCATCTGACAGGACTTACCGAAAATCTCAAAGGGTTGAAAAGATGATCATCTGTAAATGGGTAAGTAAAATGTGAAAAACCCTTGATTCACAGTTCATCCACCAAACAGATTCAGACTAAAAAACTCAGAAAAACTTTTTAAAAAATGAGCATTTCTGCAAAACACAACCATTTTAAACCATTTCGCCAGTTTTCATCAAACCCATAAGGAAAAAAAGGGTAGAAGACATGAGAGAGAAGGAAAGCAGCTGGGTTCAGCCATGAACGAGTGTGAATTCATGACAGAGACAAAGAAGCTTTAAGAGGCCCCAGAGCGGAACGTCGGATTGCTATCTTTCCCACCTAAACAGGGAATAATGCACGATGACTTAAAGGTTGGACCCAGCGTTCTGGAAGAGGAAACCCCTGGTCCTTTTCAGGATTTGTGACGCTCTGTCGTTTCCCCTTCAGTCTAGGGTTTTGGCCAACTCCTCCACGTTACCTCTTCCGGCAATCCCTGGTTTTATCCCCACTGCAATTTTTCCTTTCTCGGCAAAAATGAGGGTTTGGGCGGTTATGAGTCGCCAGCACCCTTTTCTTCATGCATTGCTTTGAGAGAGAGGTGGGGTTTCAGACTTGTTTCCTCACTAAATTCCATCTATGCCATCCACCCAAGTTTTGAAGGGGATTTGTGTCCTAGAATTAGGTCAGGATTCTTGTGACACTTCTTGGGGTGTGATACCAATCAGACACGAACACATACATCACAAATATATTGTAGCAATTGGGGGTAGTTTAAATGTTTGCAGAGGGCAGATTAGTAGTTTGCATGGCCATGGAGGGCAAGAAAGGAGCCCCTCTGGTCGTCGTCTTCTTTTTAAAGTGCTGAACACATCATCCTTGCCGTATTTCTGAGCTCTCCCTCCTCAAGCCAGCAAGATCAGGTAAACAACAGTCTGAAAAACCCACACCCCTTCCCTTCTCCTTTCTCCCTTCTCTCCTCCTCCCCTCCTCTTCCACCTTTCTGCTTTTACAAGAAGAAAAGAGAATTAATGGAAGAAAAAAAAAAGCCATTTCGGTCTCGTGAGAAAAGCTTTCTAATTTTGTTGACAGTTCTTCTGGACTAACAATCCTTATATAAACTCGTCCCAAATTGAGCTTCCTTGCCAAAAATCAAAGCCTCCATGTTTCTGCCTCCTTGTGTTTTCTAGTACTAATCTTCAAGAGTTTTCAACTTTAACCAGGCAATTCAGCAGCAAAAGTGGTGCAAATTTTCCTTTTTTTTTTTTCGGTTCCACAAGTGATCACTATGGGAAGAGGAAAGATTGAGATCAAGAGGATTGAAAATGCAACGAATAGGCAGGTCACCTTCTCCAAGCGCCGAGGTGGTCTGTTAAAGAAGGCTCATGAGCTCGCCGTGCTGTGTGATGCGCAGCTTGGTGTCATCATCTTCTCCAGCAGCGGGAAGATGTTTGAGTACTGCAGTCCGCCTTCAAGGTCCAGGCATCGGCCTCTCTCTTCCTGTATTTTCATCATCGATTTCTTGTTTCGATGCGTTTATTTGCTTCTGATCTTCCTGTTTGTTACTCGTCTATAAATTGGTGAAGTACAAGTAAATTTCATAATTTGATGATCGATCTCTTGTGTCATCCAAACCCATTACAGTTCACTCTTACTTCTGCAATTCAGTTCTTTAATTTCTGAGACCAAAAATGAGAATTTTTGGGATTTTTTTTTTTTTTTTTTGTTTTGCAGGAAGATGACTCGAACCCACATTTTATTTTGGTTGGATTAATCGTATTTTTGTCATTATGATATCTCACTTTCTTCACCCGCTCTCCATGTTCATCAGAAAAATGAGATGGAGAGCGACTAGCTTCTAATATATTTCCTTAACGAGTTATCGTGTGAACCAGCTTCTGTGATGATTAGTTTCTGTCTTTGGCATTGTTCTCCACCCACCTCGTTCTGGGCTGTGGCTCAGCAGATCATTGCTTTAGTTTCTGGCAGCTTCATCCTATTACAAATCCAGGATGAAGATCATCTTTCGGAGAAAAATAAAGATGGGGTTTCAGATTTGAACTGTATTGAGTAGCTAAATCCATGAGAAAGAAAATCTGTGTCATTTCCTTTCAGGAGCGAAAATGGGTTGCACTAATAAAGATTCAGCCAACTCTTACATCTTCAAATTTGACGCTGATCTTGTGCTTGAATTCTGCAGCATGCGGCAAATCATCGAACGGTACCAAAAGCTTTCTGGAAACCGCATTCAGGAGTTCGATAACCAGGTATCACTTGGGTTAATTTCGAGCTGTTTTTTTACTCTTTAAGGATTAGAAAAGCTCATTTTTGCTTCTTTTCTTGTTTGTTGCTTTTGGTAGCAAATTTACTGTGAGATAACGAGGATGAAGAATGAGAACGACAAGCTCCAAGCGAGCATGCGACACTACACTGGGGAGGATTTGGCTGCCTTGTCCATGAACGATTTGCAGCAGCTTGAACATCAGCTAGAAATTTCAGTTAACCGGGTTCGTGCCAGGAAGGTTTATTCTCTACTTCCCTCTTTCTACTCATCTAGGTTGATTCATTCTCATCTAGACTGCTGCCATGCTTGGACCAAACTTCTGATCCTGAAATGTTGCATTAGTACTTTTTAGAATGAAGAAAACAAAAGGCATAAAATGTTCATATCAGTGATTACAGAAGCAAATTTTCAAGGGCTAAACAGTTTTGAAACATTTTGACTTGATTTGGATTTCTTTACATAAGAACATGAGTAACAACTAGTTTGAAACATCTGAAGGAGGATTCCATGATGCTGGAATAGCTGCATGATATCTACTTTTCTGATAAGAAAACAGAGTCTGGGAAATGGGTAAAATGGATTGGGAGTCATCCATAAGCCTGTGATTAAGGTACTGCAATCTTGATCTGTGCATGATTGGCTTTGCAGAACCAGCTGCTGCAACAACAACTGGAGAACCTTAGAAGGAAGGTGAGTAGCATCTTGCAAACCATGAGAGATGCCCTAAAATCCCCCGAGATTTCCTGAGCTGCGTCTCAGCATGAGATAGAATGTCTTGTTCATTCACATAGGTGCGTCCCCTACTTGAACACTGCCCCGATTCCGTCTGATACTGAGATGCGGCTCAGAAGAACACAGAGTCACCTGCAACGTTCTACCATAGGGAAAATGTAGAGGAAACTGACTCCCCTCCTAATTTTTCTTTCCTAAAACCCCATTTTCATTTTAATCTGCCTTGTTCAGTATTTTGATTGTTTCTTCTCTCTGAACCAGGAGCACTTGCTGGAAGACCAAAACAACAGTCTTTACAGGATGGTACTGCTCACTGCATCTCTTCCAATGACTTCTCTTTATTTGTTTCTCTTGAGCTCTCCCACTGCAATATGAATAATGTATTATTAATCTGGTTACTGTGATTGCCAATAGCTTCAAGAGCAGCAGCAGCAGCAGCAGCAGGCAGCAATGGAGCACAAGATGGTCGAGCAGCCAGCACTGCTGGAGCCTTTTGGCGCCTTTTACCCAGACGATCAGGCCAGAAACTTGCTTCAGCTCTCACCACAGCTCCACCCATTTCGTCTTCAACCCACTCAACCCAACCTGCAAGACACCAGTCTCCAACGCCATGGCCTCCAGCTCTGGTATGAACCCTTTTCACCAAATTCATCTTCCTTCTAGGCTGTGGTGAATGGATTAGCAGAAATCAGAAAACCATACTCTACAAATGGGAGGTCAGCATGAGTGAGCAACTGGTGGAGCTGCTTCTGCCAGACTAGTTACAACTTAAAAACTTTCCTTGTTCCTGAATTTTCTTTTTTTATTTTTTATTTTTCATTTTCTACCTTCTGGTTGCAGATCATGAGCTTGATCTGGAAAAGGAAATGGGAGAGATATGAACTGATCATGAAGAGCTTGTGTTTGTTTGTTTATGTGAATTAACCTGTTGAACTACTTTAATTTTCTCTTTTGTTTTTTATTTTTGCTTGTGTGTTTTTTCACTGTTGTAGAAGGTTAATATATCTTTTCTATGCTGTGTGGCTTTTGATTTTTAGGACTCATAAGCAAGTGTGGTAATAAATGTGTATGTTTGCATGCACTAATTAAACATTGTGGGATTTTGATGCGAGTAGATGAAACCTTGGATTAAGATTTTGTTTTGAAAGACTACTCTTTCTCAGCTATTTTGTGCTATGTCATACATGAGAACATGCACAAGTAGATGCCCATTTTCATCTATTTAACACATTAATGGTGGGTAAATGGAGATAAAATAAAATAATTAAATATCATTAAAAATATAAAATATTAACATTTTAAAATGTTAATTAGACATATGATCAAAGTTTTTTAACTAAAAATATCTAATATTCTATACTTTTTGGATTATTTTCGTACGGTTGCGTAAGGTGGACTAGAATTTTTATATAGAATTTTGACCTATAATAAATTAGATGACATAAAAAAATATTGAATAAACTTAGAGATCGTGAGCCCATGTGGTGAATTATACATTCATTTTGTGAAACTTCTTTGTGTTCACTATATTATGACAATGTTAAATGAGTTATGAATAATGTTCAATAACAAAAAGCTTGAAAAAAATGTATTGTCCGTAGTACTTAGAAGATGTATTATTCAATATCATCGTAATTGTTAAGTACAACCCACAATATCTTGTTATATAACTTTGTGCCAAGGCTTGCTTCTTTGTTTCCACTTATTTCATGGGGTGATTGTAAAAATTGAGAGTACATCTAGTGATTGACAATTCCATCATAACTCCAATCTATCTGGTTAAATGGCATATAAACATCATCCAAGTAAAATGAACTAGATGTGAAGGCTTTGTTGTCAATATATGCTTATGCAATTGAACTCTCCGGATGAGCTCTATTTCATACAAATATTTTTGATTTACAGAGGAACCTCTCGATTGGGTACATCTACCGATATTATATTAGACCACTTAGTAGTGTTTCTTGAGGTAGATGAATTGTCAAATGAACCATTATATTAAAAAAATCAATGTGAAAGTTTTTTTTTTCCAACTTGCATAAGATCACCATAATGTTTCCTTATAATTTTTTCAACGCATCAACTCGAAGTGTTTATTAACACAACTCTATGTAGAATCATCTCAACTCAATTATTGGAGTAGTTACACAGTTTGATAGATAACCATGTAACCCTACCAAAAGAAAGTGTTGCAACTTTATGTGACAATCATGACTTTTAAACTCGAGGTTTGGGGGGTCCACATGACACAATGTAATATGTTTGAGGCAACACCATTTGGGAACTTATGCTGTAAACTAAATCACTCTCTTCTCAAATGCAGTTCCCTTTTTGTTCACATATCTTCCAAGTCAAATCTGGCATTCACTAAGCCATTCATTTTATCGCTTATGTTCAACAGTGTGCTCAAAATACTGTCACAAATAATTTTTTAATATACATTACGTCTAAACTATGTCCCAATCTCAACTTTGAGCAATAACTCAAATAAACAAATATACTCTTCTTCTAGTTCAGCTATCAGCAAACTGTTTCCTCTTCCTATTTTCGTGAGTTTTATCGTAAAGCAAATGGGGAGAGCTATTGCAATTGCTGATCAATGTCATATCCAACTAACACTACCTACTCGCGTGACAGGTAAGGGGGGGTTGGAGAGTGAGGCAAAAAAGAGAAATCAGTGAAGGAGGGTTGGGAAGTGAGGCAAAAAAGAGAAATCATATAACCTGAAAGTGATTTGTAAGTCGAGAAATCATTTATAGTCCAAAAAAGTGTTGCATATATTTTAAACACCTCTCCTATGTGTGGCAAAACTGTTTCAGCCTCGTAATAGTTGTGAAGCAATGACCCCCCAAGAGGAAATACCCCTTTAAGAAAATAGTGTATATTATCCAATGTTTTATTGTTCGTGTTGGAAGTTGTTTTGATATGTAACGAATGAACTAAAAACTTTAGCTTAGAAAAGCTCTAACAACCAGGATATAATGGTGTCTATTAGCATCCATGAACAAACTAGTAAATTTATTAAACCCACTTGGTCCAACTCTTGGCTCTTTAGCATGATTAGTAGACTATGTTTGACTATCATTGATGAAGGTCTACTCTGATTGTATATCATGGATGAGATCGTGGATACCACCCTCACTTCCCCTTTGATGGTTGATCCAGGTTGCAGAATTTCACCTTTGAGGGGTTTTTTGTTGGTGAATTGCTCACCATGTAAGGTCCATTCGATATAGCTAGGCAACATCCCTTTCACAAACAAATGAGCCTCTATCAAGTATATATCTTGAAAAATTTTATTAGCACTCACTCTATATGGACAACATGTCTTATGGTCTTGTCGTACTACAAGAGAGTGTATGCCGTATGAATAAGCAACTCTACCGTTTTCTTATTTTTTCTTTCAAAAGTCTATTATAAAGAATATTCATCCAACTCTTATTCATTTTCTGCATTGAACCAAAATATAAAAACCTACAAATCAGCCATCAACAATGTCCAACCATATTGGAAAATACTCTAACATACTTAAGTCTAGATGTGAGAGGTCGCAGACTATGGCTTCAATATCACATCCAACTTTATTGTTCATTGGTTCGTGACTTCACCTTGCTCATTCAGGACTTATATTTGTTTACTATTGGATTATAATTTAAGTATATTTGTTGAAATTTCAGCAATATCTCTCTACATCCCTCATGTTATACTGACATAATTAGTTAATGTGCATGCACCATACTCTGTTACTTGAGCCCAATGTATACTAGTCAACTAAGTATATAGTATAACACTCTGAGGAATTTGTGGAGATGCATATGAATGCATCCAGAAGTGTCTCAAACTATAATGCTAATAATAGTGAACATTTTTACAAGTTTCGAAATGTCCTACAAGATAATTCAAGAGTTGTACATGTATATTTAGTATTTATGCAATTTATTGGACATAATAGAAATCCTACACTTTCCATAATACTAACATATACATTATAATCTCTTGAATAAGCAGTTACATTTCAATCTAACAGTGTAAATGGGAAGAAGAAGAATGGGAAAAAGAAAAACAAGAAGAAGAGAAGATGAAACAAGGAAGGAGGGAAAAAAAAAAGGAAAAGCAAAAAGGAAACAGAAAAATAAAAAGGGAAATGAAAAAGTAAGAAGAGAAAAAGAAAAGAGAAAAAAAAGGGAAAAAAAAGATAGGGAAAATAAAGGAAAATTAAAGGGAAAAAAATAAAAAATATAAATTAAAATAAGATAAAAATAAAATAAAATAAGGAGAGAATGGGATAGAGATAATGAAAATGGGAAAAATAGTAGGAAAAAATAAAAAATAAAAATAAAAGAAAAAGGAAAGAAGAAGAAAATAGAAGAAAATAGAAGAAAAATAAAAAAATAAGAGAAAAATAAAAAGAAAAAAGAAAAAAGGAAAATTTTATAAAAAATTAAAAATAAAGTAAAATGAAAAAATAGAAAAGAAAAGGAAAAATAAGAAAAGGGGAAAGAGAAAAATAAGAAAAGAAAAGAGAAAAAGATAAAAAAAGGAATAAATAAAAAATAAAAATAAGGAAAAATAAAAAATAAAAAAGAACAGGAAAAATAAAAGGAGTAATTGTAAGTTTATTAAAATATTAATTATTTACTTAGTCTACATTATTAATTATTATTCGATTAATTAATTACTCAATATTTATTAATCAAATTATTAATCACTTAATTTATTGAAATATTTAATTTTAATTTATCACTGGCTTAGTTAATCTAATAAAAATTTATTGAAATATTTAATCTTAATTTATCACTGTACTAATAAATATTTATATTAATATCAAGTAAAAAATAAAATTTCAATTTTAATTTAAAAATTAATTTTTTTAAATTGATTATGTACCAAATTAATTGAATTGACTATTGAATTTACGTAATTTGACTAATTAAGTAATTTTATATTTAATTACCCACATGATTAAGTACTTAACTAGTCAATTACTTAACTATATAATCAACTACTTGTTTGCTTCACTAAGTGGTTACTTAGTTACTTAATGTTTCAATTAATTACACTAATGTTTCTTTTGATTAATGATCTTTTTTTATGGCTATGGTAGGTGGATTTAGTAATTGGACTATTTCGATTCTAACAGGTGCACTTGACTTAGCTACGATCAAATAATATTTCATTCTAATTGTTCCCACCGACTCCATTGCTCACGTTAAGTTAATTCATTGAATCAATTAATTAGGTATTAATTATATAATTATAACTTATTTTATTAGTTAATTAACTATTTAATCGTATAATTAGTCTTCATTAAAAAATGATTAATTAATCACTGATAAATAATTTATTTAATTATTTAATTAACGAATTGATTACATAAGGATTTTTGCGCATTACATGTGAAAAAATTTAACATGTTAAAATTTTAAAAGTATGTAACTACATCTATTTAATTAATTCTACATGATTTAGTTAGGTTTTTGTTTGTTCTTGTTTCATCGTAATGAGATTATGACAATTATGATAGCATAGTGAGGATTACTATAAAACTTTATTTTTGGTCTATTTGAGTTAAAAATATTAATTTTATAAATAATAAAAATAAATTTAAAATAAGAGGTAACTTATCAATCATTTATTGTTTCTCCTATTGAATTTCATAATTTTGTTGGGAGAAATATAAATTTCTTATTTTTCCAATTTGGTCTGCTTCTTGAAGAAGGAAAAAAAAGGAGAAGAAAAAAGAGATATGAAAGAAATGGAGGAGGAAGAAAAAGAAAAAAAAGAAACTGAACAATAAAAATGAAAAATATCTTTCCTAACGAATCAAGAAATTTCTTTGACAAGGTTTTGATTTCTTTCGTAAAAAAAATTAAATTCGATGGAAACAAAGAACTTTCTCCCAACAAATATAAAATTCGTCGACATTAACTCTTCCTAGGAACGTGAAAATTTCGCAAAAAGCTGTCTTCCAACAAATATTTATAATTAGCTAGGAAAAAGTTAATTTCTCCCTACGAAATTTTAAATTTATTGGTAGAGGTGTTTCTGCCAACAAAATTAAATTCATGACAAATTTTTTAGTGGCAAAACCCATTTTTCTCGTAGTGGTGCATGTTCTTAACCCTAAACCCTTTCTTAAAAAAATCCAAAAATATTTCTAAACTAGGAGAGTTGTTGACCTTTCCACCTGTCTTCTATTATTATTATTTAAAGATTGACTTAACACTCTCTTCTTTCTCTTGTCTTCATAGTTCACTCAAATATGTTTGTACTTTAGATATTATTGGTATGCAGCTCAAATGGTATCTTACTTCCCTAATCATGGATATGACCCATGATACCCTAATAACAATTTATTGCTCTTGTTCTACCTCCTTGTTCTTATCATCACTATAAATAAACTAATGCATTCCAACATTGAAGTCTAAACCACTCCAAAATAATAATAAAAACTACAACTTGATGCAGCATTCCCTAAGATTCCTTTCATTAGGTGTTGCTCTCTATTCAACAACCCCTTGTTTTCTAATTGCTTGATTAGGTGGCAATAACATGCAACAAAATGTTTGGTTTGGAAAGATGAAATTGTTTGGATCAACCTTATGCATAAATTTTTAAAAATTAATTAGGAAAAAAGAATAAAAATTTGATTTTAATTTATTTTAATTTGTTTTCTTGCTTACTCTGTAGATCCAAGTATAATGATTTTGAATTCATTTCTAATCTCAATTGTGGTTTATCGAATGATAAAATATTTTTCAAAAAATTATAAATATACTAAAAAATTTCAAAGTGTCGGTGTTACGATACACAATATATATATATATATATATATATATATATATATATATATATATATATATGTATATATATAAGTGTACTATTTTGTAATATTTTTTCAGCCTAAGCAAGCTCTTACATAATTTAAGTATTGAGTGATATTTGATAGAGGGACACCTACCCTTAAAAAAGTTGTGCACAAGCATTTATTTAAATTAATTATAAAATTTATTGAAGGCGATAATTTTGAATTAATTATTCAAAAAGTTAATCAACCAATGAGAGTAGATTTTTATCCAATAACTCATGATTTTACCCTTTTTTTTATTAGAGCCCATAATTTGGTGATATGGGTACTAATTTGTAGACCTAGAACGATCCAAAGCATTCATTTGCAAAGATCACTTAGTGATCACTCTTGTTCCACGTGGCACAGCTGCAGGAGGCTAGGATGGTGGGACCAAGCCAAAGCATTTTTCCTCGCTAGAGGCTGGAGAGACAGACGAGGCTAGTGACAGTCAAAAAAATTTCAAACTCGGGTGAAGTACCCCAAAAGCAGGGACCCACGGGAAGCCCTTCTGTTTCTTCTCCCCAAAGTACCCAAAGAAAAGAAATTCGTCAACGCTTTCGACTTTTTTCTCTATTTCTGTCTTGGAAATCTCAAATCTCACTCTGGGCTGCGCTTCCTATTTCCGAGTCCACCCCCAAAAAATCGGGGTTTTGTTTTCTTCCCTTTTGGGTCCTGTTTTGCTGATGTAAGTCTTCTCAAAGCTTGGGAGACAGAAGGTGAGGGAACTAAACCCGGAGGCGTCATACTCTTTTAAGCTCTTTCTTTTTCTTACTGTTGTTGTTGTTGTTGTTGTTGTTTGTGTACTTAGGGTTTTGTCCTTTATTCCGCTCTGCAGGTTTCTGCAGAGATGGTGAGACGCAATGGGTGGCAGCTTCCTGCTCACACTTTGCAGGTCTGTTCTGGGTATTTCGTTTGAGAGTTCTCTCTTTCTCCTTTTTTTAATTTTTTTAATTTGGTTTACGTTTATTTGGAATGGTTCTGCGCTGTTACGGGTTGGGAAGTGAAGGGTTGGTATGTCGTTTGATTTTGTGATGTGGGTGTCTTCCAAATGCTGTTATGTGTTCTCTCCCGTGATTTTGTATATTATTCCCTTGCTTTTTGGCATTGTAGCCTTGTATAACTACTAATTCTACTTGTTTTGCTGGATAAGTTGGGTGATGGAAAGGGGACTTGAAATGTTCAACAGATAATCGAGCAAAATGATCTTCTTTTTTGAGTATGTTGATAGATAGGTATATTGCAAGGGTTGGCATAAATTGAAATAAAGTCATATTACGAGCATTTGTTCTATATTCATGTCAATTTCTGACGAGTGTAGCAGTCAAAAGTGGTCAGTAGGCTTGTCTCGTCAAAATGTCTCAAATTTTCTAAAGGTAATGTGTA
This sequence comes from Aristolochia californica, assembly GCF_029961685.1. Lineage (NCBI taxonomy): Eukaryota > Viridiplantae > Streptophyta > Magnoliopsida > Piperales > Aristolochiaceae > Aristolochia > Aristolochia californica. The sequence continues at coordinate 24,522,109 of NW_027181826.1, forward strand.
TAATAGTCTGTGTATACCTTTTTTTTTTTTTTATATATATCGGATTTATTTAAGCTCTTAATTTCTTTAAGTTTATTGTAATCTGTGTTCATATCAATGGTACAGCCATTAGAGTCGAGGAATATTAAGTTTGACCAAGTTATGTTGTTATCCTCTGTTTTGTTCACTTCTCATGCTTATTTTCAGTTGCTTTGTTATTAATACAAAGATTTATGGTTTCTGAATTTTTTGAGTACTCATTTCCTTTTTTGTTCCATGTATCTTCTATAGGTTGTTGCTATCACAGTATTCTTCTTGTTAGTGGTTGCTTTCTATGCTTTCTTTGCACCATTCCTTGGTGGGCGTGTACTGGAGTATGTTTCAATTGGAGTTTATACCCCTGTGGTAATTATACCTCTTTATGCTGATGATTTAACTCGTGCTGCTCTTTCTCTCTCTCTTTTTCTCTCTTTCTCATATAATCACTTCTTGTAATTGCAGGCTCTTGCAGTCTTTATTCTTTATGTCCGTTGTACTGCTATTAATCCTGCTGATCCTGGAATAATGTCAAAATTTAATGGTGGGGTCAGCAATAACCCCAAGAATAATCTTGGAATGCAAAATACGAACTTGACAGGCAATCTTGATGAAGTTAGTGGTGGAATTCGCTCTCCTTCTTCAGTTTCAAGAAGCTCCACTGCAGCCAACTCTACGAAAAATGCTTCAACTGGAGAAGATGGGCAAGCAAATGTACCACACTACCCCACTGATAAACAATCATCATGTTGCCTCAATTTTGGAGAAATCTGTTGTGCATTGTTTGCTGCGGAAGATTGCTGTAGGCATGAGGGGGCATCTGAGCAACAAGGTGAAGATGCCTTGTTCTGCATTTTGTGCAATGCAGAGGTACTTGAAACATTGCTGAGTTTATCTCCTACATGTTGTTCCTTTTCCGGATTTAGACGACTAGTAACCCTTTTAGAAGACAGGGGGTCTTGTTGTGATTATGTTTCCCTTATAAGTTGTTTGTTCCATTGAATATAATTACATCCATTTTAGTATGCAACTCACAATTATATATACTGATTACTGCATTGATTTCCCTTGCAAGTCAATAGCTTCTTAACCTCTTTCTTTAACATGCTTTTTAAGTCCACTGTCCTCGCCATTGGTCTTCTCAATTCAATATCATTTCCTTTTTTTTTTCTTTTTCTTTTGATTGCAGATGAGGAAGTTCAGCAAACATTGCCGATGTTGTGATAAGTGTGTGGATGGATTCGATCATCATTGTCGGGTATTATAGCTACTATTTTTTTAAGCAAAATCAGATACCCTTGTTTTTATGTAACATTTGTTCAAGACATTGAAAATTTTTCTTGTCCTGTCATTATTGCAGTGGCTTAATAATTGTGTAGGGAGGAAAAATTATATATCTTTTATATCCCTTATGGCCACAAGCCTCGTTTGGGTATGTTGCACATTTCTTTCTCTTGAAATTCAGTTTCTTCCACAAACTGTTAAGTGGTATGTTGATCGGGCTTTTTCTTCTATTTCTTTATCCCAGTTGGTGATTGAATGTGGAGTTGGTATAGCTGTGCTAGTTCGGTGTTTTGTTGATAGAAAGGATACAGAGAGGCAAATCATTGACAGACTTGGAGATGGTTTCTCTCGTGCTCCATTTGCAACCGTGGTGGTATGGTTCCTTTCTCAAGTTATTTTCATTTTAAAAAAGTCCATCCTCTCACTTTTCTTTTTTGAGAGCAACGAGGGTCTATTTCAAAAAAACATTATTCTGTAATAATGCCTGTGAGTCTATTCAAAAAAGAAAAAAGTGACTATTTCAAAAAAAAGTTGCGAGTCTATTTTAGAGAAGATTTGAGAGTCAATAAATTTCAGTTCAGAATACATCTATGAGAGGGTCGGCTTAGTCTTTTCCAAAATTTGGCTCTCTATATGGTAATATAGTCAGATTTTTGCACCAAAATGTTAAAGGTAGACAAGCCTTTAAAACATTATTATAATAAGACTTACACTTGTCTCTGCAGGCCATCTGTTCAGCAGTTTCATTGCTAGCGTGTGCCCCTTTGGGGGAGCTCTTCTTCTTCCACATGATATTGATAAGAAAGGTGAAACTGTGAGAATGTTAATTTCTATTTTTATCTTATATATGACGTGAACCAAAGTATATGACATGCTTATTAAAGAAGGAAAATTCTATGCTGATAGGGTATCACAACCTATGAATATGTTGTGGCTATGCGGGCTATGAGTGAGGCTCCAGGACCATCAGTTGATGAGGAGAATCAAAATGTGCTCTATTCACCAACAGGATCAGCAACAACCGGCTTAAGTGGTGGAAGTTCCTTTGGTTTACAAAATAAGGGTGCATGGTGTACGCCACCAAGAGTGTTTATTGATCATCAGGTACCTATATGACAAGTTGTCTGTTTTCCAATGGCTAAACTTTACATTTCAATAGAAGTGTATGCTTACTAAGTGGCATATCAGGATGAAGTTATTCCACACTTGGATCCGAGCATGGTCCCATCCACTGTGGATCCCGATGCTACTGGATTTGCGGATAGGGGGAATAAGATGTTGAAAAGACCTGTTAGAATCAGTGCTTGGAAACTTGCTAAGTTAGACTCAAATGAGGCTATGAGAGCAGCAGCAAAGGCACGGGCTTCATCTTCTGTTCTCCGGCCACTTGACACTCGTCGTGGGCCTGATGTAGATCTCAGCTCCTTTGATAATATGAGTGGTAGAAGCAGCATGAGTACTGATTATGGATTGAATAAAGAGACAAAGAATGATCCTAAGCTCTCGCCTCTGGGAAACTCATCATATCCACCTAGCCATGCCAGCAGGGATGACTATGAAACAGGGACTCATAGTTTAAGTAGTTTCAGCAGTCCAAGTCATGTTCATGATTCAGTTTCCTTGAGCTCACTGCCACTGGAACTCCCTTCTGGCCTTGGTGCTGTCTCACAGATGCCACATTTTCTTCCTGAGCGCTCTCTTCCCACGAGAGGACCTCAGCCCGCTACAAATCTTAACAATCAACCACTATTTCAGCCTTCAAATACAAGCTTTGATGAAAAAATCTTCCAGAAGAGCACTACAGATGCACTGTTATTTTCTGGCCAGCTGGCCAGTTCAATTGTGAGGGAGAACAAGAGGACTTCAGTTGTGTGGGACCAGGAAGCTGGAAGATATGTGTCTATTCCTGTATCAACTAGGGCAGCAACTACTTTGGACATTCCTGTAAGAACGTCTCAGGCTGTCTTACATCCTTCAGCAGAAACTAGTGGTCATGGAAGAAGGCTAAATGTCCCAGAGGCTTCAGCTGCAAGGGCTCCGATTCAGCCATCCGAAAGACTTATGTATACTGGGCAGTCAATTTTCTTTGGTGGACCTTTATTGAGTGTACCACCTGTTAGAGACAGTCAAAGGAATGAAACCATTAATACAAGTTTGAGACCGGATCATGAAAGCGTATCTACTCTGCCGCAGGAAAACAGAATGGGAAGAGTCTCAGGTTCGAACCAGTTTCCGGTATTTACCCCTGGGGCTTTGGTGAAGCACACACCATCTGGCCCAAAGTAATCCTGCGGTGCATTGTCTTTGTTATTAGAAGGTCAGCCATTGAAGCTTGGACCCAATTAATTGGACTATTTTCTTGAGAGGGTGAAGCATCCTCCCTGACCAGAAGAAAATTTTCAGTTTGTTTGGCTTTCAGGATGGGGGAGGCTTGGACTGACTTTTAACCCCTCCTGAAGAAATGAGCAGTCAACTGTTTGATCTACATCACCAGTTTTCTCGCAACAAACTTGTATTTTCAAGCTGTGGTTCCTTCATATGACATTGGAGTTTAGGATGCATCCCGTCTCTCCCCATCTGTGGCAGTTACTTTCACGGAAGCTCTAAAAATGGATCCTCACAGAGCTTAAACGAATTCCTTTCAACCCGTCTGTAAGTTAGTATATTGTAACACGCCTTGTAGACATTTCTTGATCACATTGGATCTGTTATGCCATTTGTTGTTAATATGTGAATCCAGTGGTCACAATTCATTTGGATTTAACAATTTCGTTTGCAGTTTTTCATCTTTGTGGTCTGCATGGCTTTCTGTGGATCTTGTGTAAAGACTATTCCTCCGCTGATTTCAGTAAAAAATGTTTTTGGCTAGTAGGATTCATGGTTCTGCAACTGTCTCTTATCTTTTTGTTTTATAATCAAACTTATGAAGTAATCAGTGTGAGCTTTATGTAAGTAATGAGAGAGACCAACTTCATGTGAGCTTTCAAATGGTGATGCTACTAGTAACACGTCAAAAAAATAAGTTCAAGGGTTAGAGAGAGAGGAGGGCTCTACACGTAACGTAACGTAACGTAACGGGGAGTGTTAAAGAATCTATCTCCCTTCCTTGCCAATGAACTTTACTGAACTTAGGCTAATATTTTTACCTGTGATGGGTACCATTTTCGTTTCAAAGTTACTCTCTGGTTATTTAGGTATTTAACAAGACCAGGTTGAAACCGTGAATCCGAAATGAGGATAATACTCAGCTATTTTCGGTCTATTTTCAATTTCGAGTCGGGTCTGGACTGGAAGGACGACAATTCACGGCCCGATCTGGACTTGAACCATTATTTAATGGAAATTGCACACTCCACGGCTGTACCCGTCTAACAAAGATTCCTTCTGGCTCTGCCCTTCCATCTCTCTTTCTGGCAACCTCCATTTTCTCCGGTACTTCTTCAATCTCTACATATTGATTTATTATGATATTGGGACGTTCGTTTTCATTTTTTTTTTTTTGTTTTTAATCGCGTCAAGAATCAGTGGAAACTTTGTATGGAGAATCTTTTAAATCATTTGTATTGCATTTGTTGCCATTAATAGAATTAGTGCTTTGTCTTGTGAATCGATTTTGCAGATTGAGGTTATTTTATTTATTTATTGATTTCTCTAGCTTGTCTACGGCGAGCCTGGGAGATTTCGTTGTTGAGATGGTTCTGGACTTTTTTTCTCGAACGGGTCATTTATGTTATTAGGGTTTTTGTGGTGAAATAATATCCTTAAAAGTCGCTGGAAATGTGGACCTACAATGTCGAGTGGTTGAGAGAGATGTTCTTTTGTATATGATGGAAAATATGGATGTTCTTTAGAATATTATAAAAATCGTCGCTCCAGGACAACGTTCTTCTTTCTTTTTTTCGTACCCTTTTTCTTTCTGGGATCTATGATTTTCTGTTTGTACCATTTGTTGAGGTGAGGTGCAGTTGGATGTAGAATCATTTTATTTTAGATGAACATGCAAGCAGCTTGTTGAAATTCTGCAGTTTTACATTGACTATCTTTTCTCCTTTGAGGTTTTGCATTTTATAAGTTCGTTTATGCTCTTCCGATTTTTGATGGGGGTAACCAATTTAGTGTTCCTTCTTGCAGGTCTCTCTTTTTCTCAACGTTAGACATGACAATAATGCGCATTACATTTCTGCTTGCTGTCCTACTTTTTCTGTCAGTACATGTCAAAGCCAGAAACGTTATTGTGTTTAGGAGAACTGGTAAGAAAATTCGTTGCAATTGTCATCTTCTTCATCGTAGGCTCATCATAGCAGGGATTAATTATTTGAATCTTCCTCCATTCTGGTAAAATTAGACAATTTATGTTTTCTTTTGGCATGTGTAATGTTTAACATTTTCGTAACAATAGATAAGAATTAGACTTGTTTAGATCATTGACAAAGTAAATTGACCCTTTTGCACAGCTGAGATTACATTTCCAGAAGACACAATCTCTGATGTAACATCAACTGTGATCCCCTCTTCCAAAGTGGAGATTCTTTCTTCTGAAGAAATTTCTCCAGAGTTCGTATGCTTATCATGCCTTCAGGTGTCAAGAGAAGTTGAAGAAGTCTTGACTGATCCCATGTTGCTAGAGAAGGCTGTTACTGTTTCAGCTGATATTTGCAATCTTCTGCCTTCAGATTATCAACTGAAGGTAATATCATTTTTATATTATGGAAAGGTCCTTCCTATCCACCTTGGTGTTTCTTGACGTGGTTATTTGTGCAATTTGCAGTGCCTGGAATTGTCAGAAATGTATGTACGTCAGACAGTTTTGTTCCTTCAAGGATATTTTTCAGAAGCAAATCTATGTAATAGCACAGGCTTATGCCCTGAAGCTGCTAGATCTCTTCTGCATTTGAGTAAAGTAGAGGAAAAAAAGGTAATGTGAAATTCCCACCTATCTATTCACATTCAAACTTAATAAAGAAACACAATTAAAAAGTGGGAGTTGACTATTTGATTATTGCATTCATTTGATGGTAAGTGTTGTTTTCACTGCAATAGCTTTAGTAACTGAGAATATGGACGTGCTTAAACCTACCTATTTGCTAGGAGTTGGACGATAACTACTAGCAGCCATAAAAGGTGCTATAATGCATCAGGAGATTCGATCGCTTCTTTGCGTTGCCAACTGGTACAAATCTTCTATATAGTTAGAAAACTTAGTAGTTAACTGAAAAAAGAAAAAAGCCTTAGCTCTAACCAATGTCCTGCTTTGCAGCTTTTTACAATTTTTCAAGTTATGCAATTGCTGATTGGTGACCATCTGATTGTGATATGAACTTTACCGAACTTTGCCCTAATATTTTTATATATAGCCTTAAGATGGTGAACATACCATGAACTATTCTGTCATGTGGAACAGTGCATATGGTGATAAATCATGCTCTCCAATTCTTTGTCCTGCAAACATTGTCTCTTTTGCACAACAATCATTTGGCCAGCTGTAAATGCAGTTTGTGTGAGAAGTAATACAAATTCTAGTATTATTGATTTTTAACCATTTGAATATTCAAAGTTACTGAGTACTAAGGTAAGTTGGAGAAAAAATCCTCTGATTTTGACTTTAAAAAAAAAATGAAAGGAAATATGCTACCGCCAGATGGGCCTGTGAGGTGAACTTTGAAGAAAAAAATGTTTGTAAGTTCAGAATCTCTTTGGTACATTACACTTGGCTCTGGGTCTTCTCTCTAGTGATTCAATTGATGTTGTACCACTTGATGCTGACAAGTACTACAAAATCCTAACACTTGTTTATTTTTCTACTATCAAGGTACCAGATGAAAGGAGCTGCTCTACATGTCGCAATGCTGTTGCTGAGCTACAGAAGGACTTAGATGACCCTGAGTTGCAGGTTGCAATACGTGCCTGCATACTGGAAGCCAGTGTTTCATTTTTTTTTTTTCTGCAGCCTATTACCTGATACTATCAAACTAATACATTGCTTACCTTTTTCTGCTGCAGATAAAGGTAATCAGAGCACTTTTAAAAGCCTGTGAAAATACAGGGGACCATGTCAAAGAAGTAAGCTTTCTACCTATGGCCACGTAGTACTCGATCAAGATAATTTCAGAGAAGAATTATAACTGATAAATAACATTCCCATTTGCAGTGCAAGAAAATCGTGTTCCGATATGGACCATTGGTTTTGGCAAACTTGGGTAAATACCTGACCAACAGCGATTTGTGCTACACACTTCACTTCTGTGATTCTGTTACCCCTCACATGACTGATAAGGAACTCATTGAAATGCCGGAAGCAATGGACTTCACAAGCTTACCTGAGAAGATGATGGTTAAATAGACTTAACATGTGAGTCTTCGGTGTTTATGATCATGATCATCCATGCTCACCGCTACTAATTGGAGCTTGAAGCTTGGAACTGTATAAATGAAATCAACTATACTGTATTTCATGTGTTGTATGTGAAGACGTTAATGTTCTAAGGTTGTAATACCTACTTCCTTCAATGTAATGAATGTAAAAGTGGTTTACAGATGCAGTATTTTTATGTATCGTGTTTTGGGCCTCACACAATGGAGAACAAGAAACAGCTTAGTACAGGCATAAAAGACATTATTCAGTGCCAAGGAAAATGCTTAACAAAAACTATGTAAAACCTTATATTTGATCAACTCTCCATCTGGATTATCCCAATTTTCTTTGTCAAACTGGAAAGGCCCAACCTTGAATTTCTTGGGCTAATAACCATCTCTCCGGCAAATCTGAAATAAAACTAAAATCTGTGAGGCAGTAGACAGACGTTAATTCTACAAAAAATATTTCAGTATCGTATGAGAGAAGAAGAGAGTTGAAGAGGAGCTCTTGAATAAGCTGCATTGGGGGTTGTGCATGAAGCCCGATGGCTATTGATTGAGATGGATTTGATAAATTATAAAAATGCCTCCACTCTACATCTCCCATTCTATAATCCTATGAATATAAAAATTGGTAGATCGACTAAATTATGTAGAATAAGATAATACAATAATATAAATTAAATAATTAGTAAAATAACCAAAATGCCCTTGAGATGATTTTCCAACACTTTTCAAGGTGGAGCATATATATCCATCACATCCGGTTTGTCACGGAAAATCACAAATCCATGCTTTCTCAATGCCTCGGTGAAAACATATCCAACTTGATCTCCTAATTGAATATATAGGGTAATTATTTCTCTTGTCATCACAACATCTCTGATAAAATGCAACCCACCTTTGAGTTTTGTCCTCTTATGAAAAACTAGATTAGTGGCAATGAATATGGCAGCTTGGTTGTTGCAAAACATAGTCATAAGTTTCCTCTTATGAAAAGCCAACTCCTGAGATACTAGTTTCACTCACATTAGCTCGCTAACAATATGTATCATAGCTCTGTATTCTGTTTCAACACTAGATCGAGATACCATATTCTACTTCTTGCTTTTGCAACTAATTAAATTGCCACCCAAAAAATACAATAACATATAGATGATTTTTTATCTAACCTTTGAGCTAGCATAATTTGCATAAGAGAATGCTTCAATTTTTAAATGACCACTGTTTTTAAAGAACAAATCTTTCCCTAGTGCTTCGTTCAAGTATCTCAAAATTTTCTGTGCTACTTCTAGGTGAACCTTCCGTCAGTGTTCCATAAACTGGCATACTACACTCACTACAAATGATATATTAAACGTGTAACTGTTGTATATATGAACTTGCCAACTAGCCTATTGTACCATGTTTGTTGGAAGATATAGTCAAGCTTCAATGGCATTAATATAATACTCCTTTTATTTTTGTCTCTTATTCACACCTATTAGGGTGAAGGGTATACTTGTAATTGATGTATTCTTGACAACTATAAATAAAACTTAAGGGGGAAGATTAGGCATTACAACACAACCCAAATCATTCCCTCTCTCCTCCTCTAGCCATCACCATTCTTCTTCTTCCTTCTCTCTCTTTCTCTTCTTCTTCTTATTCTTTCTTCTCTCCTTCTTTCACCTCTACTTCATCACTCGTAGCCTTAAGGTTTAGATATGATAGAGTTCTGAAAACAACATGCTAACAAAATAGTTTATTTTATGACTCCATGAAACAAGTTTCAATTTGAAGAGCTGAATTCTACTCCTTCGGTTTGTGCTGGAATTACTTGGGAAAACTAAGTATTTCTTCTAGGTTTGATCCTTAATTTTTCATCTATATTAATGCCAGATATATGACAGAAGTTCTTTGTCCAGAATTTATGATTCTTTGATTAAATTTACAAGGAAAAGTTGAAGTTTTTCCCTCTCCATGAAAGGCGTTTTTTGGTTGGAAGAAAGTTTTTGATTTGAGGTGCTTTATAGCCTTGTTTCTATGCCTCATACAACCTTTTTTTTTTTGTAAACTTGTGGTTGGTTGATAATATTATCCTTTGCAAATCAGTAGTTTAATCTATCACTACTAGATCTTTCTTTTTATCACATTCCTGAGTTGAATTGCCATAATATTGGTTGATAGATTGTTGAAGGTTGATCTCTTGCATTCTGTTTTTATCACGTTCCTTGGTTTGAGATCCATTTGCTATAGAAACAAATTTGTCAAGTAAACAAAGAGAAATAGAATTTAGGAGGGTACCATTACCGGTGAAGTGCTCAGAGGCCCTAGAGAGTCAATGATCCAGGATGGAGAAGAAGCTGAAATCATATATGTTATAAAAGTAGCAGCAATAGGAGAAATCTTGTTAGAGGTGGCTTGCTTGTTTGTATAAGTCATTAGACGTTTGATCTTCTAAAGTAGTGCAAATTCGGCGGCAAAGAAAGACTTTTAGCCTCTAGTGTTCTTAAGAGTCATCATAGGGTAAACCGAGAATAATAATCCAACAATAGTAGTTAAGAATAATCCAAGGTAATAATCAAACCAATGAGTCAAGTAGATAACAACTTTGACAGTGAGTGAGTGATTATGAGTTAAGCAGATAACAAATAGCAGCTTTGAGTCAAGCTGAGGCAGTGATCCTGATTTACTCTGAGACAAAAATGAGTCACCCTGATTCAAGAGACCATGTTGAGATGGTCGAGTTAGGCCAACTCGTGAGTTCGAGTTAACCTGAGTAGGCTGATATGTAGTGATCCTCAGGTCGCTGGTTTGAATCCGACAGAGTGAGGATGAACAAAAGAACCTTATGAACTAGTTTTAGGCTTCAAATGGTTCTATTACCAGGAGACAACTGAGAGATTTGCTCTAAGAGGCAACATAGTTGTTCCAGTCACAACTTTAGCAGGCTCTGGACACGGAAATAAGTTCCTTGAGCCTAGGACGTTGAGCTGCTCGTTTCGATTCAAACTTTCAAGCAAAGCGTCGAGTACTGGAGGCAACCTAGCTGCTTTCCAAGATTTGTGTGAGAGACAGTCTATCGAGACAAGTTGTTGTAGTGTATATCTTCACGTAGCAGTCTTCGGTAAATACGCTTGATTGAAGACCAATTACGATGATAATTGCAATCAAGGAGTTTAAAAGGGCAGTTGCCAAAAACAACGATGAAAAACAATCCGACTAGCAATGTACATCGGTAAGATTCGTTTCACGAGGCAATCTTTCAAAAAGAAGCAGTCGGGAGACAGTAGGAGACGACAATATTAATCAGAGCATAGCAAACTTCCAAAAATAAGAAAAATACCAACGAGGCTAGAACCAGCAATAGCTTGAATTCTGGAATATGATTTTGGTTGCTTGGAATGAAATATTATGCCAACTATGAGTACTGCTAGGATCACACAAGATCACAAATCATCTTGTTGAAACCAGTGCGCTAAAAGGCTCGAACCTTGTAGGAAAACAACCGCATGGATCTTATACAAGGACTGACCCGATATAAATATCTCAATACTCCTCCGCACAGGGAAACCCGTGGAAATTTGGGGCCCGTAGAAAGAGCACGGGGACAACCGTGGAAACGCGGCAGGAGTGGGATTCGAGCTCGGGACCAACATGCTCTGATACCATGTTGAAACCAGTGCGCTAAAAGGCTCAAACCTTGTAGGAAAACAATTGCACGGATCTTATACAAGGACTGGCCCGATATAAATATCTCAACACATCGACCAACATACCAGGCCGACTTTGAACCAGAGGAGAAACAAATAGCTGAAGCAAACAAAGCAAAAACCAAGCTGATGTTGTGAGAAGATATCACCGTTAGTCAGAAGTCTAATTGGTCGATAGTTAGAAGATTGTCATCCAAAGAACATTCAAATGATTGCATCTGTGTTGCAGATGTTTTTAAACTCTGTAATGGATTCTACTAACGGTGGAGGACACTAGAGTCTTTCGATCAACTTTGTTTTTAACAATCTTCTTGCTCAAAATAAGCCATAATCACCATGATGAACATGAAGCGGAAGCTATAGGGAGCATTGTTGAAGAGACAGACAATTGGTGTTTCTCTCAACGTGAATTAGAAATCAAGATAAAACCTACAGAAATACCGAGCAGCAAAATAAAGTAAGTGAAACCGACAAATCAATGTCTCCAAGGTGTTGAAGAGAGGTCTCTTGCAGTAAAGTAGCGGTGTTGGTTTTCAATCCAGCAACTTAAGAGGAAAAATGAATTCTTCCAAGCTCAAGCATAGCATTCCAGCAATATACCAACATGTATACCGATCATAACATCAGGTTTATCGAGCATAGCATCAGGTATACCGAGCATAGCATTCCAAAGCAGATTAGTAGTAATAAATCATCATTAAAATACGCAGATTAACAACAATAAATAGTATTGAAAGGAAGCATGAAGTATTATCTGCTTCATATCCAAGAACAAGAGAAAAACTTATCTTTGTCATACAGTTCCTCCATGCCGAATAGTTCTTTCATAAATCATTATCTCAGTACCAAACAAAATTTTTTTTGGAACCTACTATGTTGATTTCATGATTCCATACTATTAAGATCTTCAAGTTAGAGTGTAGGAGAGAAGAGGGGGAGAATATGGGTTATAGAAGATATCCAAACCCTCCTCCTTAACCTTTATTTATAGATGTCAAAACTACATAAATTATAAGTATACCCTTCACCCTAGAGAGAATGAAGAAAAGACAGAACATAAGATATTTACAATAATGCCACCTAAGCTTGTCTATGACTTTCAACGTTTAACTTAGAGATGAGTTAAATTTTATGTTTATTTGTTTTTGCATATTTATAAGTTTGTTATAAGTAAATAAAATTAAATAAATAGATTGAAAAATATATTTTTATTTATATCTAAATGGAGTAAATAAAAGATAATCTAATATAAGAAGCAAAATAACTTTTTTTTACACCATTTTATCGGTCCATCATCCACTATATTAGAGAGAGACCTAATTATTTTTTTCATTCTCCAAAGTACAAAATTAAATCAATCATTATAAATAGATGATTTAACTAATTTTATAAACCCTTAAATGTGCTCTACAATTTAAATTTGCAACCAAGGTGTCACTAGCCTGGTTGCAATTTTTGGGGATAAGATCGGATTAACCTCTTCTTATTGCATCATGCTAAAGATCTTACTAGTTTCGAAGAATCAAAATCTACATTTCTTTTTAATGTTTATTCAAGAGCTCTTATGTGTATCCACACCTTTTTGAGACCCCCAAAAAAGGTCAAATTCTTATGGTAACCCACCACTAACTATAAAATATATTTTTTTTCTTGTTTGGATGCCTATGGAAAATGAGAGAGAAAACAGAAGAGAAATATATTTTCTTTTGTTTAGTTATACGCAGAAAATAGAAAAGAAAAAAAAATACTAATATTTTAAAATTTTCTCTCAAGTTTCTATTTTTTTCTTTTTTCTCCAAATTCTATATTTTTGTGAGAGAAAATTTATTAAATAAGATTTTTTCTCTTATTTTCTTTTCCCTTGATGATTCTTTGCTGCCAAATAATAGAAAATACCATTTTTTTGTGGGTTCCAAACACGCCCTTAAGGTTTTTCAATAAAATTTTATCGTAAGTAGGTGTTGTGGTCTAATACCTAGTATGTGTTCACCAGGTTTTACAATTCGTCGGACTTACTGGTCACTTGCTTAGGTTAACTTGGATTGGGAAGGGGATGAGTCAGATTAAACTATCGAAGGATGGATTCCTATGAGTACCACTTGAATTGCCTAGCCTCAAAACTTGGAGTAGCATACCCAACTCAGTGAGTTGGTTTTGAGTCTATTGCAAAATCTTGGTATTTAACTGGTATGTATTAAATTTTGAGGGTCTTAATCTCAAGACATCACAATTCATTATCCCATATGCTTCTCTTATTGATGTTGGACTCGGATTCGGGGCTTGACTTGGACTCGGTGAAATCTGGGTCACGTTACCCAAGTTCAAGACTCGACTCGGGCAAGAGATTTGCACGAAATATGAGGCATCCGGAGTCCACCCGTGCCTACTCCTCCCTTCTTATATCCAGGTCAACTCGGTGAGTCATATTAAAAGTTACACACCGATGATTTCAACTTCTGAGGAAGGAATCCGACTTTTCAATCAAATACGTTTTTCCCTAACGGGAGACTCTGGATTCCTGGAAATGGTGGAACAGTTGGCACGCACGTAAAAAACTGACGATACCTGAGTAGTTCTCTTTCTTCCAGGATGCCTCTTCAACCTCCACGGCTCAGGGAAAACTTCGACGCCTAAACAGCCAGAGGCCTCCCTGCTTGCTGCTTTTCCTCCAATACAATTGGAAAGGAGACGTATCTCATGCTTTCGTTTGTGATCTGAGATTCTGATTTGGGTTCTTTCAGCTGCAAGATTTGAGAGGATATCATGTGCGAGGGGGTGGAAGGGGCTGAAACGTGATCGAACGATGTCGCAGCTACACGAGGGCGGGAAGAGTGCCTTCGGAACAAGATAACGGCCTTCCATGTGTTTTGGCGGGACTCGGGCGCTTTTGCTGAATTCACCATGTTAAGGTCATGTCATATCGTAACCCGATGTTTAAATCTTATTGAAGGATTGGGCGTGATATTGAAATTTGGGTCTCTTTTTTTTTCTTGTTTTTGTGATGTCTGGTTTTGGTTTTGTGAATATATATTCTTCTCTGTCTGGTCATACAGGCGAGTGGTTTTGGCGGGAGCTTGTTTGTTTTTGGAGTTGATTTATCGGAATGGATTCGTGGTTATTGCTGGTGAAAAATCCTTTGTCGGATTCAAATAGAGCCTAAATTTCTCAAAGAAAAAAGAGAGCTTGGAGTAATATCTGATATTAGAGCTTATATAGATTTAAAAAATCATGTGGTTAGTAACTCTCCCCTAAAATAATTGCTGTTTGGTAGAGATAATGAGTGGGAGAAGCTGGTGGTGATGGTTTACAGCAGGGATATGTTTGGGAGCCTCGATGTGATGCAGATGTTGGCAGAGGATGAACAGAAAAAGTATAGTTTTTTAGTGTGGTGGGCCGCATTGTGGTGACATTTTTGGGTGGAAGATGAGCTATTAAAGGTTAAGAGACTAAAAGCTGATGGGGTGGGCGTTTATGGTTTAGTGTGGAGATCGAATAATGCAAGAATGGTTATTTTCGAGGGCTTGCAATTTGATAATAAACAAAAATGGAAGCTAATTGCAAAGAACACATAACATTTAATTTTTTTCTTGTCTTTTTGAATGGTAAGAAAACTTCAGTAATCTGTCCACACTGATGTGAGCTTTGAGCATATTCACCTATCTGCCAGAGTTAAGTATTACCACCAATAACATAATCCATAATTTCTGAAAACCCCCTCTCTTTTCAGGCAATGAAACAATCAAGAAATGGCAAATTAATGTAATTAGCGTAGATATGTCTTGCTAACTGTTTTTCAAATACCTAAAAAACTATTGTTCCTTAGATAAAATGTTTGAGTTTTCCAGAGAAATTATTATTCTTCTACAGTCAAGCTTAGGATAAGTACCAATAGCGTTTGGACTATGAAAATCAAGTAGGAAGATTTCATAGTGCTCTTGGAGCAAACTACCTTTATAACATCCACTCTCTTGATAAGTGGAGAAGCTGATTGATAGCTCAGGAAGCTATTATGCATGTTTCTTGCATAAGCTCTGGCCTTTGTAACCAGGACAAAAAAATTTCTCTGCTGGTATCATATGGAGCATGACAGTTCCTAATTTTTATCTTTGCTTATATATTCTTGTAAAGTTTGGAAAGTTTTTGATTATTTTGTTGAGTATTGACAGTGTACCTGTTATCATGGGTATAATATTGCCAACAATGATGTGCTTCAATTAACTTTTAATTTCTTTCCCTTCCCTTTCTGGGAGTGGTGTTTTTCTGTACTCTCTTTTTGCTCATAAACTTTCATTAGTTGCAAAAGTGGAAAAAAGGAAGCATGGTCAGGCTATTGAAAGAAAAAAGAAAGGAAAAGGATGACTGTGCTTGGTTGATGTAAGTTTAAAAAATGAGATTTCATGTTTAATTGTAGTGTTATTTCACAAAATGAAGAATCTATAGCATTGGGTTAAGATCTGACTTAGAAAATGAGGTACACAATAATTACCCTCTGTGGTGTAACAAATGGTCGTAGATGTTGGAAATTTTCAATGTTCAGCTTTAGTTTTTTTATGGAATTAATTTACCAGATTTTTTTTTGATACCCTGAGATTTGTTGTATGCTCCTAGCCATTTTTTGTCTGAACATGCATAACATGTAATGTCTTGGATGTGGATATCTTGAGAGCTTAGAAGGTAACCATAATATATCATGAGCTGGTCTTTGGGAATTTGCAAGTAATATATTCACTGCGTATCTTTGCAGTCAATTAACAATCTATCTCTGTGTCCAGGTTTTTGGCACCATGGAGTGTTAGGAAAGTTGTCGGAATCTATTTTACAAACCAGTCATCTATCAGTTCAACCTCCAGAAATCTTGGGGCACTTGCTAAAGTTGGAATTCCTTCTTACCTATATAGATTCTATTCTAGACATAGACTTTGTAATCAAGGATCTTCTGCGCATAGTTTATACAGATGTAAGGCCACACTATCTGGAACCTACCGCAGTAAGAATCTCTCTGGTCCTGTGTCAAGTAACTTGATGACACATCATGCACAACTTGCTTGGAGAAGGTTATTTCAAATGTACTCTTACCGAGCCCCAGCTCTTCCACTTATCAACAGGATGGCATGTGCTGTGAGTTTGGCCTGCTCTAGGTCAAACATCGTTCCTAGCCTTTTTGCCTTTATTATTGGTGAGATGGCTTGGACCCAAAAGGCCTGGGCAGACAGCGAATACTTCCCAATCGGAGACACTCTCTACACACGAGCACAAAATGGCCACATTCATCTTACTTCCTTTATTTTCTCTCTCTTTGAGGGTTTCGTTTTACTTCTACGAGTCATTTATTTGGGTATTTTGTTCTCCCCAACATTGGTAATGGCACCATTTGTTGAATATTTTGGTCCTCAGTTTAGAAAAACTTGGCTTCACCTGGTTCATTTTACTCTAGAAAAGGCAGGTCCAGCTTTCATCAAGTGGGGACAATGGGCTGCTACACGCCCAGATCTCTTTCCTGGAGACCTCTGTGCAGAACTCACCAAGCTCCACACACAAGCTCCAGCTCACAGCTTTGAATATAGCAAGAAAACCATAGAGAAAGCTTTTGGCCGCAAACTTTCCGAAATCTTTGAAAATTTTGAAGTGGAACCTGTAGCTTCTGGCAGTATTGCACAGGTTCATCGGGCTTCCTTGAAATTTAGATATCCAGGCCAACAAATCAAGCCCATCACAGTTGCAGTAAAAGTCAGGCATCCTGGTGTTGGTGAATCAATTAGAAGAGATTTTACAATTCTTGATATGGTTGCAAAGATTTCAAACTTTATTCCAGCTCTTGCGTGGCTGAGACTTGATGAGAGCCTGCAGCAGTTTGCAGTTTTTATGATGTCTCAGGTTGATCTAGCAAGGGAAGCTGCCCATTTGAGCCGATTTATATATAATTTCCGAAGATGGAAGAATGTGTCATTCCCGAAGCCTGTGTACCCTCTTGTACATCCTGCTGTCTTGGTGGAGAGCTATGAGCAGGGTGAGAGTGTGTCACACTATGTTGATGAACTTGAAGGAAATGCTCGTCTAAAGAGTTCTCTTGCTCACATTGGGACCCATGCACTCTTGAAGATGCTTCTGGTAAAGTAGTACCTTGCTTTTGACTATTTGTGTTCTGATCCCAACTATAATAAATGTAATTTTTTTATATGGTAGTGGTGTCATCTTTTAGAGGGATCCTCCTGTGAACGTTGGTTGTCCATGAATGTGGAATTTGTGCTGACAGGCTCTAGCACCATTTGATGGATTATATGATGGATCTGAATCATCTGGCCATTGAGTTGTGAGGCTTCTGTGAGAGCCTGGTTGGTCATGTTCAAACTCTAAAGTTGAGATACTGAGGATATTCAGTCAATGAATTTGAGCTGATATGTCCTTGATGAGACTCTTGTTTGTTGGTTCTGAACTGCTTATCAATATCTCATGTTCAAGAGCAGGTCTATGATTTTTTTGAATTTTGAGTAATGTCTTTAGGAGGAGTCTGTGAAAAGACACTGATATTTTAGTTTTCTTTGAAAAGACACTGGTATTGCTTGATTATCTGAGTGAGTGAGGTAGCTCGCTTCATATGAAGTGCTTGTTCTTATTTTCTCTTTAAATTTTATTACCATCTCTCTTATTACCTGCTTAACCCAAGGCGTCGTATCAGCAGTTTAATATCCTTCCTGATGGGCATCTGCATGTTCTTCTTCCTTGACGTCAGTTTTCTTTTTCAGGTGGACAATTTTATCCATGCAGACATGCATCCAGGGAATATCTTAGTTCGAGTTTCTCAAGCAAAGCTTCCACAAAAGAACAAAACCAAGCCCCATGTTGTTTTCCTTGATGTTGGAATGACTGCTGAGCTTTCTAAGAGTGACCGTGTAAACTTACTTGAGTTCTTTAAGGCGGTAGCTGTCAGAGATGGACGAACTGCTGCTCAATGCACTCTGAGATTATCCAAAAAGCAGAGTTGCCCAGATCCAGAGGCCTTTATTGAGGTATGTACTTTAACTTTATAAATATTTTCATCAGCGACGACTAATAATCCTACACAATTGTGATATTGAGATTTTCAGTGACTGATCTGACTGGTCTGTGATAATTTCATCTATTGTAACCCCGTAGATTTTCTTGACCTGTGGTAAGTTATCTGATTACACTTGTACTTCGTCTTTCTGAGTGTAGGAAGTGGAGAAATCATTTACTTTTTGGGGAACTCCTGAAGGTGATGTTGTTCATCCAGCTGACTGCATGCATCATTTACTTGAGCAAGTACGACGCCATAAAGTTAATATTGATGGTAGTATCTGTACTGCTATGGTCACCACATTGGTTCTTGAGGTAAAATTTGACAGCTCTAGTTGTCTCTTCATATTCTATGAAATGCTGTGTTCCTTGTGGTGTTGCAAAATCTACCTTTTCTTCTCCCCAAAACTTTGAAATCCTTTATACTAAGGCATCTACAAACAGATCATCCATAGGACAATTCAAATTACAAAATAAATTTAATTGATGTGACGGTTAATTATGTAAGCCGATGTAGCCTTGTGATACTCATCAAATAATTAGGTAACCATTTTGACTGGTTAAAAGTTGATGGCCAGCATTCTGTGCTAGTTAGTTGGTTGAACATGCACTTCCTCTGAAACTAAGGAATTAAAAGCAATTAGGATTTGTGATGCCTTGTATCCTTCAAATGATTGACTTAATCTGAAGCCCTAATAGTAATGAGGTAAACACTGGATATTTTTGTTGAGACTGCTCCATAGCACTGTTGTTCAATATTTGCATTGAAAACTTCTGTTCTTTCATTCACAAAGAAAAATCTCTCTTCTAAGGAATTTGTTTCTGGTCATTTTGTGAAGGGTTGGCAGCGGAAGCTTGATCCAAGTTATAATATGATGAAGACTCTCCAGACAATGTTATTTAAGATGTGCTGGGCTCAATCTCTTTCCTCCACGATCGATGACCTCATGGGCTAACATCCATGTTCTTGTTCCAACCAATTTTGACTAGTAGATCCTCCTCACTGCAAAAAGGGGAAAAAAGCGAAAGAAAAAACGACTCATATAAATGTCTAATATATACATATTTTTTGTTTCTTTTCTTTTTTTATCATATCTTCCAGTCTACCGGCTCTCTAACCACTGTTGAGTTATATTTACCTTGGAGAACTTTTTTTTTTTTTTTTTGGCACACATTTGGGTAGCATTACAGTGGGAGCATGGAACAGCAGTAAAGCTGGGGCTACAGCCTTGGAAAGGAATGAGAATAAGATGGTATACTTTGCTTCATTTGCATGTGATTGTGATATTATTATTTTTGAATGACAGGATCAACTAATAACGAAATTTTGTTACACTGCATTGTTGCAGAACATTGTATTTGTAATTTCCTGTAATATGTTATTTCTAGAGACACACTTCCACAGAGGGAAGTCTTATTTTTGAGTAAAAACTTAAAAGTTGCAGGGAATGCATGCTTCTCTCCAGTCTATCGACTGGAAAAAGTTTCTCCTTCCTAACTTGTTTCTCTCTTGAGTAGGAAGAAAGAGAAAAATGGAAAACTCCTTTCTCCCCTTATTTCTCTCCCCAACTTAGGAGAGAAACGGAAGAGACTTCCTTCCCCCCTTGGTTTTTTTTTTTTTTTTTGTTGTCTCTTGAGCAGGAAAAGAGAAAGAGAAGTGGAAAGACTCGCTTCTCCCCTTGTATTCTCCTTTAGTCCGGAGAGATGGAAAATCATGTTTGAGGCTTATTATTCCTTCCTGTTTGTCTACGGGTTGATACATGTTTGAGCGGACTTAGAAATTATGCTATTAACTAGTAAGAAAATTTTAACAAAATTTCAACTAATTTGGTAGTAGGATACTAATAAGATCTAGAGATAAAAGATGATTTTCAATTACTTTTACTTTTTGGTTAAATATTCATAAAAATCTCGACATTTTTTGTTTTTTAGAATTTAAATCCTATCGCCGTCAAATTTGATCGCCGGCCTTTCAATTCAGCGGATTTTAATAGCATAGTGTTCGATGAAGACAACTAACCATGGGTGATTCTGACATGCTTCTTACAGTATGCTTCTCTTGAAAGAATCGCGTTTCTGAAATGCCCTCTGGTTTGAGTCTTACAAGCCGTACCGCAAATCGTTTTCTCTTTTGCATTTTTTCCTCACCTGCGACCACTGAAACGGTACCGATCGGCAGCGTCTCTGGTTGACTGAACGCTGACTTCTACGTCTGCGACGTGATTCCCGGTTGCTTCTCTCTCGAACGACCGCTCTCCCGGTGCTCCGTCATCGACTTCTTTCCGCTAGTGTGAATCGACTTCGGTTCTTTATGGTTGTGGCCGTTTAACGATCTTGCATTCTATCAGTTCCGAAGACGTCCATTTTAGACTGTAAGGGTTTTCTTCTCTTTTAATCCTAGTTTTTTTAATATTCTCCCCCCCTAATTTTTTAAAACTTTTCCCCGATGGATTTATTTGCTTTTCTTCGTTTTGCATTTGATATGCTTAATGAATTTTTTTCTTTGCTTTTTGTTTTTTCTGTGTTTTTAATCATCTTTCTCCGTTTGATTGTGCAAATGGGTTTTACTTCATTCAAGCTGGTAAGCAATTTCATTTTATTTTCTCTTCCTTTACTTTGCTGGAATTTATGTTATTTTACGTCTTAATTTTGTTATTGGAGGGGGATGGAGCGGGTTTGCAATCATTCTTCTTTTTAGCTTTTCCTCTTAAGGATCTGATGCATTTAGCAACTCGAAAAACATCTAATTTGTGTTTATTAGATCGCTTAGTTGATCTGTACCAGATGAAGATGATTGGCTCTTGTTTTTTTTTTGTTCTATCGCATAAGGAACTCATAAAGACTTACATCAGGTAGTCGCTTCTTATGATTGAAGAGCGATGTATCTGATTAGATAACTCAGGCTGAAACTTGGAGGGATGGGAGCGACGGAGCCTCCACCAGAAAGAGTTGGGTTAGATTTTCCTTTCTGGTTTCAAATCTGACTGATCTAATCAGATTTCACCGTCATTCTCATGGTGTTTGGTGATTACTATGTATTATATTACTGTTTGTTTTACTTGCTTTCTATAACAAAGATTTTATTCTCTTCCTACTTTTTTTTCTTTTCTTTTTCTAAATGGCTTCTTTTTTTCTTTTCTTTCTCAAACTCAATCTGGCTTTGAAATGTTTGTGAGTTTATAGGTTCAACAACCTTGTAAGATGTTCATTTTTAACCTAGGTTTGGGGGGGGGGGGGTTCATCAACCTTGTAAAATGTTTCATTTTTAATCAAGGTAACGACAAATGTATTGGAAATTTGTTTTTATCGTGTTTTTATTTATATGAGCTACTTGTGCTAGTCCTCTTCCCTCTTGTATCTCGTTTGTTCTTTCTCTTTCAGATTTGATCATTAAAAAATTAAAAAAATTCTAACCTACTCAAAACTTCTTCTTCTTCATCATCGTCACCTTCTTATACGTCTTCTCCCTTTCATTCTTGAGAAAATTAATTCTAAAATAGACATCTTGGAATTTGTTTTTGATTGGTCTCATCTTTGCTATTGGCTGGTTCTTGTTGTTAGTTGCACTAAAAACCTCTTTCTTATATTGTTTAATCTGCTTTCGATGTTGAAATAGGATGCAGACGGCCATTTCAAAGGTTGGTTTCGTGGTTCTTCTGTTTGTGTTGTTCGCAAGAGAATGTCCTCGTACTTCTGGATCTCAGAAAGAGGCCTATGTCACACTTCTCTATGGAGATGAATTTCTCCTTGGAGTTCGTGTGCTTGGCAAGTCGATTCGAGAGACTGGATCGACCAAAGACATGGTTGTACTCGTTTCTGATGGTGTTTCTGACTATGCAAAGGAGCTTCTCAAGGTAAACGTTTTTCTATTTGTTTTCCTGTCTTACATGTAAATCAAGGGAACTGACCCATGGTATAATCCATTAAAAAGATAATTGTATTTTAGTATTCTAAAATGCTCTATAGAATTTTTCAGTTCTCTCTTTAATCGTGAAAATGTAGTGATAACATCAAGTAGTGAGTCCAGTTTGATTATCCTGGTTCATTTTATCAAAACATTTTAATCCTCCTATTTATTTTGGGCTCAAATTAGTTAGATTTAATTCATTCTGAAACCAAGTGTCTGTCATTATTTAATATCTTGGCTAATACTAGTATTGATTGATGGGCACCTGATAGTTGGAGTTTTTGTTTTGTATTTGTTTTATGTTGTTTGATCATCAGGCTGATGGCTGGACTGTGGAGTTTATAAGTCTTTTGGCTAACCCAAATCAAGTACGCCCAAAGAGGTTTTGGGGAGTCTACACAAAACTGAAAATATTTAACATGACAAACTATAAGAAAGGTAATTGTTTTTCCTCGTTTGCTTGCTGAATTTTATGTCTTATAGTGTCCACTTTTCTCTTTGTGCTCTTGTTTTCATTCTAGACCACCTAATATGCTGATATGTGTTTGGTAAACTGTATAGCTAAGTGCATCATGTGTATATGAAAGATGTTTACTGGTTTGGATAGATTCCTGTGAAATGAAGTCATTTATAGTACCTAAAAGCAATAAAAAGGGAAATTTTGTCTTTTCTGCTTTAATACTCATTTCCTAAGCATGTCTTTCAGGCAGCTTTTTATTCCATGGAATGTATTTCTTACAAGTCATGTATGGTCTCTGCTCTAGGTACATTTACCAGGATTTTGTTTTCCTTGTAGTTGTATATCTTGATGCAGATACAATAGTGGTAAAGAATATAGATGATCTTTTCAAGTGTGGTAAGTTTTGTGCAAACTTGAAGCATTCTGAAAGAATGAATTCTGGAGTCATGGTAGTGGAGCCATCTGAAACAACTTTTAGGGACATGATGCGACAAGTTGGGACCTTGCATTCATATACTGGAGGTTTGTCTTTTCCTTTTTTTAACTTTTAATTTTTGTATATTTATTGTTTTATATGGTTTTATTTTACCTTCCTCATCTTTACCATGATCATGTTTGTTGTCTTTCTCATAATTGGCATCATGAGAAATCCTTATCCCAACTATATTTGGGTCAGCTACGTTCATCTGCCTATATCATTTGCTAGATCTTGCCAAGTTAACTTTCTTTAAGCCCATTCTCACCATTTCCATCCTTGTCATGTTGGTCTTCTACTACTTGACTGTTTCTCAATTGGCATCAACACTCTTCTAAGAATGCAGTACCACATCTCTGCCGATCATACCCAACCCATCTCATGGGAGTATTTAGGGAGGCTTATTCTCTTGACCTAGCATATGTGCGAATAGTTTATTCATCTGTATCTGATACATTTTATTTGCATACTTGGTTTACTTATTGTTATGAAACTAATAATTCTTCCACCAACAGGAGATCAAGGTTTTCTAAATTCATATTATGTTGGATTTGCCAATGCACATGTTTTTGACCCAAGCTTAACCCTGGATGAAATCAATTCAAGGCCTGAGCCTGAAATGCAGAGGTTGTCTACTCTATATAATGCAGATGTTGGTCTATACATGCTAGCCAACAAGGTGCGTTTGTCTCCACCTCCCCCACATCTCCCCACCAATTTTTTTTTTTTCTTTTCTTTTCTCATATAATTTGGTTGCTTTTCATGCAATTTGGATGGCAAGTTGGTATTGGCTTGTATGCCTCCACTTCGTAAAATAGGTTTTGCAAGTAGTCAGTTGTTTAGGGATGAATATTTATTGTTCCAGTTTCTTTTTGTCACCGCTGTTTGTCTTTGAGTTTTTTCACTATATCTTTAGCCTTTTGTGGTCTTTTAGCCTATATAGCATGATCTATTTGAAATGATATTACCTCACCTCCGTTCTTCGTAGTTGACTACCTTTCAGCTGGTTGTTGTTGATGACATTTGATTTCACTATAAAGTGCAATGGTAGTTCAATGATAATATATTACATGCTGGATACAGTGATGTGAGGCAGTTTATTTAGGTTTGGACCATTTCCCTTGGTGGAAGGAGTATCAGATGTCACGATCAGCCTCACCATGTGAATTAGAATGAACCAGTCCCTAGTGGTGGTTTTCAAATTACTAAAATAGGTGTTCAAACTTTCATATATCAAGGGTGGCTGCACCCTGAAGACGAGATATTGGGTTACTGTAAAGAAATTGAAACACCATATGTTACAAGCCATACCAAGAGAGATTGCATCTACAACTTGTTCTTTTAAAATGACCTGCCTTGGTATTTTTATTTTTGTAAAATAAAGTATATTTTGATATTTTGCTTTAGTCTGATTCAGAATGATTAATGGACCCATTATTTAGTAACGTTCTTATATATATTGGATACATGTCGATATGTTATTTTTAGCTTATTCTGAATGGTCAGTTGGTCAGATCAACAAATAAGACTTTGGGAACCGTTGCAAACATGAGATGACACTCTGTATATCAAGAATACACTTATATGTGTTTGGTTGCTACCACAAGCAAACCTATTTTTGTGCTTGTAATGTAATTCACTTGAATTTATACATCTAATTTTATATGTTTTTATTTTATTTTTTAAAAATTTTTATGGGAGCTAACCTATAATCGCTAGTTGTAAGGGACTTGCTCCCTCAAATTTTGTAATTTTCTCTCGTTTTATTAATACATCTTTTTCAAAAGAAAAAAAAAATTTATATGTTTTTATATGTGACAGTGGATGGTAGATGAAAGCGAGCTTCGAATTATTCACTACACCCTTGGACCTCTTAAACCTTGGGATTGGTGGACAGCATGGCTTCTTAAACCAGTTGATGTCTGGCAGGTGGTTACTTAAGATCCTGTAACTTAAGCAGTGCAGTATATTTGTCCTTCTTATTTACCTTTCTCTTCAGATACACGTAGGCATGTGTTGACACCTCTGAAGCACTGAGCAGATAGTAAAAGACCATCTGCCTCTGTTACTGTAATGTTGTTACCACTTATCCTCATGGTTTGTCTGATATTGCAGAATGTACGTGAGCAACTGGAAGAATCACTTCCAGGGACTGGAGGAGGCAGGAATCCTAGGGACCAGCTTCTAATCAAAATTCTCTTTCTCATTCCCTTTTGTGTATTGATTTTCTGTTACTATCAGTCTTTGTTTCAGGTAATCACTTCTCATGTGTAGATTATTCCTTAAAACATGCACATAAAAAATCTGTGGTTAAGTGCTTTAAATTGTGAAAATGAGCATGGGGTTGACTCATCTGGTTATTGTAGCACAGGAATTGGTCTGTTGCAAATTTTAGGAATTCCATTTGTGATCAAGCTAGACATCTCTATTACAAGGTTAAATCAGCCGGTGGTTTTGCTACTTATTCCTCAGTTGCTGTTGCTTCTTCATCTATTGTTAATCCCAATCAACAGGTTAGCTTTTGTGTACAATTAAGAGATCTATGCTCTATGCAGGCTTGCCTTGTTGTGCTGAAATCCCCATTTAATATCTATATTCCAGATTGTTCAAATTTGAACACTTAGGAATTTCACCTATGCATATGAAAGTATGCATTTGAGATAGTTTAGACATTTGATAGCTGTAATAGAGCGCCTTGAGAAGGGTTTTATCCATGTTAGTTGATGGACTTGCAAGTTGTAAATGGAGGCATATAATGACATGGATGGAAGTTGTGATGGTAAACTTTGAAACCAAAATAAAAGCAGTCTAATGATATGATTGATTAAACATTATTCAAAAAAATGATATGATTGACTAAAAAGAATTTATGTTACCCAACGAATCTAGCTTTGCTAAAGCTTTCACAATTATGATGATGATGATGGTGATTAACACTGGCATTTCTTGAGTCCTGAATGCAGAAATTTGAAGAACAACCACATGATTCTTCAATTCATGAAATCTCTGAACCTATTCTGTCTGCAATTGGAAAATTTGTTGTGGATGTTTGATGAAAGAACTTCGTAAAAAAAATTTCCTTTCTGATTTCCTGTAATATGCATCATTAGGTTACGTTTTCCTTCAGATCTTTGCTCTTTGAGTAAGAGGATATTTTTCCTTTCTCTTTGACACTCTTCTTCTCTTGCCTTTTTGCTTTGAACAAAAATCTTCTATCTTAAAAAATAAATAAATAAATAAATAAATCTGGCTTACCAGCTAGGTTTACATAGTTTGTGTAGATCTAGGGAAATGCACAGTTTAGCTTGTTGAAAGCTTGGGAGATTTTGTTTTCTCTTTCTATGTAAAGATCCTTTTTACCCTATCGTTATCTTAAACTCTCTTCTCAAAGATATCTAAAATCCTTGAGGATTTTTTTTTTTTTTGTGCCTAAAAAAAATAAAAAATCCTCGAGGCTTGCCAAAATGAATTCATTGGAAGGACTGCCTTTTTTTTAGGGTACAAAAGAAGGATATTTCAACACTGACTGGTCTTAAAGTTGGTTCACCCATCAATGTACCTAGGATCTTGAAATATGTTTGTTAGAAAATCTACTCGGGGTTATTTTGGTCATTTTACCTCACATATATTACAGATTTCAATGTCATCTTACTCTACATTTTTATTATGTCAATGGACTGAATTTCATGTAAATAGGATATGTAGAATGGGAGATATAAAGAGTTAATTGTTTAAGTGTAAGACAAGAATTTTTGTAATTGTACTAATCCACTTATTAAATAGAGAAGTGGGTCCAGCACGACCCTCAACAAACTCAGTTTTTTGAGTTCTCTCAATCCCTCTCTCCTCTTCTTCTCAATTTCTCTCTATTTTCTCTTTAATCTTCACTTTTTTCGTGGTATCAGAGTAGTAGATCGCATCTGGAGGTCTTAGTCATCATCAGCTTGCTCTATTGAAGGGTGTGAACTCCTAGGAGAGGGATTCCTCAAATTTTGTGACTGACTGGTTCGTAAAAAAATCTAGTTTTTCTTATTCTTTCTTTGCCATAACCTTAAGGTTAACGGCTCTACTGCCTATTGAGCATTCTAAGGTTTAAAATTGCCTCATGAGAGTTTGCTAGGCTCAAATTGCCTATTTCTTGAAATGTGTGCCACACTACCCTGTCCCCTTGCCTACATCACTCTGCCACAGGTTGACGTCACCCCTAAGTGGGTTGTATTTGGGATTAATTTTTTCTAGGTTTCAGTATTTGGAGTTGTTTGAGATACTTTGAAGTGCACACCTCATATTGTAACCCTTACTCTAATTTTTTGAAGTGGTTCCCATGCACTTGGTCCAGGCATATTGATTTGGGAAACGAAATTAGGGTTTTTTTGAGTATTATTCTGCTGGTATGGCTGATTCAGGTGAGGTATATTCTCCATCAAGAGAAGTTAGTAGTTTTGATGAAAAAGACACAATTGTCATTACTTCTAAGAAGCTGTATCGGCCAAATTATCTGAATTGGGTTAAGTCTGTCAGAGTGTACGTGAAAGCCAAGAGGAAGTCAAAATATATTTGAGATGATTCTCCAGTTCCTATGAATGATGACTAGGAAGTTGATGATTGGGAAGCTGGTGACTGTCGGACTGTCAATAGTATAACTCCAAATTGAGGAACCAAGTCATGCTGCGAGACTGCAAAAGCCTTGTGGGTATCCTTAGAATCGTTGTATGCACAAGAGAATAACTTGTCTCGGGTGTATGAGTTGTGCACATATTTCTTTGGTCTTAAGAGAGGTAACAGATCTGTTACTGAATACTATAGTGAGTTTTTTGGGAGTTTGGTAGGAGATTAATGTTTATCACCCATTAACTATGGATGAACATGAATTAAGGAAACAACATAATCAGTTGTTGATTGCCAAATTTCTTGATGGACTGAGTTTTGAATTTGATGGAATAAAGGTACAAGTACTTGCATTAGATGATGTGCCTTCACTGTCTACCACTTTTAACATAATTATACGCGCTGAAACTATAGTTGTACCAGAGGTGGTAGAGGAGTTAAAGTGGTGGATGTTTCTACACCTAATACCTCTGGTTTCACATAATCATCCAGGGGTTGTAATAATACTAGTAGAGGCAGAGGTCGAGGTCGAGGTGATGGTAAGGAGGAGAGAAGAGAAAATATAACCATTGTAGAAGGACAAACCACTTCTTGGATAGATGTTGGATTAAATTTGGTAACCAGCATGGCCAAATTCGACCATTCATGATAGTAGTGAGACATCAATTAAGGTGGTTAATACTGTGACACCAGGGGCTTCATATGAGATGCACCAATTACTACTACAACAACAATAGATTGCACTGCGTATGGCTCAACTTTCAGCTGCTTCTTCTTTTGTATTTGTCGCTTAGACTTCTGCACCTACTGCCATTCTGGCAAGTTCAGGTATGCTTGCTCTTTATATGTGTCCTTCATCCACCTAGGTTTTTGACTCAAGGGCTATTACCCATATGTCAACTATGTCATCTTTATTCTTTGATTTAAGAGTGTCTTCTAATATTAAACATGTTACGTTAGTTGATAGGTCTGTTTCGTCTGTTAAAGGAGTTGGTACTATTACTCTTGCATCCTTCTTGCCTCCTTTGTCTATTTTACTAGTTCCTAAATTTTCTTGAAGTCTATTGTCAGTTTGTTAGCTAACTAGATCAATGAATTGTTTGTTAACCTTCTTCCCTAGTCATTGTGTATTTCAAAATCTCGTGACGAAGAAGATGATTGGTTACATGCATGAGAGGGGTGGATTATATTATTTGGAGAATATTTGTTAGATAATACTTTACATGGATTACACTCAGGAGTCTCACCTCTTCAGTGGCACTTATAGTTAAGTCATCCATCTTCACCAAAACTGATTCAGCTCTTTCTTGAATGTCCTTCCAGTCTTTCATTTTTGTATGAATCGTGTCAACTAGGCAAGGTGATCTAAGTTCGTTTCCAGCTTCACATCACAAGATAGTTTTTTGTGATTGTTCACTCTGATGTTTGAGGTCCTTGTCCTGGACCTAGTTTATTTGTGTTAATGAATAGTGCCACATAGATTAGTGAGTACAAAGATTTTGATTTTATTAGTTGGGGAAGAAGCTTCCTAAGTTGGCTAGTCATTTTGGGATGGGCCTTGGACCCAACTTAACATGGTATCAAAGCCGGTACTCATATGTGGGCCTCCACCCAAATTATCCACTTGTAGAGCCACAAAAGAGGGCTTACACGTGAGGGGGAGTGTTAAGGAATAGTCCCACATGGATTAGTGAGTACAAAGATCTTGAGTTTATTAGTTGAGAAAGAGGCTTCCTAAGTTGGCTAGTCATTTTGGGATGGGCCTTGGACCCAACTTCACAATTTGGTTTCTAAGTATTTTGTATCATTCATTCATGATTTCAGTAGGTGTACTTGGAATATCTCCTTCCAAAGAAATTTGAAGTTTTTGATGTGTTTCAAACCTTTTACAATGAAATAAAAAATTAGTTTGCCACTTTTGTTAATATCTTGCACGTTGATAATGGTCTTGAGTTCATGAATCATAAATTCGATATGTTCTGTCAAAGTCAAGGAATTATTCATCAGTCGTCTTGTGTTTTTACCACAAAGCCAAATGGAGTAGTTGAACGTAAATATCGACATTTGTTGGAAGTGGCACGTACTTGTTGTTTCATATGAATGTACATAAGTCATAATTGGGTTATGCTGTTCGTACTGCTTGCTTTCTCATCAACAAAATGCCATCTTTTGTCCTTGAGGGTAAAATTCCTATACCGGTTTTACTTCCTTCTGTTAAATTGTTTCCTATATCACCACGTGTCTTTGGTTGTGTTTGTTTTGCTTATGTGCTAGGTTAGTCTAGAGATAAATTATCACCTCATGTAGTCAAGTGCTTCTCCTTGGAATATTCTTACCCACAGAAAGGGTACAAATGTTTGTCCATATACGAGAAAAACATTTGTATCTGCTGATGTTACTTTTTTCGAGGATACTCCTTTCTTTGCATCTTCTTCTTCAGATGTTATCCTTCCTTCTTCTACGGATACTGGGTGTGTTATTCCTCTCCAGTGGATGATATTTCTAGCGTGTCACTGAGTGTTATTGTTAAGAAACCACTACAGGTATATCATCAATGACGAGTCCCCTCTCCTTAGATTCCTTCTTTTGTGTTGGTCCATGACCCTGATTCGTCTGCGGATCCTGAGGTAAGTGACTGACATCTTACTATTGCCTACAGAAAGGTGTAAGAACAAGTACTCGTTATTAATTGTCATAGTTTGTTTCTTTTGATTCATTGTCTGATCGGTATAAAAAGTTTGTCTGGTCTCTATCTTCTTGCACTATTCCCTTTTTAATGCAAGTTGCTTTTTCTTTTCCACAGTGGAAGCAAACCATATGGATGTTGAAATGGAAGTACTGTTAGATCGGGGGACTTGGTAGTTATGTGACTTACCCACTGGAGCAGCTGTTGTTGGGTGTAGACGGGTGTATATTGTGAAGTATAAAGCTGATGGTTTCATAGATAGATTCAAGGCGAAATGTTACACATAGACTTATCACATTGATGTGTTTGAGATTTTCTCTCCTGTTGCCAGGTTATCTTCTATTAGGATTTTGGTTTCCATTGTTGCAAACAAGGGTGGTCGTTATACCAACTTGACATAAAAAAATGTTTTCTTTTATAGTGATCTGGAAGAAGTTCATATAGAGCAACCTCCAGAGTATGTTGCTCAAGAGGAGATGCGTAAAGTGTGTAGGCTCAAGAAAACAATATATGGCTTAAAATAAAGTTCATGGGTGTGGTTTGAAAAATTCAGCCAAGTGATTTGCTAAAATATTTCTTGGGCATTGAAGTGACAAGAGGTAAGGAAAACCTTGTATTAACAGATATGTTACCTGAGTATGTGAAGCCAAACTTATTGACACTCTTTTGGAAGTTGGACATGATCTTCATGGTGATCAAAGTGCTGAACTTAGTGATATGACAATGTTTTGAGGCTGGTTGGAAAATTTATATATATACTTACTACAGTAACTTGCCCAAATATCTCTTTTATGATTAGTGTGGTTAGTCAATTTATGGAATGCCGACAGAAAATTCATTTGTAAGCAACACAATATTTTCAAATATTTGAAAGGGTCACCTTGAAAAGTTCTCTTGTTTAGACCTAGAGATCACTTGAGAATTGAAGCTTATGTTGATGCTGACTATGCTGGTTCTAAACTTGATATTGTGTGTTTCTTGGTGGAAACTTGATAAGTTAGAAAAGTAAGAAACAAAATGTTGAAGCTTAGTCCAGTGCTGAAGCAAAATATGGAGTAATAACTCTCACTGTCAGTGAATCGATGTGGGTAAGGTCCGTAAAACAAGAGGGGATTTTGTTAGGATGAGCCCATGGCTATATATTGTGACAATCAAGCAACAATATTTATTGCCAGAAATCCAGTGTTTCGTGAGAGGACGAAACACATAGAGGTAGATTGTCATGTTATTCGGGATGTTCTAATGAAGAAGGAAGTCGTAACCCCATATGACCTTTCTGAAGATCAGCTTGGAGATGTGTTTACTAAAGTTTTGGGAAAATGTGAACTTATGATATTCTGCAACAAATTGGCCTTATGGATATATATGCTCCAGTTTGTGGGGGAGTGTTAAAAAATCTACTTGGGGGTATTTTGGTCATTTTACCTCTGCATATGTTACAGACTTCCTTGTCATCTTACTCTTCAGGTTTTGTTATGTCAATAGACTGAATTTCATGTAAATAAGATTTGTAGAATGCGAGATATAAGGATTTAAGTTGTTTATGTTTAAGAGGGCCATTTTTATAATTGAGTTAATCCACTTATTAGATAGAGGTGGTCGAGCACGATGCTCAACGAAATCAGTTTTTTGAGTTCTCTCAATCCCTCTCTCCACTTCTCAATTTCTCTCTATTTTCTCCTCGATCTTCACTTTTCTAATGTTTATGTATAACTGCACACACACATCCAAGCATCATGCAGAATTTGTGATGGTTACTGCTTGAAATTCAACATTCTTGATTATGATAAAAGCTCTCCTTTTTTCTTTGCTTTGAACCTCCTAGTTTGTTTGTTTCAACAGTTCTCAACTTGGACACACTCGAAAATACCAGCATACTTGGGTGCCATCTCTATTTTTGCTTGTTTCATAAGTGCTATTATATCCTTAGGAATTGCATTTGCAATTGTCCCTCGCCAAGTCATGCCTTGGACGGGCTTGCTGATGACCTATGAATGGTCATTTGCTGTATTTTTCATTCTATTTGGAAGCTACCTTCGTCTGATCTATGAGTGGGGAAAGGCAGCAGCAGCAGCTCAATTGGGGACCTCTCATGTTGATGAAACTGACTACAGCTCCAACAAAGGTATCTCTACTTCCTTCTCCGAAAACATGTGTGGGTGTGGGTGTGTGTTGGGGGTTGGTTGGTTTCTAATGTGAGTTCTTAGTTGAAAGTCTCACCAGGAGTAAGGGGCGTGTGTGTAATCAACCTTAAAAAAATGCAGTGATTTGTTATTCTTCTTTATTAAAAATATTCTTTGGTTGTTTATTCTTTGTTTGTTATTATAGGTCATCAGCGCCAGACATCTATTTGTGATGCTGCCTCATGGTCTTATGGCATGAGTATGGCATTTTTGGCCGTGGCTGGCCCTTCATTGCCGTGTCTTTTGGGGATTACTGCACTTTTTGCTAGGTATGCTAAAACAATTCAGCTTATAAGTAGGATAATGGTTGAAGGAATCTGGTCATGGTAATATCAAGGTGCCTAAAAACTTACAAGTTGGCTGAGGTGATTCATCTTGTCTGAGGCAAAACAATGTTTGGGATTTGATCCAAATCATTATTAAAAATGTGAAAGTTTTCTGTAAAAAAAATTGCAGAAAAGTAAAAGATAAACATGATCCATTTAATAAAATATTTGGTACTAATGGTGAGTATCTTAATAAAATTTCTAACACACAAATATGAGCATTTTAAAAGCACTTCTATGATCATCATTTTATTAATGCTACTCAACTACTAGACTATCTTGTTGAAGCTGTAACTGTAACTGTAATTTTCTGGTTTTAATCACTTAACAGACTGCTTTCTTGTCATCAATTTGGATGATATGGTATTAATTGCTTGTGGGGGCCTAATACTTAAAAGATTTGAATTTTCTTAGATCTGAAGTTTACACTATCTAATTTGAGATAAATTATAAAGTATTAGTAGTTTGGATCTTTTAAAAAATCTTGTTAGTAGGTTTAATAATGTATTTGTAACCTTATTTTTAGTTTTATGTTATTAATCTATTTTTATTTTTTTGGGGGATCTAAGTCAGACCCCTTGACCCATTGGTACTCAGACGTGTCACGTCTCATTGTGTCAGTAATACATGATCTATGCAGCATATTGACTGATGAAGCAGTAGGGGTGCGGAATGGAGTCTCTATTGTTGTTAGACTCCTGAAGTTTTTCTTGTAACAGGTTGGGTTTGATTGTGGCTGGAGGGCTGGTTTTGGCTTCATTCATGACTTATGCTTCAGAGCATCTTTCAATCAGGGCTTTTGTGAGAGGACTTGAAGATCCTGACATTCCAAGTGCAAGGAACTTCTGTTTATTGTGTTGATAAAATCATAATTGAAGCTATAACCAAATTTATTTTGTAATTGAGTTAGTGATCTTCCAAATATATGTAATGTGTACATTATCATGCCAGTCCTAGTCTTTTTGTTTTTTTAGTGATTTGATTTTGTGTTACATTCCCAGGATGGGGAATGATTATCACAAGGGTAGCAAAACTTATAATTGTCATTGCTGGCCAACTGTAAGGAACGCAAGAACGATTGATTTTTCTTAAGGAATGTGCTGTTTATTTGACCTACCTTGAAAGAATTTAGAAGAAATCAAATTTATTCTCTCTTCTGGATTCTGTTGTTATGAGATCAGACGGATGGGGGAATTTCTTCGTTAATTTCACGATATGCAGAGGAACCACAGCAATGATCGTCAGGACTGGAGGCAGCGAGAAGGAACCAATTTGTGTGATTGTACTAGGAGATTCATAACAACATGAATTTCCTAACAAATATAATAAAGAAACTGCATATGAGAGGGAAAGTGAACTTCCCCACCCTTGGGGGTGATATTGAATTGAACTTGGAGATGTTTAAAAGGAGCTTTGGGGGAATGACTTCTCTATAAAAATTATGGCTACTTCAATATAGAAAGTAAAAAACAGAAAGTTGTTGCGAGATTTAGTGTAGAAGTAGAGTACAAAGCTATGGCTCACGTAGTCAGTGAGCTTCTATGGATCAAACACCTTAATACCGAATTAGGATTTAGAGTTTCTATGGAATTAGATTGAAACAATCAAGCAACCATTTATATCGTTTTAAATCTGGTATTCCATGAGAGAACAAAATACATTGAGGTAGATTGTCACTTTGTACGGGAGAAATTTCAAGCTGATATCTTATCTCTCAGACACGTTTCATCTTAAGGGCAGGTGGTCGACATTTTTACGAAACTAGTCACATCCAAGATTCAAACCACTATATGCGGCAAACTGAGTATCTCCGATGTTTCTCTCCCCCTGCTTGAGCGAGAGTGTTAGAAGATAGAACCGTATTATAATGGCATGATGTAATTTTTCTTTTATTTTTGTTCATTTCTCTCACTACTTAGGGTAAAGGGTAATGATGTAATTATAGTCATTAGTGTAAATATACATTGAGGGAGAGGATTAGGCACGTCACCTAAACCTAATCCTCCTTCCTTCTCTCACTCTTTCTCTCTCCTAGTCGATCTCTCTTCTCCTCTTTTTCTCCTTGTCTTCTCACCCGATTACATCTTCTTTCTCTCTCACTCTTGCTACTCTCTTCACCTTAATCTAGTTCGTCTAGTACTCACTAAATGGGATCCTAAATCTAATAGTATTGATAATGTTGAATTCTAGGGTTTAATCCATGGATAACTTGATTTGATAAGGAGAAGACAAAAGAAGAAGAAAGAAGGAAGAAAAGAAGAGAAGCTGAGAAGGAGAAGGCAAGAGCGCAAGTTGAGGAGAGAAACTTTAGGGGTTAAGAGAGAGTGCACATTTTAGCTCCTCCCCCTCTCTTTCTTATTTATATAGGTGGGGCATGGATACCCTATTACATAAGATTATTTATATAGGTGGGGCATGGATACCCTATTACATAAGAATAAAAAATATTGGGTTTGGGATACCATGATAATGAAGTAGATAATCAGCACAAAAGAGAGAGAGAGAGAGAGAGAGAGAGAGAAGTCGAAGATGAAGTTGTGAGGGAGAAGAAGAACGAGAAGAGAAGAGTGTGAGAGAAGATGAAGAGAGAAAACAAGATTGGGAGAGGATGGAGGAGGATTAGGTTAAGTGATGTGCCTAATCCTCCTCTTCAATGTTTATTTATAATAATGAGAAGAACCATAATTACATCGACCCTAAGAAGGGAAAGAAAGGGACAAAAATCAAAAAGGTAAATTACATCATGCCACTATACTTCGATCTTAACTTCTAACACTCCCCCTCAAGCTGAGGGAGAGAAAACGTCGTAGATACCTAACTTGCCACATATAGTTGGGATGTGACTAGTTTTGTAAGAATGTCTACCACCTGTCCTTTTGAGATGAAACATGATTGAGAGATAAGTTACTAGCCTGAAATTTCTCCCTTATAAAATAACAATCTACCTCAATATGTTTTGTCCTCTCGTGAAATACCAAATTTGAAGTAATATGAATGATTGTTTGGTTGTCACAATATAATTCCATAGAGGCTCGTATATAGAACCCCAACTAAGTGAGAAGGGATCTGATTTATAGAAGGTCACTGACTACGTGGGCCATAGCACTATACTCTGCTTCTGCATTGGATCTCGCAACAATATTCTGCCTTTTATTTCTCTATGTATCCAGATTACATCCAATAAAGGAATAATACCTAGAAGTAGATTTCATGTCATCAGGTGATCCAACCTAATCTGCATCCATAAAACCTTCTATGTTGAAGTGACCATGATTATTTAAAAGAAGCCTCCTCCCTAGAGCTACTTTTAAATATCTTAGTATCCTCTCTAGAACTTGCCAATGGGTAAGCTATGGTTTATGCATATACTGACTCACTACACTAATTGCATACAATATATCTGATCCGGTCACTGTGAGGTAAATAAACTTGCCCACAAGTCTATGATATTTACCTATATCAACATCATCCCTTGAACGTGCACATAACTTTGTGTTAGCATCCATAGGAGTATCCGCTGGTCGACATCCTATCATCCTTGTGTTCTCAAGTAGATCAAGAACATACTTCCTCTGAGATAATATGATCTCATGCTTTGACTGGAAGACTTCTATACCCAATAAACATTTTAGAACTTCGAGATCTTTTGTATATCTTCTCTTTGGCTTCTTTTATATTGTTTGTATCACTACCTGTTAAGACAATATTGTCCACATAAACATCTAATAACACTATTTCCTTTTAAGGTATTCTTGACAAAGATGAAATGATCTACTGATCACCGGTTGAATCCAAATCATAACATTGCTTAGCTAAATTTGTCAAACCAAGTTTCATGAGACTGTTTAAGGCCATATAAAGATTTCCTCAATTTACGTACTGACTCCACCTCAACCACAAAGCCAGGTGGTTGATGCATATATATTTCTTCTTTATTATTACCATTCAAAAATGCATTTTTCACATCCAACTCATATGTCAGCCAAGAGGAATTAGCAGTGAGTAATAATAACATTCATACCGAGTTTAATTTAACCATCGAGGAGAAAGTTTCCTCATAATCTACTCCATAGCATTGAGTATACCCCTTTGCAACTAGGCGGGCCTTAAGGCAAGGAACAAAACCATTTGGATTGTGCTTGATAGTAAAAACTCATTTATAACCCACTAGTTTCTTGCTAGGGAGAAGTGGAACTAGAGCCCAACTTTGATTTTCATATAATGCATTTATTTCTTCTTCCATTGCCGCCTTCCGTCTTGGATGCCTCAGAGCCTCCTAATATGACCGTGGGACAGAGATGGAAAAAATAGATGTAAGAAATTGACAACAAGAAAAAGATAAACAAAGGTGACAAACAAAATTGGATATAAGATGAGAAGTGGAGGGCCTAGTGCAAATTCTAGCTTCCTTTCGAAGAACTATGGGCCTCGTATCAAACTATGGACCAAATGCAATAGGAGAAAATGGACTTACCTTAGAGGGATTTGTAAACTCCACACGTGTGGTATCGACCAAAGCTTCAGGGGGCTGAAGTAGATCCGCATCAAGTGGCACAACAGGCTTTGGAGCTACATGAACAGATGAAAGACCTGGAGGAGCATACTTTGAAGAGTAAAAGAATGTGTCCTAAAAAAAGTGACATCCCTGGAGACAATTAACTTCCAAAGAGAAGGATTATAGCAAACATATACTTTTTGGGTACGAGAGTAACCCAAAAAGATACACCTAAACCCTCACATATGAGTCACAATTTTAAATGTTGCCCTAGTAGAAAAGTGACAATAAGAAAAAGAAAACCATAAACTTTCAATAAGTTGTGTTTAATGTTGACCAGAGCTCACTTGGCCTTCATTTTATGTATTTTGGATGTAAATATGATCAAACTAGAATGAAAGTATTCATTGCTCATTAGAAAGTTATTCATGAGCATTTGTTCATCATAATAGAAGAGGAGTGATTTAATTTTGTAATAAAGATGACAAATGTGAATTATGGAAAAAGATCCTGTAAGACCATTAAAAGGAGTGTGTGGAGGTGTACGAGGCAGAGAAAAAATAAATTGATAAATTTATTAAAAGAGATTAATAAGATTAGTCTTACCACAAATCCTTAGAAGTCTCAAAATAAAAAAAATCGAATACATGGTTCTTACTGGATATTTTATTGATAGTAATTGGAAGCTACAAAAGACGAGTCTTGAGTGTGCATGTTCCTCATCCTCGTCATGGTGTTGACATAGTAGATGTTATTTACAAATGTTTAAAAGATTGAGAGATTAAAATAAAATATTTAATATCTCAGTTGATAATGTTACGTAAAATGATGTTTGTTTGAGAGCTTTGAAATATGATTTTTCAAGAAATAGGAAGTTACTTTGTAGTGAAAAGTTGTTTCATGTGCGTTGTTGTGCTCATATTCTAAACTTATTAGTCGAACATGGTTTTGGTAAAATTAAGGATATCATTGAGAATGTGTGTGTGAATGTCAAATTTATTAATAAATTTGAGGCAATAGTTTGCATTTTTTTTTTAAATTATACAGCAATTACAACTAGGTGCAAAAAGGTTGGTCATTGATTATCACGCATTCTTACGTGTTATCTTATGCATTAAAATTTAAAGATACATTTCTTAGATTTTGAGATAGGGCTCTTATGATTAATCACTGAAACGTGTACGAGAGTATCAAATTCATTAACCAGTTTAAGGCAAGACTTCACACTTTTTTTTAATTGTGTAGTAATTACAACTAGGAGCAAAAAGGTTGATTATTGATTTTCTAGTTTGTTGGAACTCTAATTAGGACATGTTGTCTTATGTATTAAAATTTAAAGATACATTTCTTAGATTTCGAGATAGATAGCCAACTTATGATTGTTTGTAAAGTCTTGATTAATGGGAAAACGTTGAAATGGTGTGCGAGATTTTAGAATTTTTTAAAGCAACCACTAATATCATTTTGGGAGTCGCTATCCTATTTCTAATTTATACATTAGTGAAATATATAAAGTAAAAAAAAATTTGAATCTTTATTCTATAAATGAAAATATTTTAGAATTAGGGCTATGATTAGTAAAATGAAAGAAAATTTTAAAAAATATTGGGGTGAATGCAACTTGCTTCAGTTTTGGATAAAATGTTCAAATTAAGATTGATTGAAATGTGTTTTTCAGAGATATACTCTGTGTTGGAAGCTAGAATCAATGCAAACTTAGGTTGTTGGACCTTATTTGAGATTTATGATGAATATGTAGCCATGTATAATATGAGAATTAGTAATGAAGAGATCGTTTCAAGTGTTAGCTTTTTAGGTGTTTCCACAAGTTATAGATCACATTTTTCATTAAGTTTAGGTTGGTCCGATAATGACTATATGAAATAAGTGGAAGAAGTGAATTCACCAAAATTAAAATTCAATAATTATTTGAAAAATGTGTGTATATTCGTGAGAAAACTTCACAATACGATTTTAATGTTTTAGAATGGTGGAAAGAGAATAACTTAAAATTTTGGGTATTATCTAAGACGACAATAAAAATTTTGACATTTTCTATATCAACAATAGCTTTAGAATCTATCTTCAGTGTTGGTGCTAGAGTAATAGACCCATATAGTTTTTTTTTTTTTGGCTCCAAATACAGTTCAAGTTTTTTTATGGTATCATGAAAACTCAAAAGGTGAACTAGTATTAGATAATTATTCATTATGATATTTTTTACGAATATTTTAGTTTATTTATTAAATTTTATTTGATGATTGCAGCCTGAGAAGAAGTCTGTGGAGATATGGTACCAGTTACACGATTTTTCAATTTCTTATCATATTGATTTTAATATTTTCTATTACATGAAGTAATTAGTAGTGGAAGAGTTTTTTTTTTAACATATATTTTTTTAACCTGAACTTGACCCCGAAACCTGAATATGAAAACAACCCGAATCGTCAAACTTGACCCTAACGCATCATCGTCCTTGTAACCTTATCCCTGCCCTATTCCTATAAACCCGACTTAAACCTGACCCATCCCTGCCTGTTCCTATAAACCCAACCCGTCTCAATCCCTTTATATATCTATTTCTCGTCTATAGGTCGAATTGTTGACCGTAGGTTGATTCCCACATTGTTTTTGATGATAATGAAACTTGATTGAACTAATAACTTGCAAATTAAAGTATTTCAGACGTTTTACCTTCAAGAGCATCTCAAGGACTAAAGCGTCAAGGTAAAATCAAGACCTAAGTATAATGGAAGAACATATCTTGAAGAAGCACCCATAAGGAAGAAGACAACAAGAAGACTCGAGTTCAAGTATTATGACAAACATCTAAGCTCAGTCAGTTTTTGTAAGAGATTATTCCAAACTTCTTATTCTTTAAGTACATTTGTAAAATAAGAGCTTTAGGTTATAAATTGCATATAGACATGTTTAGGATCATCATAAACATCACTTAGAAACATGTTAAAGCACTTAGAGAAAAATTTCCATGCTTTACAAAGTCTACATGTTTAAACTGGCATTGGAATGTTTGATCAGCTATTGGTAATGATCGATCATGTAGAATTGTGCAGGCCATAAATATAAAGCATGATCAATCATCCAAGACATGGCCATTTCATGCTATAACGCATGATCGATCATCGCACCTAGATTAAGCATTGCTATCCAGCAAGCAAAACTTCCATGGAGTAATGATCGATCAGTCAGAACCTTGCCAATAAGGGACTTCAAACATGATCGATCAAAGGAAAATACACTGGTTGATCATACTTGTATTACACAACCAAAGGGAATCTCGATTGATCGATCATCTATTGGTAGTGATTGATGAACTTAAGTTTTCTAAACCAACAGTAACATATTGATCAATCAGTTCAACGATCAATAAGTCATTGTTTGACAGAAAAGTGGTCGTTATGATAGATTGACCGATCAATTACTTACCTATAATTGATTAATTAAAGTATCGATTTTTGAAATTGGACAAATAACAACTAGTTTGAGTTGGGAAAGCTATAAATACCCTACCAAACTATGAGTAAAGAAGTGAATGAGCATGTATCTTCAAGCCACAAACCTTTATCTTGTAAATTTCCATCAAAAGTGCTTTAGAGAGAAAGAGAGAGAGCCACACATTTGGAAAACCTTCACTTTCTTTCAATCATCCTTGCATTCATCATAATACAAACCCCTTGATCATTTCACAAAGTGCTACAAAGGAAGAGGCAGCTTGAACCTCTCAAGGAGAAACATCTCTCCAAGTAATGGTGTAATTTTTCCCTTTCTTTTTTATGTATTTGTGAAAGGTTCATCTAGGACCTGCTAATCTGGATAGAAAGGTCTAGCTAGAGCTAGAATATCA
The DNA here is from genome assembly GCF_029961685.1 of Aristolochia californica. Taxonomy (NCBI): domain Eukaryota; kingdom Viridiplantae; phylum Streptophyta; class Magnoliopsida; order Piperales; family Aristolochiaceae; genus Aristolochia; species Aristolochia californica. The sequence continues at coordinate 24,563,497 of NW_027181826.1, forward strand.
CAACAATCTCTTGGAGAAATTGGCGTTGAGCTACATGTGGCCAAAGAGAGCAGGAGTCTCTTATGTAATTTTCCAACTATTAGAGCTTAATAGAGGAATTTTCCCAAGCAAGGGTCCTTGGCGGTGACTACCACTAGGGGAACATTGATAAAAAAAAATCCATTTGTCCCTGTGGTGTGTTCATTTTATTATTTCCTTTAAATTACTTTTATGCATGACTTTTTAATCACACACACAAGTTGTTTTTAATTTGAGCATCTTAATTCACCCCCTCATGAGAAGCCACCTGGACTAACACTAGTTAGTGTCAGGTTCTAGTCAAGTTTGGAAAAGTTGTCTCCAACCTGAAACCTATCAGGTTTTTTCCCATCCTGTCCCGACCCTCTGGGTGAAATTAGAAACCCGAACCCTAGTTTTTCAGGTCGGGTCGAGTAAGGTTCCTCGTAAAACCTGACCCAATGCCCACTTTAGGTGATATAAATTTGATATTTTGTGTTTCATTATTGACAATATTTGTGTACACTTTTATGTAGAGTCCGTGTATAATTTATTTGATATGTTATTTTTTTATGCAAAATTTTTATTGTAAGTTAGATTTCGAACCTCACTCGAGCTTGAACTTTAGTTAAAATTCTTGAACTCGAACTTAGTACAATTTAAGACTCAAGGCTGAGTTCAAGTTCGAGCTCAAATTTATAACTTTAAGATCAAACCAAACTCAAACCTGCATATGTTCAAACTTACCTCAATTCCATGCCACCCCTACCAACCTACCAACCTACCAACCCTCTATGAGTTAGCGAGGGAACTGCCATCCCTCTCTACCCCTTTTCGTTACAATGACTTGCAACTAGGGGTGGCATCGAGCCGAGCAGAGCCCGAACCTGCTTATGTTTGAGTCGAGCTTGATTTAAATATTTCGAGCCGAGCCTCGTCTCGAGCCTAAAATTGTTATCGATCTCGAGCCCAACGAGTTCGAGCCGAGCTTCGAGCCAAGCTCGAGCCTCAACATACATTTAAAACTTTTCAAAAAATATGTATCGAATAAAATGTATATAAAATTATGCATACGTTTTACATAAAATTGGGCATAACTTATATATATAATATGTGTATAAGATTGGGCATAACCTCTACTTAAAATTGAGCATAATCTATATATATAATACTTGTATAAAATTCGGCATGACCTCTACTTAAAATTGGGCATAATCAATATACATAATACCTGCATAAACACTCCATAAAATTGTCTATACATTCCATAAACACTTCATGAAATTGTTTATACACTCCATAAAATAATCTAAACACTCCATACACTACATAACATTATAAATAAACTCCATACAATAATCAAACACAACAAAATTAAATAAAATATCACTATCAATTTACAATCACCCAAATAAAAACTATAAATTCTTTAAATAAAATCCTATTATTATTATAGACTTACTAGAAAATTACAAGAAATATTTTAAATTTTTCTTAGGATAGTTAAATGGACCTCTTATTGCCTTTTCTAAGGAAATAAATAAAAATTAATAATTAATCTAATATATTATTATACTTATCGATAATTTTTTAATCACATAAAATGTCAAACACAAAATTGCTATGAAAATTGCCTCATGCTCAAAGTATTATATCATCAACTATAAAATACTTATTCAAAATTTTTCTATATGGTTTTCTAACCCATCTTGGCAAGAAAATCTTACTTGGAAAATTATATGATTTTTTAAAAAGAATTTATAATTAGAAAAATATTTTGAAAAAATATGAGGCACTAGTGGTCCCTATATTTCTATTAAAAATATTTTTTCAACATTTATTGAAAAAACCACTAATAGTCTTTAGAAACGTATTTCTACTAAAATATCTTTTCAATTTATTTAAGACCCATGAGGAAGGGACAAAGAATTTTTTTTTTCCTTGTTTATGATCTCCCACCTAGGGGTGGCTTTAAATAAATTATATATAAAATTATGCATACATTTTTAAAAATATAATGATAGGGAAGGTTCAGGATTGAATTTCAATAATGGATTAAAATGCACCAATATTAATATTTTTTACTCCTATTGTTGTCTAGCTTGTTTTGTAATTTTTGAATCTAGCCATAATTTATTATGGCCTCCTTAGTGCCCCTAGATAAAAATTTATATTCTAGGAAAAACTAAAAATATTTTTCCTATGATACATATTCCCAAAAAAACCTTTAAATAAAATCTTATTACTATTAGTGACTTATTAGAAAATTACAGGAAATATTTTAAAATTTTCTTAGGAAAGTTAAATGGACTTTTATTGTCTCTTCTAGGGAAATAAATAAAAATTAATAATCAATCTAATATATTATTATACTTATTGATAAATTTTTAATTAAATAAAATATCAAACACAAAATTGCAATGAAAATTATTTCATGCTAAAAGTATTACAGCATCAACTGTTAAATACTTATTCAAAAAAATTTTATACAGTTTTTTACCCCATCTTGGTACGAAAAATCTTACTTAGAAAATTATATGATTTTTAATAAAAAATTTCAATTAGAAAAATGTTTAAAAAAACATGAGACATTAATAGTTTATAGAAAATTATTTCTATAAAATTTATTTTTAATTTTTTCCAGAGGAAAAAGTTTTTTTTATTTTTTTATTTTATGATCTCGTGTGCGAAATCGCACGTGCCAGATCATCTTCTCACGAGGAAGGGGGAGATTATTTCTCCCCTATTCTGGTTTTCCGCCGAGACAACGCGAAGGGAAGGGGGTTACAGCGCCGGGGAGGACCTATCGTCGGGGATGACGGCCACGACGGAGTCGGCGGCAACGGAAGCGGCGGCGACAGAAACAGAGTCAACGGCGAGGAGAAAAAGAAATCGAACGGACGGCCACAGGGGCGGCCGGCGAGCAGCTGCGACGGCGGTATAGATGCCGGCGAACAGCTACGACGGCGGTAGAGGTGGCGACAAAAACCGATGGGAGGGGTCGGCGGTGACGAGGGGGGAGGAAAAAATTTTCCCCCCTCGCTCTCGCTCCCGCTCCCCCGCTCGCTCGCGATCCCGTTACCGATTCATACCCATCCGACTCATTTCGAGCCGGCTCGCGAGCTGACGAACCGAACCTAGCTTCGGTCGAGCTCGGCTCGTTAAGGTAAACGAGCCGATTTCGGTGCTCGAGTTCGATAAATGATGAGCCGAACCGAGCCGGCTCACGAACCGGCTCGGTTCGAAGCCACCCCTACTTACAACTCTTCTTTCTCTCTCCCTGTTTGTCAATAAGAGTGCCCCTCCCTTCTTTTCATTGTCTTGCCTCTCTCATTCTTCGTCGTTGATGAGACGGGAAGCTGGAGGGATGGGACGAAGAGAATGGCCGTCCCCCATCTGGGGCCAAACTCCCTTGAAATGGGTTAAATGGGACCGCGGCTCGGTTCGAAGCCACCCTCCTTGCAACCCATCTTTCTCTCTCCCTGTTTGTCAATAAGAGTGCCCCTCCCTTCTTTTCATTGTCTTGCCTCTCTCATTCTTCGTCGTTGATGAGATGGGAAGCTGGAGGGATGGGACGAGGAGAATGGCCCTCCCCCATCTGGGGCCAAACTCCCTTGAAATGGGTTAAATGGGACCGATGATTTGATTGAATCGGTGATACAGTCGGTTTCAATGAAACATTCAAGTTTGTTTTTCTTTTTGTTAATCTAACATTCACTTAAAAAACACGCATCAGTTCTGTTTTGCACAGGGTGCTTGTAATTTTATAACTATCAAGGGTGTTAATACCCAAATACGTCCACCGCATTTGCTGCATATTGGAGTGAAGAAATTGATAGGTCAATAGCAAGAGGAATGATTTAATCCCTTGCCTTACCACTTGCTTCGAATCAATGGCTGCTGCAGTGAATCCCTTCTCGTTGTTCCGGTAACCTCTCCCTATTTTTTTTTTTCACTGTTTCTCTATTTTGTTTCGTTTGTGTTTTCTTCCTATTTTTGTTGATTGTTGTTTGTGTTTCTTCCTTATTGCAGACACTTTCCTGGTCTACGAGCTTTAGCTTCTAGAAAATGCAGCGTTAGGTTCTTAGGGAGTTATCGAAACTCTTCCTGTGCTCGTCTCCCCATCGCCAGGCAGAGGTAATTTAAGTTGTCTGCTTTGAATTCGCTCACGAACTACCTGACTGTACTGGTGAAAGTTACCGTTGAGCGAGCTGCTGGAGGAGGGTTGTGTGTGAAGGAAAATGGACTCCAATTTGTCTTATTTTTTTATTGTGAAACCTTTATGAGATTTCTTGTATGCTGTCTATGCGGAACTTGCTTATAATGTTATCGTCTGATATTTATAATTTGATGGTTGCTGATGTCGCCAGGAATTTGAATTATAGCTCTCCTAGATTTGTATTTGTTGCAGCTGCTTCTTTTGGGGTTTTCTACTTAACTAGTTTAAGATTCAGATTTGTAAAAATAGCCTCTCAGCTGTGAAACCCATCTATATTTTAAGTACGCAATCGAAGGAGCCTATTCTATTTAGTCTGAATCTACAATTTCTAGACGCTTATTCCATGCTCTTGTGCCCTTTAGAGGTTGAACTGAGGTTCATCATCCCTTGGACGCTGGAAACTCGAAGTTCTGTATCATCTACTTTGCAAAAGCACCTGCTCAGCAGATTTTTAACCATCAGTGAATCTTTTTTGCACAAGATCACAATTGCACTTCTCTTGGTCTTTTACAGCAGTTGTGCTGGAAAATTGAGATTATTATCTCATCAAGTTTGTTGTTTGTTAAAAATCTAGATTGAAGGGGAGGCCTCTATCTGTTCAATAGGAGGCGAATGTGTACTAGATCATCAATCAAATTCTTTATACTATTCTAGTGAACCACTATGTTAGTGTTACACTAGTTATGCTTGGAAATGGTTTGAGCTCTCATTTCTGCAGAATTTTATCATTAATTTGTTTTCAATGACCTTATCTGCTCTAATTTATTGTTACTGTTTCCTTTCTTTTGTGTTTGACATGTTCTGTCCTTTTTATAGTCTCTTCTGAAAGAAAGTTTGCTTCTGTACCTTTTTTTGTGTCAATTAGCTATCTATGTTACCAAGTCTAATTACGATTTGTATCCAGATTTATTCGTTGCATGAGTGCATCACCTGATGAAGAGGCTTCCGCTAAGGCAGCTGCAGCCTCTGCTGAGAGTGAAGGTCCAACCATGTAATTACTCTTAAGTTCTTTTTTTATTCTTTGTTTATAGCCAGTCTAAGTTCATATTTCATGTAGCTCTTTTACATTTGTGTTTAAAAGAAGAAAAATGTTTGTACTGGAGAAGCTCAGTTTGTATTATTTATTTTTGTCTTTCTGCTTTCTTACAGCTCAAACCGAGATTTAGGACTCACGTTGACGACTTTTGCTTTACTTTTGATTTTAGATTTGAGAAGATCATTTCGAAGGAAATACCTTCAAGTATAGTATATGAGGATGAAAACGTCTTGGCATTTCGAGATATAAGCCCTCAAGCGCCTGTGCATGTTTTAGTCATTCCAAAGCTCCGTGATGGGCTCACACGACTCGGGAAGGTATCGATCTAATCTTTGCAGATTATGTGATGACATTGATATGAGAATTGGTGTCTTGTCTACTGAAGATACAGGACGATCTTTCAATATTATGATCATGGCTTTGGAACTTTGAAGAAAATGAATTCCATTGAAAAATAATCTCTAACACTAGATGCTTTATGGATAGAAGAAAAAGAAACGAGAAAGTTGTGATTGGATATCTTTGAGGATAATTAGACAAAGTTAAGACCTTTCTTACTGACACTACAACATCTCTTATCACCAATGTCTTCAAAACTGATTGCTTGAAACTGCAAACATAAGTTGATTTGAGATTTACCTCTGTAGGCTGAAGCACGGCACAATGAGATTTTGGGTAATCTCCTTGTTGCTGCAAAAATAGTGGCAGAGAAAGAAGGTATAGTTGATGGCTTTCGTGTAGTCATTAACAGCGGGCCTTCAGCATGTAAGCGTGTCTTTTTCTCCCCTTTTTCTGTATCAGTTACTACGGAGAGTGGTTGCAGGGCATAACTTGTATCCTTCTTCTCAGGTCAATCTGTTTACCATCTTCACCTGCATGTACTAGGCGGGAGACAGATGAAATGGCCACCTGGTTGAAGTAGACAACAATGGCGGAGAGACAATATTCCTTCTTTCACATTCTAATATATGTTTTCCTTTGTTACTCTTTATCTGTTTAAACTTTTCTGAATTCTAAGATAAATTCATTCCTCTGTTGCTCGTAAACTGTTTGAATTACTTGAATGTTAAATTTCGTTCTTCTGGCACGATCTTTAGTTGAAGAATTTGTTCTTGACTATTTCATATAATATATCAATATAAAAAGTAAACTATTTCATATACCATATATTTACTTATTTATCAATCCAATATGAAAAGTGATGTGGTGTGAAACATGCTAAATGATATCTCAACCATCCGATCTTGGAAGTCACGTGACGAAGTTGTTTCCGGTATGAATTTATAGATTACTAACTCGTATCGGATTTCCGGAACCGTAGTTGTGCTGAACGGAGCGTTAATCTGTCAGCTCGCTATCTATCCGATTTTATCTCTTAGGATCCGAGTCTTCGTTTCACTACAGGCAGAAGAAAGACCGGAGAAAAGAAAACAGGGGGGATATGGATGCTAAGCAGGTTGTTTCACCGATTCTGGGAAACGTCGCGGCTGCTGCGGTTACTTTTTACGCAGTAAGCTTTGCAGAAGTCCGATAGGTGTTTACCCATCTCAGCTACTACTACTAATTATTACATGTTGTTCTGTTGTTCTTCTTACATCATCTTCTTTATCCTCCTCATTTCTGCTGTGTTTGGGTAGAAATCTTTTCGGGATTTGGAGGACTCAGATCTCGACAATGGGGGATTCAAGTTCACTCTGAGCTCGAGAGAACGGCGAGCTAGAAGGAAAGCGGAGAAAGACGCAAGAAAATGAACCTTCTTTCGCGTTGTAATTGTTTTTCTTTCTTCATAGCATTTGGATTGTCCACTTGTTCCGTTGGAAGAATTATGCAAGAGAGGAATTTTTCTCTTACTGTTGTCATGTTGTATGAATGTAGTCATGGGATCGTATTTCAGAAATTGAAATTTAGGATTTCCATGTTTGAAACGGATTAATCGCACAAACCCAGAAACATGAAAGGGAAAATGCAACTCCCCTTTTCTTACTGATTTAAAAAATTGTTAGACGATTGAAAAATTGACAGTCGTTTAATACTTTTACCATGCATTGTGGACGTGGGGTCTTGGTCATGGCTGCGTTTGACTAACAGTAACAGTCACTGGAACGAGACCCAAGCTGAAGCCAAATGAGCGTCGGCAAGTGATGGATATTTTATCTTCTGCGAGGGATATTGACCGGAAGAGGAGGACTAGTGGAGAAGGGCGACATGGCCAGTTTCTCTTTGCATCTCTCTCCCTCGTACGCATTCAGAAACTTCACAGTGAGAGCTACCCAAGTATCTGCTAATGGTAAGTCCCCCTCCAGTATTCCTTTTGGGTGACTCGATACAGGAATCGCGTGGATGTGTTTTCTCTCTTGTTATTCCTATACCAAAGAATATCCTGATCTCCGTTGTTTAACTGGATAATACTTTTCTGGGATTGTTGCTATTTTGCTTAAGACACGGATTTTGCTTGGACTTTCAGACGATTGATTTCTTTAGGTAGCATCTAGAATTAGTTAAAAAAAAAAAAAAGACTGCATAAAAAGTAGAACACCTTTTGGCTGACGGCCGTTCGAAATAGAAAAGGGCTACTGGGGAATTATTGAAAAGTCATGGCTGCTTTAGTTTTTCGGAAACGGGGTGTGACAAAACCAGACTTCAGCTGGAAGGATTTCAGTGAAACTGAATGGGTTTGTTGGCCTAAGAACTCTCTGGAAACTACAGGAATCAGCGAAAAATATGGGATTTAATTTATTCCAGAAATATTTCATGTTTTTGATGATAATTAAACTATTTCCTGATTTGTTTCTAAATGCTTAGCAGTGAATTTATGGTGTAAAATTTATGATGTTACTATACCAAAACTGGGTGGAAGAAAAAAAGTCCTTCAGCTTATGGAAAAGACCTAGTTGAGTCTCTCTTACTAGATGAAGGTTATACACCCATACGATAAGAGGTTCCTTACTTTTTTACTAACAATGGAACATGAAACTTTTGAAGGCTTCCTGATGATTTCTAGGGCTAAAGTTTCTCTGGAATTTTCTATTACTTTTTATTTTTATTGGTAGGACTTTGGATTAGCTTGTTCATTTTGAAGTTCTCAATCTCCTTGTCTCTTGTAAAAATCATATACTTATGATGGCTTGAGAATGTTAATTTAAGAAATAAATTAATGGAAAACTTATACATTTTGTGGCTTTTTTGTTGGACCTTGATATATTCTAGATTTTTAAAATATTTTTCAGGGGCTCCTTTTAGCAAATCCAAGTCTGGTGGCCCAGTAATTCTTGAAATACCTCTTGATAAGATAAGGAGACCGCTAATGAGAACAAGAGCAAATGACCCAGAGAAGGTTCAGGAGCTCATGGAGAGCATTCAAGAAATTGGCTTGCAAGTACCAGTAAGTAGCAATACCTCCTCGTGCAGTTGAATTCTGAGGTCTGGATGGTTTCTAGGTAGATGGAAGAAGTTTTCCAGTTTTTCTTTTTGTCCCACTGTTAAATATCATTGTTTTCTTGTATCACTTGGAAGTAGCCATGGTTTAACTAGTCTGCCTTCATTAAAGTAACTCTTTAATGATTCTTTTCTGCATTTCCAAGAAATCATTTTTTTTAAATGATTCTCTTTCTTATTATTGGCTCTTTTCTCTCTTTTACTGATTATGCAACTCATAACAAGCTTCTTGAGAGTCCAGTTTATTTGTGAACACCTCTGCTTGCACTCTACTTCAAATCCTTAGTAGTTCACTACATTTGATTTATCTTGCAGATTGATGTCCTTGAGGTTGATGGCGCGTATTATGGTTTGCATCCTGAGTCTTTATCCTTTTAATCTGTGGTCATAGCTTGGTTTATTCCATCTCTCTCTCACTCTTGTGGATCCTATTCTCTCTTTCTGCCTTGTAGGTTTTTCTGGTTGTCACAGGTTTGAGGCTCACCAGCGCCTTGGACTCCCTACTATCCGCTGTAAAGTGCGACGTGGAACTAAAGAAACTCTCAGGTGATTTTTCTTTTTTTAGCTGATCATCTAGTTGCAAAGGGTGGGTATCTTGCTAAAATGTCTCAGATGTTTAAAAGGGAAAAACTATACTCCCTCTGTATACATTATTGAGATGTCTTGTTCCAGACAATCTCAGATTTTTAGCTACCTGAGACACCTCTGCAAACTGAGATGCCTACCCCTGCCTAGTAGAAATTTTCCCAAGTCATCTAAATGTAAACTGCCCTTCGTTTCTTCTTCTTTTTCAGGCATCACCTGCGATGAATAGATCACACTAAATCCAAACAAGGTCTTTTCTGCAATGTCCTTTCCAACAATTCGGACCAGAATACCTATAGACTGTGTAAGCTTGATTGGGAACAAGTTCTATGACTCAGAATAGTAAACCTCTGTCTGCAACATGACTCGAAACGGTCAACCGCTGTAATCGTTTTAGTAAAGCCTTAAGCACAGCCTCTTGTTAGAAGAAGAATAGGGTCTGTGAGAAATCTGTAGAAACCATGTCTTCTAGTGTATTATAAAACCTCTCAGGCATTTTGGGTAATTTGGTGTTTAATATAAATCTGTTTAGGTATGGACCACATTCTCTTCTCGGATGGAAATTTTGAAAACAAAGTTGGGTTTCAGTTTCACTGTTTATTCGAATTTAGATTATAATGATTCTCAATTAGCTACTTGAACATGTAATAACTTTACAAAGTTCAAATGTCGCAAGTTTTCAAGTCCCTGTTTCAACTGGAACATTTGGCCCAATTACATAACGTCTGGTAAGATATACAGGCTGATACTATAACTGCTGAGGCTCTACTACTTGTATGGTAAAGGGCCAGCCGGATCTGGAAGCTGCAAACCTCGGTAATGGACTGGGGCCTGTGGTTTCAGAATTAGACCCTTCCACAAACTTCACTCTCCGACGAGTGTTTCTGTGTTCGTAGAATTCCACCCTCTGGTTCATACAATGGCTCCTGGCTATGTGCTGAAGCCTTGAAGAGACCTGAATCAATAAAATTTGACCAGGGTGTTGAATCACCATGGTTTTGTCGGATTTTTGTACTTCTGGGGAGGTAGGGAGAGAGTTGACAGAGTTGGTCCAGGAAGATGAGCTTTGGCACAAGATGTAATCTGCAAAGGATACAAGAAAACCATTTCAGACGACCCAGGAGTGGTTCCCCAAGTCCCAACCATCTAGACATAAACCCCCATCCCGAGCTTTGTAAATAGCCTTCCGCAATCTCATGCAAAGCATGAAGTGCAGATTTATCTACCTGCAAGGAAATATTTTATCGTGAGTTACAATGTGCAATATGTGGACAAAGAAATAATCACTAGTCACTCAATGACTTAATCTTACTCGTTCAAACTGTAATTTACAGGTGGACAGTTAGGAACAATGCCTGCTTTCCTCAACTTTGCCATGATTCCGATCGTGAGACTGGAAATAAATAAAAGGAGAAGCTAAGAATATTCTAGTAGGCTTCCGTTAAGAAGCATTTCAGCAGAACTGGAATCCCAACATGGCAGAAATAGATGTGATAGAACATATTACATTTGACAACCAATGCAAGGCTCGTCACTGATAAGAAACGTTTCATTTCACCAAGCAATGCTGCTCTCAACAGATGGGCTACTAAGCTTATTAAACACAACCTCAAAACTCAACAAGTGAAACTACCTCATGCTTGTACTGCATTTTTTCCTCTTACAAAAAAAAATAAAAAACAAAAAGATCTAGGGATGAACAGCATTATGTAGCGGGTTCATAACTCTCCTAAAAGCGGCTTGAAACCCAAAGTTTGATTCACTGAGCAGCAGCATCAAGTGCAAGTACTCCAGGGAGGGACTTGCCTTCCAACAGCTCCAAACTAGCACCACCACCTGTGGAGATGTGGCTCATCTTATCAGCAAGTCCCACTTTCTCCACTGCAGCAATGGAGTCGCCTCCTCCGATGATGGTTATCACACCCTTTCTGCTGAGGTCTGCCAACTTCTTTGCAATCGCCTGAGATAGGATAATGTTAACACTAATATAGCTACTAGACAGATTAAATAGCAGTTTTGACACGATTGAGTTCTTGTTACCTCCGTTCCTGCGGCAAACTTGTCAAACTCAAACACTCCCATGGGTCCATTCCAGATGACAGTCTTGGTGGTGTCCAAAGATTCGTTGAATGACTTAATAGAGTCCGGTCCGATGTCGAGCCCCATCCAACCATCAGGGATACCAGAAGCTGGAACAGTCTGCAACAGACCAAGATAAAATTAGCATCTTCAGTGGGTATGTTATTCCCTTAAGAGTTAAAAAAACTACATTATGGACAATTAAATGACTATGGACAAAGATGGATGCGCTTGAAGATTTTGTCTTCCATTTAGAACTACAACACGGAGACTTGGTTCATAATTTAGTTTTGAGAATAACATACCTTGCTCTCTGCATCAGCAGCAAACTTGTTTGCAATGACAACATCTGTGGGCAACAAAAGGGATACTCCTTTGGTCTTGGCTTTCTCGAGGAGTGAAGTAGCAAGATCAAGTTTGTCTTCCTCTACAAGAGATGATCCAACTGAATAACCCTGTGCCTTATAGAAAGTGAAGATCATTGCTCCACCCAAAAGGAGGATGTCACACTTTTCTAGTAGGGATTCAATCACACCAATCTTGGATGACACCTTTGAACCTCCTACTATGGCAGCAAATGGCCTCTTGGGGTTTGATACAGCACCAACAAGATAATCAAGCTCCTGAAACAAGAAAACATTTGTTAGTGGGCAGAACTGAGAGATTCTTTCTAGCAGTTATCATTTTTACTAATAACCGTAAGTAAAGGCTTCTAGTTGGATGGAAACAATATCTTACTTACCAGATATGCAGATATAACTGAAAGTAACAAAGACACCAGAAATTGTAATAATTTGAAACAACCAATTGTATAAGAAGAAGAAGAAGAATGACAAAAACACCAACAAAATGTTAGGTTTTATAACTACATTACTGAAGGAATCAACAAGAGAAATAAATAAACTACTCCATGAGATGTTTATGATTCTTACTGGAAGCAGCAACTGGAATGGAATATTAGAGTGCTGGACAAGAATTCCTTCAACATAATACATGAGTAGTACAATGTCAGCATTTGACACATAATTCACAGGATAATGAAACTAAGAATGAACAAACCACATTACCTTCTGCATAAGGAATCCAGCAACAGCAGGTTTCAAGTATTTGGTAACTCCCTCAGTTGAGGCATGAGCTCTATGGGCAGTTCCAAAAGCATCATTGACATAAAGGTCAGCTAGGGAGGCAAGTTTCTTAGCAAACTCGGAATCGTTCTTCTCCTCTTCCTTGTAAAACCTCACATTTTCAAGAAGCAGGACACCACCATCTGGAAGAGCAGTGACCAATCTCTCAACTACCTCACCAATACAGTCATCAGCCATCTCAACCTACTCAATCAACCAGAACACTGGATGAAGTTGGAGGACACGAGCTATAAGAGAAATTGAATGGTGAGAATGACATACCTTTATTGCAAGGAGTTCAGATAGCCTAGGCACCAGAGGCTTCAGGCTGTACTTTGGAGTAACACCCTTCGGACGCCCCTACATATCCATACAAGAGAAAATTACTAGTTCAGATGTTGTTTTATGAGCTGTCTAGAGGTAAAAAGAGCAAAGATCTGACATTCCATACGAAAAAGTTGGCTACCATTCTTGATCTAAGAGAAAAGCAAATCAACAAGACAAAATAATTGACCAAAATAACGGCTCTCATCTCCAAAATAAATTATGACAGAGAGTCCGCCGGAGACTATCATGCCAATAATTATAAAAACGAAATGGAGACTGTCACCGCGATCGACCACGAGATTGACAATCAGAATGAAAAACAACTCCAGCTAAAAGTTACAAAGCTTCCAACTTTGGGAAAGAAAAATCTAACAGGTCAATAAGAAAACAAGTACTACAGCTCAGACGGCTAAAATAAGTGAAAGCATAAACAGAGCAAATGCACACAAGATCATGAAACCCAGAAAGCAGAAATGCAACCCAAGTATATCCATCGGAAATGGAAAGGGAAAAGAAAATAAATACCAACCAAGTGACTGCAGAGAATAACTTTAGCGCCATATCCAATCAGATATTTAATAGTAGGAACGGCCGCTCTAACTCTCGTATCATCAGTAATGTTCAGATTGTCATCCAAAGGTACATTCAAATCGACCCTTACAAAAACCTTCTTCCCCCTCAAATCAGCCTCCTTGAGATCACCAACGCTCTTCTTCGCCATGATCACTCCTCAAAAAAGAAAAAGCTCACACAAACACAAAATCTGAGGCAAAAGCAGACCCAAATGAGCGAGCAATGGAAAAGAAGCCGGGGACGAATAAATAAACGATCTTGAGGACGGGTCTACTTGTCCGGGAAGAAATGCGATCAGCCGGAGAAAACTTGGCTCTTTCTTTTCGGAAGCATCGAGTCTGTAAAATGAGGAGAAAAGGTAATATACAATTCGAGTAGCACACAGGAAGAACGAGAGATGTGGAATATTTGCTTTCCGGTGTTCTTTTCATCAAAACCGTCCACTTGGAGCAAAGGAAATTCTCGTTTCAGGGTCGTTGATCAGGAGAGGTCTTACACTCGCAGGTTGATATTATATTTTTTTTTGTCATAACCCAGAATACGAGACAGAAGAAGAGAATATTACAGAAAAGACGAATGGAAGACAAGAGAACTTCCAGAAAAACAAAAAGACTACAAATGGTACTTAGAAATCGTCTTCTTTCAGAAGTATTTTTTTCCCCGGTCATGATCAGATCAAAGACCCAGTTTCCATCAACACAATAAAAGAAGCTCCATATCAAACTGAAACTGATAGACAGAAATGAGAAAGATAAAAATTGAAGGAAAAGAACCCTCGTATTAAAATTAGCCCCCATATCCATACACCATCTACTCTTTTTTATTTCTACAATTTTCTATTTCTCATTGTGCAACATCCCAGATGAAGAAAATGAAACACTCACCTCGTTTGCAGAAGCAAAAAATATGTTAGACCAAAAAAAGAATCATCTCAAACTGTAACTCGAGAGGCTTCATCGAGTGCAGGAAGTCCTGGAAGCTCCTTACCTTCCAAAAGCTCCAAGCTAGCCCCACCACCCGTTAAATTGTGGCTCATCACGTCAGCCACTCCTACCTTCTCTACGACTGCAACAGAATTCCACCCCCAATAATTGTCGTCACACCATTTTTACTGAGTTCAGCTTGCTTCTATTCAATTGCCGGGAAAGTGCAGTCTAAATTGCACAATGGAAAGTTACGTGTAAAGTACAGAGATATTATTTCTTAAATAAAATATTTTGATATATCTGACTTTTAAAAAATTAAATTAATATTAATTAATAAATAAAATATATTAAATATAATGATTAAATAAATACTTACTTTTATACTATTAAAATTGTAATTAAATTTTAATTTTGTAATATCTAAATATAAAATAATTATATGAAAAGGATATTATAAAATATTTATTAACTGAATATATATTAATAATATCAAAGTAATATTAATTTATTAACATAATTTATAAAACATAAAATATTTACACAAATACTTACTTTTATAATATCCAAAAACTTAATATAATTATTATATTAAAAGTATTTAAATTCTCACTATTAAACTAACGTATATACGCAATTATATTTATTTAAATTCATTACCCAATGTACTATGCAAACATCGTAATGGTAAAAATAAAAATAATATAAATATAACTCAATCACCTATTTAATATAAAAAAAACTAGTTGGACAAAATACAACACAAAAAATATTTAATGGCATTAAAACATAATAGTCAATAATTTTGCCACATCTGAATTACTAATATATCTTGAAAATACGATGCTCTTGCAGATTGCACTGTAGACTCCCTTTGAGCACTTCTTTGAGTGTGCACATCGTCTTCAAAACATTAATACTATCATTGTCTTCATTTTCATTTGCATTGTTATCTTTACAATGTTCTCCACCAAAATCATCACTTGAATTATCTTTTTCATCTTTAAATAAATTCATGTAATCTTTCATGCGTATATAATTATGCAATATACAACAAACAATATGTAGGTGAACAACTTCATATACTGGCCAGTGTTTCCACATCAAAGCTGGATACCAAAGTGATAACCCCATTTAACTTTTGGAGTCGATTTAGGAACTCTCATTTCTTTGTTAGCATTGCAGAAGTTGATGATGAACCTGAGTCCACAAGAAATTTGGTTGAATCTTCTCCATCTCTTTTTGAAATAGGAAAAGAGAAGTCTAAGACTAGCAATGTCGGAAATAAAAGGTTTTCACACAGGGATTCCCGTTTCAATATAGTTATTGATAAAGGAAGTTTTTGATGTAAGTGTTGTTGCTGCTGGGTATCGGTGTTGTTCATGATTTTCTTGTGGTTGGGAATTACTTAGTACAGTGTGTCCAGATCCAGACTCATAGTTCATATCTAGGATATAAGTTCAAAAATAATGTAGATGCGTACTCTAGAAAAAATTATAGGAATGTAATTTGGACCTCCTTAGAATAACTACATTTGCATCTTATATTTTCTTCCTTCTTTGGTGGTTTGTTTCCTAAGCTTTGAGTTGAATTTGGATCATAACACCAAACACCAAATTAGTATAGAGAATCTAGATAATCACAACTAGGTGATCATAGCTTCTGGAAGTTTTCTTCCTACTAGATGATCACAAAAAACCCCAATGTGTACTAGATGATACACAAACACACTAGAAAGAAGGATGTTGGATAATCTCCAGCATCACTATGGGAAACAGTGGTCAAATACAGGTTCTGTAAGTTCTGTAAGTTCCAATACATTGTTACCTTTGAAATTTGAGGATCTTATGTCATCCATCCCTTCATCTCATGATCCAGAAAATGAAATTTATAAAATTGGACTCAATGTGACATAAAACAAAGGTATAGGTTAGGAACGATTCTGAACTTACAAAACTTATAAAATTACCAAAATTTATGTTGAATAGAACAAAAAGGGTTGCAGAGGTAGAGGAACAATTCCGAAAATAGAGCCAAAAATTAAAATGAGAAGTAGAGGAATGGTTCAGAAACAACAAAAAGAACAAACCTTCGATTTCCAAGAAGAAACCCTAGTTTCTTTCGAATCGAGCCGAAGAGGTTACATGGGGGGGAGAGAAGTCGTCGAAGGTCATCGATGCTGGGGACAACGAGAGAAAGAGAGGTTCAGCGAACACCGGGGAGAGGTTGTAGAGGGGACGATTGAAGTTGCCAAAGGTCATGAGCGAGAGAGGAGCCAAAAAATTTTTTTCTCTAAACTCTCATTTGACAGCCCTCCTAATAGCCCGATGTACTTGACAGAAGGAAAGTGAGTACAGAGTTCGACCTGAGTAAATTCACTTTCCCTCGGGTTATGCGGGGGAAAGTGAATTACATTTATAATTTACTTTTCCAAAGCACCAATGGGTTTTAGTGCATTTTACCCAGCGTAGGCACTAACAGGCGCAAACTTAGTTTCCGTTTCAATCCCGCTTGTTAGGCAGCTTACACGAGAAAAAAAGAAAAAAAACAGAGGGTGGTGAGGTTTTGAGAGGTTTCTGTGTTGTGGGAAGAGAGAGAAAGTTAGTGTGATTGGATGGTGGGGGATGGATTTTCTTATCGTCGAAGAGAGGTTGAGAGATGAAGCAGATGTCGATGTTTCCACTGACCTTGGGTTTTCTCGCTCCACAGCTGCCTCTGAGTGGTGGAAATGGCTTTCTTTTTCATTTCAGTGGCTTTGTTCTTGAGCTGGAAAAGCCCATCAAATTGGGTATTCGATCAAAAAATTGGAATTAATAAACATATCAATATGTCCGTCCAAATTAATGTCTTTTCTAGGATATATATTTTCAAAAAATCATAAAATCCTATTAGCACCTTATTAAAAAATTAAAATTAAATAGACCTGTTTAATACCTTTTTCATAAAAATGTAATAAAAATTAATAACCTATCCGATAAATTTTCAATAAAAAAAATTATTAAATATAAAATTACCATAAAAATTACCTTATATTGAAAGTATTACTGAAAAATTATAAGATTTTCTTGATAAAAATTTCTAATTAAAAAAATGTTTCCAGAAAACATACCCAGTAACTAAAAATATTTTTCCAATATTTCCTTAAAAAAACATTAGCAGGGCCTAAATGCAGTCTCTGTTTCTGGAAATTTCATTGATACATTTTGAATTTCTGGTAAAGAAACAGACAGCCACTGAGATGTTTTTTTTTACCAAAAACAAGTAAAAGAAAAACTGCACTATTCCAGGGATATTTTCCATTGACACATTCTGTAATTCTGACAAAGAAACAGAAAGTCACTGAGAATATTTATTTTGAGCAAAACAGAGCAAGAGAAAAACTGCACTAGTTGGAAAGAAACTCTGGGGCTACCTATTTGTACATTTGGGTGCAGCAGCTCACAGACCTTAATATACAAGGAAAAAGCTTAAGATAGATCTCTGGTTTCAAAGCCTTGATCATCTTCTCCATTTCTTTGGCATCTCCTACAAAATATTTAAACTGATCTTCGACTGACTTATCCAGAGTCTTTGCTCTAACAGGAGGGCACTTGAGATGGTCAACCCTGTATCCCCCTTAAGCGAAGCTTAAACAATATAAAAAATAGAATAACTAAGGACTTCCAGGCCCTACATCTCATTGATGCTACCATCCTCATTCATGGTGACCATTTGGGTTCATTTCCAGTCAGGTCTGTAAAGAGTAGTAACCCTTTCAAGAAACGAAAACTCGATTTTAAAATCATAACAGATCAAGACATCGGAGACAGTTATGGTTAAGAAGTCTTTCGACGAGGCTCTCGGGTTCTGGGACAAGAGAATATGTCAAGGAGTTCCAAAAATGAAATGTGAAAGATTCATCTAGGATCTTTCTATACAGTGCATCTTGCTGTGCTCTGTCAGGCTCATTAGTTGGGGCAGTAAAATACCTGCAACAAGAATTTGAAATTAGAAAAGCATAAATAGAGAATCTATGAGCACATCCAAGAACCTAAAAATTATGATTATAGCATGTAAAAATCAAGCTTACAGTGTTGATTAGTACTCGGTACTGCTCACATGTAATGTTTAGCTTATATTCAAAATTACTAGGCACTTTAATGTCAACATGAATGGGTTTTTATCAGTCAGGTTGACAAGAATTCATTGATGAATTACCTTTTCATCAATCAACCTCAAAGAGAGATTAAGCTTGCCTAAGATATCAGTTCGACATTGAATAAACCACTTATCACTTCCACCACAAAGCTAATAACAATTCTCACGGAAAGCATTAATGGGTACCAATGGCAATCTCAACTGACAAAGGAAGAGGTTCGTAAAGAAACAAAGAAGAAAACAATTACATAACAGAACTGAGATGGGACAGGCCCCAACTGTTAGGCTTGAGGAAGATCAAGACTGTAGCATTCTAATGAGCTTCAAAGGAAAAGGCATTACAAAGGAAACTTGGTAGATCAATGTGAAGAAGAGTAAAGGAAAGGGGCACACATAGAAATTAGAGAGGAGGAAATGTATCAAGACAGAAAAATCTGACTCACCCACAATGCCTTGAACCCAAATCTCAAAAGCAACAATAATTTTTTAACTCAGTTAACAAATTAAGTGACGGAGCCTCAGTACTTAACGAACAATTTTCCTCATCATGGAAATCAAGCAAGCAACCAAAGAAGAGAGAAGACTACCTCGTAATATTATGAGGGCTAATAGGAAAAAATGCAAAAGAAGGCTCTATCTTCAGTCCAAGCAGAACATCGGAAGAGACACTCTTCCTGACCCTGTTGCTGACTCTTGTTAATAGATCAGCTCCATTCCAACGTAAACAGGTGTCATCGTAACTCGAGTAAAATTCCCTCAGGCATTCCATTATGAAAGGACTGCAGAACACATTCTTAAGGTTAGAAAAAAATAAACAAGACCAGAAAGTAACTCAATAATGTGTCTTTAACGCTTAAGACCATAAACCATATAATGATGAAAGAAACGGCAAGGCGTCATTGGCTGCTAAGAAACAGGGAAGCATGAATCAATCTCTTAACGAAATGCTTAATATTTTAAGAAGAAAAGAGAAATCTCTTCTAGAATACTTCATTACCTGTGCCTTCTGAATGCCATCACAGCACCATTGTATGCGGCACCATTAGTCATCTGATCTTCTACAGCAATTGAGTTTTTAAGTGAAGTTAATGGATTCAGTACTATGACATCCGAATCAAGATATACACCTCCATACCTGCAAAAAACATGTTCATAGAGCTCGCATGTGCACATAACTAAAGAATATTAGAAGACAAATTCACCAGAATGATATTCTATTACATATAAAAAATAAAATAAAAAAACTAACAAACTATCACTCACTCATGGGGAAAGAGGAAAAGAAAAATAAAAATCCTTAACTAGAATCACAAAAAAGTCACTCAACTGGAACAATTTGGCTTACTTGTATAGAGCAGCAAGGCGTATGAGCTCACTGTAGTGGATGGAATAAAAGGGTACCTTTCTCCATTTATGACACACAGACGCAAATACATGGACTGGAGTATCCTTCAGCAGCTCATCAAGATTAGGCATCACAACAGCAATTTTGAAACTGGGAAAGCAGAAGGAGAACAAGTCAAGATCAAGAACCGATAATTAGTAATAAAAATTTCTAAAACAAGTGCTTGCAAATGGTTAGGTATCTTAGAAGAGCATGTATTAGACATTCTTACAGTATGACAGGGAAGTCTTGATTAAAGATCATACCCGTCTTTCACAAAATCATTAAAAAAATCAAGCTCAATGGTTTCAGAAAACACCACAACACAAGCATCCGGATGGTTGTGGAGAACACTTTCGAGTCCTCTCTGATGTCTAACTCCAAACATCCATGGTGGACTATTCCATACCATGAAAACTCGCATGAAACACTTTTTCCCTCTAAAAAAATCACCCATAAATGCTGAAAAAGACAAATGAGTATCCAATCCAGGGTAGTAACCCCATCTCCAGCCATCAGCATGAATCGGGTTTTTTGAATCCATATGGCTATAAACTTTAGAATTCAACTTCCTCAGCGTTTCTCTCCTTGAGTGCTTACTGGATGACACTCGTTCCAAGGGAGAGCCACCAAAAGGCACCTTGCGAATTTCCTTCCACATTGCTTTCTGCAGGATTCTATCACCCTTTGTTAGGCTAGTGACTCCAGGCATATCAGGATCTTGCAACAAGGGGTTATTCAAAGGATTCAGCCTTTCGAAATTCGACCTGAACATCCGTTCCTTCCTCAGAAAAGCACCTTTTTGATCAAACCAAGGAGCCCACCCATCCCTCAGAACAGATGCACCGCCCCTTGTTTTGAACAACAAAGCATCTTCTACCACCATCACTTCATTCAGTTTCTCCCTGATCTTCTCATCCAGAGACTGATCATCTGAAGCGAAACCACTCCTGCTCCGATCCTCCGAATCGGGATCAGAACTGAATCCGAACTGATCTTCCTCTGCACTTCTCTTATCAAATGCACGACGAGTAACTCCCGAGACATGGTCCCAGAAATACCCAGAATTTTTCTTTCCAGCATCCTCTCCTTCCTCCGCACTTTCATCTCTCCCGAATTCGTCATCGTCCCGCGCTTCTTCATCGGTCCTACCCTCCTCCAAGTTATCAAACTCATCAATAAGATCCTCCGTGTCGCTCACCGCAGGTTCGTCTTTTTCGTTTTCCTCATCAGCGAGGAGATCGAGGACGGCAACTTCATCGCGGCGGGATTCCACGGGCGAGATCAGATTTTTCCGGTGCTGATGAGATTCTGATAAAGGAGGCGTCTGCATCACCAGCCCCAACCCTATCCCTAACCTGAACGACCCGAGACGACTATGGAGAACCGCAAGCGAGAGAAGCAGCAGCAGAGAGGCCAACACCGCACAAAGCTGGGCACTACCAATGCCAGGCCGGCGGCGATGCCCGCCGCCACGCAGAGTTTTCAGCATTGCCGGAGCAGAGCCCAACTGACAGACAACATAGCCAATGGAAACATCAAAGAAGCGTCACTCTTCTTTATTCTCGGACAACCCTGGGTCCTCCATTTTTCAAAATATCCCGAGGTTTTCTGCAATGTCACAGTTGCATAGAGATGCCTTCAAGATTTGATAAACTGACAATTCTGAGGCAAATTTTGCTGGCAAAGTTGGTGATTTCTCCAGCATTTTACCTACCATTAGGGAAGAACAGCCAGCAGGGACTCGACTTTAAACGGGTACCATTCTGTTGGTTGATGATTGATTTATACAGCTAAAAAGTTTCAGATTCTACTGCAGCAAAATGGGTCTTCACCGACAACACAGGGAAGAAGCAGCTTACCTTTAAGAGAAATCACCCATATGTGGTTGCAGTTCGAGGTAGTACCATTATCGATGGAGATTGTTCTGGTGTTAGTGAGAGTAAGACATTTGAAGTGTTTTAAACGTATACTTTTCTTTATCATATTAATGGGTTAAAAGTTTAAATACTTTTTTCTTTTTCCACGTCATATTTTTAAGAAACTTGTATAAGTCGTATTTTTTAACAGAGTTCTTTTAATCTGAATAAATATAAATTGTCTTTTAATAATTTGAAATATAATAATATTATATAATAAATAAAACTAAAAAAAATGAATGGGGTATCTCCACTCAGGCCACTTTGACCGCAAAAAGAGATGGAAAGTGAGAGAGAGAGGGTTGATCCAATACGAAAAATCATTTGACGTGAAACATGCGAAATGCTGAGGCTTATACAGGAATGGAGGACTAGAAAGACAAAGAGTTGTTAATATTTGAAAGTAGAGCAAACTCATTAATTAATGTTTATGAACAATGGTCTCAAATCCATAGACATGTCCCTATAATTTAATTACCATTCACATTGTCTATGCATGTGAGGTTTCCAAGTATGCTTCTATCTTTTCGGTACTATTACCATGCATAATTTTGTAATATCTGAACAAGAAGTAGCATTGCTTGAATCACATAATAATATTTGAAAAATAAAAACCAGAAAAATTTATCTTAGTTGACCAAAATTTGGCATGCTCGAAACTACCGAATAGAGCTTCCTCTCAGGTTTAGATGTCTCAAATGATGGTGTTGATTTCTAAGTTTGACCTGCTGTGGTAGAAATTATTCGACCTAGGTGGCTTTTGAAGATAGGGGTGAATTGAGATTCTAAATTATAAAATTTAAGTACATTGAATGCAAAAATAAAGTATGACACATAATAAACAAGCACATACCATAAAGAGAATGATTTTTTACTCTCGATGTTCTCCTGGTTGTAGTCATCGCCCAAAAATTATCGTGTAATCCCTAATTACGCTAATTGATATATCTCCAAAAGATTCAATACAAACTAGATTGCAACTCTAGTGGACACTTCATTTCTACATTCCAAGCTCTATAATGTCATTTTTCCTAGTTTTAAGGTATTAGATAACCTCTATAAAGAAAATGTAAAATAGAAAGGAATAAAAACAAATTTATAATTTTCTTTTTAAAGAGATAACCCTTCTTCAGGTGAGATCTAAACCTCTAAATCTTTAGCACGAGAAGTGAAATGTATAGGGAAGAGAGATTAGAGGATGCGGGGAAGTTTAGAGTTTTTTTCTCTTCTATACAGGGTAAAATCACAAATTTTAAGCTCAAAAGATTTTTTCCAAAGGTTTGGTGTGCCAACATAGACTCAACTCTTAGTCCCCCATCAATTCGAGGGCCGATTTATAAGTTTTTCAACCAAACTAGTCGTTTTTGCCTGTTAACAAAAAACAACAAAAAAAGTTTATCAGTCAACAAACATGTATAAAAGACTTTATTTTTTGTGTTCCCTAAACCTATTGATCAATCAGGGCATCAATCAACGAGTTTTTGACTTTCTAGAAAACCTATTGATCGATCAAACCAATTCAATCGATCGATCATGTTTAATAGTACTAGCTAAGCAGAGTTTTGTATGATGATCATGCTTCATAGCATTTTCCTGGTAGCATTCTATATGATTGGTCATACTTGAGCCAATGATTGACCATGTTTTTATAAGTTATGCTAGAATGTATTTTGGATGATTGATTAAGTCCATGTAGGTTGATCCGATCAAACCCATGTAGGTTAACTAATCATGCCACATGATAGTGTACTATTTTAACATTTAAACATGAAGTAGGTTAATCTAAGAGATTTACCAATTGTAAAACATTCATATGCATTCGACTAAAAACATGGTTTTGAAATATTTCATACCTTGAAGCTCCATGATATAAATGGGCTTACGAATTGAAGTTTGGTTAGTTATCTATTTACATAGCTAGGGTTCTTGAGATTTTATATTTGACTTCGACTTTAGTCTTCAAGTCTTCAAATTTCTTCTTTGTATAAGTTATGCTTCACAACTACAATCTTCAATGAGTTTTTGCTTTGGGTCTTGACTTCCGCACCTTGATTGATAATTCTTTAATCTTAAACTTTTGTCATAGACTTCATTATAGTTGTGTTGGAAGGCTTAGTCTAAAATATACTGATAATGTCGTTAGTAACATATTTTCAAGTTACCCATTTTGTTATCATCAAAATAATGGAGATCAACGTGATTGTACCATTCCTGGTTGGTAGGAAAATTGTCGGCCTCATTCCCCTCACTTATTATCGTTTTTATTATATCTCAAGTCTTATTAAAATAGTGAGTAGAATAATAAATTGAGTTTTATCATAAAAGGGCACATAAATTTATATTTTATTTTTTAAATATTAGACATATCTCTTTATTTATTTATTTTTCTATGTGCATCCATTCCAAAGTTCCAAATGTGGTTTTTTGACCTAGTGAACTAACCTAATGACTTAGTCGGATTAATATTATTTTTCAAGGGGGGCAAATTGGGTGGGTCAAAACTTTTTAGATGGTTAAACTCATCTTTTGTATTTTGGGACTTACCACGAATCAAATTCTAGACTTAATCTGGCTCAACTCAGGTGATGCTACTTGTCTTCACAGTTGAAACATTTTTTCTTTTCTCTCACTTAACATTTGATGGTTGGAGAGGTTGGCAACCGGGGAAACGGACGACCTGAGATGGAGAACCAAGATACGGGGTTTGTGGAGGTAGAGAGAATAAGGGGGAAGTCGACTGTCACTCGCTGCTTTTCCAAGTACCCTCTCAAATTCATAGTACCCACGAAGGTTCGTCGTTGCATAACTCCTGTAGAAAGCAAAGCAATTTCGTTTTGTATGATCTGTCTTCTAGAAATAGCTCTCTTGTATGATTCTTCTCAGGTCCTTCATCCTCTTGTTCCATTTCTGTAATCATCAAAGTTCGGCTTTTCATGTCTAATATTTGTAGGTTATTGAGACTGCCTCATGTTCCGTTTTTTTTTTTTGGCTTCAGGTGGGTCCGTCCAGCACAGATGCTGTATGGATTTACAGTATTTCTTATGGCGGGGGCATAGTTTCGGTATAACATGTGACATGTCTTCATCTTCTTCTAGTCTCCTATGCCATCTGTGCAAATTTTTTCTACTTTATTTTTTATCTTGTCCTTCATTATTATGTTCCATTAATTTTATATAGGGAGATTGCATTTCATGTGGTATCAGTGTAGGAGAAGGTTGTACAGTGGTCTTGACCACTCAAGCTTCGACTAAGGTACGATCTTTAATTTATTCTTGACATTTTATTTGTTTAGTTGAGGTTTTCTTTTTGGCACCAAGCAGGAGTTTTAGATAGCAATTAAATCTTGTCTAACATGGGGAATCTCACATTTCACGATATTTGTCACTAAAAGTCGAAGGATATTTGGATCCTAGGTGCTACCTCTACCTTGATGAGACATCCTGCTACTTCTGTCATTGAATAAAAGTTAGCTATCTAACTTTGGAACGTACCTTGCACTCCATGATCTTTGGTTCAATTGGGGAAGTTGCTATCTCAAAGTATTGTGTTGGATTACTTAAATCTTCTCAACAACTGGAAGACATTTGAGAAGAAACAAAGAATAAGAAAAACAAAGCCAAACTTATGCCTATTTTGAAAAGTTTCCTGCTTTCTCAAACATGAATCTTTTTGGCCTATTGGAATTCAGTTTTCCTCTCAAGTGACAGGTGTTCTTATGGACGAACTATACATGGTAGCAGCTTGACGAGCTTCAATTTGTGTTCATGGATCATTGGATGAGTGATAAATTGACTGCTATACCTTGTTGAAAATGACAAATGTGTGATATAAACTATAACTTGAAAAGAAGATATACCATCTACAATGTCAAAATTTGGTTCTTCTGATCAACCATTTTTCTGTAGATATCTGTATATCCAGCTTATTGAATGGAGAAAGAAGTACCTTAAATTCATTACTTTCTGTCTCATAAGTTTTTATAACTTTTTCACATTATTGTCTTTGAAACTATTTGTGAGGGCTGGAGACAAGGGAGGATGGTTCTCTTTTGTTCTAGCGTTTTTAAAATCTCATTCTATACTTACTGTTAAGTAAATTCTTAAAGGAAAAATTTTAAGGTACAAATTTTTGACAATTATATTCCTTATATACATAAAGTTATATAAGACCTGAAGAAACCCTAGGTAAAGATAGCAGTGAGGGTTTGGTTTAAGCCGATTCTCCAAATGCTAGTTATGTCATTGCCTAATGTGAGAGTGAACTTTTCAAGGAGTCATAGTTAACGTGCAAATGGCAACTTGTAGCTTGGGAAAATCCGGGTCTACCCGGAGAGAGAGAGAGAGAGAGAGAGAGACATGGGTGGGTGGGTGGGTTGGTTGTTGTTCTTGGTAATATTCTTTTTGTCTTCTCTATTCCTTTTTGTCTGTGCGATGAACCGGTGACGGAGTTGACAGCCCTTCACTAGGTTATTCGACTCTTCACAAGCAGATTCTCATCTCCTCTTGCTCTAGAGGGTGACTAGGCAGTTGTCACTATTAGTTGGAGGCAAGGGCCACCAAGTTACTTATTGATGTATTTTGATAACCTTGAAGATATATGTTAAAGCCTCAATATTTCATGTGTGCATACACCTAGGAGCGTTAATTGCTTAGCTAAAGCTTAGAGAGGGTTTGCATGGCAGCATCTCACTGTTGGCACCAATCTTCCCCTTTGACATTTGATTTCTTTTTGTTTTTATAGCTTTCTTATCATTCTATGTTGTGCTCACATATTTGTATTCTTCTCCCTCGGGAGCCTTGTTTCTAGTTAATCCTCTTTTTTTATTGTTATAAAGAAATAGTACATTGGAAGAAACTGTGTATACATAAGAAATTAAAAGCAGGCATGGAATGACAAAATCATGAAAATATTCATGTGATACTGGCTCTTTTTTCACATTTTTGTCACAATTATTTGTCTTGAACCTGAACCTTTTATCAACAAAGACCCAACTCTACAAGGCTTTTGGTGGCTGCTCATTTCACTTAATTTCTGTTTACCTTTTTGGTGGATTTTCAGGCTTGGGTACTAGTAAGCCTAACCCTAATTTTTTCTACATGCTATGGAATATTTTCTTTGTTCAGATAAAAGATAATTAAGCAAGCAAAATGTTGGTGTTTCTAAGAATACCCTAAAAAGCTTGTTATAAATGATGACTTCACTGTAATGCAGGTATACAAATCTGTGGGGTCAAAATGCTCTGAACAGTATGTGGAGGTACTATTTTTCCTGAAACCAATTAATAGCTCACAGATACTGACTAGTTTCCTTTCTGTATTCAACCTTGAAAACTCTTTAATCGACCCTTAATTGTTGAATTCTATTGGCTGCTTGGTAGCCATCAGAGGTGTATGAAAGAGCTTGTGTATATTACCATTTAATCATTTGGTCATTGTTGGATGTTTCAGCTTGTGTAATGTCAAAACTTTCAAGATTTAATCTGTTTTCCGTATACTGGTGTGTGTGTGTGTGTGTGTGTGTATTTGAAATTTATGTTGATATGTATTCAACATCCAAGGAAAAAAATCAATTTTCTTTATTGTTATGCATCCCCTTTTCCTTGTCAAGAAATTCAGTATGGTCGTAAAAAAAAAAAAAAAAAAGTACACACCTGTCAGGGTTATGGACTTAACTGTGACATCATAATTGGCTGTTTGCATGTTTGTTTGCTTGATTTCATTACTAGTAACAATTTCAAATTTCATGATGCAGTAGGCAAGAATTGGGAAGAACGCACTGTTGGTTGTTATTCCAGACCCTGTTACATGTTTTTCAACTGCAAGATACTGCCAGAAGCAAGTCTTCAGATCCTTTCCAGACTCCAATTTGGTTCTTGTAGATTGGCTTACCAGTGGAAGATATGAGAATGGGGAGAAATGGGAGTTTGATTTCTACAGAAGCACCAACCACATTTTTCTCGATGGAGATCAGCCTATCTTCCTAGATTCAGTAATTTCTGTATCTTCATTTGTTCATCTATACAGAATACTTGCAATCTTGCAAAACTCATGAACTTTTATCCATCTGAATGGTCGTTTATCTGTTTTGGACAAACTAAACTTGAAACTCTGTTTGTGTAAATTTTTCCAAATCTGAATAGTGTTATATGAGCTGGGTTTAGTTTAGTTCTGCTTCCTCCCTTCAAGCCTTGGTGGGTTTTTTTTCTTTCTTTTTTTTCAACTAATAAGAAAGAAAGCCTTGTTGTGGTTTTGTTTGCTCAAACAGACCTTGCTAGAACAAGGGCCAATCACCAGCATTGCTGAACGTATGCAGGATTACCATGTGATTGCAATGGTTGTACTCGTGGGGTGAGTTCTTATTTACCTTTTTGATGAACTTGCTCGAATCTTCATGGTGCTTTGGCCAGTTGAAGTCTTTTCTATTTGTTCGACCTCACTCTATTTGGATGCAGGAAAAAGTTGAATCATGTTAAAGATCTAGTGCAAGAACTTGTGAAGGAGATGATGTCAGAGCAATTATATGCGCCAAAATCTGTCATATCAGGTCCTCATAAGAAAATAAAGTTTATGCATAGCCCACCAAGACCTGCTCTAATTGCCTCTTGCAGTTCCTTTGGTCCTAAGGTACCTTACCATCTCATCTGATATTCAAAGAGATTGCTTGAATGATGTAATTGCATATAGATTTTTGTTTAGTTACAGTCATCTAGACACTACTGTTGAAACCAACTTTAGGTTGGAGCTTACACCATGGATGGGCTCCTGGTTCATACTTCTGTTTGGTTGGTATCCCCATTCGGCGCCTTCTGCACAGGGGTCTTTGAGCAGCAAATCTTAAGATGGAGTAGGAAACATTAGTTAAAGACCTGAGGCTGAGTAGTTAATCCATAAATGCATGAGTAGGGACTCAGAACCCAACTTTGCTCCAGCAAAATCGTGGTTGTTGCCCATGTTGGTTTGGTTTTTCTGAGCTCAGAAGCTGGACTTGGGAGTTGAACACAAACAGCAAGTCTGATCCCCTGACTTGACCCGCCCCTTGTCTAATTGTGTTTGTGAAATTGCATCTAGATTTTCAAGCTTGACTCCATAAAGGGTACATGAATCCCATGATAAACTCTGGTTATTTGATTTGTCATGTCATTAGACCTTATTTTGGTTCCAGGGTATAGGCATGGTTGTTCGAATTGCAGCAGAGACAACGGAAGCAGTGTACCAGTTTTTGAGGGATTCTTTGGGCATCTTGGAGCCGCTTCTTGGGGTGGCACCGTATTGTTCTTAGTAGCCAAGATGATTTGGGATGGCATTGTGTCTTAAGTTTTTCAGATAGAAAAAAGAACATTATTTTGTTCTTGTATCATTATGTTGGCCTCTTGGAGGATTGTGACTACAAAACCATAAAGGAAGGCAAATTGTGTTGCAGAAATGCTTTGAAAGAGGTCTCCAACAAATCTTCTGCAAGCTTAGTAATGGGCGGTTGGAGACAAATAAGGGCTAGGCTTTTTTCCTATGTTATTAGTTGAGGGAGGGCACCCCACCCTTCCTGTTATGTTTGTTTAAATTAGTATTTATTTTTATTGACAATGACTTCATTTTAAAATACATAATTAAAGATAATAAATTATATAATTGGTTAATTTGATGTCATTTTATAGGTTTTTAATGTTATTATAACCAAAATATTATACTTTTAGCAATTTTATTTACCTATTTTTTTTTGCTCTATTAAATAATTTTAAAATAATAATTAGTTTTACGAAAAATCATTTGGTGTAAAATATGCGATTATTTCAGCCCATTATTAATAATTGATCCGGTTTATTATGTGAACAAAACCCTGGTTTCTTTACACACTGTTGTCTGGTTTGAGCCAGTGTCATTCTTAGTAGTGGGTCGTCGTTACAAATAACGCTCCAGTATACAGAAGGAGCCAGTTTCAGTAGTCTCTGAGGCATTTCGTCGAGCAGGTGTGTTAGCTTGTATCCACCTGGAAAAATGGTGGAAAGGTTTTTCTCTACGATGCAGAAACATCCGCGGGACGTCAAAAAGGAAAAGTTCATCCGTCCTTCCGGAGGTTTATGTATTTAATCGGGGTGCTCGCTTCTTTTCCAGTTTGCTATTAATTCTGTTCAGGAATGTGAAACCGGTGATCTGTCTTTATCTGCAACAGGAGATTGGATTCCAATCCCCTTTGTCTATGTCAGGCAAGCTTCTCTCTCTTCTTCTGTTTTTTTGTTCACTAATAACAGGGTTGTGCAACAGAAGATGATGAAGGGATTAAGAAGTACTGTGCAGCGTTTCATTTGCATGACGCATTTCCTTTGGCGTTCACGATTGATGATTTTGGTGATTTTTTTTCAGGAAAAGTAATGCACCAGCTCGGATTTTCCTTACTAATGGTAGATAATTCTACCTTATATTATGAGAACATTCACTCACAGTAGCAAAAAACGCTTATAATTTCTGAAGCCTGAAATGATGTTAAAACTTGCCATTTCATGATTCCTGTCTGCTATGAAACGAAGTAGAGTTTTGGACTGGTTAAAGAGTTTCTGATGTCCAAACACAAGGAAGAAGTCTAACTAGTGCTTCCATCAATTAAAAGGAAAGCGATTTCCAGTGCCATCTTTCTTCCTGCAGGAATTGTCAATAGAAGTTTGGAAATGCAAGAGGCAAAGACATAGGCCATGGTTAGACTTTTGGCAGTGTCAGGATCCCATTAACCATGCCAGGTAACCTTCTACACCCTTGACAGTTTTATTAGATTTTTTGTGCTCCGTCGTCCCTGAGGCTCTCTCTGTAAATTTCCTACTCATCGGCCGTTAACGGTCCTGCTCTCTGATACAAACCATGGGGAGATTCCCAGAAGCCATTAAAGGTGCTGCTTCCAGGAAAACTGCCAAATACTCTGCTGCCTTGCAGTATCTTGTGCTAGAGGATTTGAGTAGAAGCCCCATGTTTTTTGTCCGTAAACTCACTCTAATGAGGTCATTTTCGTAATAATGCACGGCCGTGAAACACCACCTGAATCCCAAAACCGTAAATTAATAAAGCTTCCTGCCCCTTATTGTTCGACGCTAAAATAAAAACCTAAAACATCGACTTTTTTATTATTTATTTTTCTGAAGAAAAAAAGGTTCAGGGTGGTGGCTGCCTTCCCCGCCATAACCCACCGCACCCAAACCACTCAGAACTCGGAAAGACAGAAAAAATAAAATCCCGAATTTCGATTAATTTTCTCCTCATATAATTAAATTTTTTACAGTTCTTCGGCTATAAATACCGGAGGTTCGTTAGGGTTTAGAGTCCCCTCCCTCTACCGTCTACTCCTGCTGCTACCACTAAAAAAAGAAGAAGAAAAAAGAAATTAAAGCAAGCTCCCCCTAGCGAGATTAAGCTCCGGCGATGGTGAATCAATTCGGGGAGCCGGAGGGTCGGCCGGCGTGGCTGCGGGGCCTCATGACGGAGACGTTCTTCGAGCTATGTGTGACCCACGACTCCGCCCGGAAGAACGAGAAGAACATCTTCTGTTTGTGCTGTTGCAGGAGCATTTGCTCCAATTGTCTCCCTTCTCATCGCTCCCACCCCCTCTTGCAGGTACTGTGTTACGGCTTCCACGACTTCAATTCTCCTCCGTTGCCAAATTCTCGTCTTCTTCTCAGCGACGCTTCCTCCGTGCTGAATTTGATTGAGTTCTGTCTCTGCTCGGCTGGTTTCGTCAGTGCTTTAGTAGTGGGTGTTTCTGAGATCCATCGATTCGTTTCCATTCCACTAGGTTTTTTTCTTCTTCTTCTTGTAATTAGAGTATGGGATATGACCTGTTTGTTCAATTCCGGTTATCATTTTGATTATTTAATTCCGTCTTCAACAGACCATCACGAGTCGCATTCACACCAGCTCTTCTCTATCGATTTTCTTGCTTTATTGCTTTAAATCATTTTCATTCTTGTCAAACAAGTTTTAATTTACTTTTTCTTCTGAAGCATCCCATCCCAGTCCTTCGATTCTCGTCTCTTTTTCTTCTTCTGCTTGCGCCGATGATTTCCCATGGACACTGGATCTTCATTCGTAATTAATTATGTAAATATTTTAATACTTTATTTTCCGAATTTCCGTCGTAAATTGGGGCCGCCGCAGTGTTTTTGCCCTTTTTTTCCTCTCAACTCTCTTTTTCTTTAATTTTTTCCGAGGAATTTAATTTCCTCGTTTCATCTTCTCTGAATTTTTTTGAATTTCGAGTATCTGTCCACGACTTCGGTCAATTTACCACTCTGCAGTTTTCCTGGAATAAAACTTTCAATTTGTCGTTATCGGGAATTTAATTTCTTCCCATTTCTCACATATTTCTGTCTTTTTTCCATCAATTTCCCATCCGGGGACGGTTCCTTTTTTAAATCGCAAGTCGGCGCTTCGCCGCCTTCGTGCAAGGGTCATAACCGTCATTTCTTCGTCCGTCCAGTCTTGAACTAAGCACACATTAAAAAACCAAAATCTAAATAATTACTGACGCATACACCATTTATTCGGTGCATGCACCTCAGATGGCCGATATTCACCGCACCTCTCTTCTAATTAATCGGGCAGCTAATCGGATTCATCGTGGAGGACAGCGATTGGTGTCAGGCTGTGGGCCTGTGTACATATTGTGGGCCATGGGATGGGTTTGAGTAAGGGCAGTTACAGTATCTTACTCAGCTAATCATTGCTTACAACCATAATTAGTCAACGTTGGACCTGAAAGATGCCTTTGACTGGCACAGGGCGTCAGAGTCTGACGTGTCAGATGTTTTCAGTGGGCCCCTGGCCCTCGCGAGACACCATGGTTATCTTAATCTCCTTTTTTCATTAATATGATTGTTTAACAGGTGAGGAGATACGTGTACCATGACGTGGTTAGGTTGGATGATCTGGAGAAGCTGATTGACTGCTCTTACGTCCAGGTATGTATTACACAATGTGGTTTGTTTGCTGTAATTGGGTGATTAACGTAATTGGGATTGATTTTTGGTAAATTGCAGCCATACACGATCAATAACGCGAAGGTGGTGTTTTTGAATCAGAGGCCGCAGACGCGGCCATGTAAGGGGTCGGGGAACATTTGCCTGAGCTGCGAGAGGCTGCTGCAAGAACCTTATCACTACTGTTCTCTCTCCTGCAAGGTCATGATTGGAGGTTTTTTATCTTCTTTTGATGGTAATGTTGAACATGTTATGATTTTGGTACGGCGATGCAGGTGGAGGGAGTCGTGGATCACGCGGGGAACCTGTCGAGCATTCTGTACATGACGGACAATGAGTCGGAGTTCGCATTCTCCCAGTTCGAGGGGCTGCGGATGGATGGGACGGACGTGGAGGACG
Organism: Aristolochia californica; assembly: GCF_029961685.1. Lineage (NCBI taxonomy): Eukaryota > Viridiplantae > Streptophyta > Magnoliopsida > Piperales > Aristolochiaceae > Aristolochia > Aristolochia californica. The sequence goes on from NW_027181826.1 coordinate 24,596,588, forward strand.
GCGAGACGACGCCCAGCTCCGTCTTGGAGGGTTCGTTGCAGTACCTGGAAGGCTCCTCCTGCTCCAGCTCCAGCAGCAACCCCAGGCTCGGCGGCAATCCGGGTGTCTGTGAGGATTCCGAGGTGGTGGTCAAGAAGAAGAAGAACAACGGGCTTTTCCCCAAGATTATGATATCTCTGAGCAGGCGTAAAGGAGAGCCTCACAGGTCTCCTCTTTCTTAAAACAATGGAGAGAGACATCAAGACAGAAAAACAGAAGTACAGGAGTCGCCATTGTTCTGATTAATATCGAGATAGTCTTATTGAACTAAGTAATATTAGTTGTTGTTATTATAATCACCATAATTTTTATTTTACTTTTGGTTTTTGTGGGAAGACGGGCCGGTAAGAGTCCTGACTGTACTGTGGACTAGCTGCTCATGGTTGGAGGAAGGGGAAGGGGCTGCAGTGTCCATTACTAACCCGGTGGCCGAAAGGCCTTTATGCCACCAATTTTGTAATCTCTTGTAATGGAATGCGCGTTTATATAAAATATATAATAATTATAAATATTCTCAATCTTTCATCATTTTCATGGCTTAATTTTCATCCATCGTCTTCTTTAGCGAGAGAGAAGGAAGGAGTAGGACATGCATGTGATCAGACTAGCGGGAACGAATACAAAGCACATAGAAGGGGAAGACGGCCGTGCCAACTGCCAACCGGCAACCGGCAACCGGCAACCCGTGACGGAGGGGTGGTGAGGATGTCTTCGCCGACCGTACGCGAGGCCGGCAGTGGGTCAGGCGATTTTTACTGGAACGAAGCAGGTTTCCTGAAAACTGGGAAAATTAAATAAAGAAGGAAAGAAGGGAGTGTTTGTTTTTGGCGCCATTGTTGATGGAATCGAACGGGTTTCGAAATAAAAGGTTGTTGTAGCAGGCAGGAATGGATTATCTTTGGGTTGACTAGGAAGGACAAGAGGGCTCCAAATTGCGAAGAGCTTCTCGAGGCCAAATATGCAGCGATTGCACATTGATTCTCGAGATGACAAAAGGGAAAGTGACGACGACGCTGGTCAAGAACTGGCGTTTTCGTCCGCTGTAGTCTGTATTTCTCCTCATTCTTTAATTTTTCGAAAAAAAAATCAAATTAAAAATATACCCTAATCCAAGGATGGGCTCACCTATCCCATGCTATATCTAATGTTATTTATTAATTTATATAATATTTTTATTTGAAATAGGAAACTTGAAGGATTAATTTGATGCATCGTAAGAAATGTGATGAACTCAGGAAATTGTTGTTTGCAAACACTAATGTAAGATTTATAATGCATATTAATTGAAATTTTGTCACTAATTAAACCAATGTGTAGCTAATTTAGGATCCAAATCTTAAAATCTTCGTTTTTGTTGTTATACTTGGTCTAATTTTTATAATCGAAATTTCCAATTTTATCGTTTTTCTTTCTTAATATCTCTCAGCTTTGAATACCCTCTCGATTCGACCACTAATTCAACTTTCATCATCTTCTGGAGCTGAAATCTTCTGAATACCAGATCGAACCAGCCTTACCCCATCTCCCCAATTGAGATTTCTCTCCGGACCCGATGCTGGCCTGTCACAATACAGGTGTAGAAATCTCCACTCACTCGGAGAGAGCAGAAGACGAGTAGACGAAGATGC